>NC_140942.1:76746871-77946871 GCF_014529385.1 Adiantum capillus-veneris | reverse complement strand
CTAGTACATGGGAGTGTTGTCTTCAAGATTTTGTGGGAGCATACCTAGACGGCTTATCAAACAGAGCCTTGGTATAGAAACTATTTGAGTTTAAAGTTAGAAGGCTTTGCAAATCCCCGACGGATAGGGCAGATGGGAAAAATTGGTCAGGGCTATTTTTCATAGGTGAATGTGAAGCTTTTGAGTTATGGGCCATGTTGTTCCTTTCAAATTGAGAATCGGATCCCAGATGAGCAAGTTTTGGGTAGTTGAAGGTTTGACAAGGGTCCAATTTGAGCCATCTTGACTGCTCTAGAAAGTTTGCCATCAATTGGTTTTGGAAGCTTGATAGGATTTTTAGGGCTAGTGCTCAACATGAGCAGTTAGTAGAAAGTGGCTGCTTGTTAATTGGATGCCTCGACAGAGAGTTAGGGCATGTTGAAGTTGGGGGTAGCTACATGGTGGTGTGATGCCAAGATATATTTTCTCATTCTAGGGTGTTTTTGGAGTCAAAAAAGCAGAGAGAGTTGGTGGAAGTGTAGTCCTGTATGCTAGGTCAGAGAAGGTTTTGTCAGCTTGATCATCAGAACCCGGAGCGTGCAATAGCATAGGATTGAAGGGGGGTGGGAAAAAATGGTTTTCTTTTATGTTTTTTGTGGTGGTTAGGAAGGGTGAGGGGTTGATCAAGCAGGAAATGCCACATGGAACATTGGTAGTCCCATATGCACACCCGACATGTGACAGAGTAGGGTATTTAGGCCAAAGTGGGTGCACCTTTTGGGTGTGAGTTGAGGGAGAGATCCTTGGAGCTCTTGAAGCTATAGAAGCCAGCCCAATGGGTGCTTCACAATGGCGCTTCTCGTGGATTTTTTGGTGGCTAGTGGTTGTGGTCGACGGTTGGCGGTGCTGTGATCGCACGAGGGTGATGATAATGTGGCATCTTTATAGGCGGTTTTCCCCTACCCACCCACATAGGGGAAATCCTTTTAATTGAAGAGAGGTGGACGCCGATGGGTTGTCACGACACTGTGACAACCAGAAGGGGCTTAAAGAGATGCTTCAAATGCACTTGGGGAGTTGGAAGTTGCTGAGTTGTCACCCCCCCCCCCCCCCCCCCCCCCCCCCCCCCCCCCATCACAAATGCTAAAATGCAAGGCCAAGTGCATGAAAAGTGATCAAGTGTCAAAAATGAGTTGCTAGCACACCGATTGCACAAGCAAAAAAAAGACCCCTATTTTTTTTCTGAGAGAGACTTTTGAGCGTGGAGAAGGAGAAGTGCAGGAGGAGTGTGCCCTGCACAGCTTGTAAACAGCTTTTATGGAAGTGAAGCTCGTTGTTGCCCCCTTTTGGGGTCAATTACCTGCTCCCCTTTCTTGTTTCTGTTGTGCTTTGCTTTTGTTTCCGGTGTTGGTGTGGTTGGGTGCAACCCCAAACCGAGGTTCGTGTGTGCAAAGAGAGAGAGAGAGAGAGAGAGAGAGAGAGAGAGAGAGAGAGAGAGAGAGAGAGAGAGAGAGAGAGAGAGAGAGAGAGAGAGAGAGAGAGAGAGAGAGAGAGAGAGAGAGAGAGAGAGAGAGAGAGAGAGAGAGAGAGGGAAAGAGAGAGAGAGAGAGAGAGAGAGAGAGAGAGAGAGAGAGAGAGAGAGAGAGAGAGAGAGAGAGAGAGAGAGAGGATTGTAAGTGCTTGTGGTGTGGAATATAGGTTGTGCGAGTGTGGAATGTGCTACAGCTTTTTGTGAAGTGTGTGTGTGTTGGTACACCGAGACGGGTGTGTGCAGGTGATTTTGTGTGGATTTTGAAGGTGAATCCCAATGGATTGGGGTGGATTTTTTTCATGGGCTATAGAGAGGCATTTTATTGTGTTCTCGGTGTGAACCCTCTTACCCCTTTCCATCTTTTGGTGCCCCCACTGAGGAGCGTGTCGATTGCTCCCCGATTTTGAGGCTGTGATCAAAGATGCGGTAGGGTGTTGGTCCGATTCTCAATGGTGATGGAGATGCGGACAATGGCTGGCAGATTTTGAGTTGTTCATGCTTTCATTGCAAATATGGAGTGATGGAGAGAAGGTGGAGATAGTACCATTGGTGCTGCGAGGTTAAACGAAGGCCTGGTTTGATGGTTTGGAAGCGACAAGCATGCAATTTGGGTTGGTTTTCGAGAGAAAATTCTGTGTCAGTTTGGCAAAGTGGTGTTGATTGCTAAGCGGATGCAAAGATCAACGAGCTGGGGTGTTGACGGCATACACCCTCAACAGGGAAAAACACAGAGAACGGCTCTCAAAACAGCATGCGTAAATATTGAGTGAGAGCAAGAAGAGAGAGAGAGAGAGAGAGAGAGAGAGAGAGAGAGAGAGAGAGAGAGAGAGAGAGAGAGAGAGAGAGAGAGAGAGAGAGAGAGAGAGAGAGAGAGAGAGAGAGAGAGAGAGAGAGAGAGAGAGAGAGAGAGAGAGAGAGAGAGAGAACTCGTACAACTGATTTTTGTATAGAGTCATTCTTAAAACTGCACAAAAACATTTCAATTTATAGCTTTAGCCTACGGCCTAACAGAATCTAACTAAGCAAGATCTGATTGACCAACATCTGTTTAACCAACATCCAACCCAACAAAAATCCAACTCAGCAAAAATCGGACCCAGCAGAAATCTGACTCACTAACATCCAACTCAACATAATTCTAAATGAGAAGCATCTGACTGACTAGGCATAATTCTGACTGTAGGGGTAACACATATCTTACTCAGCAGTATATCCAATCAACACATAGTACGTCCCGATGGTGGATTTTGTAGAAATCGAACACAGATTCACATATCCCTTGATCACAGTCAAATGCCTTATCACATGGCATAGGATTACAAAGATTAGATAATGAAACATGTTGAGGAAAAAAAATGATTTCATGTGGCATTGGTTCACCAAAAGAGGATTCATTAGCTTGTCCAAGTTTGTGCTTCTTGCAGGCTCCGTGTCTCTAGGTAGTACATCCAATCTTCTCTTTGCCGGTATGCCTCCTTAGGATCACTTTGTCCTTGCTAAGAGTCATCATCTCGAAACCGCTTCAAAAATACACCATCTACTGTCCATGCTTTTTGTTTGCATGTTGATGTAATTTTCCTTCTTGATGTCAACTGTAGTGTGCTTGAAATACCAATTCAGATTCTAGTTTTCCATATTAGAGACTGCAGCAAGGTTGATGTTGTTCGCTTGCACCATGTCTTCCAAATTCTTTTCCTTCATGAAAATCTATAGGTATGAAGTTGGGCTTCTTGGCTGAAAGCTTGCTCTTTAGATTGTGCTAAGTGATGCAAAGAAAACTATGGAGAATGATATCAAAGATAACGCTATAGAAACAGAAATTAGAGAACAGAAAGTGAAATCAGAAATCAAAAATTGTTATCAAAAATCAGAAATTGGGAATCTGCAAGAGAGAATGAAGGAAACTTTGCTAGCAAATGGTGGAGATGATTGCTGCAAAGAACACGCATAAGAAGAATCAAATGATGCAAGTGCAACTGATTCAGCAAGATCCCACCAAAGATTTTTGTTTGTGTGTGTGTGTGTGTGTGTGTGATTGACCTGCATCTCGACAGCACAGGAAATTGTGGGGCTTCATCACTAAACACCGTGATTGCCAAATTTTTGAGGGCATACACCCTCAACAGGGAAAAACATAGAGAACGACTCTCAAAACAGCATGCATAAATATTGAGTGAGAGCAAGAAGAGAGAAAGAGAGAGAGAGAGAGAGAGAGAGAGAGAGAGAGAGAGAGAGAGAGAGAGAGAGAGAGAGAGAGAGAGAGAGAGAGAACTCGTAATACTGATTTGTGTATAGAATCGTTCTTAAAATTACTCAACATCATTACAATTTATAGCTTTAGCCTACGGCCTAACAGAATCTGACTAAACAAGATCTGATTGACCAACATCTGTTTAACCAACATCTGACCCAGCAGAAATCCGACTCAATGGAAATCCGACCCAACAAAAATCCAACTCATCAGAAATCTGACTCACTAACATCCGACTCAACATAATCCTGACTGAGAAACATCTCACTGACTAAGCATAATTATGATTGTAGGGTTAATACGTATCTGACTCAGTAGTATATCCAGTCAACATGGGGCAAGAAGTAAGTGAAAATTTTGATTCTTTTGTCAATGAGTTTAAAGCAAGCTGGAAGGATTTGGTTGTTGTCACCCAAGTGGTCAATGCGTATTGTTTCAAGCTACCAAAGTTCCTAGCTTGCCTGCATCGCCTGCATCCATGTGTTTGAGAGAAGGTCAACTATGAAGACGCAAGAGAAGTAGGTTACAAAGGATTATACCCTTAATAGAGCTCCCACCTTGCTTCACTCTCACCACCTCACACCCACCTTGTTGCATCAACTTCACACTATGAAATGTGTGTAGAAATGGCCTCCTTTTATAGGCCAAAAGGGCTACCCTCTCTCATGAGAGGCAGCCATGTGTAGCCGCCCTTGTGTAGATAAGTCTAAATTGGACCCTCCAATCCGCCCATGTGTGGTCGCCCTTGAGAAGACAAGTCCTCCTTTGAAATCGGCCACTGGCCATTGAATTCGGCCAGCCGGCCAAACGACCGGTCATTTTCCGACCACTTTTCGACCGTCGCCCGGTCATAATATTCAGGAGAAAAGGAATATTCTGGTGAGATTGGCCATGCAAATTTTGGTTTTTGGCGAGTGATTTTTCTTCACGCACGATGGTTCCTCCTCATAATGGGGGCCTTACAAATGTGTGTTTTTAATACAAAAAATTACAAGGGGTAAATCAGGCTCCATACTTAACAACAACCTCACAAAATATCATGCCAAAATTATGCCAAACATGCATCATGATCCATGTACCTTTTGGCAAGTTTGAGCTAATATTTGACATATAAAAAAGTGATAAGATTTGAAGTACTTTTTCCCAAACCACTATTATCAGTAAAGGTCAAAAGGTGTGCCAAAAGGGCATAAAACAGATCCAAGGAAAAACCACTAGAACAGACCAAAGAATTGATTTTTGGTTGACCTAAAAAGTCCAAATACTACAAAAACCCTAAAGTTGACATCAAGGAGCCAAAGAAAAGCTATGTGCTAAGTTTCAGTTCAATCTGCCAACTAGGTATATGGATCGCGATCCATGTTCCTCTAACACAAATTGATCCAAAACTTGCACTATATCTAGGGAACATCCCAAGGACTCTAGTGATCATTTCAAAGCTGAATTAGGATCTCCAAATTCAAGCCAATGTCCAAAACTGTCAAGCATTCTGAGCAACTGACAAAAGTGACCTAATTCTAAAATCCAAAAATGCATTTTTAGACTTTCTAGTACAAAATGACCTACTAATCATGTTGATTCTGTTGGTACCAAGAAAATTCAATTTGTCCTCCCAACATGGATCGTGGTCCATGTTCCTCTGAGTCAGCATAAGAGCAAAATTTGACCACAGAGAGAGGTAGTCCCCAGGAACCTGGTGGCTTTTTCAAAATTGAAATTGGACCTCAATTGTTGATGTTGTGAGTAAAATTGTAGAGCATTGAAAAACCTAGTTAAATTTTGTCGATTGAAAGCTCGAACTAATAGGAACAACTGTAAACTCATAGCTATCAAGCACTTTTTGACATGTTGCAAGTGCTAGATAATACAACCCAACAAGTAAGACCAAAACGGGGAATTCAAATTAGCTAATGAGGTAACCCGGTTTGGATTTTGCAATATCAATTTATCATGTATTTGCGATCAAAAAGATTGTACTAGAATACGAATGCCAGCATTATAGACCAAATGAGCTATCACTCAACTGAAGGTAGCGTGAATCAAAGACCAGTGCTTCCTTTAGAATCCCTTGTAGAGAAAAGCTTTTTTGACACCTCCTCAGAAAGATCATACACCCTAATGGCTGAGGAATCCAACAAGTTGAACCCTAAGGAAGTAACCTCCATGGGGGCAAGTCCTTCACAACTTGTATCTGACGTAAAATTGTTGTATTTAAAGTTTCATTTGGAAATGTGCTTAAGGCCAAAATTAATAAGGATGGAATGAACCGCTATTGTGTTAAGTTGGAAAATAATCCAAGTGAGTTCAAGGACCTTGTAGATGTGATGGAGATAGATACTTTTACAGAGAGGGAATAATGTACCTAGTGGTTCACAACCCCTTTATGTAGACAAATGGGGAATGATTGGCACCAAGGACAAGGTAGATGAAGAGATAGCATATGAGCCACCCAAAATAGATAAGCAAAACATGGTGCTCAGAAGCACTAACAAGAGAGAGCAGCTTAATATAGAAAACACTTATGTGGGACTATATAAATTCAATAATGGAGAGCAAACACTCTATTATAGATGCGATGAACCCCGCATCAAGGAACTGATTGACCGCAAAAAACTATATGTTTTTACTTACACAGAGGGGAGAAGTATCCAAGTGGTATAATGGATAAGCATGGCCAAAAATACTCTTCTATGGATCGTAAGGAGCTAGAGCAATATACATATTTTGGGGGACCACTCCACCAATACCATGTAAATTTAGAAGAAGTTAAAACCACGACTACTCACACGAGACCAAAAACTGGGAATGTAAGTCCAGTAAGAACCAAAGTGGAAGATTCTTTTGGACATCAATGATTCCCGAACACAGGGCCTATGGGGTCAACGGGGGCTAGGGCTTCTGAGAACACACAAAGGGGCAGTGTATGACCTAATTTGACTTACACAACTAGAATCCCTCCGACTATTACACGAGATCGAACAGAATGACTTGGTGAGCGTATGGCGGATAGGATACCAATTATAGTGCCAAGGGGAGAATATAAAGCTAGAGAGGCCACATCAGGAAGACCAAGGATGGTTGCGGAGTTCAGATGCATGCGACCATCTCAAGTGGAAAAGTGTGTACCCAAAAAGTATAGTGGATCATCAGATCCGTATGCTCATGTTTCAATCTTCAAACAAGTGTTAGGGTGGAACAGATAACCGATTTCCATACTCAATATGAAGGATTTGGGTTGACTCTAGAAGGAACGACCTTGACCTGGTTTCAACCTTTAAACACCTAGAATTCCCAAGTATCTAGCAACTTCTCCGAGAATTCATTGAGGAATCTCAAAGAGAGGAATTAAGCATAATATTGTCTCCCAGATCTATGCATTTAGACAAAAGGAGAAGGAAAAGGTGAAGGAAGCCTCGCTACGATTTATGCAATACATAGAAAGATGCCCTGCTAGAGAACTACCTCAGGATGAGAGACTGTCAATCCTTTCCATAGAAGGATTGCGAAATGACACCCTCAAAAAAAGACTTGCACTTAAAGGCATGTGTTACTTTTGAGCAAGTCACAAAAGAGGCGTTGTATTTGGTAGACAATTGCAAGGCATATGGAGAGCTGACAAAGGACACATACCAAGGGATGAGTAGCACCTCTTCAACCACTAGTGAATCCATAATAAAATTGGACGGGCAAAATCCAACTGTTCCGGACGTTGATCAAATGATCGAGGAAGTGATCAGAAGGATGAACCAAGGAAACAGACAAACCCAAACACACAACAACATCCCACCAGAAAATGTGACACTTGTGGAGGAGCTCATCCAGCTCGGTGGTGCAACCTCCAATAGAGGCCAGGAGTAAACGTACTGTTTGTACTGAAATGGTGTGCTTCTGAACAAAAATGGACAAACCATGAGACCCACAAATGTTTCTATAATAGAAACTATGTTAGAGAAAGACAATACGGGCCACATGGAGGGCAACAGTTACCAACCCCTCCAAGATACCAAGTAGGACAAAATAATGTAGTCCAAGGGCAGGGAAAACCTCAACCTATGTTGGGGAATCAGCCTCCTTTACGCAAGGAAAACAGAGCCATGGTAAGGATTTCACAACCTATAGAAGCACCTTCTAATCAGAGTATGGTCCAGGTAGTTTCATATCGAGAAGATTTAGAAAATACCTATGAAAGAGGGTTTGGCAGAAATGCATATGCTTCGGAGGGACAAATTCCATGGATGGTTCTTGAGGATAGGCCAGAATCATCATATAGCACAACCAACAAAATCCCATTACTTGGTCGATGAAAATATGTTTATGTTTATGGCACCCAGAACTACAAACCTAGCGGATATCCTCCTATAACAGGAAAACCAATGGGGGATCTGCAAGCTTATCCACCACCAACAGTAGGGCCATTCTATGAATGCGACAGTGATCATTGGGCAAGAAGTTTTCCACACAAACGAGAGAGTATCAAACTCTTTGGGTAGTGTGAGGGATGTACAAATGACCATCTTATTCCACATTGTCCAAAAAACCATGATAACAACCGGAAAGCAACCATGAACAACATCAAAATTGTACCAAGCTCAAGTGGATCAGAAATAGAACCAACTGTTTTGATAAACGCGGTAACAAGAGCCCAAGCACATGAGGCTGCAAAAGGAACGTCCTAGTCAGCCAAATAGAGATATAAAATTTGTCTGTTAGAACCCCTAGGAAATCCAGGAAGGCAAAACAAGACAAGATAAAAGCCAAAAGAGAGAAAGAAAAAATGGCTTTGGAAACCAAATTACTGCAAACAAAGGAACAATTGAGAATGGAAAGAGACCTTAAGAAAAAGGGAGATGTAACAAAACCATCAGCAATACAGTCGGGAGGATCTGTCTTGGTGAACAAGGTCTTTGAACCCTTAGACGCAATCTTGAAAGCTTATGAAGCTAGGTTAAAGCCCAACCAAACCTAGGAGGATAGGTGGCTAACGTACCCTCACTTGGGGTATGAAAAAGAGAGGCTAAAGATGTGCAAAGAGATGATCTAGGCCGCTCAAGCTTTTATGGAACCACCAGTTCCGACTGCTCCAAGGACTGAAGTGTTAATCCGCAAAACAATTCAAGAGTTAAAGAAGCGAGGGATCAAAGACAGAGACCAAAAAGATTCCGAAAATGGAACGCCTTTGGATACAAGGATGGCAACCAATACAATAGATGGAATGTATTCACAAACACCTATGCCAATTCTTGAAGTAGAAGAACAATGTCCACAAGATCTATGGGAGGATATCCAAAACAGAAAATATGGAATTGCAACACTTCAGTCAGCTCCTATCACTGAGATCCACCTCGAACATGAGCTCTACCCAAATGATATCCGATCATTGCATGGTGTTGCAGGTATGGAAATGTTGGAAGACAGCAAACCCCGGTTGTTGAAGATGTTACCTTCATTCATAGGCACCCATGAAACCAGATCAAAAGTAAAAAAAAGTACCATCTGATGATGGATACCAAAACTCTTCATGAGATGATGTTGTCCCCTATCCATTGTATGCTAACTCTATCTGAGTTACTGCAAATACGACCTCATCTTTGGGAAGAGGAGGCCCGACCAATGCACCTGCCACTTTTCAAAGACTAATGAGTCATGCATTCAAGGAATATCTCAAACAATTTTTAGAGATATACATGGATGATCTTTGTGTTCATTCTCACCTGAGAAGTGATCACATAACGCACCAAGAGAAAGTCTTTAAAAAGTGCAGAACTTATCATATTTTCTTAAACCCTAAAAAATGTGTCTTCATGGTAAGAGAAGGTAAAATTTTGGGCCACATTGTCCAAAAACAGGATTTCCACTGATCAAGAAAATATACAAATAATTGCGCACTACCAAGACAATCGAAAATAAAAGAAGTACAGGCAAGTTTATGGGTCATTGTGGGTACTATAGGTACTTCATATACATGTATAATAGCTAAGCCTTGTATTCCCTCATTGCTAAATTTGAATGGATGAAAGAATGTGAGCAAGCTTTTCACAAATTAGTGTAGAGATTATCTGCTCCAATTTTGCAAGCCCTTGATGGGAGCAATATCTTTCACGTTCATGTTGATGCATCAAACTATGCCATAGGGTGCATATTAGCCCAGTTAGGAGAGAAAAAATGGATTTTCCCATTTGCTACTCTAGTAGGCAATTGAACAACACGGAGAAAAATTATACCACTATCGACAAATAAGGTCTAGGAATGATATGCTGTCAAAAAATTTAGACATTACCTTCTTGCAAACAATTTCGTTTTCTTTGTGGATCACCAAGCACTGTTATATCTGGTAAACAAACCTTGCAACACTGGAGGGATTATTCGCTGGTTTATCCTATTGCTTGAGTTTGATTTCACAGTAGTCTCTCAAAAGGGAACTACACACACACACGAGCATATCATCTTTTGAGACTGTTCCATGGGGAAGCACTTGAAGGAATTGATGATGATCTTCCAAATTTGTATCTGTTTAACATTGAAATGGTTTCAAGGTGAAGTGAAGAGGTCATCCCTCTACTTACAATCGGATCATTACAGGTAGAAAGACAACCATCAATCATACATCAAAATAGAAATCTCCAGGTTTTAGCAGGACGACTGTACAAGCAGGGTAAGGATGGGATTTTGAGACTTTGTATACAGCCAGAAGAATATGAATACTACCTCAAACAAGCTCATATACAACATATGGGGTTTCACAATGGAGAAATGCAAACATACCAAAAACTAAAAAGACTAGGGGTCTACTGGAAAAACATGGAAAATAGTGTCCATATTTATGTAAAATCATGTGATATCTTTACAAAGCAACCTCCAGTGGAACATGCAACCCTAGTTTTAGTAGTACAAGCACCCAAATGGAGTACTCGTATAATCAAGTACTTAAAAAACAAGACCTTCCCAGAGGGATGGGGTAAGGCATGAATGAGAACTGTAGAAGAAGAAGCAAATTATTGTTTGCTAATTGCAAATCAAATGTACATGCGTGTTAAGGCTTCACCACGGTGGATTTGTCTTTTTGGGTTTTAACTTATGTAATGGACCTTAATAGGATAATGTGTCTTTTGGGATCTTTGTGAAGGGATGTGATGTTTTTTGTGAAAGGGTGTTCGGCATAGCGAGAGGAGAGATACACTGATGCAGCAGATGTAATGGAAAATTCTATCTCTATCAAGGAAGTGAATATAGTTTTTTCATACATTGTTGTCTTCTTTCATTTCTGTATTCTTGTCAACCTCGTGCTATGAATACATAGATGAAGTAGTGATTATCTGCAGAGTATGTCTGTGAGAGTTAACGAAAGTTTGTAACGATGGCGGATTTCTATAAATGCATCTGAGAAGTTGTTGGGCAGTTTGTTATGAGTGCATGGTGTTGGAAGTGTGGATGTTTAAGGTTAATAATAGACTAGCAATTACTGCGTTAGTGATGTGTGTTCATGGTCGGATTTACTCTCTTCTATGGGAAGGTTGAGTGCCAGGATGAAGTCGAAGTGAAAAGGCACTGGTAGTTATTATGACAGTTTTGGTTTGAAGAAGTCAAGTTCCATCAGGTAATCAGTTCTGGATAATTTACAACAATCAACACATTCTTATTAGACAAGGTTGGCTACGAGGCAGCAGGAATTGACGCACCAGGAAGAGGAACAATTTGCAGCAGTGCAGGAAGGTCGGGAAGACAGAGGTGTTCTAATTGACAATTTGGAAGAAGAATCAGAGCCGAGTATAGAGGACTTAGAGGATATTGAGGAGTATGGTGGTATCTTTCATGAGGCTGAGGAGAATAGGCCAGTAGCCCCATGATATGTTGGCGGTGTTGTGTTGCAGCAATTGTTTCTAACAAGAAGAAGGTTAGAGTATGATCCTTTGGGAATTGGCGGAAATATCCCAAGGCAAACAGTAGTACTGTGATCATCATTATCATCATCCTCAGCAGGGCAATTATCTCCCAATATGCAAAGGAATATGGCGGCAGCGGCTAGAGCGGATTTACGCGTCAAGTTTGGAACCTTTTCAAGGAAACCCAAACAGGACCTTGATTGCCATGTAGCTCAATTTGAGACAAGATGGCAGGCCAGAGGATTTGACGGAGTATATGATGCAGCAGCCAAGATGCGACAATTCAAGCGACATTGGAGGGGAAAGCCATGCAATGGTTAAGTAATTTTAATGTGGGACATTTTGCAGATTATGATGCATTGAGAAATGCATTTTTTAATAGATTCCGTAAGGAGAAGGCACCACATGATGTGCTTAATAAGGTCAAGGTATTAAGCAGGCTAGCAATGGAGAATGTTTGTTGAGGATTATACTCAGAAGTTTGAGGATTATACTCAGAAATTTAATCAATATTTGAATAGGCTTACTTATGCAAAGAGGCCTACAAATGAAATGTTAGTCGGATATTATATGAATGGTTTGCGGAAAGAGTTGCAGAATGCCGTTGCAGGTGTTGATGTTGGGCACGTTTGGATAATTTGGTAGAAACTGCCACAAGGGCAGAGAAGAGGTTTGGAGTTATTATCCCAAGTTCCTCTAAAAAGAAATCCAAGAAGAAGAAAAAAAAGGGGAGAAAGAAGAAGAGATCAGCAAATGATAGAAGTGAGGATGAGTCAGATTCTGATACAGATGCAGACATAGATTCAAATTCAGATTCTAGCAATGATTCTGATTTCGAAGGAAGTTCAGATTCAGATTCAGAGTTAGAGAAGGAGGAAAAGAAGAGGAAACATACGAAGAAGGGTAAGAAGAAGTCCAAAGGGAAGTCTAAAGGCAGTACAACAGAAATGTTGGTGGAGAAGAAGTTGAAAGAGTTGGGTGTCAAGAAGGAGTCGTCTAGTAAGAAACTACATTGTGACATATGTGGTAAAGATGGTCATGTCACGTCCAATTGTTGGTATAATCCAAATTTCTGGGGACCAATCCCAGAGAGGATTCAGTAGAATTTAGCACAAGTAAGTGGAGTATTTCATGATGCTAGAGGACAACCGAAAGTATTTAATAATTAGGGATGGCAGTGGCAGTAACAGCCATTCTCAAGGTGGAGACCACCTTTTAATCCAAATCGGTAATTTCGGGGAAATTTTAATCAAGGGTATCGACCAAGGTTTGGAGGATATCAAAATTTTTGGCCTTGGGGAGGAAATTGGAATCAACACCAGAATTGGCAGCACCCACAAAATTGGAATCAGTAGAGTTGGAATCCACCAAGGTGGAATCAGCAAGTACCGAATGGACAGGTACCACAGTTGCCTGCACCACCAGTGAACCAGGCTGCCACGAAGGAAGCGGCTCAGAGTAATTTAATCGATGTTGAAGTTTTTTTGGATCATGGAACAAATACAGTGTCAGTAGATTGTTCTCCATAATGCAATTCTTCAAAAGACATGTCGGAGGATCTGGATATTTTCTGCGATGACACGTTCTAAAGCGTGGCTTAAACCACCTCTGGATTGGGAGGAACAAAAAGAAGTAAGGGATGAAGCAGTTGAGGAGGAAGTTCAAAAATTGGTTCCTAATGAGACGATATCCTAGGAAGATGCAAAAGCAGATGAAGAAAGTGGTGAATTTTGAATTGGGCTATGGGATGCATGTCTAACCTCACCATCCTATCTTATTGCACTATCAGCGAGAACTACGATTAAATTATCAATCCATGGGCTGAAACTGACTCGACTAGTGCATAAAGGCTACAAGAGGTTTTCAATCTCTCAAAAAAAACTAACAACTCGCATCTAACTCAAGCTACACTCAAGTGATTGAAATCACCAAAAGCCAATCGCTCATCGGCAAACAAATCACATCCATTACAGCATCAAATTACATCCAAACGTAATGAAACTTCTTGGACATGTTTATAAGACCTAAGCACACATGCTTATGGTCTCAAACCCCACTTTAGGTCAAGTTCCAAAATTGTGATTATTCACTGCAGTGGATTTTTGACCTAGTCATTTTCGACCCAGAATGCATCTAAATGCTTAGCAATGATGCCCCAATACCTTGCCTATGCTTAGTTTCTAATTTGAAAGTGTAAATTTCTAGTTATGATGAAATTATTTTGTGGGTCGGCGATGCCAAAAACTACGAATTACTGTGATGTGTTTATGTCAATGCATAGAGCTCTTACCTGCGGTTGCAATGCAACACACATGATTGCAATGTGACAACCGGGGAGGGAGTGGGAAGCACGAGAAGGAGAGGACTGAGTGTCATTAGCTCACTCTGCATTTCTACTATCCAAAACTTAATAATAACTTATATAAATTAACTTTTATCCTTAGCCAAGGTTTTTGGTGGTCAAAACTAATAATCTAGGAGTTCCATAAAAAATGGGTAATGATAGGTTGATACAATTTGGAAGCTTGTAGCCGCGGCTCATTAATTACAAAGTTTATCCAAGAAATTAGGAGTTACAATATTCTCAATTTATCAAATAATAAGTGTTTTACAATGAGAAAACCGAAAAAATGGTATCCATATTAGCTTGCTGCTAACATTCCCCCCCTCCTCGCCTATGTCGTCCCTTGACACAGCTTTATGGGCTGAAATAGTCTTCGAGCTGGCAATTGGCGAGGTGGTCTTTAAGCGCACTTAGTGCCTTTTGGTAACTGATTTTCCTTTCTTTATCTAGCACTTCAAAAATTGCATAGTTACTTTGTTTTGAGCTCCACCGTTGAGTACCCTACAAACCTTGATGTGAGGTTGCTGATCACTGGTGCCCTTCGATGCATGTGAGTAGCATTCGGAAAGTCCACTAGGCACCCATTTTTCCAGGTCCTTTCCTTGTGCTTGTCGACTGCATTGGTATGCGTGTTTCTCTCTTTCAAATCGGGATTGCTTTTCCACAGGCTCTTCTTAATGTGTTGCAACAGTTTTTCTCTTCATTTCCTCCCTTCGTGCTCTCTTTTCTTCATTATCTGAGCTTTCACTATTGTGCCTTTTCATCGAGCTTTCAGCCAATTCTTCATCAAATTTGTAGGATCTCTTGGCTAATCTTGTAGCTCAAGGAGATGGTTGAGCTGACAGTATCCAAGTGTTTTGGTCTGGGGCAGGTGGTAGGTTGTCGGCCATGCAAAGGCATGGTATGCAATTCTTGTCAATACCTCTGGTGCACCCAGGTAATTAATCTTTCCTTCTTTCTTTGTGCCTTTCAAAGTGGTCAAAACGTATTGTGCATGGTCCATCGGTTGCCTGGTTGTTGACTTGAGGACTTGCGTGAAAGTGGTGGAAACCGCATGATTTGGCATGGTATACCTTGGTGGCCTCTTGGCAAGGAAATGAAAGTGTTGGTGGTATAACCTTGCTGACTCTTCAACCTGTTTGTGAATAAGGTCAGCAAAGGTGGATGCAGCAGTTTCTTTGGTGAAAGTATGTGTCGTCTTCCTGTCTCTTGCCCTCAATGTCGATCCTTCGGTGGGCAGTCTGAGTGCTTCTGCCACTATTTCTTTGGTGATCACCACTTCAACTTTGTTACCTTGAGGGTCAAAAATCTGGGCAGTTCCATCTTCTTTGATCGTGGATAAAAGCTCGTACGCTTTTTGGAAATCCACACCGCATGGCTCCTGTTCATAGTAATCTTTGAGTCCTAGCCTGCGATTAGCTTCTTTCGTTTCAGGCTTCACGGTGACATTATACACTTCTTTTGGTAAAAGTTGCAACTCTACCTAATGTCCCTCCTCACTCTTGAATCTGCCGGTGAACACTGTGGTGTGATGATCTTCGAGCTGTTCTTTTGAAAGATAGGTTGCTTTGGCAGCTTTGACTGAATCTGGATCCATTTGGTATACGGGTAGCTCCTGCAACTTTTCTTTCTGGTTGAGCTTCTTCTTGGCCCTTTCTACTGCTTGCATGGCTCCTGTTCAGTGAATAGAGTGTCAGATTTGTTGGATTTTTCTCTGAAGTGTCCTTTAGTCTGAAATGCTGACAATTTTAGTCCACTTTTCTTCAAATCAATTTTTGAACAAGCATAGATGCATAAAAAACATGCAAGGAACAAAAATCTCAAGTTCAAACAAAAATTTGCAACCAAAGTAAATAATCGTGATTATTTACAACTGAGTAATTTCTCTAAATTTTTGCAAACTTGGCATCACAGGCTTGAAGTATATACCAAATAGATGCTCTGAGTGAAATATGGGCTCATTTGGATGCATAGGGTGAAAATGGTACCACATTTTGGTCTTTGAAACAGTAGATATAATGAAAATTTGAGATTTTGAGCTCCAAATTGGTTGAAACTTGGCTACTGGGCTTAACAAATCATGTACTTTGGATGTATGCTGGCAAAATATCAAAATTCCCCCAGTTTGGCTAGAAAGTAAATAATCGTAATTATTAACATTTCTATCAAAATCAACATTTTTTTATACAAATTGGTTCTAGGCATTGTATAGACTCAGTGTATGAGATATGAGGTGATTTGAATAAAAAAATATGGTCCATAACCCAAAAATTGGCTTGCAAAGACTTCTTTGCGTTTTTTGGTAATTTTCCAAGTTATAAGTGCTCATTTTGGCTCATACTTGATTTTTGGCATGTAATAGGTGTGTACACATGATGGGTGAGGTGATGATATAATTTCCAAGCAAAAATAGTGCAAAAGTAAATAATCGCGATTATTTACAGCAAACAGTCACAATTTTTTTGCAAAACTTATAAATTTTGACCTAAACACATTCTATACACCTAAAACAAGTCCTAAATTGAATTTGGTCAAGTTTGGTCTTGCCGGCATCACTTGTTGCTTTGTCGAGTCTAAAATCATTGATTTCTGTGACTACACTTCCTGTTGAGTTGGTCAGTCAATTTTGAGGCTTTGGACTTGTCCGCAACATAGTCATGAAGCAACTCATCCAATTCTGGCTCATTGGAGTCAGTCTGACCCCGTATGTCGAATTTGGCGCTATGTAGCCTTCGAGCCGTTTTTTGCTTTTTCGAGGGCTTTGCTTGATTTCCCAATCGTAGGCAAGCTGTCTATGAAATCAGATCGGAATTTTGGCATCTACCAAAAACCTAGCTTTTCTACTGGGGGCCCTCTCAACCCCTGCCAAATGGTCAACTGATGATATAGAAAGGTTCTATTATGTTAGGGCATGCTACAGTTCAAATCTCATCTGATTTGGTCAACCTGATAGGCCAGTAAGTTTTTGGTCGCAGGTCTTCGTGCAATGCTCGATTTCTAGGGTTTTTTCTAGGGGTTTAGACTAGCTACCGGCCGTACAAATTGGATCATTGATGAGTAAAGAACTTACCCATCATGTCTCGTGTGAGGCAGCTGGAAGTGGAGCTGATCTCTTAAGACAGCTGATTCGAGTGCTAGAAGATTTCAGATACTAGTGTAGCATTAGGAGAAACTTGGACTCAATTTTGGGCCCTGTAAGAAACGTCAACTCAGCATAGAGAGAGGTAATTATGAAAAATGCAAAAGTTTTTTTTTTGGAATTCTATTTCTCATAGTACATACATAAAAGTTTTCTCAATCACTTAAATGCATTCTCGTACAAAATGCTTTTCGAGAGCCCAACTTAAGTGTACACAAAATTCCATGTCTGTGAATCTTAATGAGTGACGTGATGTGCGATGAGAGAAAACACATAAGAGTTGTTTTCAAAATACAAAAATAATGCCACGGAATAGAGACACAAGTATCAATCACATTTTTATGAAGTACTCGCAATTTAAATTCGAACAGATTATACTTGATAGTGATTGATAAGTACTATTTAAGACTATGAAGGAGTCAGAACCAAGCGAATAGAGGCGCTTGAGGGGTCTCTGGGATCTCTATTCGCTTGGTTCTGACCTTATGAGGCCCTAAGATTAAGATATAGCACTTTTTAAGCCCACGGATGCATCCGGAACGTCCAAAAACCATAGGATAGCTCTTTAAAACACTGAAATCTGACGTCTCTAGCTCAAGATATAGCATTTTTAAGCCTAGGGCTAGAGATATAGCATTTTTAAGCCTAGGGCCTCATGAGGTACTGACCTCATGAGGCCCTAGGCTTAAAAATGCTATATCTCTAGCCCTAGGCTTAAAAATGCTATATCTTGTACCTCATGAGGCCCTAGGCTTAAAAATGCTATATCTCTAGCCCTAGGCTTAAAAATGCTATATCTTGAGCTAGAGACGTCAGATTTCAATGTTTTAAAGAGCTATCCTATGGTTTTTGGACGTTCCTGATGCATCCGTGGGCTTAAAAGTGTTATAGCTTAATCTTAGGGCCTCATAAGGTCAGAACCAAGCGAATAGAGATCCCAGAGACCCCTCAAGCGCCTCTATTCGCTTGGTTCTAACTCCTTCATAGTCTTAAATAGTACCTATCAATCACTCTCAAGTACAATCTGTTCGAATTTAAATTGTGAGTACTTCATAAAAAGGTGATTGATACTTGTGCGAGATGCACAAGTACAAGTACTTTACTTTATATGATAGCAACAACGGGTCATAAAAAGGCGTTCGGCGCTTGTGCCAGATGTCATTATCAATCGCCCTACTTTTCTGATGATAGTGACAATTTCACCAAAATGGTTTTCATGGACATTTTCAAAATGAGAAAAAATATTTTTTAAACGTAACGTTAGCCTTCTTCCTATTGGCTAAGGAGCATTCTCTCACTAGAGTTGAAAGGCCCAAAAATGAGTCCATTTCTTTCCTAATGTAAGATTTCAGACAGTAGACTCGACAGGAATCGGAAACTAGACTAGAATTTGGATACTGAAATAAGAATCAGACTTATGTATTGGAAATAAGGTTCAGATTCAGATTCAGAAGACTGGACGAGAAGTAAGTGTAACTGGAATATATGCCATGATTGGAATTAGAGATCAAGATTACAGCGAATATGATTTACAAAGAGAGAGAGTACAGCCGACAATACTGCCAATGATTCTCAAGTACAAGTGTAGCCACGGCGCTAACCCAAATGATAACAATTGCCAACCCAATTACAATGTAATGGGCTCTATTTATACACTTCGGGTTTACTGTAGTAATTACCATAGTAACTACTGAGTAATTCGTTGCCCATCTCCTAAGAAGACGTTCCCACATAGTGAACTATCCAGCTATCTACATCCTTCCCTTCTTTCTTGAATTTTGGCAAGATTCCAAAATTTCTGAAAAACATTCCCCTGTCTGATTCTGATGTGAGACTGAAAAATCCACCGTCTGGTTCTGATGTTGAGGATCTGGCTTGACCACTTGGCAGAGTGGCCATACAAAGATTGCGAGAGGCAGCTGAAAAGGCCAAGGTGGAGCTCTCATCAGGCCAGGGTAGAGCTCTCATCTCCACCTGCCTGCTGAGGAAGAAAAGTCGCCACTGAATTCTGAGATGGAACTACCCAGTATCCTTCCATTGGACCGTCTTCCGTTTGCCCTTTGACCTGGGAAGTCCCAGTACCAATATTCTCCTTCTGAATCAGTTGGTAAATGGCCTCTTGCTCAAGCTGATCTCGCCTGTCGGTGGTCATCTCTACTTCATAAGGCATGAGGGAATGATAGGTTTTGGTGTCAGGATCATAGAGTGTACGCCTGACCTTGCTAATTCTGGTTTTGGCCAGCTTATGACAATGCGAAGCAGTATGGATCCATCCTTCTGGAAGAGGCTGATTAGTTTTGACTCGAGCTTCGTAAAGAATCTCAGTCATCCCCCTATACTGTGGTGCCAGACCCGGTTTTGCTGCAATATCCTTTTCAAAAAATTTAGAAGATTCCACCGTAAGTTGTAGCAATTAATTAGTAATCCTGGTCATACCTCTGATTTGAATCTTTCATTGGCCCATACACATCTGGATCCTATGCATCTCCTCTTTCAATGCCTGAATATCATTGATTTGGAGAGCATCATTGAACAGTGTTTGCCAAGTCTTCCATTCCACAGTCGATCGCTCATACCAATCCTGAAGCTCATCAGTGATTTTGAAATATGTAAGGAAATCAACTGGTTCTGGGTGTTGAGAATACAGTGCTGGAAAGAATCTTGGCAGCTCTGTTTCTCTTGCTGGAAAAGCATACAAGAGAACTGGAGAATCAGACACAAATTCTAAAAAATTGAGAACAGCCTGGTTCTCTTGCTGCATCATCTTCCTGGTGATTCTCACTAGCTGGAACAATGTTCGGGGAGCAGTTGCTTGTGCTCCGATTGACATTCTAGTCTGAGGTCCTTTGCTAGTGGCTGTCTGGTCCTCAAGAATGGCTTTGACTCTTTGATCCAAAACTCCTCTGGCAATTTGCATTTGCACCAAAACTTCCTTTAGTTGTTCCTTAACATCCTTTATACATCGGTAAGTTGGTCTGTTACCCAGCAGAAGCTCTAGTTCCAGGGCAAGGGAGCGACAATCTGCAGTAGACTGCCTTTGCAAGTGTGGGTTTGTCACTCTCTCATCAGCAGTGAGTATCCATTCAAGAACTCGTTCCAACAGCTGGACTGTAATGGGATGCGCAGGTAAACGGCAAGCTTCTTTATCATGGAAAGCTGTTGATTTTCAATGTTCCACCATTTCCCTGGCTCCAGCATATAGCCTTTGAAATCTTTCCAAATCAGACAGGAGATCATCATCCTTCAGATATTGTTTGGTTATGGAGGCATGTTGATGTCTCAATTGCCTATTCAGGGTAATAAGCTGCAGTGAATGTTGAGGATCAACAAAACTGATTCCTCATCCTGCACTTTCATTTTCCCTTTAGCATCTCTGCTGAGCTAGGACTGATCAACTGGCTGATTCCCAGTGTGACTGGGCTGCTGCTCTTCAGTCTGCTAGTTACTGACTGATGCCCTTCATTCTGTCCTTCCTGTTGGCCCTCATTCTGGTCTGGCTGGTCTGGCTGTGACTGTTGGCTGTGACTGGCCTCCTTCAGTTGGCCCTATACCACCAGTACCAGGTCTTGGAGGTGGAGATGGTGGTGGGGCATCATCATCATCATTTGTATGCCCTGTTTCTTGGTCATCCTCCTCCTTATCAGCTTCATCTTCCTTGTCTTCTTCTATCTCATCCGGAGAAGTCTGCTGCTCAATATAATCTAATATAGCTTGATTCATCATAGCAGTATTATATTCAGTCACCTTGTCCTACAAATCACTCTGCATACTTTCCATCAAGGACTTCAAATTCTCTAAATTGAAAACAACATTGCCTGTTGGATTTAGAATTTCATCCAAGCTACTATAGATGTATCTTTCAGTCAGAGAGGCCTTCATAGTTGTATGGCGAATGAACAGGTTGTTGAATTCCACCCGCTTCATTTTGAGCATTGTTTCAACCCGTTTTGCACCTCTCAGTGCTTCATTTCGTTGATTCTTGATGATCATTATCTCAGATTTAGCCTTAGCTAGCTTCTTGTTTAACAACTCATTAACCCTTTTTGAATGAGCTTCCAGTACCCTGTGTTGTATGTTCTGCTCTTCTCGGGCTTTCTAGAGCTTTTCAATCTGATATTCCGCCTCCTTCAAGTCAGCTTTAAGCTTTTTCACTTCATCTTATGATCCAGCAGCCTCCATCAATTGTCCCATACAACTGACAATGGTATTCCAAGAAGACTGTATGAGGACTAAACATCTGTCTTTAACTGTAGTTGGATCAGAATCAGTAGGCTCATATATTGTCACTAGAGCCATGTAGGGTAAAGTTGCATAATCAGCTTTGCGTATCAGAAGATGCCTTTTAATTGATGTGTCTGCATTTGTTGTAACTTGTCCTGTTTTACTAGGTGCAGAATGTGTTCAGTATTTGGAGTAGGAACTCCACCTGGCAGAGTCAAAGAAGCTGGACCTTTGCCTTTGTCCACGTGGCTCTTGCCTTTGTCCACTGACTGGTCTGCTATCTTCTTCTCAGAAGTGGCTGGCTTGGCCTGATCTTTTCCAGAACCAGTAGCAATTGCACTTTGTGCTACTGACTGGCTAGGCACAGTTTTCTGATCAGATTGCTTCTTTGTCTAGTGCACTACAGCTTTCTCAGTATTCGCTGTCTTGACCTAGCTTTCTATCTGCCTCAAAAACTCACTGCTCTTTGTCAGTGTAGTCTTTGGCTTCTTTGAACTGTCAGCATGTTCTGCAGTTGCTTTTCTTTTCAGGTCTGTTGAAGTAGTCTGACTGTCCGTTGCTTCGTCATCTGAGGACAACTCAATGTTCTTAGGCTCCGAAACCGGCTTCTCACTCCAAGCCTTTTTTACCTGCTCATGAGCATCTACAGCAGTGGCCCAATACAGGAATTGCCAAACATACCAAGCTTTAAAAACATTTTGAGATTTTAGCTTGGCAGTTTGCTGAAGTACATTGTGCGAGAGGATTTGACAAAGGTTAATAGGAACCTTTGGATCCAATATCTTGGCCAATAGCATAGCAAAAAGTTTTTCGGATACATATGTTGGGTTGTTTTAAGGCTTACTGCTTCAGCTACAAACCTGTAAGCAGTGGAAGCTTCCAGTCTTGCTACTCGAACTCCTTGACCACTTGCCTTGCACTTACGTTTAGCCTCTTCATCCTCCTTCAGAGCTATACTTATCTGTTGTGGAGTTTCCACAAATGGTTTGGGCTCGTTGGGCATTCTGAATGCAAAAGCTATGGTCTTTGATGTCACCGACACCTTTCTACCATTTACCATGGCACTGCCATCTTCAGCGTCGAAAGAATCAAGAACTTTCTTGATAATGTCTGCGTCAAAAGAAATTCTTGTAGCTTGCACACAACTCGGAGATCCCATAGTTGTAGCAGAGTCATTGCTTGGTCAATGAATACATAACGCTAGATTTTACTGTATGGTATGATGGGAAGGCTTGCCTTTGCAGCAGCAACTATGGCCTGGGTTTCCTCAAGAGACTCCTGCATCTTCTTTGAGCGTTTCCTTTTACCCATACACTGTGAAGACGATGACGATGAAACAGGCGAAGGAGAAGAAAACTTACTTGTCGTGTCAAAGCCGTACCTTGGTGTCGCTGGCAAGGCTAGCTGACAGTTAACTGTCTCTTCAGAGGCTGAGGTTTGCGGCTGTAGCGAAGAAACCTCGGAGCTTGGCGATGGCGAATGGTTAACAGGAGGAAAGCATCGCGCAGGGGATTTGTGAGGAAAAATGCTCCTCTCCTGACTGTTATATGTGTTCGCGCCATAAAAGCTCCACCACTCGCCGTTCCTAGACTTGTGTGCGTCGCTGTTGTCGTGGTAGACATGCATTGGACAAGACTGCGACCCATCCTTGAAATATTTACTACTGGCGTGCCATCTGACCGTTGGGTGCTTAAAATTTGAAAAGTGTGTCCCCACTGATACTGGACTAATTTTCAGTCTGGCTCGACCATACTAGTATTGATTGTAGGATCAGTCTGATCTGGTTCTTCTAGTACTGGTTCTGAAATTGGAACTGGTTGCACATGAAAAAGTCCAAAAATGTATGATTCTGGTATCTCTTGATCAGCAAGTTCCAGTTCCTTAGTACCTTGTTCTTGCCCAGTTTCTCTAGCCTCTGAATAATAAAGCTTGATCTTTGCCCCATTATATACTCCTGGCAACAATAATCCAGATCAATCTTTCAATCTAACTGTGCCATTGAAGAAGACCCATCTACCTCAAATGGTCCTGCCCAGGCAATCTTCAGGTTTGGCTTCTTTGGACCCAGTCTAGACTGATATAGAAGCACCAAATCTCCTTTCTAAAATTCCCGAACTTTAATTCGGCGATCATGCCAGTGCTTCCTTCGTTGTTCAACAATTTCTTGTTCCAACATAGCCCGTTGCCTGAGTTCATCTAATTGCATCAGTTCATCTAGCCGTTTTTTAAGATTATGGTTTAAGTCTAAGCCATACTTCACATCCATTCTCAAACTTGGGATTATAAACTCCATAGGAACCACAGCTTCAGTGCCATACACCATTCTGAATGGTGTCATTTCATTAGTTTTCTTATAAGCTGTCCTATAAGCCCATAGAGCAATCTGAAGTTTCAAATCCCACTGGTCTGGTTTCTTTTGCACCACCTTAGTGAGAATAGTCTTTATTGTCTTGTTGCTACTTTCAGTCTATCCATTGCATTTGGGATAGTAAGGAGTAGATTTGCGATGCTTGACTGAAAGCATATCCAATAGGATTTCCATAGTGTCATTAATAAAATGTGTTCCTTGATCGGTCACAATCTCTACTGGACATCCATATCGGCAGACAATATTCTCAAATAGAAACCTTGCAGTTGACTTGGTTGTGTTGTTAGGAAGAGCCTTAGCTTCAACCCACTTGGTTACATAACAAGTAGCCATTACTATGTGCTTGTTCTTCCTAGGGGTAACCTTTTTAAAAGGTCCCATAAAATCTAGTCCCCATTTCATGAACACTCCCAGTGGTTGTACTGGCATCAAAGGAATCATATCTGCATTTGTTGGTGGACCCATTCTTTGGCATATGTCACAAGTTTTACAAAAACTTCTGACATCAACAATCAGTGTTTTCCACACAAATCAGCTTGCAGAATCTTCTTGTAGGTTACTTCGTTGGAAAAGTGTCCACCAGATTCACCATTATGCACTTCTAAAGTTACTTGCATTCTTCCTTCCATAGGGACACATCGTGGAAGTATACCATCACACCCAGTCTAAAGTAATCCTCCTATGATAGTAAATTTCAGGCTTTTTATGATCAGAGCTTTCTTATGATTCTGCTTCCAATCCTTTGGAAAGGCACCTTGAGAAAGAAATTGATAAATTTCATACCATTCAGGATCAACTAATTCTTCTGCCTCTAACTGAAATAAATTAGCATCCACTGGTTCATCTCTCAAGGGTGATTCTGAATATCTTTCCGTATTTCTTGAGAGAAAATCAGCTCCACAATGGTTTCTGCCAGGCTTATGGAAAATTTTGAATTCAAACTCCATTAGGAACATCATCCATCTTATCAGCCTGCCTTGAATAATGAATTTATTAATCAAAAACAGAAGAGCCTGATGGTCCACATAAAAATGGAATAATTTTCCCAGCAGGTAATGCCTGAACTTTGTAGCGTTGAAAACCATTCCAAGGGCTTCTCTCTCAGTAGTTGTATAGCCTTGTTCAACTTGACTGAATCTGCGAGACTGGAAAAATAAACCGGATAATCAGTTCTTCCGTCTGTCTGAGTTAATATTGCCCCCATTGCCAATCCCGAAGCATCTACATGTACGTGGAAAATACTATCCTAGTTTGGCTGCCTAAGGACTGATTTACTAGTAATGGATTTTTTCAGATTCTGGAAGCTCTCCTCGCATTCAGCAGTCCAGTTGAACTTACTGGTCTTCTTTGTAAGCTCATATAGTGGTACCGCTTGAGAAGCAAACTTATGTACAAATCTTCTATATAAATTCACATAACCCAAGAAAGAGCTCAACTATGAAGCAGTTCTGGGTGCTTTAGCTTGCTGAAGACACTGAATTTTGTCATTGTCCATCTCTATTCCATTGCGGGAAACCACATGTCCTAGTAGCTGTCCCTTCCATACTAGAAAAACAGATTTGAATGGATTCAAATAAATCCGCTTCTCCTGATAGAGTTTGAAAACCATTTCTAGGAATAGGAGGTGCTTTTACTCATCTGAATAGACAGTAAAGTCATCCATGAAAATGGCGAGGAACCGATGAAGGAATTCATTAAACATCTCCATACACCGTTGAAAGGTAGCTGGTGCATTGCACAGGCCAAAAGGCATCACCAAATACATGAAAGCTCCCCACTCAGTGATAAAAGTGGTCTTGGCGCTATCTTTAGGAGCGATATGTAACTGGTTATAGCCGCTATAACCATCCATGAAACTATACATCTCATATCCTGCAAGGCAAGGGAAATGGATCTTTAATAGTTTGGGCGTTTAGTTTCCTATAGTCAACACAAACTCTTAATTTTCCATTCTTCTTGGGAACGACGATTATGGGAAATAGCCAATCACTGCTTGCCACTTCTGTGATGAACCGAGCCTTGAGAAGATTATCAATCTCCTCCTTGAATTTCTTTGCATAGTTGGGGTTCATCCGGTATCTTTGCAATCGTACTGGCCTAGCATCTGGTTTCAGCGGTATTCGGTGTTGACATACTTCAAGATCTACTCCCTTCAGATCTGTATGTTCCCAAGTAAACACATCTTTATAGTTCTGGAACATTTTCCGTGCCTTTTCCTTCATTAACGGGTTGAGGTGCTTGTTGACCTTGATCATCCTAGGATTATCCTCCGATCCTAGGTTCCACTCTTCCACTTCTTGGTCGTCTGGAAGCAACCAGTTTGGCCCGCCTCCTTTTCGTTTGGTCGATTCTTCAACGTAATCCCAGGATGGTCCATTGTTTTTGAATCAGTATTCTGATCCACTCGATACGCTTCAGAACATACTGGTTCCTCTACTATACCAGTATCAGTTGGTTCCACCATCCTTCCAGTTAGCTGAATTGTTCCTTCCCCTGTATTGAGTTCAGTAAACTGATCAAGGAATTGTCTCTTCTGCTTGTCAGCCTGCTCTTTATTAAGCAAGACTACATTCAAGTCAATCTCTGCCAAAGGGAATATGTTCATGGCCGCTAGCATTTGCTCGATCTTCTTGGCCCTGTACTTCTGACATAACTCCTTCGACCTCAGTTCCTTTCTCCAGCTCCTAGTATTGTTTGTTTGGATTTGGATTCTTCCACTGGTCCCTTCTATGGTTAATGTTTGGTTTGTATAGTCATGAACAGCATGCATTGTTCTCAACCATGTGCGCCCTAGTAGCATCCCATAGGCCCCTTGCACATCCAGGACTAAGAAACTGGTTTTGAATTTCTCCCTCCCAACTCTTATCTTCATATTTTCAATCATACCTATCGCCTGTAGGACTCTATGATCTACCATTCGTACTTTGAATGGTGCTGGTTTCATATTAGTGATACCCATTCTTTGTTGAAGATGGACTCCCATTATGTTGACTCCTACTCCTCTATCCAGGATAACACTTGAGAGAGGTTCCCACTGCTTCCTAACCTTGTAGTCCACCTAAATAAGTGGAACTCATCATCTCAGACGGCCGTCAGGTCCACTGTTCTGGCCTCTGCCTCAACTTTCCTGCGCTGTCTGATAAAGTTGGCCACCTTAGGCAAGGTTTTTTTTATATCCTCTAGCTCTACAGTCAGCTTCTAAATTCTATCACAAATTTTCACATGAATTTCTTCTGTCTCTTGGTCAGACTGATTGTCAAATCTTGAAGAACTGGTATCTTCACACTGCCATTCCTCTTTTGCAGTGCTTCCACTCTTTCCATCCACTCCCAATTCATCAGCTAATACACGTACCACAGCCAGCATGGTCTCAGTTATGGCCGGTACTGACTGATCTTTATCAGTCAATTGGGCTGGTATCCTCTGAATGACTCTAGCTTTGAAACTTTCTGGCTACTCTGGCAGCTTCTTGGGTAAATCCTCCGTGATTTTAGCCGCTAGTTCCCTCTGCTCTTGCCACTCATCTACCACCTTTTCTTTACCTTTGGCTTTCCAAATTTCTCTTTGTTGAGTCCACTTGCTGCTGTTAGGATTGACTGTTCCTTCTGAAGTGTCTGGGATATCTTCAATGACTACACCCTTGCTTCTAGTAACTACCCTGACTGGGACTGGCTCTGGTGCCTTAGCCTCAGTAGTAGTAGTTGCAGGTGCATCTGGGCATTGGGCTGCAAAATGGCCATACTTCCCACAAGTGTAGCACTTCATGCTCATGTTCTGGAATTTGCCTCGTCCTCTACCTCTGCCCATACCTGGTTGGAATCGGCCACGTTGTCGGGGGATATGTGTTCGCTACATGAGCCGGGCAGGCGCCGGGCCTCTGGCTGTGGGAGGTGTGAAAGAGAGAGAACAAGAGACAATGACAACTCTGTCAATCACCGCAATCATCAATTAATTGAATATTACTTTGAGTACAACTTAGTCCTTACGCCAAGGCGGGCTGTTAACAGCACCGTCACTGGATCATTTGCTAACGAGGAGTTTAGGCTCCCGCTTTACAGTATTAACCGAGCCGTTAATGACACCGGACTTAAAAGAATGTTAATTCAATCTCTGTATGATGACAGTTGTGGAAATGTCCTCCTGTTGCTTTACACTGTCTTTGAATTATCTGCTTCAATTGCCTTGGAATTTGCAAGTTTCAATTCTATTCGCTGCTTCAATTTCCATGCTCCCTGCTTTATATGCTCTACTCTGCCTTAATTACCGCTTACAAGCTTCAAGTCAGCTTTCCTTGCCGAGATCTAACTCCTTTTCTTGCCTTTTTCCCTTCGTTCACTCGTTGGCTTTCAATAAAGCATGAGAGAGAGAGAGAGAGAGAGAGAGCGCCTTGCTTTGCTTGCTTCGAGCTCAAACCCCCCTTCGTTATGCCTCCTCTTCTCCTCGTTTCCTGCTTGCCTCGTTCAAGCTCGCCTTCCTCCCTTGTCTCACCTCGCTTCTCCTCTCTTTTTTCCACGCATTGGCTCCTTCTCTACATCTTCGTTGGCTTTTAATCCCTCTTGCCCTCGTTTTCTTACCCTATTCTTTTCCCAGTCCATCAGTCACGGCGCCGTGACTGATGTGGCGCGTGAATTAAAGTAATGACATGGCAGGTCGGATTCCGGAGCAGCGTGAAATTTGATGAGAGTGGCACCAAAAGGCATTGCCTCGGCCTGTTCTACAACTTTCGTTTCTGTGGCGGAATCATCAAAGCACCGTAAGCCCCTGCGAGATCTCATCTTCCTTGCAGCGTTGTCTCCATGCTGCTCGCGCTAAATTTTTCTTTCCTATTCCCTTTGTTCACACTTTTTATGCCCTAGTTTTAAGTATTGGGCGGTAATAATAGCTATGGGCGGCCAGCTTATAGCATCATAGTGGGCGGCTTCCATTGCTCACGGGAGGCTATCTGCTTGCATTTTGGGGCTATTGCCCTCCATGGTCACTACATTGAACATATATGTCCATCAAGGCCTTGCATCCCACAACATTTGACATTCATATCAAGCAAGGCACCGGCAAGGTTGGCATTTCGTGCACTCAATGCACTCCACAAGACATCATTTCGAACGATGAGCTCATCAAGAGCTTTTTGTGCTTTCTTAACGGCACCACATTAGGGCATAGATGCCGACTAAAGTATTGCCAAGCACCACATCTTTCCCTAGCAGTCCTTGACTAACAATATATTCGTGAATTTTATTGTCCATACCGACATCTCAAATAATACCAAAATTACCCAGCTCAGTAGAGCCGACAACTGTCACTGGCCTCAAGCCATATTATCTTATCAAGCCGGACTCTGCATGAAGAGCTGTAAATCCTTTTATACTTCTCAAACTGCATAAAATGCATACAAACCCTGCTGAGGCTATAAAAATCCCACACGGCACTCCGATCAAGTGGACCTAACTGGTATGGAGCGGGCCCTCGGTGAATCTTTAACGGCCCATTTCTTGGCAACCGTAACTCCGATCGTCGCTGATCTGAAAAGACCAACACGCTCCTCAAAGTGAGCACTTCAAGCCCGTGCATGCATTTCAATTCTGTCACCTCATCTGCAGTTGCCCAATCTTGTACGGATCTGCAATCGACTTGAACTTTAAACTGCCATAACTTCTTCATCGTAGCTCGTATCGACGAGCCGTAAAGACAGGCCGGTAGAGAACTTCAAGCACTACAGTTCTAGATCATAATCTTCCATTTGTGGTCACTGCAAGCATACTCATTTTTGGCATCATTGAGGCATCTTTTGGCCCTTTTTAAGCCGCATCTAGCATACATTAATCAATAAACCTGGCATGTTATCAAGCCTTGATCACTGCTCAGTAAATGTGTAATCTTCAAAGAAGCTTAGCTTGCATTTCTCTACATGGCAGTGGAGCTGCACGACATTCACCCCCTCTGAACCTACACAGCCTCCGGTCTGTGCCAATAGCGCTTCAATCTGCATCTGCTACAGGTACCTTAAGCTCTTTGCCATCATCAGCAGACTAACGTAACTGGTAAACGTATGAAAAATGAAATAAGGCTTATACCCTATCATGAATGTTCTAGCTTAATCATTAGGTAGTTGTCCATCAAAAATCTCTGAACTGTATCTGCCGTATCTTCAAAGCATTCAATCATGGATAACTTGCTTAGTGAACCCCGCCAGACTCAAGTGCTCTAGTTAATGATGCACATGGCTTGACCATTAAGTTCTCTCTTAAGGAATCCTGTCAAGCTCAAGTATGCCTTGCTCTGTCTGCACATGGAATGGCCGTCAAGTCCTTTACTTCAAGTTCTGCTAGCAGAACCAACTCAATAGATGTGAAGATACTTCATCAATTGTCCAAAGAAGTCCACTCGATGCCAGCCATGTGATCTTATTGAACGCATAACCAAAATTGTTCTGACTCAGCATAAATCTAGAAAAAAAAAACCTTGTACCATGCAACCTGCTACATCAGATAGCCGGTACTCTTCAAATCTGCAAATGGCACTTTAGTAGCCCCCCGGGATCAAACGGAAAACCAATCAATTGCCCCACTGTGAGCATTCCTTGAAAAAATTTGGACCATCCTCCAGGATCATAGGGATCATACAATAATTTCCAATCAGTAGAGCATAAACATACATTAATCCACAAATCTTCATGAAAACCGCATGGATCATATGGCATATAAGTCAATTGCCCAGGATCATGCATATATATGTCACCTCCTGGGTCAAAAGCTAGCTCAAAATCCCCTACATCATAGGGTAATATCAGATTCCATATAGCATCAGGTAGCATCAGATATTGCCATATCCTCTGTGCAATTGGCAATACGCCTTCACTCTCACTAGTATTGGAATCCCAATCATGCATATCTAAATACATCAAGTCTCTGGTAAAATCCTCTTCATTAGGCTCAAAAGATGCATCTGAAAACAATTCTCTATCTTGTAGAGGCTCAAAATCAAGTAGAGCATCATCTAACAATTGCATAAGTTCATCATTTGCTGAATATGAACGGACTTTCTCACGCATGAATTTGGATTGATTGGTATCCTTAGCCTCTGTATTTGAGAACCCTTCCAAAGCTTCATCCAATAAGCATATAAGATCTAGGTCCACCGCTTCAGAAGGTTCCTCAATCCTGTACATCTCAGTATCATCCTACTCTGAATGAGCATCATCAAGTTCATGATCATTTTGCCATAGTGTGGGTCCTGTCTCACAAATACTTGATAGAGAAGAAGTTTGCTCCCTCTCTAAATCACCAGCATCAAATTTAGGATCAGTCTGCCAGATCGGTAGCTCCAGGTCACAGAAACTTGTCAGTAGAGAAGGAGTCTGCACCCCCTCTGATTCATCATCATCACATTCAAGTTCAGTTTTCCAATTTGGTAGCGGTGCTTCACAAAAACTTGTCATTGAAGGAGTCTGCACCCCCTCTGAATCAAGCACATACTCTTGCTTAGCCAAGTCCTCAAAATCTGGTACATCCAAATTCAGCAAATCTGGTATACCAAAATACATGGTCTTGCTGCTCTCAACATCAGCCTTGCTTTGACCCATAACATCTGTATCATTAATCAACTCTTTGGCAAAACCTGTACCAGTATCTTCAATCACCTCTATGGTAGAATCTATACCAAAAAAAATTTGCTCAAATTTTGGTTCAATAGCAAAAGTATCAGCTGTAACTGAATCTTCCCGCATGTCTACCTGAATACGACTGCACTCATTCACCTGCACATCTTCATGAGCTTTAGCCAATTCATTGTCTTGACCCCATGATTTCTTTCCTTCCTGTACTACAGGTACATGTTCTTTGAAAAATTCACCCTGCGTAGTTTGAGGCTGTAGAGACTCACCGTCAAGGACTTCTACTTCATGCACAACATCTGCAAAACCCAACTTTGCATACACAGCTTCAACTATGTCTTCATCATTAGCCTGTAAGAAGGTAGCATCCTGCAGAATAAACTCATCAATCACAGCTTCTAACTTTGATCGTACTTGTCCTCGGATATCTGTGTAATCCGGTAGACTTGAACTCTGTTCTTGATAGATTTCATACTCCTCATAACGTGCTTGTGCAATAGATTCTTTGAAATACTCCCGGTCATCGTTGCAAGCTCTGGTAACCTCTTGAATCTGCTCCTTCACATCTGAACTCACTGACTGCTCAAAAGATTTGATCATCAATTCTTCTGGTATCCCTCTTACCTTGGTTTCCAGCTCATAGCACTCAAGGTAGCCCTCTGGATCGTATCCATCAAAAAGTCGTCTCTCGTCGTATATTGCATCTAAAGCTGCATCCAAAGCTTCATCGATTTGATTTTTCTTCTTTACGGTCTCTATTTCAAGCAGAGATCCTTGAACCAATTGAAGCATCTTTGAAAAATCTGGAACTATTGACTTATCATCAAAATCGTTCGCACTTAATTCTGCTATCATCTTCATCATCTTCTCTAAATTCTCCATCTTTACCTCCCACCCTGGCTCGTTTCACGTTGGGTTCACCAAAGATGTCGGGGGATATGTGTTCGCTACGTGAGCCGGGCAGGCGCTGGGCCTCTAGCTGTGGGAGGTGTGAAAGAGAGAGAACAAGAGACAATGACAACTCTGCCAATCACCGCAATCATCAATTAATTGAATATTACTTTGAGTACAACTTAGTCCTTACGCCAAGGCGGGCTGTTAATAGCACCGTCACTTGGATCATCTGCTAACGAGGAGTTTAGGCTCCCGCTTTACAAAATTAATCGGACAGTTAACGACACCGGACTTAATAGAATGTTAATTCAATCTCTATATGATGACGGTTGTGGAAATTTCCGCTTGTGGCTTTATACTGTCTTTGAATTATCTGCTTCAATTGCCTTGGTATCTGCAAGTTTCAATTCTATTCGCTGTTTCAATTTTCATGCTCACTGCTTTATATGCTTTACTCTGCCTTAATTACCGCTTACAAGCTTCAAGTCAGCTTTCCTTGCCGAGCTCCAACTCCTTTTCTTGCCTTTTTCCCTTCGTTCACTCGTTGGCTTTCAATCAAGCATGAGAGAGAGAGAGAGAGAGAGAGAGAGAGAGAGAGAGAGAGAGAGAGAGAGAGAGAGCGCCTTGATTTTCTTGCTTCGAGCTCAAACCCCCCTTCGTTATGCCTCCTCTTCTCCTCGTTTCCTGCTTGCCTAGTTCAGGCTCGCCTTCCTCCCTTGTCTCACCTCGCTTCTCCTCTCTTTTTTCCTCGCATTGGCTCCTTCTCTACATCTTCCTTGGCTTTTAATCCCTCTTGCCCTCGTTTGCTTACCCTATTCTTTTCCCAGCCCATCAGTCACAGCGCCGTGACTAATGTGGTGCGTGAATTAAAGTAATGACATGGCAGGTCGGATTCCGGAGTAGCATAAATATTGATGAGAGTGGCGCCGAAAGGCATCGCCTCGGCCTGTTCTACAAATTTTGTTTCTGTGGCGGAATCATCAAAGCATCGTAAGCCCCTACGAGATCTCATCTTCCTTGCAGCATTGTCGCCATGCTGCTCGCGCTAAATTTTTCTTTCCTATTCCCTTTGTTCACACTTTTTATGCCCTAGTTTTAAGTATTGGGCGGCCACTTTAATTCAAGCTATGGGTGGCCAGCTTATAGCATCATAGTGGGCGGCTTCCATTGCTCCCGGGCGGCCATCTACTTGCATTTTTGGGCTATTGCCCTCCATGAAATAGGCCTCCGACCATCGAGGTATCATTTCCACGGAGAACAAATAGGCATTTGGTAGATCATCATCTACCCCTTTAGGTGATTCTCCTGAAACAATCCTTGACAAATGATCTGCTCGTTGATGTGTAGTTCCCTTTTTTACAACCACAGTAAAATCAAATTCTAGAAGAATGATGAACCATCTCACTATTCTTTCTGTGCTGCATGGCTTGTTGACTAAGTATAATAAAGCTTGGTGGTCCACAAAGAACACAAACTTGTTGGCTAATAGGTAATGTCTGTACTTTTTAATGGCATAGATCATTCCTAATCCTTCCCTTTCAGTGGTAGTGTAATTCTTTTCTGCCATGTTCAATTGTTGGCTAGCATAAGAAATAGAAAAGTCAATTTTCCCATCTCCTGGTTGAGCTAGTATACAACCGATGGAAAAATTGCAAGCATCTACATGTATGTGGAATATCTTATTCCAATCTGGTGCTTTCAATATTGGAGCTGAGGTGAAGCTTGCTTAAGCTTCATGAAGGATTGTTCACATGCCTCGGTCCACTCAAAGTGTGTAATCAAGCTATACATGGGTTTTGCAATTATAGCGTATATGTAGATGAACCGTCTGTAATATCCACAATGTCCCATGAAGGCTTGTACTCCCTTAACTATTTTTTGTCTAGGAAAATCAGCAATGACATGAATTTTTTCAATATCAGTATCTATGCCATTTTTAGACACTATATGTCCAAGAATTTCTCCTTGTCTACCCATGAATGTGCACTTTTCAAGATTTAAGAAAATCCTATAAAGTCTACATTTTTTTAATACCTTTTTGAGGTGTTCAAAATGATTAGCTTAGATTGATGAACGTACACAGAGATCATCCATATATACTTCCAAGAATTTCCTTAGATATTCTTTAAAATCATGGCTCATCAGCCTTTGAAATGTGGTTGGAGCATTAGTTAACCCAAACGGCATGGCCCAATAGGCAAAAATACCCCATTCTGTTGCAAAAGCAGTTTTATGCTAGTCTTTTGGATCAACCAAAAGTTGATTGTATCCCAAAAATTCATCTAAGAAGCTGTAAGCTTCTTTTCTTGAAACTCGTTCTAAAACATGCTCAGTGATTGGAAGAGAAAAGTTGTCTCTAATGGTAGCTGCATTCACTTTTTTGAGATTAACACACTCGTAATTTTCCAGTCTTCTTGGGTACTACTAGAATTGGAAATACCCAATCTGTGTGTTCAATTTCGTAAATGAATTTGGCTTCCTTTATTTTTTCAATCTCTTCTTTTATCTTCCTGGAAAATGTTTCATTATACGTGTATGGCCTTTGTCTACTTGGTTTCGCATCATCTTTCACGGGTATGATATATTAGCAGATTTTTGGATCAACACCCTTGAGATCCTTGCATAACCAAGCAAAGATATCACGGTATTCTTTGAGTAAGCTTAGCAAAAGCTCTTCTTCTTCTTCTGTTAGGTCATTTGCAATGTAAGGAGGTCTAGGTTCCTTCCTTGGTTCAGCCAGATCTACCTTTTTAGCGTTTTCGGGCCCTTCGTAGGACTCGCCCTGTTTCCGTAATTCCCTAACAGGTTGTTTAGACTATGATTTTTTGATCTTGGAGAGTATACTTCTTGTAATGGGATGGAACACTGGCATTACATCTTTACTAACCTCTTTTGTGGTCTCCATTTCAGTCGTATATATCTCCTTTAGAGATTTTTTCAACTCTTGATATTTCTTTTTTGGCTCAACTCGTGTCATGGTTGGCTCCTTTTCCAGTTTCTTTGGTTTTGCTTGAGTATCCTTCCTCGTTTTTCTTGATTTTTTTGACATTTTTGGGTTTTCGTTTGAAGGATATCTACCAATGATTTTGTCCTTGGCACAATCATGTGCCTCTATCTGCATCAGGAATTGTGTCCTATTGGAGACTGATGGCATAGGTCTAGCTTTCACGTTTTTGGTGTCTCTTTTTTGTCTATACCATTTTTTCCTTCTTGATTTTTGATTGGGAAAGTCAAAAAAAAATTCCTCCCCTCTTTTCAAGAGTAGCTTAGCTCTCACATGTTCTTTTTCTGACCCCGAATCTTCTAAGGTAGCTAAGTATTCATCTAAATTATATGTTGCATCGTAGTAGAGGTCTAAAAAATTTTGTTGAGCTTCCATCAAGTCCTTGGGTTCCTCATCTTCATCATCAATGTTGAGGGTTTAAAACATTTGGATGGAAATTATGTTGTAGCCATCCTCATTGAAAAATTGAGTAGGCATAGACGTATTCACACATACATCCATTGTCACTAAAATTTGAGTACATAGGCTTCGTCTGTGCAATCCCTTTCTAGAATACATTCTTCTCGTTTTAAAATCCCATTTTTTGAAGCTCCACACATCCAAATAGGAGTGTCTTTGTTTAACCAGGATGGAAGCTTAGTTTCAGCCAAAGAGACTGAATCAAACTCTTGTATGGGTGTTTTTCAAGACATCTCTATAAGTGTGATCTTTTAGATTTACTCTTGTTATAGATCCCACTTGCTTCAAGTACACTAGATAATTGTTTCCCCAATCTTGGATAAGCTGTACCTCTCGCATGAAAGGTCTTCCCAATATGATTTCCTAATTGAGTTTTTTCCCAAAGTCTACTATGGAAAAAGTATGTTGATATTCAATTCCACAGGAATTGACTATCACTTTTTCAAGTAGCCCTAATGGTCTCTCAATGTGTCCGTCAGTCAATTGCAATTTCATTCAAGTTTGTCTAATGGCTGGTTGTCCCCAAGATTCCCATACTGCTTTCGTGGCTATGGCTATGCCTTCTTCACTATCCAGTATTGCCATGGTTTCTATATCATTATATTTCACTAGAAGAGTGGTGTTTCCTTCTTCCCCTTTGTAGTATTCTCCGACTTTGTTCATTGGAATAGCTCGAATCTCTTGTTTTCCATTTCGTGTTTCAATTTCCCAAGTTTATTGAGATTAGCCCCGTTATCGCCACCTTCTCTAGGGTTTTCTGTGGATCATTCCATAAATATGGTCTAAGTTCTAATAGTTCTCCCAAGGTAAGAGTGCATTGGAGGGGTGTAGACATAATTGAATGAATGTTGTCTACTTCTAGGGTCTATTGTGCTCTTTTTACTTGAGTGGTCTTACACACTATGGATTCATCTTCTTTATCTCCCATGTAAGAGGGTAATATTTTCAAGGTCAATGGTTTTGATATTCTTGAAGTTTCAGATCCGCAATCCCCATACAAGGATTGTATGTCCACGTCCATATCAGGAGGGAATTTGTCTAACCAAACTTCCTGTGTAGGAGCCGACTTTAGAGTGAGGCTCCCATCATTGATCTCTCTAACTTTTTCCCATAAGTGTCCTGGCCAATCTTCCTCTACGAAAGGGATTCCGTATAAGGCATCTTCACTGTCCGGCACTATAAGTCTTGGTTCCTTTGTTTCTATGTGTGGCTCTACCACCACTTCAGATCTTTCTTTAGTTCCTCTTAACACAAGCTCTTCAGGTTTTGTGATACTTTCAAGCTTGGGTTTTTGTTTTTCCAGCATTTCTTGCGTGAGCCTTACCAAATTTTGATAAGCTTCAAGCTTAGCTGCTTCCATGTCTGGAGAAGGATAGTTCTTCCATTTATTGTCCATGTTTTGGCCTGCTTTAAGTCTTGCTTGGTAGGCTTCCAAGGCTACATTAATAGGCTCAAAAAATTTATCAACCAAAATTGATCCTCCAGATTTCACGATTGTTTCTTTAATTTAGCTTCTAGGTTCTTTCACCTTTTCCTGGAATAGCTGTTTTGCTTTCTCCTCGATTTCAACCCGTTGTTTTTGTTTTCTCATCTCATATCTTTTGCTTCTGCTTCTTTTGATTCTTTCAGAGAAAATTTTGTATTTTTCGAATCATCAGAGGAGTTGTGTTTCTTTTTCTTAGCCTAGGCTCCAGTGATCACCTTGATTGGAACAATCGGTTCACTCTCAGATGAGCTACTAGGTATCACTTGGAGTACGTTGACTACTATTTACCCTTGTTTAAAGGATTTTTAGGACAATCTTTCGGGACGTCCTCCCTTTTTGCAACATTGTATGCAATAAGCTTCAATTGGTTTGAGATTTTTGTCAAGCTCTGGGCATTCATTCTTCTAATGATCATCTACACCACAGTTATGATAGTTTCCTATTCTTGGCTTAATCATGGATCTCACGATAGGAGGTCTGACACCTTGATTAGCTACATAATACATTGGTGTGAGTTCTGGTGGAGCATAAGTCACAGGTTCCTCCATTGGTGGTGGATGTGAATTACACCAATGTCCCTCTACCATTACTGTAGATGGACTAGGCTCAGCATAGGGTGTAACAGGCACAAGTGCTTGTTCATCTATAACTCCCTCTAAGTGCATGTACTTTACAGGCACTGCATTGTGTCCTAGATACGGAGGTTGTTGACCCAACACAGATTGAGGTCTTTCCATACCCATAGGTGGTATTTGAGCTTGGGCCATATTAGGCTGATATTTATACATGGGTTGTCCTTCTGGCCTCATAGACACATACTGAACATTCCCATCATACTTTGAAAGTAGCACTCGTTGGTCTCATGGTTGGTCCATTTACCCTCGATTGCACACCATTTTTGTGGCCTAATAGGTTGTCCCTATTGAGGCATCCCTTGTCTTGGTCCCCTCATAGGTGCTTTTTGCATGTTGTTCATCATGTCGTTCATCCTTTTGAGCATATCTTCTATGGCTGAAAGTGGTGCTGCAGCAACCATTCCCACTTGTGCTAGTTTAGTGGATGTTGTCTTCTTGCTTTGGTTATCCTTAGGGACATCTTCTTTGTTAAAAATATCACAATTGTCTCCTAAGTCAATAGCATCTGACACACACTCTTCTAAGGTTGTATGCTTTTTACTATAGAGTATAGCATGAAGTTCTTTGTTTAGCAATCCCTCTAGAAACAAAGATACAAGTCATTCTTCTGCAGGTATCTGTAGCCTTGGGTATCTGGCAATGTATTGTTTCATTTGATTTGCACAATCCTCAACAGACTCACCATGTTTCTATTTAAAGCTGTAGATTTGAGCTATCGTATTATGTTTGATCCCCGTTTTGGAACAAGCAGCTACAAATCCTTGAGCTAGTGTATTCAAGTCCATGATTGACCTTGGTGGGATGTTTTGGAACCATGTCAATGATTTTCCTTCCAATGTCATTCCAAACCCCTCAAATTGAGTATGGAAGTCAAATATACACTTTGCTTAGCACTTTCTTAAATCTTGCTAAGTGGTCGTATGGATCCCCTAATCCACTGTATTTTCTGACCCATTTCTAAAAATTAGCTGGTCTGATACGTCTATTTGGTTCAACTCCCAATCTCCTGGCAGTTGGTCATGTTCCGAGTTCTTCAAACCAGTCTGTTGGAAATAATGACTCATGTAGCCCTGGACTGGCCTTAGTGTCGCGTGGTTTTCTACGTAATGAGATGGTTTCTGGTTTCTTAACATTACTCTTAGATAATCTCTCACGGTGTTCATCTCTTGGAGTTGTTTCTGGTCCTTATCCCAATATCCAATCCCTTATGGAATACCCTTGGTATTTGGTTTGTTCTACCTCCTCAGGAGTCATCATAACAGAGTTGTTGTTATAACAATCCCTAAACAGGTAGGTTGGTAGGTCTGCTGATCCCTTATCTTTGATCTTGAAGATATAGATGATCTTCATGGCCGTTAGTTGTCCTGATTTGGCATGCGAAGTCCACAAAAGATCTTTTACATTTCGATCCTCCCAACAATAGACTCCGATCCTAGGATTATCTGTACGAAGTCATTTCAAAGGCTTCAAATCTACTTGATCGTATCCCCCGAATTCTAAAGTTGGTGGTCCTTCTTTTGCTAACATATCTGGGATTATGGTGTTTACTTCTAACCCCCATTTGTCTATCACATCAGGGTTTTTGACTTGTAGATACTAAGCTATGTTTCTGTCCATGTACATTTTTTCTTGTTTGTTTGCTCTTATCTCTTCTTTGAACTCAATACCATGGTCATCAATGCGAATAGCATACTCCTCGTTAGGATCCAGGTAAACCTGAGCTCCATGGCGATTAGTCTTATAAAAAGAGAGTATATGCTTATAGCTCATTGTCGTTTCAGTTTTCGAGTGAGTCGAGTAAGAAGACATTTCATATGTTGAGTTTGAGAAAGTGTATGAGACTTCTTCAATGATTGTGTGGAAGGAATTGCCTTGATTCATGCTATCTTCGGTGGATACTCTACTGGAGGTTTCTCTGAATATGCCTTGATTACCTAGCACAAGACCAGATCTAAGGTTCATAAATACTGGTGAAGCCCTGGATAGAGTACTTACCTTTGGATTGACTCATCGTCGATTTCCACTTGACTTGATTGCAACCTCTGTTGAATTGCTGATTCCTCGTCTGCAACCTGATTTCTGTACAAATTTGATCAAGTTAGCTATTGTTCTATAAAGACAATAGAGGTTTTGCTAACTGTTGTGATTGGTCTATGTGTATCAATTCAAATTGAGCTATGGGAGTCAGCAATTGACTTTCAAATTCAACTTTAGCAAAAATCAAAGGATTAATCTGCAACTTGGAAACTAAGTGAACATGTACCAATTTGGATCCGATTGAACCCAAAATTGCCAGGTGGCTTTGTATCATGTTGGTCTAACACTGTACAAGTCCAAAAGTCAAAATTGATGTCCCTGGGTAGCAGTAGTAAATAATTACGATTATTTACTTTTGCTAGTTTTTTGAACTTTTTGGCTTGGTTTGGCAAGCATACAACCTGTTAAAGTCCCTGGACAAGTTTCAACAAGTTTGGACAAAATCTGATCAAGTTTATCAACTGTTTTGTATCCGCAAACTCTGATTTCAAGAATCTGGCTTAGGTCTCACTTTTGTGGTCTAAATTTCACCAAAAAGGATTTGTGTGGTCTACTTGATATGCTTGACCTTGTGGTATACTCAAATTTGCAAAATTTTCAAGTTTTGAAGCAAGTGTAAATAATCACGATTATTTACTCCAGCTATATTTTTGCAAATTTTTGTCCCAAATTTGACACAGATCTCTTAAGCACCTCAAGTTAAGGTCGCTACCCAAGTTTTAACAAGTTTGGACAAGTTTTGGTCAAATGGTTATCAATTTTCTGTCCATAGACTATCTTTGCAAATTTGGTCACAATTTCCAATCCAGTGATCCAAATCTTACCAAATTTGGTTTGTGGGCTTATTACAACATGGTAAAACTAGTGGTATGCTGACTTGGTAAAAAAAGTTGAAAAATGGAGCAAAAGTAAATAATCGCAATTATTTACTACTAGCAACTTTTTGCATCTTTTTGGTCAACACCCAGTTTTTTGTCAGTTTGGTGATCCAAATCTTTTGGGCCTTTACAAAAGTTGTTTGTACACATACAATGAGTCAATGGTATGAACCTTGGTCAATTTGGAATAGAAAGTTAATAATGACGATTATTAACTTTAGTCTTGAAATGAATACTTTTTTGCAAATTTTCAATGGACAGTCTTTTCATGAGCTATTTTAAGCCTATGAATCAAGTCAAAACTTACTTTGGCCTAAAATGTCAAGAAAAAGTAAATAATTTGAGTTTTGGCCAACTCTTGAAATTTTTACCTCAAAGTGTCCTTGAGCTTACCAACTGGTTCAGACAACTTTTAAGCTTACTCTCCAGTCGGGTTGGGTGGTTTGGAGTCTTTTCGTGCTATTTTTAGCCGTAGACGTGAAATCCTGCAACTTCCAATAACAACTCACAATGATTCTTTGAGAGAGAGCAATGTTCTGAAATTCACCTCGGATCCTACTTACCCTACTCCTAGATTCTCATGCAATGGGGTTGTGGAAAGTGTCCACAAACACTCGTTTTCTTGTCTTTATGGTTTTTTGAGCTTTGATCTTAAGACGTGTCTCATCTATCAACCATTATCAAAATCCTAATTTAATTCTACAATCCTACACTCCTAAAGGCACTCAGCAAGTACGATTACCTCCAAGCTACCTCTACACAGCAAAAGATGACAATCTTAGGCTATGCGGTTTCTAAAAGAAAATTTTTGACTATAGGCGATCCTAGAGGAAGTTAAAGGATAACTTCACTAGACGCTCGTATTTTTTTCTAGTTTAGTTCTCTTCGATCCTCGGCAGTGGCGCCAAATGTGGGATGCATGTCTAACCTCACCATCATATCTTATTGCAGTATTAGTGAGAACCACGATTAAATTGTCAATCCATGGGATGAAGATGACTCGACTAGTGCATAGAGGCTATAAGCGGTTGTCAATCTCTCGAAAAACAACTAACAACTCGCATCTAGCTCAAGCTACACTCAAGTGACTGAAATCACCAAAAGCCAATTGCTCATCGGCAAACAAATCACATCCGTTAGAGCATCAAATGACATCCAACGTAACAAAACTTCTAGGACATGTTTACAAGACCTAAGCATACATACTTATGGTCTCAAACCCCACTTTAGGTCAAGTTCAAAAATCGTGATTATTAACAGCAGTGGATTTTTTATCTAGTCGTTTTCGACCCAGAATGCATCTAAATGCTTAGCAATAATGCCCCAATATTCCGCCTATGCTTAGTTTTTTATTTGAAAGTGTAAATTTCTAGTTATGATGAAATTAGGTCGTGGGTCAGGTCGTGGGTCAGTGACACCAAAAATTACAATTTAATGTGATGTGTTATGCGTAGAGCTCTTACCTGCGGTTGCAATGCAACAAACACGACTGCAATGTGACAATCGGGGAGGGAGTAGGAAGCACGAGAAGGAGAGGAGGGAACGTCGTTAGCTGACGCTACGTTTCTATTATCCAAAACTTAATAATAACTTACAAAAATTGTCTTTTATACCTTCGCCAAGGTTTTTGGTGGTCAAAACTAGTAATCTGGGAGTTCTACCAAAAATGGGTAATGACAGGTTGATACAATCTGGAAGCTTGTAGCCCCGGCTCATTAATTACAGAGTTTATCCAAGAAATTAGGAGTTACAATATTCTCAATTTATCAAAATAATAAGTGTTTTACAATGAGAAAAATGGTATCCGTGTTAGCTTGCTGCTAACATGGGCTTAGGAGCATTGTCTGAGGAAATGTTGAATACTCCTATGCACTTTACCTTGGATCGGTTGCTTTCGTTGGTACCGATTTTTTGAGGTAGGTTTTACTCTTCAACCAAGATGACAAAAGCTCCAATGATTTTAAATACATTGGAGAAACAAGTTGGAAGTTATCAAATAAATCCGGATGATGTGGATTTCACCATACCATTTGTGCGGCTTGAGTTTGATGGCCGTATTTTTCTAGATGTTATGTTAGATGGTGGATCCGGTGTGAATATACTATCAGAAACTGAATTTCAAAAGATGACAAATGTGAAGTGGGAGCCTGCACCATTCCAAGTGTGGATGGCAGATCAGAGAAGAGTGCAGCCTATTGCGATGTTGAGAAGCCAGACTCTAAAAGTGCATGGATTGTCTTTTACTACAAATTTTTTTGTGCTGAAGATGCAAGATGCTGGAAATGCTTACTCTATGTTGTTGGGTAGCAATACCATCAGGATTCCAATGAGTTCAAAGAAGCAGTTGTTGACATCAATGAAATCAATGTTGGCTCATACTATAAATTTGGCTGAGGAAGTGGAAGACGATGAGGAAGCATGTTTTTTTGCTGCTAATCCTATAGTGGTTCCGGTATTTGAAGTGGATATTGTGAAAATTGTTGAGAAGTATGGTAATCAAGGACTGTTACAAAAGTCACATGTTAAGTCCAAAGCAGTGGATGCAGATCAGAAGTCATACCAACATTCAAAATTCAGTCACACTAGTGATAGAGAGGATCAGGACAGTTCAGAGGGAGATATTGCACCAAAAGAGGCAATCCTTAGAACAGAGTTCCTATATGATAAGCTGATGGAGAAGGTTTCTAGAGTGAAGAAGGATGATATTGTCAGGATTTGAATTTGGGATCTCAAGGGAGTCCCAAATTTGTTAAAATTAGTGTTCACCTAGATGATGCATTTAAGGAGGATTTACAACAGTTGTTGCAAGAGTTTATTGATGTTTTTTCTTGGGACTATTCCGATTTGAAGGGCATGGACCCAGAGGTGTACAAACACAAAATTAATTTGAAGGAGGATGCAGTTCCAGTGATTCAGCAGAGATATAGAATGAACCCCAATTATGCTCATCAGGTTAAAGAGGACTTGGATAAGCTTCTCCAAGTGGGATTTATTGTTCCAATTGATCAAGTGGAATGGTTGCACCTATAGTAGTGGTTCCCAAGAAGTTAGGAAAAATCCGTGTTTGTGTGGATTACAAGAAAATGAATGAAGCAACCATTGCAGATCCATTCCCATTGCCCTTTGTGGACTTTATTTTGGATGATGCAGCAGGCCATGAGATGTATAGTTTTCTTGATGGATATTTAGGGTATAATCAGATTCGGATGGAAGATAAGGATGTAGCCAATTACTAAGTGGGGAGCTTTTGCATATACAGTGATTGATGAGTTTTGGATTGAAGAATGGAGCCCCTTCTTATTCAAAAGCAGCATTTAAAACTTTTGAACCTTATTTGACAAAGTTCATGAGTATTTTTATGGATGATGTTTCTGTGTTTAATGAGAAGACAAACCATTTAGAATATTTGAGGAAATTTTTGGAGAGATGCCGGTTGTTTCGGATGTCTTTGAACCCATACAAGTGTGCAATAGCAGTCCAAAGAGAAAAACTTTTGGGGAATATCATTTCAAAGGAAGGGATTTCAATTGATTCAGATAAGATCAGTGCCATACAGAAGGCAGTAGCACATACCAATGTGAAGGATATTTCTAGGTTTATGGGACAAATCAAATGGCATAATCGGAATTTGAGGTATTTGGCCGATGTTAGTGCTCCTTTGACTCATTTGACAAAGAAGGATATTGATTTTGTGTGGGGAGATGCTCAAGAGAAAGTTTTCAGTGTTTGAAAAAGATGTTAGTGGTTTCACCTATTATTCAACCTCCAAATTGGCAGTTGCATTTCCATGTCTTTGTGGATGCGTCGGATATTGTGTAGGAGCAATTTTGATGCAAGAGAAGATCCGAGGATGGTTCAGACCAGTATATTATGCAAGTCGGATGTTGACACCAGCTAAAAAGAATTAAAAAGTTATAGAGCGTGAGGCTTTAGGAATGATGTTTTCTTTGGAGAAATTTTGACATTACTTGCTGGGGAATACAGTAGTTTTCCATGTGGACCATCAAGCACATATTTTCTTGGTTAAGAAGCCCAAGCTGGAGGGCAAACTTGCCAGATGGATGCTTTTATTATAGGAGTTTGACTATACAGTGTTGCATACACCAGGGAATCAGCATGCAATGGCGGATTATCCTAGTAGATTGGATCATTTTGAAGAGCCACCAAGAGTGTCAGATCAATTTCCAGATGCGGATTTGTTTCATGTGCAGGGACAAAATTTTGACAATTAGTATGACCAAATGTTGCAGTTTTTGACAGATGGAGTGTTTCCTTCTAGTATGTCATCCGATCAGAGGAAGAAGTTTGCATTGAGAAGTAGTCCATTTTTTATTATTGCTAGAGCATTGTATAGAAAAGGATCAAATCATATCATTAGGAGATGTTTTCCTGATGAGGAACAAAAGGCAGTGTTACAAGAGGCCCATTATGGAACAGCAGGAGGGCATTTTGCAGGAGAGATAACAAGGAGGAAAATCATGCAAGCTGGTTTCTGGTGGCCGTTGTTGCTCAAGGATGCACATCAATTTGCAAGAGAATGTTTGCAATGTCAGAAGATTGGACAACCCACTTCAATGGATAGGATGCAAGATCACCTAGTGTTGCCACTTGAACCATTCCAGAAGTGGGGATTGGATTTTGTTGGGCCAATATCACCAAAAGCTAGCAAAACAGGAGCAAGATATATTTTGGTTGCAATAGATTATGCTACCAAATGGGTGGAAGCAGTATCTTTGAGGGATAATAAAGCAGCTAGTGTGGCTAGATTCTTGTATACAAACATTATGACAAGATTTGGATGTCACATTGAGTTAGTATCAGATCAAGGTGTGCATTTTTTGAATTTCGTGATTGCAGAGTTGACATCAAAACATATGATTTTTCACAAGAAGTCAACCCCATATCATCCACAGGCAAACGGTCAAGCTGAGAGTACCAACAAGGTTCTAGTGAGGATCTTGAAAAAAATATTCTCCCTAAAAATAGAAAGGATTGGGATGACAAATTGGATTCAGCTTTATGGTCATTTCGTACAGCATACAAGGTTGCCACAAGGATGACACCTTTTAAATTGGTTTATAAGATTGAGGCTATTGTTCCCATGGAGTATGTAATTCCAAGTCTGAGGTTGGATAGGCTGAGCCCTGAGGATTCTGTGTTGCATAGACAAAGAGAGTTGTTGAAGTTAGATGAGGATCGGATTCAAAGTGCCTATGCAGTGAATATAGGAAAAAAGAGGAGACAGGCTGGATGACAAGGCAGGTTAAATTCAAAAAAATTCAAAAGGGTGATTGGGTGATGTTGTACAATTCAAAATTGGGCCCACACCTAGGGAAATTGAAGCTCAGATATTTTGGGCCTTATCAAATTGTGGAAGATTTGGGCCAAGGCATGTTCAGATTGAGAGATGTTTTTGGTACAATTGTTTTGAAATCAATCAATGGCTTTAGGTTGAAGAAATTTTACGGCGAGATTCTTGAAGCTCCAAAATGGATGGTGAATAAAGCTGAGGAGATTGCAGTGAAATGGGTGCAAGCAATGCCAGAGTTCAAGGAGGAATCTTTGGAGGATACTGGGGAATGTGAGGTGTTTGGCAGTGAGTCAGTTCTGCGGAATGTTATCGGATTTTGTTTTGACAGGGGAATTGTTTTGAAAATAAACCGCAGCGGAAATGTATTGTGTGACACATTACCGAGGGTATGTCATCCAAGATGTCATGAGTTCGTGGGGCGGAAGATCTTAAAGGGAGATTCCCTTGAAGTGAGGGGTCTCATAACTGCACGTGTGCATTTTCTTAACATGCAATCTCAAATTAAGGGCCATCATGGGTTAGGCAGCACACATTTTGAAGTACAAGGTCATTATTATTTTGCATGTAAGCATCCCGTGCTTTTAGCCAAAGGTATCTTTGACACTGCACGTCAGTTCACCATCACCGCAGAAGCCATGTCTTTTGATAGCTTAAGGAAGCCCGCGCCTGCTAAACGCAAGTCTGAGAGCTGTTTGGACTTTTTAGATGATAATTGAGATAGGAAACAATCACATAGCAAAAACTGTATTTTGCAAAAGAAGTCCATAATTTGGAAGTTCATTATAAGCTCTCAAAATTTCATAGTGTCGTTTTACTATTTTAGATATCATCTTCTTAGTGGGCAGCTTATTCCACTCGGCCAAGATACAGAGTCTAGCCTCGAGAACAAACCTTTATCAATGGAGCTCTACTTTCGAGACAACCTACTTACTGTGATGGAGACAATGTCAAGCACAAATCTTGCACACCTCAGGGTAGATCTTACATGTGAAGAACTTCCACTTTTACCGGAATTGTATGCATTCAGTCTCAACAATAGAAAGGTGCTTACTAAATGGATGAATTTTGATTTTCTTTAATACATTAAGTCATAATCTAACTTTTTCTTCTTTTTAGATTACAAGACGCAAGGAGAAAACAACATTGTGCAAGGAGTCACTCACAAATACACTTCACTTAATTGCTTCCACCGGAAGCTAGGTCACATACCTTGTGCATGCAATGAGCTTTGATGCCATGCAAACCATGATGTACTCTTCAAAATGACTAATACATAGACATTTTGTGGTGGTCAAACAATGTTTAAAAAATGCACACTTTTCATTGTCTCAAAACTTTACAAATTGTGTTGTTTCTGTCAAGATTTATACAAGTTATTGCTCCCTTTCCCTGCTACTGTCCTCTCCCCCGGTTTGTGCCATTGGTCCCTTGTCCTCTCCCCCGGTTGCTGCCACTGGTCCCTTGGCCTCTCCCCCGGTTGTTTCCACCGCTCCCCTACCCTCTACTTTGGTTGTTGCTACTTCTACTTCTGGGGACGCTGGTCTCAGGCATCCTTTCGCGTCATTCAAAATCATGGGCCTCTTCCATGGATTCCCATGAATCTTGCACCTGTGAAGCTTCCCTCTGTTCTTGCTCTTGCCATCGATGTGTAACCCATTGCTCTACTTCTACGGCGTTCGCATAATATTGATTTATGGCTTCTTGCATATTTTAAACATCTTCTTGAGTCTGACTATAGCGCTGTGTCATTTCGTTAACGCGAGCCTGTTCGAACTCCTCAGCTCTCGTCCCTTCCTCTCTTGTATGTCTGTTTATCAAGATTATAATATGTTGGATGGCCATTACAAAAAAATATCGCACATCATTGGAGGTGTCGTTATGTAATTGGAGTTTCTGTAGAAGTGTGATAATAGGAAAGTAAGTAAAGATGTTGCTTCATAAAAACGTTGCAGCAAACAATGAAACAGCATGATTACTTACGTTCTGTACATCCAAAATTTGACTGAGGAGCAACAAGGCATTCAAAAAAGTTTTCCATCTATAGCTATAGTTATCAATCTGCATGGGCACAGTTACCCGTTCGTGCTGGATGGTATTTCCTAGATCATGTTCTAACAAAACATGCTTTACACAGCATACAAGTTTTTTCGCAGCACTACATACATAACCACTTGAGTCAGCAACAAATTACAAAGAGACACTACTTCCAAATGTACCCAGATGTGCCTTACGTTTTTACATGACCGTGAAACACCCTGCTTTGCCCAAAGTTTGCGTAGTAAACAATATTATCTTCAATGTCAAATAACAACAGACTCCAATGATCACTACAACAAAACCATCAAAGATGAGGAGAAAGATTCTAAATGCAACATGGTTTTTACAAGGCAAGAAAAAACTCACGATTGATTGTATGCAGTGACCAAAAAGCGTACTAGATCAAAATTGACTCTGCTAAACCATCCCATCAGAGCCAAAAAGGAAACTCCGTTGTTCTGCAGCATAGGCGATATCAGCGGATCTATTACGTATACTTTGTTTTGAACCTTAGGGTGCAGAAGCAAGACAGCGTGCCTAACATGAATCAATGGCAGAGATTAGACCTAAGATATTTTAGTGGTCTGTCACTGCCACAAACCCATGAGTCAATACTGAGCGATTGGGGCAGCTATCAAATTCCATAAGCCACTGACTCTCTTGGTATTGACCCATGTCTTAGCGGTAGTGAGCCATCTAATGAACCAAGCATGACTTATAAAGAAAAACTTAACGACTGCCGCGAAGACATGGGTCAATACCGAGCGAGTAGTATCACTATCCAATTCCATAAGCCACTGAATCTCTTGGTATTGATCCATGTCTTGGTAGTGAGCCATTTAATGAACCAATGTGACCTTTAAAGAGCATGAGAATTACCACAAAGCAATGTTGACAAACCATTCGTTGCGTTGGAGTTGGTGAAACTACGTATGCACAGGAAGTCTTGTTGATCAAGGTTGAAAATGCAGGCCTCCTCTGACCTTCCAGGCAGTAGTATTTGTGCATGCAGAGGCGCTGCGCTAAGCAGAACTTGCAACTCCTCTTTGTTCTCTTTGTTGATTTTCTCTAAAATAATTGAGTCATTTGATAAAGGCTCCTTGTTGGATGGCCCTTGTGAAGCAGAGCCTTGCCATTGCCTTTCTTGAGATTTCTCCCTGGCTAGCTCAGGCTCCTCCCTAACAGCCTTAGGGTCCTCCCTAATAGGCATAGTTTCCTCTCTAATAGGCACAGGCTTTGGATCATTTTCCTTCAATATCGATTCCTTCATAAATGCCTCAGGGTCCACCCTGGCCTGATCTTGCCCCTCATCAGCCCTTACTGGCTCCGGATCCTCCATGACTTACTCATTTTGGGGTCTATCTGGCTCCTCCATAATGTCTTTGTTTCTTCCATGACTGCCTCAAGGTCCACCATGGCTTGCTCATGCCCCTCTGCGGCTATCTCAGCCTACCCATCTGTGTCATTTCTCTCGACTCGTGATCGTGTCCTTCTGCTATTTATTTCAGCCCTAGACGGCTCTGTTTGTCATGCACGAGCACGGAGAGGGGGGATGTTAAGAATATCCATGGTTCTACTATCCCGGATAGGTACTAGCTAAAGCAGCCCATCATAGCGGAAATGCAGCCTCCGAAGAGTATCAAAATCCCACGGCATGATAGTAACATGGTGTGCACGGGCAGCCAGGATATATCCATTGCTAAAGAATTCAACGAGGTAGTCTTCTGAAATTTCTTGAAGGTAGAGAAGTGCACTGCTAGCCCATGGCATGCCGACTCTCCAATGCTCGTAAATCTCTCGCACTACTCGCGCTGGAAAGGAAGACGTGGAATAGCCGGTTGAACGTGTCGTTCGATCCTTCACAGCTCTTGCAGTACACCTCTCTGTGTGCCTCATATTAGCATCTTCTTGCTTGAGCATTCAAAGATTCACCTTTTGTCCTTATAGGCATGGTCTTTGAACGAGGCATCTCTACAAATAGCATAACAAAAAGCGACGTTTCATTTGTCAGCACAAGGGACTTAAGATTTCAGAAAAGGTCAGTACCAAGCGAACAGGTGCATCGAACAGAGTTTTCCTTCCCTTATTCGCTTGGTATGGACCTCAGACAAGTGTAATAGCAGAGTCCATCACTTATATTTACTGGCTCTCTAGATGTTATCTATAATTGGGTGCAAGAGATGAAGGATGAAGTGCTTGAGCTAGCTCGTAAATATGAGGAAGCCCTGAACTTTGCCCAGCAAGCTTCAGGAAGAGATAGACTTGCTGTGAAGGAAAAGGATTAACTTCTAATTGTTTATTGCCAGTTGTATCTCTCGGAAATTAGTAGGCCACTTTTTGTAAAGTCTGAAACTTGGCCTTTGCGCCTGTCCCTAGTGTTTTCTAACTCAAAACCCCCTACATGGGTGTTAAGTTGTAACTTTGCTTCTCCCTTATAAATTCAAAATGTGTATTTGGTTTTTTTTTTAAACACCCACAACAAACAGGATTTACCTTCCCCTTATTTGCTTAGTAATGACCTCAGAAAAGTGTAATAGCAAACATCGTTTATATTTTTCGAGGTCAGTACCAAGCGAACAGGTGCATGGAACAAAGTTTACCTTCCCTTATTCGCTTGGTACTGACCTCAAAAAAGTGTAATAGAAAACATCATTAATAAAGACGATGGTTAGTACCAAGCAAACAGGTGCAACAAACAGGCTTTACCTTCCCTTATTCATTTGGTATTGACTACAAAAAATACAAGTGCACAAAAGTGTAGTAGCATACCTCTTCACTGTGTGTAGAGTTCTGCATCACTAAAGCACTGCAGAACACGATTAAGAGGAGGATGCGCAAAAAGGAGGAGCACTAGAGAGTACGGGGAGATGCACAAAAAGGGTTGGGAGCACAAAAGATATGGTTTGCTTATCGCATAGCATTGATGGGGGTAGAGTATGATGGGCAGTAGAGGATGCAAAAAGAGGCAGAGAGCGCTCATCTCGGCGAGCGTATAGTAAAAATGTTTGGCGTGGGTACTGCCTCTAAACCTAGAATGCTTACCTCGGTGAGGGTGACAACTTCACTTATGCGCATGATTACACCCGAGATTGTGGTTGGTAAATCGTACTGCATGGGAATCTAAGCCCATTTATTATTGGTTGTCCTTGTGAGTGCAACCCACGTGCCTTTTTCGAGTGACCGTTTAGAGTCACACCGATCGCCCTTGTAGTTGCCATATCCATCTCCAAGTAGAAAAAACAGATCGCGGTTTCCTTTGCCTTTTTTGCGCTCTTTCCCTTGGCCACCTCTCGTGATCCTGCGTTTAGAGTCAGACGCCGATCGCCCTTGCAGTTACCATCTCCATCTTCAAGTAGAACAAACAGATCACCGTTGCCTTTGCCTTTTCTGCGCTCTTTCCCCTGGCCACATCTCGTGATCCTACGTTGAGCGACCTCCACTGGTTTGCATCCTTTGCTGCCGCGTCGCCATCACCATCGCCACCTTCTGGTTCTTGCTCTCAGTGGCCTACGACATCACCATCCAGCTTGGCACCATTGGATATTGTAGAGACAAGTTCTTTCTCCCTCTCTCTCTCCCCTTCTTGTGTGTTGTTAGTTGTGTGCACACCGAAGCCACTATGTTATGGGGTTAGAGCACAATGGGAACAACACTCCAAGGGCCAAAGAGTGTTTGTTAGGGTAAGATTAGAATTCTCACACCGCATGGTTGGAATAATTACTCCTTATGTGACCGTGCCTGAGTTGGGCATAGTGAGTGAGTAGGCCTATATATCTATCACTGATAACATTAAATTTTCTGTTCTTATCCACCTATTCCAAATGCTTGGGTCAGAACCAAGAGAATAGGGCCCTTCAGAGATTCTTGGGGCCCCTATTTTCCTAGTTATAACTCAAGTGACGTCGCCTATTATGACACTAGCACACGGGACAGAACCAAGTGAATAGAGACCTTGAGGGATACTCGAGGCTCAATATTAGCTTGGTTATGACACCAAATATAGGACAAATTTTGAAAAGTATTTTTGGCTTGCTTTTTCTTTCAGTCATGGGGGACTGCATCCTGGAGACAGACATTGTGGCTACAACAGAAATTCAACTTGGGTCAAAACCAAGCAAATAGGGCCCTTCGGAGATTCTTGGGGCCCCTATTCACCTTGTGCTGACTCAAGTGATGTCACCTATTATGACATTAGTGGGACAGAACCAAGCGAATAGAGACCTTGAGGGGTACTCGAGGCTCAATATTTGCTTGATTATGACACCAAATACATACCAATTTTGAACAGTAGTTTTGGCTTGCTTTTTCTTTCAGTCATGGGGATCATAGTCTTGGAGACAGACGTTGTGGGCGAGGATACATGTGAAGAAAAACTATTCACGTTCTTATACAACGCTCGTGCTCATCACCGTGCACTAGAACTACTAAGGAATGTTTAATGCAGAGTTTTCTATACAGAGGATTATAGATTGCTCATTTGAGTACCTACAAACCCATTTGCAACAGTATGAGGCAGTCACTTGTGACAATTCCATGACAGTTGATGGCATGAGATAAGTGCATCCAGTTGACCTTGACCCTGACAAGAGTGCTTCAAGGAGACTGAATCGTTGTCTAGAAAAGTGTCCCTCCAATGCACTGCTTGTACAAAACAGGTGTGTGAATCACTTCAAAAAGTTTCTCTTAGTGGAATTCTACCACGGGTTTGTTTGTTACTTATACTTGCAGACAGATGGTGAGTCGAAGACTTCCCAATCAACAACTTTTGGTAGTTGTCCATTGGCGCCAGAGGAAGAGTTAGAGGATGTGGAGGTGCAGTTTGACCCAGAAGAAGAGCGTGTAGAGGTATTAAAAGAAACATTTGATGCGGGCTTAACTCTTGCTTCTCTTGCGGATGCAGTAATAGGGTGCAAGCAAGAAAGCCCAAATACGGAAGTGACTTTGCCTTTGAATTGCACTCCCAGCTTTGCTATGGCGGGTGACACCCACTACGTTCTACTCATAGATATCATGCATGAGCTGAATATACGGGAGGACTACTGCCTAGCTGCAATTGTGAATTTTTGTGAGGCAGACATGGGATTTGTGGATGATGATGGAATGGACCAACATCTTATTGCTGACATAGTTTTCTGCGACTCACAGTTTACTTCAGGGTGGCAACTGATCAAAGATACATTCAATGAAGTGAAGTCCAGAGAGGCCAATTTGCCAGCAGATGAGCAGTTTCAATTGAGAACAAAACAACTCGGCTTGGAAAACATGGATAGGCCCGTGGCACCTAGAGCTCAGGTAATGAATAATCAGTCTATTCACTTGTGGGGAAGGTCGATGCTAGAAATGGACGAGAATTAGATGGTAATTTTTGTCGTGCATTCAGATGGTATTGGAGATGGCCTAGTAAGAAAATATTTGGATCAATTTTTTTGTTGACAGGTGCTAGTGTATGACGATAGTTTCCTTAGAAGAGTGGGAGGCTCACGGCAAGGGCTTGTCACTGGAGTCCAAGGCAAGGATGCGGCATTGTCTCACTACATCAGGCGTTTCAACCACAAAAAGGTTTGTAACAATTCAAGTACTTGGCAATTGTACTCATCTCACTTACGGCCCATAAATTCATTACTATTTTTATGTAGATCATAATATACCACAAGGAATACTCCGAGGACAATGCAAAGTTTCCACTGTTTGCAAAGAAAGTTATTACAAAATTGTGTGGTGGACACCCCCCCCCCCCACTAAATGCAGAAAGACTAATTCTAATTGAGAAACAGTTTGCTCTACACGTCTTTGGCATTGGGTATGGGTGCCAAGTACTCAGAGCCCCCTATTTCATGTCCTACACAGCTCAGGCTCTGGCTACACGGGTTGAAGACCCAGAGATCTTAGATCCATACAACAAGCGGCAGTTTATGAGGGAAAGAAGACGCCTGATGCCCATGGGGATGCTGCCATCAACAGAGGAATGAGCTCGTCTACAGAGCTTGCACATCGAAGAGGTACAAAGTGAGGAAGAAGGAGGTGCATCGAAGAGGATAAAAACGACAGGATCAGGTCCATCTTCTCCTGCTCCTGACTTGTGACTGTCACCACCTCGCATGGCACTCACCCATATTTGAATTTACCCAAGCCATCTATTTCTTCTCTTTGCGGATGTGTTGTAAAGACCGTGTAATTTCTAAACTCTTAAGAAGCTCCTTCTGTCTTTATCTATGAATTAGTCGTCTATAAGTCCATTGGTGTAACTCTAATAGGCTATTGGCCTTATCCTTTCCTCCTCCATGGCTAGTGTGATTAAAAAAACCTATTCTTGCCATGTAGTGGGTTTTTTCCATGCCTTGTGTGGACCATATTGATAGTGAGCCGTATGTCTTGGCAAAATATGGACCATGGTTGAACAGTATGTGCTGCATTGAAATAAAATATAATGGTCAGTAGAGTACAATTTAAAATTTTGTTTTGTATACTTAGAATGCTAACCCACCATGTAATGTGTGATATGTAGCCCACCCCACCCTGTAAGGTAAGCCTTCTTCCAATCCAGCAAGTCTGCTTGAAATGATGTGAGCTTACTTTGGTCCCAAGAATGCTGCTCAACGTAGTGGAAAATTTTATTAGTGATTTCCACACGTTCGCCTTGTGATTCTGGATTGCCCCACCACCAGCATTGTCTTTAACCACTTTATGTAACTATTTCCATTTGTTGAACATGTTTCTCCTTTCTTCTCTATCTGAATCTTTGAGGCTAAGCCCAATAAACCTTCTTGCCTTCACGCCGCCTATCGATGCTTTCCTGAGTACCTTGTAACGACTTTGAGACATCTTAGAATCCTCTTCAATTTTTGCATTGCCTCCATGCAAACCAATGTCTGAGAGAACTCCCTCTAATTCTTTGATCACTCTTTTCGACTCACTCTCTGGCTTTAATGTCCATGCAAAACATATGTACAAATGAACCACCTTTTCAATTATTCTACAGAGTGAATGAAGTGTACAGATGTGAACTCTACTCAGAGGAATATCAAGCACTAGCCTAAAAGTTTTATCTTGAAGATGTCTGTTGGGAGCTCTATTCCATTCCACACTCTCAAAAGATTGTGCATCAACCATGCAATATAATCATGGATTTGCCACAGCTGCTCCGTGTGTTATGTTGTACATACACTAAAGAGTCTTTAAGTCACTTGCCATGTGCCATTCCACTGTATAGTCACCAAATCCTTCCACTGAAAGAGCGGCTCAGTTTCTTTGTTCACTGATGATAGAAGGAATTTGGGTTTGACTAAAAACCCAATCGAGGATTTCAAAATTTTTCTTATCAACCTGCAGTGGAAAACAAAAACACAAAATCAACAACCAAATAATCAATATTTTTGTTATTATAGAGTGAACAAAGTATACTTGAAATGATCCTAGAGTTAGCATGTTGTTTTCGGATTTACGCTGAAGTATCATGGATCCTCTTTCATTATTGATTGGATCCAAAGCTCTATTCATGAGGGTAATGGTGACTCTCTCCAGCTTCTTGTTCTTTAGGACCTCGCACTCGTCAAGCTTCAAAACAAACTTGAGAACCCCACCGCATTCCTCTTGATTGATGTCAAAGAAGTGAACTGCATACCTTTGCAATGCTTCAAGATCAATGAAGAGGTTGTTGTGCTCGTTAAACTATACCTCTCTACCGCCCTTGCCTAAGAACGTTGTTTCAATATGCAATGGTGACCCAAGTTTCTCAAACACCTCATCATTTACGTGCCGGTGAGTAGCCTTTACATGTGATGGCTTTGGCAGCAATGATCCTCTCTGTAGTTTATTTTGAGACTTTTTAACTAATGCTTTGAAGAGTTCCCTGTATCCCATCTGCGAGATGACACTCTCATCAAGTATTGCTTGCACTTCCATTGGTTCCAATTGATTCTCGTTCATGAAGGAGGTAAGGAGCCTCCCTTTCAACATACAAAATTTTTTATGAGTTATCATCTCTTCAACTACTTCTTTTGGAACTAGACGGCTGTAATGCACTCCGGCATTGAAGCCTGCACCATTCGAGTTTGGATGCAGTAAGGACCTGCCAAAAGAGCACAATGCGTTATGATCATGTATAGGAAAGTGTATCCATTTCTTAGTGAAGCACATTGAAGATACAAAAGCAGAAACAAACTTTGTGTTACCTTAAAGCTCGTATTCAATTTTTCAGGCCACCACTACCAATCTTCATGTTCTCAATCTTGCACAAATCTCATTTTCTTTTCCGACTACCAAGCACGGTGTCTTTCTCTCGCAAACTTGTGATCTTCTTCTCAAGGCCTTGGATTGTCTCTTTGTTTGATGAAGTCTTTTGAGAGCATTCTTCATGAAGTTTCTTCAGTTGCATGTTCTCCATCGTCAGGAAGTTTCTTTGCCTTTCCTCATTCAGTCCTCTCATTTCAAAATGTTCAGTGTATCCCAATAGCCCATCCTTGCCACCACCTATGAAATGTAAGAGGTTAGTGATATTAGCAAAGGGCAGTGGCGCATTTGTCGTAGGATCCTTTGGATAAATAGACCCATCATTCCACAAATCCAAATGATGTTCCTTGTTTGTCCTTCTAAGTTCTTTCTCCCATTGAGATAAGAAAGACTCCCTCCTACGTTTCTGCAACGGTGTGTACTCTTGCAATACATCAACATGAAGATGATGTGTGTTCTTTCTTTGGGTAAGTGTTAAAGATGAAGGGGCTGAGGATTGCAAGTTCAAATTGGTGTTTTCATCAGAAAAAGAAGCGTTCTCCATTCCTAGAGTTGATAGAGAAAAAGACGGACACTCGAAACTCATAAAATATCTCAGGTTTTGGGAGGGAAGACCATATTATCAAGCTTAGAGTTGATAGAGTTTGTGTGTCTTATGTTTCCAAAGGGAATGCTTGTAAGTTGGCATTTCAAATCATTAGTCATACGGTTAGTTGGATTCCTAACAAGAGAACGAAGGATAAGAATGATAAAGACGGCGGCTACCTACCAAAGAATGTCATTTTGGCTTTTTGTTGGCGCAAAAAAGTATCACATAAAATGCACAATTTAACATTTTCATTTTCTCTCTCTAAGCCGACGTGGCACTTCTTTTAGGGTCCAAAAGTGAGTCCAACTTTCCCCTAATGTTTGATTGTGCTGATAATAATTTCTTGATGAACCGATTGACTCCATTAGTGGATATTGAGAAAGCCACTTTGGATGGCCAAGGAGTCACTGGAGTTTTAATTGTTGATGCTAATGTGGACACTCTGAAGAGGGAAGTGTTTGACTACATCAAGGAGTTATGGCATCAGGCAGCTGGGCTTTTTTAGGAGCATATGGCAAAACCGATTGACAAATACAAATCATGGTTTGAAGCTACTAGGGAGTACAAGGTTTGAGAAGAGAATGCGGAGTTGCAAGCCCGTATTGTTGAATTAGAGCTACAACTTGAGGCAATCCGAAAGCAGTGGATAGTGTAGCAGTCTAAAGTCTAGTTGGGAGCACAAGGTGTTCAGTTGCTGCAGGAAATTTCTGAGGGCGGTATGGATGTAGTTGCAGAGGGTTCAATCCTCGTTGTGCATGTTGATACCGAACCCATTGCTGTGGAGTAACCTGTGAGAGATGCTGTAGTTGATGAAGCGGCGCAAAAGCTGGGAGTAAATGAGGAAAGGAACAGTGGCTGAAGGCGGATCAACAAATAGTGGGTCCGAGGTCAGCCTATGGCTCAAGCCACCGGGCTATGCCAATTGTTAAGGCTACACCACGACGGATTAGTCTTTTTGGGTTTTAACTTATGTAATGGACCTTAATAGGATAATGTGTCTTTTGGGATCTTAATGAAGGGATGTGATGTTTTTTTGTGAAAGGGTGTTCGGGCATAGCAAGAGGAGAGATACGCTGATGCAGCAGATGTAATGGTGAATTCTATCTGTGTCAATGAAGTGAATACAGTTTTGTCATACACTGTTGTCTTCTTTCATTTCTGTATTCTTGTCAACCTGGTGCTCTGAATACATAGATGAAGCAGTCATTGTCTGCAGAGTATGTCTGTGAGAGTTAACCGAAGTTCATGACGATGGCAAATTTCTGTAAATGCATTTGAGAAGTTGTTAGGCAATTTGTCATGAGTGCATGGTGTTGGAAGTGTGGATGTTTAAGGTTAATAATACAATGCGGGGAAAGGATGAACAATTAAGATTGTGTGCGACGGAAAGTGAATATTTCTTTATCCTAGAACAAGCACACTTGAGCCATCCAAGGGGACATTTCTCTGGTGATAAAACTGCAAAGCTAGTACTTCAGGAAGGAATATGGTGGCAAACGCTGTTTAGGGATGCAGAGGCATATGTTAAAAGATGTAATGAATTTCAACGCACAAAACCACCCCTACATAGAGAGGAAATTCCATTACGGTCAATGATGGGAGTATTCACTTTTGCCAAATGAGCATAGATTTATTGGCCCCATCATACCTCCTGCATATAGAACTCATGCACAATACATCATAATAGTAGCAAATTATTTGACCAAATTGACAGAAGCAAAGGCAACACAGAAAAACAATGCACGGACTACGGCTCAGCTCCTTTCCAAACATATCTTTACCAGATATGGTCTACCCATTGAAATAGAGAGTGATAGAGGAACACACTTTGTGAACAACGTCATTGAAAGCTTACTTGATGAATTCATGGTGATCCATTGCAAATCCGCACCATATCACCCACAAGCTCACGGACAAAGCCGAGAGTACCAATAAAAGCCTATGCACGGTGCTCACCAAAATAGTGAGTGACTCAAGGAATGATTGGGATCAACAGCTACACTCCGCATTATGGGCTTACAGGGTAGCTTTTAACACTTCCATCAAAACCACTCCTTTTAACCTTGTGTTTGGGATTAATGGAATTCTTGATTAACACATTATGAGTCGCAACACGATTAGGATGGATAGGACATGAGCTTTCGGAGAGACTAGACATCTTGAAACAATTAGTTGAAACCAGAATGAGAGCATTAGCAGGTATATATACTCAAAAAAGATAAGTGAAAGCATTCCATGATCAACATGTGATTAGCAAAGAGTTCCAAAAAAGGGATTATGTTTTGGTGTATACCCTAAAACAACACTCCAAAAAACTCAAAAAGTGAGGGATGGGGCCTTTTGTAATACATGATATACCACAAAGTGGCGCCACCAAGCTTGCAACATTGGCAAGTGAGGAGATGCCTAATTGGATGAGTGGCTGCAGGTTAAAGAAATATCTTTTTCCATTGACACCAGAAGAACTCCAAACAATACATGCAGCAGATTAGTGAAGAAGTCAAGCCCGTGATATTCAGGAGCAAGCACAGCAAGAAGTCAAGATCAGAATATTAAAGCAAAAGGAGTGGACAAACCCTCAAAGAAATAACCAACATAATATATGTACCAATTCCCCTCCAATCACATCCATACTAATGGAGTCTACATGGTTAAGTGGCATAGATCTACAAATAGCATTGCAACTTGACGATGGTACTGTCGAGCGTGCATTAGTGGAAGTTGGGGCAAGAGGAGATGTTGTAAACTACTCCACCTTTATTAAATTAACAAAAGAACCTCTGACGCCAAATACTATTGGGTTCAAATTGGCAAACAAAGGACCAATGAACAGTGTGGGACATGTAAATTTACCAATAACTGTTGATGGAACAATTTATCCTCATGAATTTCATGTGGTCAAGGATGCAGATCTTAACGAAGCGGTTATTTGGGGAGTGTCATGGATGCGCACTTATCAAGCCACACCAAATTGGCAGGATAATATCTTATAACTCATGATAGATGAAAAATCTTTTGCCACACCATTTGTACAATCAGACTACATATGGGAACCTCTCCAATCAATACCTACTCCAATCCAGCGATGTTCTCAAACAGTGGTCAAGAAAATCTGGGTTAAAAAGTCCATTATGCAAACCCATCTGAAGAAATTATGGATACCCAAACAAAATGGTACTACAAGTCCACCCGCGTAGCATCAACCAAATCCAACCCTCAACAAACCACCCAAGGCTTCTGGCAAGCAAACCCGGTCTATCCAATCACACCATCGACAACCAAAAGCAGTCATTTGGATATGGAACAAAAACCCACTCGCAGGATGACTCAAACTGGAAGTCAACATCAAAGCGATTTCAGTGGCGTCCAAAATAGCACCCTCAATCAAAAACAATGTAGTGTCACAACTTCTAGATGCCACAGTCAAAGAACGAGCGCGTCTTCTACAACTACTTTTGTTCGGACCACAAAGCTTCAACCTAACCTAATCATTGAAAGCCCCTAAAATTATTGTTCAAAACCCATATCTTGCACAACACTTTGGTACCCCATGTATATCTTCAATTCGCTCATAGAGCCACAATATACGGCTATTCATAGACACTTACTTCGTACCCATGCACTTTGACACATGTTCGAGACGACTCACTATAGGAAGGGGGGGAAACGCAGCAAGATACTCATCATTTTGTATATATTGTTTTCTTTTCTTTTCTTTTTCTTTTCCTTTCCTTTAATAATTTTTTAGAGCTTTTTAACTCTTAGCAGACATAATCATGAGCCATATTGACACCATCTAAATTCCAGGTTAAGAATATGTATGTATGAGTGATTAGAATAATTTTGGCTAAATTTTGGCCAATTAATAATGATTGTGGGTAATTTTCCTTTAATTTTGTAGTAAAAAGCTAAAAAGGACAAATAATCAACAAAAATTAATAAGTTGAGCTAGGAAAGTCGGAACTGACTTTTGAAAGCAAACGCTAAAACTCAAAGCAAGGCCTTCAAACATGGCAAATATGAAAAGTTTTGGCACACGATGGATTTTGATCCAACTTCTAAGGATCAAAACTGCAGATTAAAGGCCATTTGATGACCAAATATCAGAATGGAGAATGGATCAAACTGCATGTGATATAAACAACAAGATATGATCAATGGAGGTGAGTATGAATGGGGAATTTTGGGTAGATAGGGAACATATAGTCAAATGGGGCAAAATAAGCTCATTTGCATTCACACACACACACACACACACACAGAGAACCACAAAATCATAGGATTTCTCACTTTGTTTCTGCTTGTTGTGACCACCTCGGTAGCTCTTAATCCACCAGATTTGACAGGTATGATTATTAACCCTACAAGAACACTTGTTTATGCTCCACACTGCACCAGCATTACCAAAACAGTAGATCATAGCATATCAAAGTCAAAAAAATTTCAAGTTGTCAAAGCCAATGGGGGAGTTCAAAATTTGCCCAAAATTTTCTTCAGTAGACCCCTTATAACTGGCAGAATCATTGCATGCAAAAACAGTTGCAAAAGGGGTTAGAACATGGATCGCGATCCATGTTCCTCAAACCCTAAAATCAGAGAAACTTGCACAGTGATTTCCCCATAAGCCCAAGAGCAACTTCCACTAATTGGAATTGCAAAATCCTTTCCAACATGGATTGCAATCCATGTACCTTGATGACAAAATTAGGGCAAAAGTTGATCAGCGTGGCTGGAGGATGCAAAAGTATAACTGACCATGCAAAAATAGTCACAAAAAGGGGTCTTAAAATCATTAAAACCTAATGATTTTTTACCTTCAGTCTGCAAATGATCATTTGGAAGTAATCAAGGGTAAAATGGTCAGTATCCAACAAAAACATTATGAAATAGGGTTAGGAGAAGAACATGAAGCTGCCCCACTAGCTAGAGCAGCAATTGAAACATCTTGAGGCTTTATTTCAAAGCAACCTAAAACAAGAGGGAGTCCCGAAGAGAGTGAAAGAAAAGCATCAGGAAGATGTGACACTAAAGGTCTAATTAGGGGCAAAGCAAAGCAAAAATGTACCTACAAAGTCGTGCAAATTGCTTGGATCAATTTCCCCCTTTAGATGAATTCAAAAATTGATGGAAGTTGGTGGGGGGAGATAGACAAAACCGTGGTTTTTAGGCACAAATCATCCAGAATCAAGGCATTATCAGATATCAATCAAAGGAAGTGCCCAAAAATGGTTCCAAAAAAACAATATGGTCAAGACGGGGAAAACATGACCATAAACTGGGAAATTGAGTAAACCAAGAAAAACAAGTCCATTTTTAAAAAAAAAAATTACTAGTGTGCTAGGAAGACCTATAGGAACATGTATGCAAAAGGCTACCCCAATGTCCTTCCCAACATGGATCGTGATCCATGTACATTTCTGCACAATTAGATAAAAATTTACATCATCTGGCTCAGAACACTAAACAAGGTCTAGCCATGAAATACCAATTCATTTGGATTCCAAAACCCACATCAAAATTCCAAATTTCTCTTAAGTCTAAGGATAATTACCAAGAATTGACCTAAGTACCAAACCAATTATCCAAATCCTAAAAACTTTGGACCAAGGCACCACCTTGATGATCCCTACCATTTGGTATCACAAGATCTTCAAAATGTGTCCCAACATAGATTACGATCCATGTACCTCAATGCCAGATTTCATATGTGACCTCATGCCCTTGTGACTATAGTAATCCTAGATGCACTTGTGACATTTGGTCAAATTTGGGGTAGTTTTGACAAAGTTATGCTCGTTTTTCATTTTTTGGTCAAGTTTGCATTTTCTTCAACTTTCCAACAATTTTTTATCATTTGCTAAACCCTATTTTCAATCTAAAACTGGCCTTAGGATGCCCCAAAGAAAAGAACAAAGGGAGTGGGAAGCGGCTCCATACAAGATCACGGACATATCCTCAAATGAGAAAGCTCATATCACAGAACAGGTGCTAGAAACAATACTTGCAAACATATTCATTGAAAAGTTTCAAGCAGCAGACGAAGAGATAGTAAAGGCCACCATTTTTCCAAGGGAATTGTGGGCATTATACCAAAGGTCCAAAATGCTGGCAACAACGAGGTGTCTACAACTAGACAGTTTCCTGTGACTACTGCCATCGGGGACAGATTTCAGAAGAGCACATGAACTTTAGTACAATGGAGAAGCCACCCTTACAGACAAAGATAGAGCTACGGTCAAGGTTAAAATCACTGCGGAGATAATTAATGAAGCTCTCCACCTACAGCAAGAACACACATTCTATTGCAAAAGACCAAAGCAATAGATAATGAGGACAAAGCATTTCTAAAGAGGACACAAATTGACCTATCAAGACTTGATCTACTCAGAGACAGAACTACCGTCGTGCCTCATTTTGCAACATTTCAAGGTACAAAAGCCACCGTGATACACTGAACCACTTTTGCACATGGTTGTGGTGATGGCAATGGGGTTAGCGGAAAGAAGAGTAGTCAGTTGTGACTTTGGCAACTACCTACTTGACAACATAGTGGAAGAAAATATCAAGGGTAGCCAAAAGATCAAGACTTACATGAATGTTGGACCAATGCTTTCTAGGATTGCTTACCAAGCGTTAGGAATGATTGATGATCTACCACTTGCGGAAGCACAATTGGATTTGATCCACAAATCTAAAAGAGCAGTAAAGCCGGTAGAAGGACTATCAACAAGGCCACAACCAAAAATCAAGCAAACGAGGTAGACCTCGAGAAGACATGACACTAGCAGCGAGAAGACAAAATCAAATGCATCAAACAACAAAGAAGTTGAGTCAAGAGAAAGAGAAACTCTTTTTGAATATCAGTCATCAGATGAGGAACGTGGAAGTGAATTTTCACTTAGACACATAAGACTGAAAAAGAGTCCAACTCGGGCAGGGAACGCAATCCCCATCACCCAAGCCCAAAGGACAATGGAAGAAGCACAGGCACAAAGGGAAATTCTCCACCAACAGAAACATGAGGAAAAGAGAAGTCAAGGAACGAAAGTGGATGATGAAAGAGAAGAAGAAGAGGTTGTGCCTCTATAGCATAGAAAATTAGAAGCTCTGGAAAGGATCAAACAACGCAAAAGAAAGGAAGCAGAGGAAAATATGAAAATTTCCAATGAAATGCGGCAACGAATTGAGAATGAGCTTAAGCGCAAAATGGAACAAAGAGAAAGAGAGGATGCAAAACAGTCACGCATCGATGATCTCAAATCATATTACGAATCTACCAAGGCAAGGGAAAAAGCAAAAAACCAAGAAGAGAAAGGTGATTAGGATACCCTTGACCAACAATAATATATGTTTGAATCACCAAAGAACAAAACGCTGCCTTCAAAGGCTGAAACAAAAAGAAGAGAAGAAGCCTTAGATCTTCCAGAACAAATGGCAGACAAAGTGTTGTCACAAAAGCAGACAATTCAAGAAAAAGAGACATCACTGTCAAAAATCACTACAGTCCAAGCTGCTCTCGAAGCACAAAAAACAGAAGAAATAACAACAACATGTTGATACCTCTAGCCATGGCCAAAGAAGTCAGAAACAACCAAGATCACCTCGTTTGCAAGTTGTGGTAGAGGAGGGATCACAAATGATCAGGTCGTTTGACATTGACACACATTTAGACCAGATCAAGCTCCAGTTCCAATGCCAAAAATCTCTCTACAACTTGCATGAACTAGAGCTAGAGGACACAAAAAAAGAAGCAACAAAAGCAGCCGAAAGCACACTAAAGCTGCAAAACAAAATTGAAGTTTTGCAAAAAATCCAGTTGCAAATACAATCAGAATTACAAAGGGAACAGGATAATGTTGCATATTACTACAAGAAAGTCCAACAATTTAATGAATCCAACACTACTTTTCAGGTTGAGCAACAAATACTAGAGGAGGAGCTAATCAGGGAAAGGGAACATAGTGAGAAGCTGCAAGAGTCTTATGCGGTGGTCAGCAAGACTCTCACCCAACTTTCAGCCTTGCAGGATACGCCAAGCTCCCCAAGCATGATAGTTAAATCGATCTACGGTTGACCAAAGAGGTCCAGGATCTAAATGAGGCCCTTGCTCAAGAGAAATATGACAGGCAAATTATGACAGCAGGGCATAAAGTATTGCAAAAAGATAAAGACAAAGAAATTGAAAATCTAAGAAAGCATTTGGCAAAGGAAAAGGAAGATTTGGATGCTCTAAGGGCAACACAGGTGAAGCCAGTACAAACAGTCCCTGTGGAAGCTGAACAAATAGGAGGAATGGAACAATTCACCTTTGAAGCTCATCACATAGATATGCCAGATACAATGACAAGAATAGCAATGATGAAGCTGAAGATCCAACCATAACGTCCATCTCGGATGCTGCAAAAGAAGAAATTCAATGGTGGATCTCAGAAGTCAAAGACCCTTCACACAAGGAGTATCTGCAATATGAGCTCAAGGTGTTGGAGTTTGCGGCCCTTCTCATGATCACTCTCAATGAAGTGGTGAAAAACCTCGGGCATGAGATGATCGCACTACCACTGATAAGGCAGGAGGCTCTATTATGGAAATGAAAAATGCTACCTGCCCTTGAGCCAAACCAAAGAGGAGATTACAAGGATGTTCCTGTCAATGCCATACAGATTCAGACTATCATCGACAATCAACCAATCTGTCAAAGAAAATGGTTTGAGTAGCACCCAACTGATGAAACATATTATAGAAATATTGTGCAGCATCTCAGGATCGACCCAACTTATTGTCCCATCAACAGAAGGCAAGCTTGGGAAAGCTTTTATTCATGGCAAAGCAAAAGACTCGTAGTTCTTAACTACTCAATTATATTCAAGCCAAGGAATAACATTCTCCCATCATAAAAGTATATGGTTCAAACGTTGAAAGGAGTCATCAACATGATGAAGGAAATACCAGATCTTGCATGCCTGATGCTAGTGAAGATTGCAAAGATGCTAATCACCTGCATTACAGCATTCAATGATATAGAAGCAGCAGAGCATCCTTGGCAAGTTTTTGTGGAAGGCACAAGAGGGTTGTGCTAGAATATGGAAACAAAAATTCCCAACAAAAAAGTTATCATGGGATTGTATGCGAGAGTCATGTTCTTGCTCTCCCACTACATGAAAACTTTTGAGGAGGTATTCATGATAGGATTTTTCAAAGTCGACTCCTCCATATTTAATCCCTTGACCCAAGATTTACCAGCTCAACACATAGCATATTAGATAATTAGAGCACTCTCAGCAATAATCCTTTCAAAGAGCTGGTGACAAAGATGGAGATCGAGGCAAGGGCACAAAAATTTAGGTGACTCACTGAGACACTGCAAAAGAGGTTGATCAAATACTAAGGCAACAATCAAAGGCAGATTGAATGAGGACGTGTAATGAATAGGAAGGGGGAAATGTTTGGTGGACACTACGGAATGTCACTTAAAAGGCCGATATACACCAAACTTTGTTGTACTGAATCATTTTTTCAAAAGAAGCGGTGTAATTCTGCTAAGAGATTCTCAAATTGTAGTATAATCTATCACTCCTTCTCAGTCTCTCTGAGCCTACGAACAGAATTCTCTTCAATCTAAGTGTAATAATTCTCAATTCTATTGTGATTTGCGACATCTTGTTTGTGAGCTAAATGCATTGATTTGAGGTCTTAAATGGTTTTTTTTTGATGTTTTGACCTTGGAAGAGTGTTTCTATGCTTGAGGGGAACCTTTCCATGTAGTTCTGTGTCAGTTTTCTATACATTTTTTGGGATGGATCGTGATTTATGTACCTTCCTAGATGACTGCAAAACTTGGTAGGAATATGCCCTTAGGTGTTGTAATACATCTCCTTAAGTTTGGTTGCTTTCCGAATTTGTTTGGATGCCGAAAAGGCATGATGACCTAGAGCAGTGAGATTGGACATAGACTAATTTTCTGACTAGGAAGTGGTTGATTTGCTTTGCCACAATCCACTAACGTAGATAGTCAAGACTGGTTTTAGCAAGTTAATGTGAAGCACTCGAGCTATGGGCCATGTCAATCCTTTGAGATTGAGAATTGGATCCCAGATGAGAAAGTTTTGGGCCACTGAAGGTTTGACAAGGGTTTTTTCTAAGCCGGTTTGACTGCTTTGGAAAGCTTGCCATCAACTGCTTTTGGAAGCTCGACAAGGCTTGTAGGGCTAATTCTCAATATGAGGTGTTAGCGAAAAGTGACTGCTCGTTGATTGGATTCCTGGATAGAGATTTAGGGCATGTTGAAGTTGGGTGGTAGTTGCATGGCAGTTTGATGCCATGATATTTTTTCTCATTTTGGGGTGCTTGGTTCAAGGACGTGTTGGGGCCAAAAAGGTAGAGAGAGTTAGTGGAAGTGTAATCTCCTATGCTAGGTTGGAGAGGGTTTTGTCGGTTTGATCATCAGAATCTGGAGCATGCAATGGTAGAGGATTTAAGGGGGGTGGAAAAAAATAATTTTCTTTGACGTTTTTTGTGGTGACTAGGAAGGTTGAGGGGTGCATCAAGCAGGAGATGCCATGTGGCACACGGATAGTCCCATATGCAAACTCGGCATGTGATTAAGTAGGGTATTTACACCAAAGCAGGCACCCCCTTTTGGGTGTGAGTTGAGGGAGAGCTCCTCGGAGCTCTTGAAGCTATGGCAGCAAGCCCATTGGATGTTGCACAATAGCACTTCTGGCAAATTTTGTGGCGGCAAGCAGTTGTGGTTGACGGTTGGCAGTGCCGCTCACGTGAGGGCGATGATGATGTGGCATGTTTATAAGTGGTGTTTCTGCACCCACAAAGGAGCAATGTTTTAAGTGAAGAGAGGTGGACCCCCATGGGTTGTCACGGCACCGTGACACCCAAAATGGAATTAAAGAGATGCTTCACATGTAGTTGGGGAGTCAGAAGTTGTTGAGCTATCACCCCCCCCCCCCAAAAAAAATCAAATATGCCAAAAATTCAAGGCCAAGTGCATGGAATGGTGGTCAAATGTCATAAATGAGCTGTTGGTAGGCTGCACCAACAAAAAGAACCCCTCTTTTTTCTTTTTACAAAGGTAATCCCCTATAAGAGCCATTTCGGTAAAATGGGGGGGGGGGGGGGGGGGGCGCTTTGGGAAGCTTTCGTCTTGGAGAATCCAAGGTTTAGAGAGCCTTTTGAGTGTGGAGAAGGAGAAGTGCACGAGGAGTGTGCCATGCACATCTTGTAAATTGTAAATAGGTTTTATGGAAGTGAAGCTTGCCATTGCCCCCTTTTGGTGTCAATTCCTTGCTCCGCTTCTTGTTTTTATTGTGATTTTCTTATGTTGTAGGTGTCGGTGTCATTGGTTGCAAACCCAAACCCAGGTTTGTGTGTGCAAAGTGAGAGAGAGAGAGAGAGAGAGAGAGAGAGAGAGAGAGAGAGAGAGAGAGAGAGAGAGAGAGAGGATTGTAAGTGCTTGCAATGTGGAACAGAGGTTGTGTGGGTGTGAAACGTGCTTGAGCTTTTTGTGATGTGTATGTGTGTGTGTGTGTGTGTGTGTGTGTGTGTGTGTGTGTGTGTGTGTGTGTGTGTGTGTGTGTGTGTGTGTGTGTGTGTGTGTGTGTGTGTGTGTGTGTGTGTGTGTGTGTGTGTGTGTGTGTGTGTGTGTGTGTACACCAAGACGGATGTGTGCAGGTGATTTTTTGTAGATTTTGAAGGTGAAGCCCAGTGGATTGGGGTTCTATGATTATCATGGGATATAGAGAGGCATTTTGTTATGTTTTGGGTGTGTGCCCCTTTCCCTCTTTCCATCTTTTGTTGCCCCCACTGAGGAGCACGCCAATTGCTCCTTGATGTGGCGTCCGTGATCAAATATGTGGCAGGGTGTTGGTCTGATTTTCAATGGTGATGGAGATGCGGACAAATGGATTGCAAATTTTCAGATGTTCATGCTTTCATTGCAAATGTGGAGTGATGGAGAGAAGGTGCAGACAGTACTGCTGGTGCTGCGAAGTAAAGTGAAGGCCTGGTTTGATGGTTTGGAAGCGGCAAGTAGGAAATTGGTTTTTGAGAGAAATGTTTGTGTCAGTTTGGGAAAGTGGTGCTGGCTGCTGAAGTGGTTGCAAAGATCAAAGGGATGGGTGAAGAAGTAAGTGAAAATTTTGATGCTTTTGTCAATGGGTCTGAAGAAAGTTGGAAGGAAATTGGTTGTTATCACCCAAGTGGTCAATGCGGATTGTTTCAAGCTGAAATACTCCTAGCTTGCCTGCATCCATGTGCTCGAGAGAAGGTTGACTATGAAGATCTGAGAAGCTATACCGAGGCTATCAAAATTTCCAAGGTGAAGAGCAGGAAAATGAAGAGAAAGTTGGAGTTAGACTTGTTGAACTCTATAGATTATGTGCCTATGGCAGAAAAAGGGTGTTCTATGGACCAGTCAAGGATGATGTCAATTTTGCAAAATGTGGACTTTTCCAAGATAAGGCCTCTGGTCAGCTATGTTCCTTTAGAGTTTCCTATTTGTGAGGCATATATGCCAATTGTGGAGGGCTTATCAATGAAGATAAGCCTTTGTTTAAAGAAAGCATGTACGCAAAGGTGCTAGTAGATTCCAAGTGCCAAGTGCCAAGTGCAACTTGAAGAGGTGGAGCATGTTGTTGTGCAGTGTTTGTATGAAAGGATAGCAGATTATAGCCAAGTGGTAAGTGCCAAGATCTTAGGGGTTGGGGTTGGATGAGAAGATGAAGATACTGATACAAAGTCCACCTATGGCAAAGATGGTGAGAGTACCAGTTCCAAATTTTTGGAGACAATTACAGAGGGTAGCCTTGATGATAGGTCGACATTCTATGGTGAGGAAATGGATTCCAACAAGCCAATGCAGGTAAAGTTACCTTGTTATATGCATGAAGATGTGATGGTTACCACTATGAATGAAGAGTAGGTAAGACTGTCGGATCTTGGGAGTGAAGACATGCAAGAGAGGGTGACTCATGCAGCACCATCCTGATGTCAATTCTCATCAAGTTAGTGAGGCGGTCCGGGGAGGACAACAAGAGAGTCGACCTCTAAACACCCCTCAAGGCTCTCGTGCTGCTCAATTGGGGATGGAGCAACCATAAGCAAGAAACGAGAACAACAAACCCACAGCCAAACAAGTGAAAGAGTACCACCTAGTTATGGTATGCGAACTAGGACGAAAGGAGATTTTGTCACAACCAAAAAAAATGCACTACAAAATACACACAATCAATCTCACACAAAGACACAGCAAATGGAGCAGAGCAAGCTAGAGCAAAGGGAAGAGAGAGAGGAATGGAACCTGCTTAATACCTTGTTTGTGACTTGCAAATGGAGATGGTTTGTTATGATGCTATCGTAGAGCTTATACAAAACTTAACCATGCTTAGTAAATGCTAAACATTGTCAATACACACATTGTGTTAGGGTACGGGAGACGTCTCACCACAATATACTCTTACAATGGACACAAATTTGGCAATGAAAACACACTAAAACACTTTCTCAAACAAGATCAAATGATAGAAACTTAAAATACACAAGTCGCCTTGAATTCACCAAACCGTATTGCACAAGTGGAAGGACGAAGACTTGGATGTGGAATCACGCTTTTGATGCACCAAACCTCAATTTATTGATGATGGAGGAATATATACAATAGTTGTTCTGAGATTTTTAACTCACACTCTCTCACTTGCAATGTGTAGCTTGAAAGCTTCTCTCACACCAAAAGTGAAGCTCACAAAGTGGTTCCTACGTCTAAGTCTTCCCCACGCATAGAGTGTTGGGGTGCTATGTGAGATATTGGGGGTTATTTATAAGAAGGAGAGGGGCCTATTTATAGGTTGAAGACCTCTCATTAACATTATTTAAAATCCTAATTTACAAACTAACAAATCTGGATTATGATTTTTGCTGAATATCAAAACATTGCGGCCTTCTTTGTCTGCTTGAGTCATGGATGTGGGCTCAAAAGAGAGCATTATTGATGGTAGATAAGGTGAAAAATTAGAGTTCTAAGGAGAGAGAGAGAGAGAGAGAGGTAATATGCATATGTAGGCTTGAGGTAAGGTGTCTTTTATGGTTAGGTCAATGGCTATTTTGTGTTAGTATGTGAGTGGTTAGTCTTAGTAGTTTGTAGTTAGTAGGATGGGGTAAATCCACATGGCATATGCACTCAAGGTGCACTATATGATTTATAAAATGATAAAAAGTAAGAGAAGGATTAGAATATACACAATTTAATGAGAACAACAAGATGGAAAGGGAATTTTCCACCTATCTCCCGCAGCGAATGAGCGGTTGTAGAAATTTGTTGGTGTAGTTCTTGCGACCATAGAAAAGTTCAATTTTCCATTATCAAACTCCTCCTTTTGTAGAGATGGATCTTGGTTATTTGCTGATTTTTTCTCTTTTTGTGAAAGGATGAAGAGGTTATGGTAATATGAGTTTGATTCTAGAGAGAGAAATTGAGCTATATGTGTATAGAGATGATAATTTTGAGCTATGGAGTAAGGGAGAGATGAGAATGGTGAAGAATATGAAAGAAGCCATGAAAGTTGTAGGTTTGAGTGAGGTATGGAGAGGAATGAGTGTGTGTGTGTGTGTGTGTGTGTGTGTGTGTGTGTGTGTGTGTGTGTGTGTGTGTGTGTGTGTGTGTGTGTGTGTGTGGAAGTAGGAAAGGAGGTGAGAGAAGACTATGGTTTACTTTGTGAGAAAAGTGGGCAGACTGAGGTCCACTCAAAAAATCTTATCTTGCCACTGGTTGCTCCAAAAATTATCAAAATTTTGGAGGTGATTATTCAGCTCTTGGTCCACATTTTCTCTTTTGACCATTGCTTCAAATTCGGAGTGGAGATGGATATAAAAAATCCCAGCAAAATACCTTTTTTTCTTCACAAAAAGGTCTTCAGTAGCCCCCCTTTTGTTGAATTTTCATATGGCTCCAAAGGTCAGCCCCACCTTGCATGAGAGAATGACCTAATTGATTCTTAGGGGTTTGAAAATATGCATGACTGTGGATTATGCATAAATATAATATATGGATATGATGAAAAAAACATGTTAGTATATAAACAATTTGTGGAATCTAGAATAATGTTAGGTATTTATAAATATAAAATGGAAAATAGGGATATATGAAAATATAAAGAATCAAATGAGGGGACCCTCATTTGTTTTTATTGAAGTATATTTATTTACAAGAGATAAGAAAAAATACTTTTCAAGAGAAGCTGTAATGAAAATATTTCTATATGGAATAAAGAGTATGCAAAATGGTAAGAAAATTTATGGTAATGATGAGTCAATGTACATAGCATACATAGGTAAATCACGTATATCTAGGTAGAATAATTAAATAAATACCAAAATAATTATTATAAAAGATCTCTATATTTAGGTCCTATGTACAATGAAATACCTATACACAAAAGGGATATAATATACTTTGCTTTTATTTTTATTTATTTTTTGGCTCGTTTAGCGCAGTGACTAGCTAAGTGAGGGTTTTTTAAGGAGATATGGGGAAAGTCCTCTAACTCACACACCTGTGTACAATGAAAAGGTAAGGATAGCCACAATGTTTATGTGATTTTGGTAGGGTGAAGTAGCTCACTATGGAAGTTACCAAGAGCCAAAAAGTGGTTATCATTAGCCCTCCCCTAGGATGATGGTACATTCATGTACCATCAAAAGGCATATTTTCCAAATAGAGTGGTTCTAAATCCTCTATCATATATGGTCCTTGACAGGATTTTCAATTGTGTGTATGCAACAAAACTTACAGGAGATAGTAGATCTTTAAAAATTCTTTGGTAGATCCTTTGGTAGAAGACGACTCAAGTAGGGCTTTAGCTGATACCCATTTACCTTCCTAGAGTGCTCTTTACCATTCAAGTCCATGAGTTGGTCATAACTTGAATTGAAAGTTTTTTTGAAAATATATGGTCCCTACCATCTAGTCTCAAACTTAGCATCAAAACAATTATCAATTTGATTGTCATACCTTAGCACAAGATCTCCTTCCTTGATGCCTTTGTCCTTCAGTTTTTTGTCGAGCTTTTCTTTTGTTTGTATAGCTTTCCTCTTGTAGCACTCGTAAGGTGCTTCTCTTTTCCACTCAAGTTCTACTAAGTTAATAAGTCAATCCATCCATGCTTCTTAATTATCTTGTGTTGCTTTGTTATGAAGTTGCATCATTGGAATGTTGAGCTTGATAGGCTACAAGGCCTCTTGACCATACACCAAGTGAAATGGTGTGAACTCTATGGCCTCCCTGTATGTACGCTCACAAGGCACCATCCAAGAATTCATCCCATAACTTTGTCTTGTTTTGCACCATATTTCTAGTGATGCCTGCAATGACACCATTAGCCTTCTCTACCAAACCATTTGATTGTGGGTAGTAGGGTGCTATGACGATGTAGAATGTGAAGCTCTTCACAAACTTCTGTGTGTAAACCCTTCTTGAACCCTAGACCATTATCAAAAACAATCTCTAGTTCTAAGTCTACAAAAAATATTAGTGTAGACAAAAGTGCTCATTTCCCATTTACCCTTGCCACACTTTGAGCCTCTACCCACCTAGTCATATAATCTACAGCCACTAGAATGTAGAGTTTACCATTTTTTGCTCTAAGAAGAGGACCCATAGCATCAATGCCCCATTTTTCAAAGGGTCCATTTGCAAGCACTATTTACCTCGGGCCATGCACCAACCTTCTATTTCCATTGACCTAACTATTGTGACAGCTTTTACACCAATGTTGGACATCCATATGCAAGCTTGTCCAAACATACCTCGCAAGGAAAATCTTATTCACGGCGGTTAATTCTTGGGCAAAATGACCACCACATGCCTCTTCATGCAAAACTTTTAGAATGGCTGGAATTTCCTTGATAGTTGGTACTCTTCTGCATACTTGATCTTTCTCTCTTTGATAGCGGGAGCCTTCTAAGAAGAGATAGAAACTCGCCTTCTTCATAAGTCTCCTCTTCTGAGATTTTGTGAAGTCTTGTGGAAACTCGCCCTCCAAAATGTATCCAATAATCATTAAGAGAAAGTTGAACTCACTTTTGGGCCTTTCAGTTCTAGAGAGAGAGTGGTGCTCAACCAATGAGGAAGAGGCTAACGTTACGTTGAAAATCGACATTTTGGAGTCAAGCTCTTTTTTAAAAAAAGGGAGGAAATTTTATTTTGGTTCATCAAATTGCACAATTTCACTCTTTCAAGGCATAAATGCCGTAAGTCGTACTAACTATGTACCGAGGAATTTCAGAACTTTCATTGAAGACTCTATCTAGTACTTTGTTCCCGCCCAAATATGACTTTGAGTAGCTCTACTTCCCTCTCAAAACTTCTTCCCTTTTTTATATTTGCGCTAACCTTTCTGTGTATTCATTCTACTGCAAACCATGTCTACTTCTCGAAGGCCTAGCACTACCATTGACTCTGTTAGCATTTTTAACAGTTATACTACAAACGATCAAGCATGGATTCCATCTCGTATAACTATCGGAAGTTGGGTTCTACTGCAAACTAGGAGGAGGAAGAGGAGGCAACGCAATGATTTCGTGGAGGCTTTCAAGGGTCAAGTTAAAGAGTTTAAAGTGTGTGCACAAAGCAAGTGGGTGAAAGAGGTCCTCATACAACATGCTTTCCAGCATGCAGACTTAAGGTTGCAAACATCTCCTCCAAGTTTTCCAAGGCATCGACCCAATTGTAAGTTATTTCAGCATCTCGCTTAGTGCATGATTATATTCGAATATTAAGTGGTGGATATCATCTTTGGTATGTTTCAGATATTTATCCATCGAATAGGACAGATTGGAAACCAGTTGAGAGTATACTTGGGATTTTTGATGCTTTCCATGCATTTATTGGTGAGCAAATGTACAGAGGAAGACAACACAAGGAACTTACAGATAATGGAATTTTCTTTTATGATATGTCATATGTGGAACCGAGAACTTCCATTGGTTGGGGTCGTGTAGCTCCTTTGTCACTTCCATCCTTTGACAGCAAGGATTGGTCCCTGCCTACTTCGCAAACTAGTGAAAACTTCAGGAATAAGTTGTTTCAGGATATACAAAAGTCCCTCAAGTATTCAATTGCCACAAAAATAGTTCGGCTCACACTATTTGTGCCTCTTGAAGTGTTTGCAGATTTTTCTTCGATGAGCAAATAAGAACTACCGCAACAATGTTCATTTGAAAGTCTAAGAGCTGTTTGGACTTTTTAGATGATAACTGGGATAGGAAACAATCATAGAACAAACTCTGTATTTTGCAAAGGAAGTCCATAATTTGCAAGTTCATTATAAGCTCTCAAAATTTCTTAGTATCGTTTTACTATATTAGATATCATCTTCTTAGTGGGCAGCTTATTCCACTAGACCAAGATACAAAGAACAGCCTCGAGAACAAACCTTTATCAATGGAGCTCTACTTTCGAGATAGCCTACTTACTGTGATGGAAACAATGTCAAGCACAACTCTGGCACAGCTCAAGATAGATCTTACATGTGAAGAACTTCCACTTTTGCCGAAATTGTATGCATTCAGTCTCAACAATAGAAAGGTGCTTACTAAATCGATAAATTTTGATTGTATTTAATACACTATGACTGAATCTAACTTTTTCTACTTTTCAGATTCCAAGGTGCAAGGAGAAAACAACATTGTGCAAGGAGTCCATAACAAATACACTTCACTTAATTGCTTCCACCGGAAGCTAGGTCACATACCTTGTGCACGCAAAGAGCTTTGATGCCATGCAAACCATGATGTACTCTTCAAAATGACTAATGCAGAGATATTTTTTGGCAGTCAAACAATGTTTCAAAAATGTACATTTTCAATGTTTCAAAACTTTACATATTGTGTTGTATTTGTCAAGAGTAATTTGCTCCCTTTCCCAGCTACTGTCCTCTCCCCCGGTTTGTGCCACTCGTCCCTTGCCCTCTGCTCCGGTTGCTGCTACCTCTGCCTCTGGGGACACTGGTCTCGGGCATCCTTTCACGTCGCTTGAAATCATGGGCCTCTTCCATGGCTTCCCATGCTTCTTGCACCTGTGAAGCTTCCCGTTGTTCTTGCTCTTGACGTCGACGTGCAGCCCATTCCTCTACTTCTGCGGCATCCGCATAATATTGGTGTATTGCTTCTTGCATATTTCGAACTTCTTCTTGAGTCTGATTGTGGCATTGGGTCATTTCATTAATGCGAGCCTCTTCAAACTCGTCAGCTCTCGCCGCTTCCTCTCTTGTGCGTCTGTTTACTGATATTATAATATGCTGGACGGCCATTACAGAAAAATGTCGCACATCATTGTTGGTGTAGTTATGTAATCGAAGTTCCTGTAGAAGCGTGATACAGACATCTGTTGCTTCATGCATACGTTGCAGCAAACAATAAAACAGCAAATTACTTACGTTCGGTATATACATAATTTGACTGATGCGCAACACGGCATTTAAACAGGTTCGCCAGCCACAGCTATAGTCATCAGTCTGTGTGGGCACGGTTACCCGTTCGTGCTTGACTACATTTCCTAGATCATGTTCTAACAAAAGATGCTCTACACAACATACAAGTTTTTTCGCGGCACTACATACATAACCACTTGAGTCAGCAACACATTCCAAAGAGACACTACACTGCTTTCCAAATGGACCTTACTTTTTTACACGACCGTGAAACACCCTGCTTTGCCCGGAGTTTGCATAGTAAACAATCTTAGCTTCCATGCCAAATAACATCAGACTCCAATGATCACTACAAAGACACCATCAAAGAGAGGAGAGATTCGCAATGCAAGATGTTTTTTACAAGGCAAGAAAATACTCACGATTGATTGTACGCAGTGACCAGAAAGCGCGCTAGATCAAAGTTCACTCTGCTAAACCAGTTCATCAGACTCAAAAAGGAAACTGAGTTGTTCTGCAGATAAGGCGAATATCAGCGGATCTATTATGTATACTTTCTCTTGAACCTCAGGGGGCAGAAGCGAGACAGCGTGGCTAATATAAACAAAAGGCAAAAATTAGACTTGAACACCAAGTGAGTCAATACCGAGCAAGTGGGGCAGCTATCGAATTCCATGCACCACTGATTCGCTTGGTATTGACCATTGTCTTGGCTGAAATGAAGAACTTGACGACAACCTTAAAGACATGGTTCAATACCGAGCGAGTCAGCGGCGGATTCCAATTCCATAAACAACTGACCCACTTGGTATTGACCCATGTCTTTAAGGTAGTGAACCATTATAAAGAAAAACTTGACACCGGCCACAGAGACATGGGTCAATACCGAGCGAGTAGTACCAAAATTCAATTTCATTACCCACTGTCTCGCTTGGTATTGAGCCATGTCTCGGTAGAGACCCATTTAATGAGCATAAGAATTAAAGAGAATGAGAATTACCACAAAGCAACATTGACGACTGTTAAGGCGGTTACGCCGCTAGCGGAAGCTAAATAGCGAGAACTCAACCAACAACAGAATTTGTCAGACGAGGACGGAGCTTGACCCGCAGGCGCATGGAAACAACTAGGTGGGTGTCAAATCACCTACTCGACCTTATAATGACAATCACTACTAAGGAAATCAAATCTAAGTTCTAAAATACGCAAGTGACTGAAATCCGTACTACGAACGAATGCTATACGAAACAGGATCTAGAATCATTGAATCGATCTCAAACTTAAGGGGAAGTCTATACACTAGGTAAGAACAACACCCTAAAGACTTGAACTGCAAAATCAACCTATAATCACTCCGTGCGGTAAACGCGTATGAAGACAGGCCGAAAAATACAGGTGACCGAAACTTGACCCCGATGGTACTAATGCGTAGCTCTACTCGTTGTGGTTCTATAGATATGCTACACGCTCCATTCCGACACACGAGTTGGAAGAAAACTCACACCGAAGCTCGTAGGAACTTACCACACATAGAAGCCGATAGCGCGCACTCTTGGTATCTGTGCGTAGCTCTCGCCGTTGCTAACACAATGGCGGTGTCGCTTCTCCAATGGCGGCTCCGTAGCTTGCGTAGCAAGTAGATAAGACTCTCTCTCTCTCTCTCTCTCTCTCTCAGACACAGTCACGGCGCTCCAAAAACTCACTTTGATTAAATAAAACTCTATCTTTAGGTTACAAAACTTTGGCTTATATACCTCAGCCTTGGAGGTGAGAACATCTCTAACTAATTACATCAGCAAGTGAAATTACTTCGGAATTACAAGCTGGAAACTCAATTGAGTCCCGTTACTTAATGAATGGCTCCAATCAAAATCAATGTCGGAAAGACATTTATTACAATCAATGGTTACAAAAATGATGAGTGTGAGCAAAAATGTGGGTGTGATCCTCTGCTGGCTCAACACTCCCCCCCTCCGCGTTCATGTCGTCCCTGACATGACTTTTATGCTTGGTCAATAAAGTCCTGTCGTCTTGAGCATCTGCAAATGTGATTCATATCGTAGGTTGCCGATGGTCAAGGTTGGGCCGAATATTTTGCTTTCGTGGGTGAAAAAGCCGGTGTAGAAAGCTTCTTCGAATGTTTGCATGTGGAAGCTAGGCAAAAACATAATCCTTTGGTATAGGAGGTGCAACACTTTTGGAGAAGGCTGCAATGAAAGATCATATATCATATCAGTCACTGTGTCGGCCGTCGATAGTAGACTCGAGGTCGTGGCTTTATCTGGCGCGAACACTTCAATGCAAGCTAAGAGAGTCCTGCAGATTTTCTTGAGCATCTGACACGAAAGGTTAGGAGAGCCAGTAAAGAGCTTGATGGTGCCCGTTAGGGTTTTCACCATGTAGGCTTTACCTATTCTCTCTCCTGCCTTTGGTCCTGGCATCCTGGGATAATTAAGCCAATTTGGCTTCTTTTCTGCAATCTTGCCATGCTCTTTCCAATTTCTGACTCTTGGCACCGGGCAGAAGGTTGCATTCTCCCGAATCTCCTTTGGTGCCTCCACCAAGTAGATGAGGTAGACTGGGTATTTGTTCAGTCAACCTTTCCTCCATCTAGGTTGTGAATCTACTATCTTCTTTGACTGTTCCTCCTTTGTGATGTCGCCTTCGTAAAGAGCGACATACTGCTCCTCCTCTATTCTCTTTTTCGTCTTTAGCACTTCAAATTTCATCAAAGGGAAAGGCAGGCTGGGTTGCATCCACTCTTCATGGAGCACTTTTGTGTCTAATCCCTGAAGTCTAATGGAGATGAGGAGTCTCCTCTCCCATTCCATTTCCGCCTTGGCACTCTCCTCTGCTGACTTTTCTATTTGGTCATGGAGCCTTTGTTCTTCCTCTTCAGAGATTCCTGAAGTCGAGGCCACCTCGTGAGCTGGGGCTGGATCTTCAATTGTGGTTGCCTCTCCAGTTACTGGTAGCTCTATGGCTGCTCCACCTGATTCTTCTTGTGGTGTCTCTGTCTCTCTTCTTTGTTGCTCTTGTAGATCTTGGAGCTATTTACGGAGGGCCTCATTCTCTGTCCATAGTGTTTGATTTTCTAATGTGAGCCTCTCCTCTGCGTCCAATGATCCCTCTGCAATGTGCAACCTTTGCACTTGCTCTAATCTTATCTCTCTTTGTAAGCTTCGGATCTGGTCTTCTAAAGCTGGTACGAGAGTCCCTTCTTCTTCGGTTCCTGCTCTGCTAGCTCTAGGGGTAGTCCTAAGTCTAGTGATTGTTCTTTCTTGGAGCTCGACTCTTTCCCTTAGCTCAATGAGCTCATCCTTGGCTGCCTCCAACTCATCTTCTATCCGCTCCTTTGCTTCCTGTGCACTTGTTACCTCTCTTGAAGCCTCGGCTAGCTGGAGTATCAAGCCGTCTCTCTCATTTTCCGCGTCATAGAGTGATGCTTTATGACTTTCAGATTCAGTCATAGCATTCTCTAATTTCCTCTGCAACTCTGCTTCCCTTTGTTTGGCTGTCTCAATCTCTACTTCCATTGCCCTGGATCTTTCTTTGATCTTGCCTAGCAGTTCATGCACCATGTGCATGTCTTTTTCATCTTCATCTGTCAACTCTAAAGCTCTTTCTTCCACCACCTCCACTGGCTTCGGCTCTTCTAGTACGTTCTGTTCGTCCAGTTTCTCTTCACTTTCTTTTGTACTCTTTGTTTTTTCCTCCGTCCATCTCCGATCATCTTGTTTTTGTAGGGTGATCCCATAAACTGCCTCAAGGGCCTCTGCTTCAGTGTATCCTATCGCTACCAGATCCTCATAATCATTTCTCTTTTGCTGAACTGGATCTATCTCCTTTTCTTTGGTCTCGGCCTTCGGCTTTTCCAAATCATCTGTGTCCATCTCTATTGTGATCTCTTCCACGATATTTTTCGTCTTCTTCGGGCTTGGTACATCAGTCATAGAGGGGTATCTGTCCTCAGCTTCCTTGGCTTTCCCCTTGTCGGCTTGCCCGTCTTTCTCTTGAGATTTAGTAGACTCATCTACTTTCCCTTTCCCCTTGTCGTCCTTTTTCAGCTCAGCTTTTAAAAGCTGTACCTCCTCTTCAGTGTATGGCTCGACAGGTTGCTGCTCCAGTATAGCCTCTGACTCCTCATAAGCTTTAATATATTGATCGTATTGATCAACATGTGGCCTGGCTGAGCTAGTTCCGACTTTGGTGGGGTCTGGCACCCACTTTTCTTCAAAGTCACCCTTTAAAGCTCTTTCTGCTCTAAACTGCTCCACTAGTCTTTCCATTCTTGCCACTTTCTGACTTTTGGTTTGCTTGGGAGAAACCTTCTTCTTTACTTTCTTCATAAGCGGCTCGTCCACCTCCTCTTCAGGTTCTGAAACTATTTCTAGTTTCCGGCGTGCTCTTGTGGATGCCCTCTTGGATACTTCGGGCTGTTCTTCCTCCTTGTCGGCTTCTCTAAGCCACTCATTCTGGGAGGGAACCTTTGGCCACTGATCTCTAGCTCCAATAGCTTCATAAGCTATTCTTGTCAGAATTTCCGCTCCTCCTATGTACTTTGGCTTCTCGTTGTGCGTGGCAATTACTTGCTCGTGGATGTGTTGAGCGTAATTCACCTCTTTTGGCATATTGCTCTTTAATGCCCATGTGATGGTGGTCGCAATGGCATGGGGCGGTGTCGTATACTTTTGCGGTCTTTTACTGCAAACATGGAGAAACTGGTTGTACAGTCGGCAAAGGGTTGCCGCTCTTTGGTCCGCCATATCTCCAGAGGTTGCATTCTGTTTCTTGGATCCATAGACCTCTATGGCCTCCCTTCTTTCCCTGACAGAGCTCCCTTTGTTGTGTAGCTTCAATGCGTCTGCAATGAGCTGTGGAGTGATCTGTACTTCTACTTTCTCTCCATCTATGGCTGTCAATGTGGCTTTCCCATCCTTCTGAATGGATGTTGCCAACTCGTACACTCTTCTTGTATCCACACCTGATGGTCTCGAGGTGAAGAAACTGTGCAAGTCTGCCCTTTCCAGGTACCTGCTGATGTCTTCTGACCTGCTATAATCTACCAATTCTTGTGGGATCATCGGTACATCCACCGCTTGCCCTTGAGGATCTCTGAAAGTCCCCTAGTAGATCTTTATTCCCTCTTTCTCCAATACTGCTTCCTCCACCCAAGTTTTGGTTGGCTTGAGGGTTTCTGCTGGAATGTCAAAGGGTTCCGCTTCTGCAAGAGCATCTTTGATCCTCGGTCTTTTTCTCTTCGTTGCCGATAACTTGGCGGAATCCATGGATCCTGTAACTCCAATTTCAGAAGTTAGCGTCTTTTTAGTACTGAAAGCTGAAATGAAGCTTTTAGCTATCCAAATGACTTGAAAATTGAAACATGAGCTATTCAGGGCCTAAGGATGCAAGGTAGGTGAAAAAATATGCAAAATGGGCTCAAAATCATGCTGGAGACATCATACGCGTATGATGTCTTTTGTGTCAAAATGACTTCATATTGGTTGTGCTTGTAGCTGATAGTGTATACATAAGTATCATATGCTTGGATTTGAGTTTGGATCCCATTTGGTCAAGTTTTGGCCAGTTTAGTCCAGTTCCGGCTCTTGGCAAAATTTTGAAAGGGATTTGGATTTTATGATCCAAATTGGATAAAACTTGGTGGTTCACTTTCAAATGGCATGTAGATCACTTCTGTTTGGTGGTTGAAGCCTTGAGGTGGCAAAATCACATAGTGAGACATCATACGCGTATGATGTCTTTAGTGTATTTTTGGACCAAATTTCTCTATAAGCTTGGATTTGGCTTTAGATAGGCTTATTCAGTGGATTTATGAAGTTTGGATAGCTTTTGGGCTAAAAATGGCTCTGGAGACATCATACGCATATGATGTCTTTTTCATCAATTTTGCATGGGATTGGTTCTGTGGACTCCCCATGTACTAGTGAAGGACTATATCTACTCAAATTTGGTTTGGACTTGAGTATGTTGGATTTGGGCCAAAAATAGGCTTTAGGTGAAGGATTTTCCCTCAATTGGGCTAATGGGGTGATCCTCTTGACCAAATGGTTCCAAATTTCATATGTAGCATGTATTAGATATATATAATGGATGTATGATGACAAATGAGCAGTTTTGGCTCTGTAAGTGCAAATAGACATCATACGCGTATGATGTCTTTTGTGTCAAAATGGTGCTTTTTTGTTCCAGATAGCTTGTAGATGTGTTAATCAACAATCCTACAAAGTTTCAATGAGTTTGGAGTTATTTTGACAAAATTAGGACCAAAAATCAATTTTATAGCCTACTTTGCGTCTTTTTGGTTTTCCTTGGGTTTTCTAACTCCAATTCTCATGATACTTGGTTCATAGGATGTGATTAATATGTGGAATGAGGCTATGCACTCAAATGTTGAAATGGATGTGAAATTCATGCTGTGAGACATCATACGCGTATGATGTCTTTTCTTGAAATGTTGGTCTTTTTGTGCAAAGAATGCTTTGTGCTAGTGCCCTAAGCCCTGCTGACTAGTTTTCAACTTAAAAAGTCATTAGTTTAGCTAAAAAGCCCCCTTATAGGCATTTCAATCTCCGAAGTCGTCTTTTTGCCTTGGAGTTGAATTTCTTCAACTTTTCTTCTCGAGAGTTGCATTTCCAGCTCATTGGATATGTTGTGAAGCCATCTATTTGGTTGAACTTGACTTTGGCTTCCCGTTCTCCATCTTTCTCCTTTTGGTTGCCCGAAAGCGTCTTTTTCACCATCGGTAAGTGAATCAGCTTTCTTTTGGGTTTTGCTTGCAAACATAAGTCATCCATGTATATTTGAAGCTGCTTGTGAAGTTTCATTTCATTCGGTCGTCAATTTCAGCCGTTATGCCAAAATGACGCTTTGTGTGTCCGCAGCCGAATCGGTTGTTCCGACCTACTTTTGGTGGTCCAAACCTGGAGATACTCCATGGTTGCATTGCCCTCGATGTTGTTAAGCTTCCTGAGAAGTTTTGTGTCGTTTCGACAACTTTTTCCTGTTTGCCTCTTGCAGGCTCTGTTGACCTAGGGTTTTTTCAGTCGTTCTTTCTCGAGCTTTGAGTGTTAGAACCCCATCTTCTATACTAGGGTAAACCACCTATAAGTTCTTGCAAGGTTTGATTAGGCGGTTGTGCCACTACCTAGCATTCTACCGCATTCCCTATCTGCTCTTGTTTCTTGGTTTTGGTCAGTTTTCGCGACAAAAGTTAATGATAAGCATCAAAATCTTATGGCAACGAGTCTACCTCTCATGTCTGGTGTCCTCTGAGCTCTCGTAGCAGTCGTAGAAGGCTGTAGAAGGTTGGATGCTCCTGTGTGCTCTTTGCTCCCTCCAAGAAGGTAATAGTGGAAATGAGCTTGAAAGTGAAGTGAAAAATACTTAACTTCGGACTTCCCGGATCACTTGTTACCAAATTTGACATGTGCTCCTATCTCGTCGTGAAATGCACTTTAGGATTTGAAATTTCTCAATTTGGACTCCGTTTGACCTGTTTTTGAGAAATCTGCCAAAATTCTGTCATTTCGGGCTTTCCGCAACTTTTCCCGAATTGTACTCAATTTTTACCATGGGTTGCCCTTGTCATTAGGATCATCACCATCTATTCTTTTCTTTTTTCTGATCTCGTTTCACCTGCTTTTTTATTTTTCTTTTACTTTTATCAAGAAAATCATAAAAAATAAAGGAAAATAGCAAATTGAAGCCAAAAAATTCCAAACATACACAATAAATAGCTGGTAACTCTGTGTATATGAATATACAATTATTTGTGATTTTTGGACTTGGATTACCATTTTTTTTTCACTTTTTAGCTCCAAAAACACTCTTATTTAGTGATATTTACACGTCTAGAGACCCAAATTCATCATTTGATCTCTTCTTGTTGCAAAACAAGGTATATAAGGGCATAAATATTATCAATATCCGCAATCAAACATAAAAATTGCAAAATCATGTAAGACACTGCCCTTGTAATATAATTTTTGTTTTTCTTTGTTTTTGGCGCTTGTAGCTGCTTTGTAACTCCTGTATACCTGTATACCTCCCCCCCTCCTAGTCTGAGTCCTCTCGGACGACTATGAAGTGTCTGTGGGCGAAGCATTGTAGTTGTTTTGGTCATAAGTTCCCAATGCAATTGTAGAGCAATGATACAACAGTCTTTCCAATAAAGCTGCTCTTTGTTTGATTGAAGGATTGGTGGTCGGGTTTTGGGTTGGTTTTGGCACTTCGGTAGTAGAATCAGTAGATGGATTCTTCTTTACTTTGTTGTTCTTTTTTACAATCCAAATCTGCTTCCGCTTCACTTGTGCTTGCCACAAACTTTTTGCGTGTTGATTTCCTCGACTTGAAATACCTAGGAGTTTCCGTTGATTGTACTGAAGGGAGTTCCTGTTTACAAATCTTTGGGATCCAAATTTGCTTGCTATAGCTTTGTGCCGTCATGAACTTCTTTGGAATCCAGATCTGTTTCATTGTCCTTGATTTTCTGGAATCACTCTGTTGTCTGGTATTGAAGACTCTGTTTTCCACCTTTGTGTTCTCTGGCACAACCTTTTTTGGTCTCCATACCAACTTTGACTCTGTTTTTTCCCAAGGTTGAGCTGTTATATTATTGCTTGTCTTCCTTATCCACTGTTGAGAATTCCTCGTCGAAGAGTAATCCGGTTGTATAGAAACTTTTGGTTGCCATTGCTTCTTCTTTTTCTCTGGTTGTTGTTTACCTTTGTCTTTGGATTCGTCCTTTGGAGTTGGCTCTTCTCCTTTGGTGAACTTAACTGATTGACTTTCACCTTCGTATTTGATAAGCACTGATTTAGAACTCCAGTCAATCATTGCATTGTATTGCTTCTGCCATGGTTGTCCTAGCAATAATGGATGTTGTGTGGCTTGGTCTTCAACCACGTAAAACATATGAGGATACACATACTGGTTAATCTGTATATGTAAAACTGTGCATCCGACAGTTTTGATTGAATTCTCAGAGTAACTCTTTAACTCTTGCTTGGCAGTTTGTAGTTTAGTGTCATTTGTCAATTGTCTATACAAACTGAGTGAAAGTAGGTTAGTTTGAGCTCCTGAATCCAATAGTGCTCTGGCTTTGATTTGGTTGGTTCCTACTTTGCATTCAATGATGGGTTCTTCTTTGTCATTATCCATTTCTGTTATACTGACTGCGTTTATTCATATTGCTCCTTCATTGCGATGTTTCTGACGTAGTAGTCTTCTTTTCTCCATTCTTTCCTTCGCCTCGGCTTGCGCTTCCTCCAAAATCATTTTCTTTTTCTGGACACGCAGCTTTTCTTGATGTATTTTGAGAAGCATGTCTTGGATTAGCGACAAAAGATACTTTTTCACTCTGCATCCACTAATCCAATTGGGCATTTCTTCTCCGTCTAATGTAGCAAGCTTGACGGCTCCACTTGGTGATAGATCTTTAATCACCAAAGGTCCCATCCCTCGCTTTTTAAGCTTCTTAGCATGCTGTTTCAGAGTGTAAACTAGGACATAGTCCCCAACCTTAAACTCTTTAGTCCGCACATGCTTATCAAAAAATTCTTTTTGTCGCCTTTTTTGAGCGTAGATAGAAGCTACTGCTTTTAGGCGAAGCTCGTCGTCTAGCTTTTCCAGGTCATCTATTCTATCAGAAAGCTCGTGCCCTGTCCACTCTAGATCCTTAGCCACCCTTAAGGTTGAAATCAAGAATTCTATTGGTAAGATAGCATTTAGCCCAAAAACCATGTTATATGGGGTCATTCCTATTGATGTTTTATATGCTACCCTATATGCCCATAATGTTGAATGCAACTTCTGGTCCCAGTCAGTTCTCGACTCAGATACAATCTTCGTGAGGACCGTGCATATGGTTTTGTTTGTTGCTTCAGGTTGTCCGTTTGCTTGTGGATGATACGGGGCTGATTTCCTATGGATTACCATGAATTCATCTAGAAGGATCTCTATCACTTCATTTATAAAATGTGTGCCTCGATCACTCACAATTTCTATTGGCAATCCATATCGTACAAAGACGTATTCATATAGAAATTGTGCCGTGGTCCTGGCATCCGCTTTTTGAGTTGCCTTTGCTTCGACCCACTTTGTTAGATAGTCTGTAGCCACAATGATGTATTGTGCATGAGTCTTATATGCAGGAGGTGAAATGGGTCCGACATAATCAATCCCCCATTTTGCAAAAGCTCTTGCCCCCATCATTGGTCTAAGCGGCATATCATCTCTTTTAAGTGGTACTTTGGTCCGCTGACAGTGGTCCGCTGACAGTCATCGCACCGTTTAACGTATTCCTCAGCGTCCATATGTAATGTTGGCCACCATATTCCTGCGGCTAAGACAAGTTTTGCTGTCTTATCACCTGAGAAATGGCCTCCACCTACTCCTCCATGAGCTTGCTCTAGTATTATCACATACTCAGTCTCTGATGCGCAAATCCTAAGCTGGTTGTCTTTACCTCTCTTATAGAGTTGATCTCCTATTAAAGCGTAATCTCTAGCTTCTGTCTCTACAGATTTCTGATGAGCTTTTGACGTTCCTTCTGGGAAAGTTCTATTTGTGAGATATTCAACAATATACTGACTCCATTCTAGAGCGATCATTATCTGATATAATGTCGAATACTCTGCTGGCAGTTTTGATGAACATACAATACATACAGTGACATATTCATGTACGCTTTCTTTCATTCCTGGCCAATAGACTCCCAATTGTAACAAATTCCTATATGTGTTCCTTCTTGAACAATGAAATGCACATTCCTAAACATGTGCTTCGCGCAGATATATATTATATTCCTCAGGATTGATGCATAGTCGTAAAACATGATCATTTCCCAATTGATACAACCTTCCTGCAACCAATTGAAGATTCTTGGATTGCTGAATAGCAATATGTTTCTGGTTGTATTGTCTTCTATCGAACTCTCCTCCATAGGTTAATAGGTTAACGACATTTTGAGACCACTTCGGTGTCATTTCTATGTTGAACAAGTACGCGTCTGGCATGTCGTCATCTACTCCTATAGGGTCTTCTCCATTCGTCAATCGCGAAAGATGATCAGCTCTAAGATGTGTTTTTTCTTTCTTTACTACTACCGTGAAGTCGAATTCCAGTAAGATAATGAACCATCTCACTATTCTCCCGGTATTGCATGGTTTATTCACTAGGTAGAGCAAGGCTTGGTGATCCGTAAAAAACACAAACTTGTTGGCTAGAAGATAATGCCGAAATTTCTTCACAGCATATATCATTCCTAATCCTTCTCGCTCTGTTGTGGTGTAATTCTTCTCTTCATTGTTGAGCTGTCGACTGGCGTAACAGATAGGAAAATCCATGTTTCCTTCTTCTGGCTGAGCCAGAATGCATCCTATTGCATATGCCGAAGCATCTATATGCACATGGAATATCTTCTCCCAATCTGGTGATTTCAAGACTGGAGCAGTAATGAGTGCCTCTTTCAATTTCTTGAACGATTCCTCACACTCCTCTGTCCATTCAAAGTTCACTATTAGCCTGTAAAGTGGTTGGCCTATTATAGCGTACATGTAAATGAATCGTCTATAATATCCGCAATGTCCCATAAAGCTCTGTACCTGTTTTGCATTGGTTGGTCTAGGCATATCCACTATAACTTTTATCTTCTCTAAATCCGTGGATATTCCGTTTTGTGAGACAATATGTCCCAGAATTCTGCCCTGTCGGACCATAAACACACATTTCTCAGGATTGAGACAAATGCGATATGTCCTACATTTCTTAAATACTTTTCTTAGGTGTTCTAGATGCTCATCTCTCAGAAGAGAATGTACACATAAGTCATCCATGTATATTTCTAGAAACAACCTTAAGTATTCTTTGAAAGCATGCGTCATCAGCCTCTGGAAGGTTGCGGGAGCATTGGTTAGACCAAAAGGCATAACCCGATAAGCATAAATTCCCCACTCCATTGCAAAAGCTGTTTTATGTTGTTCTTCCAGTGCTATGGCTAGCTGGTTATATCCTGAAAAACCATCAAGAAAAGAGTATGTTGTTTTCCCTGATACACGCTCTAGAACATGATCAGTTATCGGCAGGGGATAATTGTCCCTGATTGTTGTAGCATTCACTTTCTTTAAGTTGACACACACTCGGAGTTTTCCGTTCTTCTTGGTTACTACCACAATCGGAGATACCCAATCGGTGTGTTCAATCTCGAATATGAATTCAGCTTCCATTAGCTTATCTATCTCTTCTTTGGTTCGCTTAGCAAATGTATCATTATATGTGTATGGTCTCTGTCTGCTAGGCTTTGCATCTTGTTTCAGTGGGATTGTGTGTTGGCATATCGATGGGTCAACTCCCTTTAAGTCCTTATAAGACCATGCAAACACATCCCTATACTCTCTGAGAAGACTCAAAAGTCTCTCTTCCTCACCTGGAGACAAATCTGTGGCTATGTACACCGGTCTAGGTGTCTCACCTGGAGCTGCTAAATCAACTTATTTTGCATCCTCCGGTCCGTCATAAGATTCGTTCTCCCTTCTCTCTCGAATAGGTTGGGTTAATACCACCTTCCTATCCTCTATTGTGAATTTCCTATAGTGAGAGGGAACATCCATGTTTTCCTTGATTTTGGCGTTTTCGTCCTCTCCACTCTCAAATTCTGTCGTCCAAACTTCTTTCAGAGTTTTCTTGAGCTCTCTGTACTTGTTTCTACGTTCTAACTTGGACTCCGTGTGTTCTCTGTTGCGCTTGTTCTTTTCTGATTTTTCTGTTTCTGTTTTCGTTCCATTCCTTTGAATTTGATTTCTTGAGCCTCTTTTGTCTTTTCGTAATCTCTTTTGATCATTGCCTCTCATTCTTCCAGAAATCTTGTCCTTAACACAATCTTCCGCCTTTACTAGCATTAGGAATTGATTTTTTCCTCTTATTCTAAGCATCGGATTGGTTCTAACCTCCTTTGTTTTTCTCTTTGCTCTATAGCGTTTCTGGCTTTGTTTAGTTTGGTTCGGAAAATCATAAAATCGGACATCCGTTATAATTTCTTCATTTCCGCTTGAATTGTCCGTTGACTCGTTGTCTGCTTCATTTCCCCACTCAGGATGATCGGGAATGTCGTGAAACACCTCCTCTTCATCTTCCTTTTCCAGTGTATCGTTCTTTTCAGTTTCTTTTTCGAGTACAGTTCTCAACATGAAGTACAGAACCACGTCGTACCCGTCCTTGTCGCAAAATTTCATTGTGGGACCATCCGGAATTGCACAAACATCTAGGGTTGCTAGAATGTGTGTCCATTCTAATGGTTCAAGTGTGTCCTCTAGAAAGGGTTCTCCTATATAAGTTTCGTCTTCGATGGCCCTTTCTAAAACATATTCTTCTCGCCTCAGACTTCCACATTTCAAGGCTCCACACATCCATAACTCCTTGGGCTTACCTAACCAAGCTGGAAATTCGGATCCCGCCAAAGTAGCTGAATCAAACTCCTCTACCGGTGTTCGGTTCACATCTTTGTAGCTATGGTCTCTCAGGTTCACACGTGTAGTGGTTTCCATATTTCTCAGGTATATGTGATCGTAGCCCCAATCTTGGACCATTTTCAACTGTCTCATGAATGGTCTCCCCAATATGATATCATAGTTATTCTCCTTGCCAAAATCGACAATAGCAAAAGTATGTTCGTATTCAATGCCGCAAGAAGTCACTACGACTTTCTCTAATAACCCCATAGGTTTCTCCATGTGTCCATCTGCTAATTGGAGTTTCAACTTAGTCTTCCTTATTGCTGGTTTCCCCCATTTTTTCCAGATTTCTTTTGTAGCAATGGCTACCCCAGCTCCACTGTCTAGTATTGCCATCCTGTTCACTCCTTGGAATTCAACTGGTAAGGTTGTATTCCCCTCTTCACCTTCGCAATACTCTCCGACCTTGTTTAAGGGTACAGGCTTAGCGTTCTTTTGTGGTTTACTCAGCTCTTGTATACCCTCTTGCAGTCTCGATGTTGGGTCTTTTATCCCAAATTTCTCTAAGCATTTTCCTACAGTGGTCCACATATGTGGTCTTAGCCTCAAAAGCTCAGCTAGAGTGATAGTGCATGTCACTGGTGTTGACAAGATCTCTATCAATCCTTGCGAGTCCATGACTTTTTCTGATGAGATTCTTCGTGAGGGAAGTGCTCTAGTCTCGGATTTTGCTTCATACTCTCCTAAGTATGAAGGTAAGGTATTCAGTGAGTGAGGTTTGCTCTCCATTGTTCTAACAGAGCCCCCATCTCCCCAGTAAGATTGCAGATCCAAGTCCACTTGAGATCCTGCCTCAAATTCCACTATGGGAGGATTCCTGATGTCCTTTTCCCAATTTGTCTGATTAGCTTGGCAACTTAGCTCGTTTACAAAGTTTGCCTCTCTCACTTGTTTCCAAAATTCATTGTAATCCTCATCTCTTCCGTAAGACCTCTGTATGACTGGATGAAAACTCTCTATCTCCTGATCGGTTGTGTTCAATACTATGCGGTCATCCTTGTGTGTATTTTCAGGCTTTTGTGCACTGTGAGTCTTTTCAGCTACCCGTGAAACGATAGTCTCTTGCTGAATTGGGTTTTCCGTTCCACAATTCATTGTTTCTTTTGGTGGTTCTAATAAGGCTTGTGCAGTCTCGATCATTCTCTGGCACATTTCAAGTCTCTGCTTTTCCAATTCCGCGTTTGGGTATGTCATCCACCTCTGTTCTTGTGTTTGGTTGTTCTTTAACCTAGCTTCGTAAGCTCTCATCAGTGCGTCCAATGGTTCGTGTACTTTGTCGACTAGCACTGATCCCCCTGAGCTTAAGCTCGTTGTTTCTTTGATACTCTTTTGTTTCGTTCTTTCCGGGCTCATCTCTCGTTTCCCGTTTTGACTCTCAAGTTTTTCTAATCTATCTTTAGTTCGCTTTAGTTCCTCAGCTAGAATAGCGTCTTCACGTTCTTTTCTCAACTTCATGCGTGCTTTTCTAGCTTTCCATGTGTTTCTCTGACTTCGCGGTCCTTGACTAACCACTTCAGTCGCTAACTTTCCATTCTCAGGTTCTCTAGTGGTTTTCTTAGCTTGAGCTCTAGTAACAACTTGCGTTGGTATCAGAGTTTCATTTTCAGACCCACTGCTGGTAGGAATAGTTTCTAGCATATTCAATGTTGTCTTTTGCACTTTGTTTGGATTCTTTGAACAATCCTCAATGAAGTGAGTAACCCCACACTCAGTGCAATAAGCGTTAATTCTAATGATTTCCGTATGTGGACAAACATTCATCAGATGGTCACCTCCACACTTGTAACAGGGTCCTAGTGCTGGTCTTGGTCCCATTTGATTCGTCCTTTGTGGATAGGATGGTCTTTGTCCTGTTAACCCTCCATGAGCTATGAACATCAATGTTCTTGCGTCCAAATTGTATCTCTCTTCATCAGAAGCACTTATAACTGTTGGTATTCCAACATTCCCAATCATGCCCCATGGTTCTGGTTGTTTGGGTTCTTCTGGTGGGTAATACACAGTTGGAGACATGTGTGCACCAGATTCTTCATAATAGGCTTGAACAGGCACTAAGGCTTGTTCTTCGTGATTCTCTAAGGTTGGTGCATATCTAATGCCTACTGGTCTTGCTCCTGGTAAAAGTGGTTGTTGTCCCAATACCGGTTGCGGTCTTTCTATCCCCATAGGTCCTGGTACATTTCCAGTTGGGTATCGAGGTACTGGATGTACTTGAGGTGGTGCTAATTGAGCAGGAGGTGCATACTGACGCTCCCTTACATACCCTTTGTTGTAATAGCACTCCTCTGTTGCATGGTTTGTCCATTTTTGTTCAATAGCACACCATTTCAGTGTTTTTGGCAATGGTTTTTGGTATGGTGCCATCCTTTTTAGAGAATCTTCTATCATTTGCTCTACATTTGGCATGGTTGTTGTTTGAACATTCTTTTTAGTGGTAGTCTCGCTCGCTACGGAGGAGGAGCTACTGGATGCAAAATCTGTATCCGCTGACACCTCTCCATAAACCGTACAGTTATCCACTAAGTACAATGCCTCTCTCGTTACTTGCTCGAAACTTGTACAAGCTTTCAAGTGCAAGTCCTTCTTGAGAGTGTCGTTTCTCAGTCCCTCAATAAAGAGAACAGATAGTCTGTCATCTTCAAGTTTCTTGGCAATTTTCCGCTTTTGACTTGTTTTGGGTCAATTGTGATCCAAATGGGATGAAACTTGAAATATAACCTCTAGACAGCTATTACAATGGATCTGTGTTGGCAAAGTATCAAAATATGTCCAAAATTTAGGTAAAAGATATAATACGCGTATGATGTCTTTTTCCTCAATTTGGGTCAAGACTTGATATTTATGCTTTCTACAGTGTTTGTAACAATCTTGTCAGGTCAGATATCAAAATTAAGCAGTGGATGTGCTAAAAGACATTATACGCGTATGATGTCTTTTGGCACAGATTTTGACTATTTTTGGTTTTAAGCTTTCTCCAATGTTTATAATTGAGTTTCAAGTGTTTTTGTCAGGTTTGAATGTAAAAACAAGATCTGAATCCAAAATTTCCTATTCTTTGCGTTTCTTGGACTCCGACTTGTCTTTTTGGGTTTCTTTGAGTGTTAATGCTCTTGTTTTAAGTTGAAATTAGGGTATAACCCCCCCTTTTGAACACTTTGGTAAAGTCAAAATTTTTGTTTTGGTCTCTGTTTGGTCATTTAGACATCATACGCGTATGATGTCTAAAGTTGCAGATTTCCAGTTTTTTGGCACAGAATCCTTCCTAAAGCTTTCTCTAGTGCTTAGCAACTCCCCGATACACAGAAAATTTCTCTGACTTTTGTTTATTGCAAGTTTCACTACTAACTCGACGGTTTAGTGATCTAACATGCAATCAACCATATCAAGCAAATACTCCAATGATTGCTAGCTCTAGATCAGGATCAAATGAAGTCCTACCTAAGCTATTCCTAATCATAAAATGGGTTTGGTAATTGTGATTTTAAAGAGATCCACTGCCACTCACGGACTAGCAAATTCTTCTTCTATCAACAACTACTCAACACCAACAAAACAACAAACAAATCTAAGCTAAACTAAAAATACTGTCAACACGGAAGACCCAGGAATACCCCACTTCCTAGTATCTCTCGAGATCTTCGGAGTCCACCACTCCTAGATCTTTTCTAACTAAAGTTTATACGACTCACCTCGTAGGATTAGTCTAAGGTCACCTACTTAGGGCTCTCGTCCCCGGCAACGGCGCCAAATGTTAAGGCGGTTACGCCGCTAGCGGAAGCTAAATAGCGAGAACTCAACCAACAACAGAATTTGTCAGACGAGGACGGAGCTTGACCCGCAGGCGCATGGAAACAACTAGGTGGGTGTCAAATCACCTACTCGACCTTATAATGACAATCACTACTAAGGAAATCAAATCTAAGTTCTAAAATACGCAAGTGACTGAAATCCGTACTACGAACGAATGCTATACGAAACAGGATCTAGAATCATTGAATCGATCTCAAACTTAAGGGGAAGTCTATACACTAGGTAAGAACAACACCCTAAAGACTTGAACTGCAAAATCAACCTATAATCACTCCGTGCGGTAAACGCGTATGAAGACAGGCCGAAAAATACAGGTGACCGAAACTTGACCCCGATGGTACTAATGCGTAGCTCTACTCGTTGTGGTTCTATAGATATGCTACACGCTCCATTCCGACACACGAGTTGGAAGAAAACTCACACCGAAGCTCGTAGGAACTTACCACACATAGAAGCCGATAGCGCGCACTCTTGGTATCTGTGCGTAGCTCTCGCCGTTGCTAACACAATGGCGGTGTCGCTTCTCCAATGGCGGCTCCGTAGCTTGCGTAGCAAGTAGATAAGACTCTCTCTCTCTCTCTCTCTCTCTCTCTCTCTCTCTCTCTCTCTCTCTCTCTCTCTCTCTCTCTCTCTCTCTCTCTCTCTCTCTCTCAGACACAGTCATGGCGCTCCAAAAACTCACTTTGATTAAATAAAACTCTACCTTTAGGTTACAAAACTTTGGCTTATATACCTCAGCCTTGGAGGTGAGAACATCTCTAACTAATTACATCAGCAAGTGAAATTACTTCGGAATTACAAGCTGGAAACTCAATTGAGTCCCGTTACTTAATGAATGGCTCCAATCAAAATCAATGTCGGAAAGACATTTATTACAATCAATGGTTACAAAAATGATGAGTGTGAGCAAAAATGTGGGTGTGATCCTCTGCTGGCTCAACAACGACCTCATTTGTTGCGAGCGAGTCGATGAAATTGCGCATGCACATGAAGTCTACTCTATCGAGGTTGGTAATGCATGCCTCCTCTGACCTTGCAGGCAGTTGTATGTGCGCATGCAAAGGCGCTGAGCTCAACAAAATTCTCAACTCCTCTTCATTCTCCTCGTTGATTTGCTCTAAAATAATTGACTCATCCGATACGTTGGATGGCCCTTCTGATGCAGAGCCTTGCGCTTCCCTTTCTTGAGCTGGCTCCTTGGCTGCCTCACGCTCCGGATCATTTTCCTTCAATATTGGTTGCTCCATAGATGCCTCAGGCTCCACCCTGACCTGCTCTTGTCCCTCATCATCCACGGTGGGGTGCGGATCCTCCATGACTTGCTCATTTTGGTGTCTAGCTAGATCCTCGATAACTGTCTCTGTTTCTTCCATGACTGCCTCGGGGTCCACTCTGGCTTGCTCTTGGCCCTCTATGGCTATCTCAGCCTGCCCATCTGTGTCGTTTCTCTCGATCCGTGATCGGGTCGTTCTGCTGTTTGTTTCAGCCCTAGACAGCTCTGTCTGTCGTGCACAAGGATGGAGAGGGGGGATGTTGAGAATATCCATGGTTCTACTATCCCGGATTGGTACGGCTGAAGCAGCCCATCATAGAGAAAACGAAGCCTACGAAGAGTATCAAAATCCAGCGGCATGATAGTGACCCGGTGTGCATGGGCAACCAGGATATATCCATCGCTGAAGAATTCCACGAGGTAGTCCTCAGCAATTTCTTGAAGGCAGAGGAGTGCACTGCTGGCCCATCACATGCCGACTCTCCACTACTCGCAAATCTCCCGCACTACTCGCTGGAAAGGGAGACGTGGAATAGCAGGTCGAACGTGTCATACTATCCTGCGCAGCTCTTGCAGTACACCTTTGTGCGCCTCATATCGGTGTCTTCTTGCTTGAGCATTCAAAGATTCACCTATTGCCCTCCTAGCGCAGGCCTTAACACGAGGCATCTCTACAAATACAATAACGCCAAAAGACAATTCATTTGTCAGCACAAGGGACTTTAGATTTAAGGAAAGGTCAGTACCAAGCCAAAAGATGGATAGGAAAGAGTTGCCTTGCCTTATTCGCTCGGTAGTGACCTCAGAAAATAGTAATGGTAGACATGACTTATATGTTCTGAGGTCACTACCGAGCGAATAGGTGCATAGGAAAGAGTTTGCCTTGCCTTATTCGCTCGGTAGTGACTTCAAAAATAGTAATAGCAGATATCACTTACATTTTTTGAGATCACTACCAGGCGAACAGGTTTGCAGCCCCTACAAAAAAATACCTTATTCGCTGGGTGATGACCTCAGAAAAGTGTACAAGCAAGTGAACAGGTTTGCATCCGATTATACAAAATAGCAATGTGAAGGAGATCTTAAATCGATGCGGTTCTAACTGTCAAGTCGTTCCCTCCGATCACCTCCCCTAATATCGGGGAGATGATACCATTGATTCTCTCTCCCACGTCCACCTCTCATGAAACCTCATGGCAGTACCACCCTCTCATAAAACCTCATGCCCAGGATCTGCTTTTTAGGCTTGTCTGAAAGTCTATTTAAGAAGCAGTTGTTTCAGAACCTCCCTCAGGGTTTCGCAGAACAACTAAAAGAATCTTAGGATAGTGGCGATGCCTTTACAAGGTATACTCCCGCAGCGCCAGCAACACCGCATCTGGGCCCTCCTCATGAGGTCCCCCTTGGCCCTTCCCCGATGTTACCTTTAGTGTTCTCGACCGACACAGCTCGGGAGTGGCTGCTATCAGCACGGGAGTCTATTCTCGAGGTAAGTTGCTGGTAATTCTTTGCTTTTTGCTCCCAATTTCCAAGCTCCTACTTTGAAGAGCTTACTTGCTAAATGCTCTGTGCAGGATGCTAGCCTGAAGCTGCAGCAAATGCTGATCGTCAGGCAGAGGGTCTCAATCCTTAAAACTCTCTGGAAGCAAGAAGGACTGAAGACATGCAGCGATTGCTCGCCGAGAATGGCTCTATGGAGGCAATCATTAATTGGCTTCAGGAAATGAAGGATGAAGTGCTTGAGCTAGCCAATAAATATGAGGAGGCCATTAAATTTGCAAACATGCTTTGCAAAGAGATAAGCTGGCTGTGAATCCTAAACCCCTAAACCCTAAACCCCCCGGAAATTAATAGGCCACTCTTTGTAAAGTCTGAAGTGTTTTCTAACTCAAACCCGGTGTTCAGTTGTAATTTTGTTTCTTTCTTATAAAATCAAAAGGCGTATTTTGCAAAAGAAAGCCCTAAATCCGCAACAAGCAGGGGTTACCTTCCCTTATTTGCTTAGTATTGACCTCTGTACTAGCAGACATCACTTAACTTTTCTTTTGGTCAGTACCAAGCAAATAGGGCACTTCGGACCAGGTGACCTTACCTTATTCGCTTGGTACTGACCAACTACAGCAAATTAAAGGGCACGAGACCTAAATCAAAAGGCGTATTTGGCAAGGAAAACCCTAAATCCGCAACAAGCAGGGATTACCTTCCCTTTATTTGCTTAGTATTGACCTCTGTACTAGCAGACATCACTTAAATTTTCTTTTGGTCAGGACCAAGCGAATAGGGCACTTCGGACTAAGTGACCTTACCTTATTCGCTTCGTACTGACCAACTAGAGCAAATTAAAGCGCACGGGACCGAAATCAAAAGGCGTATTTGGCAAGGAAAACCCTAAATCCGCAACAAGCAGGGGTTACCTTCCCCTTATTTGCTTAGTATTGACCTTTGTACTAGCAGACATCACTTAACTTTTCTTTTGGTCAGTACCAAGCGAATAGGGCTCTTCGGACTAAGTGACCTTACCTTATTCGCTTGGTACTGACCAACTACAAAAAATACAAGTGCGCAGAAGGGTAGTAAGTAGCATACCTCTTCACTGTGTGTAGAGTTCCGCGTCGCTGAAGCACTGCAGAACAAGAGTAAGAGAAGGAGGATGCACGAGAGTAAGAGGTGATGGAGTTTGCTTACCGCGTAGCGTCAATGGGGGTAGAGTTAATTAGAATGATGCGCAGTAGAGGACGCGAAAAGAGGCAGAATAGTTGAAACTTGAGATGTTTGGCGGGGGTAATGTCTCAACTTAAAATGCTTACCTCAGGAGGGTGACAACTTCACTTATGCGCGAGATTGCGGTTGATAAATCGTAATGCATGGGAATCTGAGACCATTTAATACTGGTTGTCCTTGAGAGCGTAGCCCATGTGCCTTTTTGAGTGACCGTTAAGGGTCAGACAGACGCCAATCACCCTTGCAGTCGCCATCTCCATCTCCATCTTGCACCTTCTGCCTGGCCAGCTCTCGTGCCTTTGCCTTTTCTGCACCCTTCCCCTTGTCCCGCTCTCGTGATCCTGCGTTTAGAGTCATACGTCGATCGCCCTTGCATTCGCCATCGCCTTTGCCTTTTCTACGCCTTTCCCCTTGGCCAGCTCTCGTGATCCTGCGTTTAGAGTCAGACGCCGATCGCCCTTGCATTCGCCATCGCCTTTGCATTTTTTGCGCTCTTCTCCTTGCCCAGCTCTCGTGATCTGCGTTGAGTGACCTCCACTGGGCCGAGTCCTTTGCTGCCGCGTTGCCATCGCCCCCCTAGTGGTTCTTGCTGTCGGTGGCCTGCGACATCACCATCCAACTCGGCGCCATTGGATATTGCAGAGACAGGTTCTTTCTCCCTGTCTCTCCCCTTCCTGTGTGTTGTTAATTGTGTGCGCACCGAAGCCACTGCGTTAGGGTAAAAACGCATGCATGGTTGGAATAATTACTCCTTATGTGGTGACCGTATCGCATTCATTGTTGGAATAATTACTCCTTATGTGAACTATAAATCTATCATTGTCATACAGCAGTCGTGTGTAGATGCCCCTCTTGTAAATTATTTTTTTCTCTTCTAATTTATTCACTCGCGCTTATGGTAAAAAAAAAACATAATATGCTCTGTTCTTATCCACCTGTTCCGGATGCCACAGGACAGAACCAAGCGAATAGGACCCTTCGAAGATTCTTGGGGGCCCTACTCGCTTGGTACTGACTCAACTAACGTCACCACTTATGACATTAACGCACAGGACATAACCAATCGATATGACATTAGCGCATGGGACATAACCAAGCGAATAGAGTTCTTCAGAAATTCTTGGGAGCCCTACTCGCTTGGTTCTAACTCAACAAACGTCACCACTTTTGACATTAACACACGGGACATAACCCGTCGATATGACATTAGTGCACGGGACATAACCAAGCGAATAGAGTTCTTCGAAAATTCTTGGGAGCCCTACTCGCTTGGTTCTGACTCAACTAACGTCAACTCTTATGACTTTAGCACACGGGACAAAACCAAGCGAAGAGGGTCCTTCGGAAATTCTTGGGGACCCTACTCTCTTGGTTCTGACTCAACTAATGTCACCTCTTATGACATGAGTGCACGGGGTTGAACCAGGCAAAATAGGACATTGAGGGGTACTCGAGGCCCAACATTCATTTTGTTATGACACCAAATAGTTTTGTCTTGCTTTTTCTTTCAGTCATGGGGATCATAGTCCTGGAGACAGACGTGAGCAAGGATACATGTGAAGAAAAACTATTCACATTCTTATATAATGCCCGAACTCATCACCGTGCACCAGAACTATCAGGAATGTTCAATGCAAATTTTTCTATACAGAGGATTATAGATTTCTCCTTTGAGTACCTACAAAACCATTTGTAACAGTATGAGGCAGTCACTTGTGACAATTCCATGACAGTTGATGGCATGAGATATGTGCACCCTGCCGACCTTGACCCTGACAAGAGTGCTTCAAGGAGACTGAATCGCTGTCTTGAAAAGTGTCCCTCCAATGCACTGCTTGTATAAAACAGGTGTATGAAGCACTTAAAAAAATGTCGCTTATTGGAATTCTACCATGGGTTTGTCTGTTACTTATACTTGCAGACGGATGGCGAGTCAGAGACTTCGCAGTCAACAACTTTCGGTAGTTGTCCATTGGCGCCGGAGGAAGAGGTAGAGGATGTGGAGGTGCAATTCAATCCAGAAGAAGAGCAGGAAGAGGTACTAAAGGAAACCTTTGATGCGGTCTTAACTCTTGTTTCTCTTGCGGATGCAGCAATAGGGTGCAGGAAAGAAAGCCCAAGTATGGAAGTGACTTTGCCTCTCAATTGTGCTCCCAGCTTTGCTATGGCGGGCGACACCCACTATATTCTGCTCACAGATATCATGCATGAGCTCAATATACGGGAGGACTACTTCCTAGCGGCAATTGCAAATTTTTGTGAGGCAGACATGGGGTTTGTGGACGATGATGCAGTGGACAGCTATCTTATTGCTGACACAGCTGTCCGTCACTCACAGTTCACTTCAGGGTCGCAACTGATTAAAGATACGTTCAATGAGGCGAAGTCCGGAGAGGCCGATTTGCCAACAGATGAGCAGTTGAATTGACAACAAAACAACTCGTCTTGGAAAACATGGGTAGACACGTGGCACTAGAAGATCATGTAATGAATTGTCAGTCTATTCACTTATGGGGGAGGTCGATGCTGGAAATGGACGAGAATCAGATGGTAACTTTTGTCGAGCATTCATATAGTATTAGAGATGGCTGAGTGATAAAATATCATGAACATTTTTTTTTGCTACCAAGTGCTAGTGTATGACGATAGTTTCCTTAGAAGAGCGGGAGGCTCACGCCAAGGGCTTGTTGTCACTAGAGTCCAAGGCAAGGATGCAGCGTTGTCTCACTACATCGGGCGTTTCAACCACAAAAAGGTTTGTAGAAACAATTCAAGTACTTGACAATTGTACTCAGATCTCACTTACGGCTAATAAATTGATTGCAATTATTATGTAGATCATAATATACCACAAGGAATATTTCGATGACAATGCAAAGTTCCCTCTATTTGCAATGAAAGCTATTACAAGATTGTGTTGTGGGCACCCCCTCCCACTAAACGCAGAAAGAGTAATTCTGATTGAAAAATAGTTTGCTCTACGTGTATTTGGCATTGGGTATGGAGGCCAGGCACTCAGAGCCCCATATTTCATGTCCTACACAGCTCAGGCTCTGGCTGCAGGGGTTGAAGACCCGGAAAGCTTAGATCCATACAATAAGGGGTTGTTTCTTAGGGAAAGAAGACGCATGATGCCCGTAGGGATGCTGCCATCAACAGAGGAACGAGCTCGTCTACAGAGCTTGCACATCGAAGAGGTACAAAGTGAGGAGGAAGGAGGTGCATCGAAGAGGATACAAACGACGTCCTCAGGTCCATCTTCTCCCGCTCCTGACTCATGACCGGCGCCACCTCGCATGGCGCTTGGCCGCATTTGAAGCTCCCCAAGCCATCTGTTTCTTCTCTTTGCGGATGTGTTGTAAAGACCGTGTAATTTCTAAACTCTTAAGAAGTTCCTTCTACCTTGCTCTATGAAATAGTCGTCTATAAGTCCATTGGTGTAACTCTAATAGGCTCTTGGCCTTTTCTTTTCCTCCCCCATGCCGAGTGTGCTCAAAATAACCTGTTCTTGCCATGTAGTGGGTTTTTTCCATGCCTTGTGTGGACCATATTGATAGTGAGCCGTATGTCTTGGAAAAATATGGACCATGGTTGAACAGTATGTGCTGCATTGAAATAAAACAAAATGGTCAGTTGAGTACAATTTAAAATTTTGTTTTGTATACGTAGAATTCCAACCTACCATGTAATGTGTGATATGTTGCCCACCCCACCCTGTAAGGTAAGCCTTTTTCCAATCCAGAAAAGCTGCTTGAAATGATGTGAGCTTACTTTGGTCCCAAGAATATTGCTCAAGGTAATGGAAAATTTTATCTAGTGATTTCCACACGTTTGCTTTGTGATTCTGGATTGCCCCACCACCAGCATTGTCTTTAACCACTTTATGTAACTGTTTCCATTTGTTGAACAGGATTCTCCTTTCTTCTCTATCTGAATCTTTGAGGCTAAACCCAAGAAACCTTCTTGCCTTCACTCCGCCTATCGATGCTTTCCTTGGTACCTTGTACCGACTTTGAGACATCTTAGGGTCCTCTTCGATTTTGACATTGCCTCCATGCAAACCAATGTCTGAGAGCACTCCCTCTAATGCTTTGATCACTCTTTTCGACTCACTCTCTGGCTTTAATGTCCATGCAAAACATATGTACAAATGAACCACCTTTTCAATTATTCGACAGAGTGCATAACGTGTACAGACGTGAACTCTACTCAGAGGAATATCAAGCACTGGTTTTAAAGTTTTATCTTGAAGATGTCTGTTGGGAGCTCTAATCCATTGCACACTCTCAAGTGATTGTGCATCAGCCATGCAATATAAGCATGGATTTTCCATAGCTGCTCCGTGTGTTATGTTGTACATACACTTAAGAGTCTTTAAGTCACCTCCCATGTGCCATTCCACTGTGTAGTCGCCAAATCCTTCCACTGAAAGAACGGCTCCGTTTCTTTGTTCACTGATGATAGAAGGAATTTGGGTTTGACTAAAAACCCAATCGAGGATTTCAAAATTTTCCTTATCAGCCTACAGTGAAAAATGAAAACACAAAATCAACAACCAAATAATCAATATTTTTGTTATCAGAGATTGACCGAAGTATACCTGAAATGATCTTAGAGATAGAATGTTGTTTTCTGATTGCACACTGAAGTATCGTGGATCCTCTTTTGTTATTGATGGATCCAGAGCTCTATTCATGAGGGTAATGGTGACTCTCTCCAACTTCTTGTTCTTCAGGACCTCGCACTCGTCGAGCTTCAAAACAAACTTGAGAACCCCACCGCACTCGTCTCAACTGATGTCAAATAAGTGAACTGCATACCTTTGCAATGCTTCAAGATCAACGAAGAGGTTGTTGTGCTCGTTAAACTGTACCTCTCTACCGCCCTTGCCTAAGAACGTTGCTTCAATATGGAATGGTGACCCAAGTTTCTCAAACACCTCATCGTTTACGTGCCGGCAAGCAACCTTTACATGTGATGGCTTTGGCAGCAATGATCCTCTCTGTAGTTAATTTTGAGATTTTTTAGCTAATGCTTTGAAGAGTGCCCTGTATCCCATCTGCGAGATGCCACTCTCATCAAGTATTGCTTGCACTTCCATTGGTTCCAGCTGATTCTTGTTCATGAAGGAGGTAAGTAGCCTCCCTTTCAACTTACGAAATTTTTTCTGAGTTATCATCTCTTCAACTACTTCTTTTGGAACTAGACGGTTGTAATGCACTCCGGCATTGAATCCTGCACCGTTCGAGTTTGCATGCAGTAAAGACCTTCCAAAAAAGCACAATGCATTATGATCATGTATAGGAAAGTAAGTGTATCCACTTCTTAATGAAGCACATTGAAGAAACAAACTTCGAGTTACCTTAAAGCTCGTATTCATTTTTTCAGGCCACCACTACCAACCTTTATGTTCTCAAGGTTGCACAGATCTCGTTTTCTTTTCCGACTACCAAGCACAGTGTCTTTCTCTCGCAAACTTGTGATCTTCTTCTCAAGGCCTTGGATTGTCTCTTTGTTTGATGAAATCTTTTGAGAGCATGCTTCATTAAGTTTCTTCAGCTGCATGTTCTCCATGGCCAGGAAGTTTCTTTGCCTTTCCTCATTCAATCCTCTCATTTCCAAATGTTCTGTGTATCCCAATAGCCCATCCTTGCCATCGCTTGTGAAATGTAAGAGGTTAGTGATATTAGCAAAGGGAGGTGGCGCATTTGTCATAGGATCCTTTGGATAAATAGACCCATTGGTTCACAAATCCAAATGATGTTCCTTGTTTGTCCTTCTAATTTCTTTCTCCCGTTGAGATAAGAAAGACTCCCTCCTATGTTTCTGCAACGGTGCGTACTCTTGCAATACATCAACATGAAGATGATGTGTGTTCTTTCTTTGGGTAAGTGTTAAAGATGAAGGGGCCGAGGATTGTAAGTTCAAATTAGTGTTTTCATCATGAAAAGATGCGTTCTCCATTCCTAGAGTTGATAGAGAAGAAGACGGAGAAATATCTCAGGTTTTGGGAGGGAAAGCCATATTCTCAAGTTTAGAGTTGATAGAGTTCGTATGGCTTATGTTTCTGGAGGTAACACTTGTAAGTTGGAATTTCAAATCATTAGTCATACGGTTAGTTGGATTCCTGGCAAGAGAACGAAGGATAAGAATGATAAAGACGGCGGCTACCTACCAAAGAATGTCATTTTGGCTTTTTGTTGCGCAAAAAGTATCACATAAAATGCACAAGTTAACATTTTCATTTTCTCTCTCTAAGCTGACGTGGCACTTCTTACAGGGCCCAAAAGTGAGTCCAACTTTCTCCTAATGGGAAGCCAATGACTCCAATCCCTGGTATCTTGGTTTCTTGACAGCTGCTGCCACCATGATGACCTGCACTTCTTTCTCAACACTGCTTGTTGTGCAAGTAAATCAGCATCTTCATTCTGTTTCCTAGGAATATGATACAATTTCACTTCTTCAAATTGATTAAACAACCTACGGATGATATGAACCTTTGTCCTTAAGCTTTCGTTCTTGCATGCCCAAATGCCTAAAATCTACTTCACAAAATGAGAAGTGCATCTCCCTTTACCATGAGACATTGTATATGGCCAATGCACATCTTTAAACCATGAAGTAGTGTGTAGTATTATGCTTCATTATTTCTAGTTGAACCTGGTAGATTGACCTTCTCTTTCATGACCACCTCTCCACTTGGGTTGAGAAACACTAGCGCTCCCCTTGTTTTTTCCTGTGGCTCGTCAAAAAGCTCCATCAAAGACAAGGTAAAATCATTAGGAATACTTTTTGGTGATGGCAATGGTAGGGTCTTTACTTCAGGCACCTTAATCTCCTTCTCATGTACCCTATAAGTGAGAATCCCTACCAATTGTGCACGCACACTATCTTCTACCTTGAAAGAGTATTGGAACTCTTGAAACTCCATAATCCACTTTGAGATCCTAGTACTAAGATTCATTTGAGATGACACCCAAGGAAACAATTTTTTTGCATTGAGAATTACAAAAGGTTTTGATAGTAGGTAGGATCTAAACTTTCTCACTGCAAACATGAGAGAAATCATCATGAGTTCTGCTTCTGTGTAGCCTCTCTCCAAAGCATTCATGACCCTACTAGCAAAGTAGATGGGTTGCATCCTGGTACTGTGGGGATCTTGTTGTAGCAAAACAACCCCAGTTGTTTCTTTCCTAACAATATAGCTAACAAAGAATGTGTACTCCCAACAAGGAGGCATAAGTGTTGGTAGTTTTTGACAGAATGACTTTGATGTACAAAAATATTCTTCAAGCTCATGAGACCAAACAAACTCGACTTGTTGTGTCAATTTTTGCAAGCTGTGAAGTAGCTTTGAGGCTAAGTGAATAAAGCGTGACATACACTTCACCTTTTGAACAAATGAGATGACCTCTGTAAGACTCTTGGGGAACGATAACTCAATAAGAGCCTTTGCCTTTGAAGGATCCACTTTGATGCCTTTGTAAGAAACTTTGTGACCAAGAAAGATCACTTCATCCTCACCTATGTGGCACTTGTCGGGGTTGAGCTGACCTCCCATATTGTAGAGTTTTTTCAAACCCTCTTCTACCTTTTGTAGATGCAATGATTTTGAACTATAAATCATTAATAAAAACCCTAATGGACTTTCCAAATAATGCTTGAAACACCATGTTCATGAAGTGTTGGAAAGTTGCAGAGCATTTGTCAGACCAAATGGCATGACTCTAAAAGCATAACAACCCCAAGGACATTGTACTTCTTATGACTAGCTACCTCATTTAGTATCTCATGTTGAAATGGGAGGGGAAAGTGATCTCTTTTTGTTACCTCATTCAGTGGACGGTAATCCACACACACACTCCACTTGCCATTTTTCTTGGGAGTGACAACAACGAGAGAGACCCACTCTGAATTCTCCACTAGAGAAATGAAACCTGTTGCTAGAATCTTTCTTACCTCCTTGAGTAAAGCTTGCTCCTTGATGACTCCTAGCCTCGTAAATTTTGAGCCTTAGGTGTGGCCTCTGGCTTTAGCTCAATCTTGTGTTGAACATCATCTACTCCACGCACGTCGATGTAGGCTTTAGCAAAAAGCCTAGGAAATTTCCTTAACACACCTTTGAACTCCACTCTTTCATCCTTTGTAAGTGTTGTAGAAAACATACCTTCTAACATTCCTTCATCTTCCACATTTTGGTTCTCTTGAGGACCTACCTCCTCCAAGCCTTTCTTGGTTGCTTGACTTAAACCTTATTCCCATGACTTCAATGGAAGATTCCTCTTCCGTAGTTCTACCTCTACCTTCTTCTTCTGAAGTGCTATCATTCCAGTCTTCCTCCATCTCACTTTGTGGTGATTCTTCATGGAGCTCCTCTTGATGTTTCTTCTTCATGTCAAAGACAACCTTCTTATGATTGTCATTCCTGCAGATCAACTTTTCACTTTCCCAATCGTGCAAAGCTTGCATTTTCATTAGCCATGGTCTTACTAGGATAAATCAATAGCCACTTCCCTTGGCTGACATAACATAAAAATCCATTGCCTTCTTAATGCCAAAGGCCTCCACCACTACAACAAAAAAGGGGACCTTCGATGCAGGTTTTGATGCATTCCGTTGCTATGCCCGTCGATATACGTGTCTCTACGAAATCGTCGCTATATACGTCAAAATACGCGTCAAAAGGTAACTTGATCGATGCGTATTTCGACGAGCTTAGCGACGCGCATAGCGACGACCATAACAGGAAAAAAAATTATTGGGCAGAGGACATGCAGCTTGGCCTGTGCCCAATGAAAAGATGGACACAGCCACAGCCAGTCTGCCTGTCCTCTGCCCAAGAAAGCGAGCAGCACCAAAATCAACCGTGCCACAAAAATTTCGGCAGAGTTTCCTTCATTTTTACATAAACTTTTTATAAAAAAAACATATCATCTATACGCCTCCTACATGCTATCCATGTAGGATCTCACATGAGATTTAAGGCCAATGAAAGAAATGAAATGAACTTTGTGCAAAACCATAACTGTACCAACTTAAAAGCATAACCATAACAAACTTAATTTGTTCAAAACCATAACCAAATTAAAACCATAACCAGCCATAACTACTTTGATCAAAACCATAATGCAAATAACCATAACCATAAACAAAATTAACAATAACCATCAGCATAACCAAAAGGTTAAACAAAACCTGAACCATAACCATGTCTATACAAGAATAAGAGAAATAACCATGTCTATACAATGACAATGACAATAACCATAACCATAACCATAAGGAAAACAATATCTGAACAATAACCATAACCATATATGTCTATACAAAAAAGAGACACAGAAGCATGTCTATGTCTCACAAAGCATATATATGAAAGCCGGTCCACTGATGACTAGGCGTCACAACCTGCACATAGGACAACTCACAAAATTAGTATTGATATTACTTCACATATACTTACTGAATTAAATCAACTCACACATATTAACGTCGCACCTCAAGTGATCAGCGAGACTCTAAGGTCTCCCAGTCTACAGGCTCTCCTGAAGAATCAAGATCATTCAATACTTCATCATTAGAAAAAATATGGACTCCTCATGGGCCTTGTAAGGATCCCTAATTTTAAGGGTTTAGGGACTAAATTGTTGGCATTGGAGGGGACAGAGAAAACTACTACTAGTAGGATCAATGGTGGTTTTTGACTCTTAAATGCAACACCTCATACTAAAAAACTCTCAGATTAAAAAAAGCTATATAGGACTAGCTTGATAATACTTTTCTCTCTCAAAAACACTTGAAAATGTCCGTGTGAAAATTTTGATTGGTCAATGGGAGCTTTGAAAATTGAAAATGCATATAATCTCAAAGGAAGGCTTTCAAAAAATAAGCAAAAACGTCTTTTTCTTCGTGAGCATCGAGCAATTTGGACATTAAGTAAACTAGAACGTGACAGGCGTGCCACTGGAGTTGTGGGGAGCGCATAAAGCGCATGGGCCAAGGCGCATGGGCCGTATAACGATGTGTGGCCATATAACGAGCTCACACGTAATAGAATTTTTAGGAATTATCTACTGCAGACGGCGGACCTGCAGGTTCTGAGAATGGGTTGAAGCCACGCTGGCACTAGGAAAGGCGTAGAGTAAATTCGGGCATGACTCTTGGAGGCAGGGAGGGACGCTGCGTGCAGCTGCCAAGAATCTCAGCGCTGTAGGAATGAATGCGCAAAGGCGCCAGGAAGCAGCCCATGAAGGTGAGCACCATTCACGTATTACGTGGGTATCGCTGGGTGGTTGGGCTTGCTGGTATGCCAGAATAAGCCTTAAAGGCCCTCGACTATCTTATATGCTCCCTTGCCAATTGTTTATTTAAATTAATCGCCCCTACAACTTATGAGCAAACCCTTGGCCCACTTAAACCATTACAAGAGCTTGACAAACCGGTTTTGACTTGGAGAACCAAGGGAAAGGAGGAGACAACATATGACATGCCTAGCATTCATCAGGCTCTAGGTGATATCCCAGCTCTCATCCCATTGGTGAGTTCTTAACCTCCCCTTAATCAAAGAGGCCCAAGTAGAGTCCATATTTTTCGTAATGTAGATACCTGGCGGCCACATTGGGCTTTATACCCCAACAACCTCCCACTTAAAGTCCAATGTGGTACTTTAAGTGTGAGAGAATCTACTATACAAGATAATATACATGAGATGTAGAGAAGTGATATACTACCCTACACCTATCTGCTTGCGAAAATGCGCAAAGCTCTCTGAGGGAAGTCCTTTTGTAAGTAGATCAGCAGGATTTTCTGTGGTGTGAACTTTGACAAGATGAAGTTGCTTATCCTCGAGCATTTCCCTGATGAAATGATACTTCACATCCACATGCTTTGTCTTTGAGTGATAAACTGGATTGCGAGCCAATTGTATAGCACTTTGACTATCACAATATAACACAGGCATCTCTTCTTTGATTCCCAAATCTGTTACTAGTCGATTAAGCCAAATTGATTCTTTGCATGCCTCTGATGCTGCAACATATTCAGCCTCTGTAGTAGACTGAGTAACACAATCTTGTAATCTAGAACGCCATGATACTGCTCCACCAGCCAATGTAAAGACATACCCTGACGTACACCTTCGGTTGTCTAAGTCACCTGCATAATCTAAGTCTGTAAAACCCTTTACACTTAGCTCCTGACTCCCATAGCATATACGCATACTCTTTGTAGCTTTCAGGTATCTCAATATTCCTTTCACTGCCTCCCAATGTTTCTTTCCTGGGTTTGACATGTATCGACTTACTACTCCCACTGCAAATGCAATGTCTGGGCGAGTAGCAATCATTGCATACATCAAACTACCCACTGCAGACGCATATGGAATCTTATCCATTTCAACCTGTTCTTCCTCAGACACAGGACAATCTTGTTTGCTAAGTTTCACATATGGTGGCAATGGAACACTCAGTGCCTTTCCCTTCTCCATATTGAAACGTTGCAAAACCTTGTCAATATACTCTGTTTGAGATAACCAAATCAACTTCTTTGATCTGTCTCTCTCAATGCGCATACCAAGTATATGACTTGCCTCACCCATGTCTTTCATGTCAAACGATTTTGCCATCTTTGACTTCAAAGCTGAAATTTCTTCCAAGTGCTTGCCAGCAATCAACATGTCATCCACATACAAAATAAGGATCAGCCAACTGCCATCCTTAGCCTTCTTTGTATATAGATAGTGATCGAACTCACTACGTTTGTAGCCTTGAGAAAGCATAAACTTGTGGAATTTATGGTACCATGCCCTCGGTGATTGTTTTAAGCCATAAAGACTCTTTAACAACTGGCATACCCAATCTTCCTTGCCTTTCTCAACAAACCCTTCTGGCTACTGCATGTAAATTTCCACATTTAAATCACCATGCAAGAACGCTTTCTTGACATCCATTTGGTGCAACACCAAATCTAATATGGCAACCAATGCAAGAAAGCATCTCAATGTAGTCATCTTGACCACCGGAGAGAAGACTTCATCAAAGTCAATGCCTTGTTCTTGCTTAAAGCCCTTGGCAACAAGCCTTGCTTTGTACTTTGGCTGACTATCATGAGCGGTGATCTTATACCTGTAAACCCATTTACAAGGTAGAGCCTTTTTGCCCCATGGTAATTTAACTAGCTTCCATGTCTGGTTTTTATGCAGAGCTGTCATCTCTGACTGCATGGCCAATTGCCAATTCCCGGAGTCCTTCATTTGCACTGCTTCCTTGTAACATGAAGGCTCATTGCAATCAGTCAACATGACATAGTTCATAGATGGAACAAACCTATCAGGAGGTCGCGTGACACGTCCAGATCTATGCACAATAGGTGGCTCAGGCTCAGCCACAACCTGTGGTTCCAATCTATCCTGTCCTTGCTCCTCTTGAGCCCTGACATTTTGTCTTGCACATGCAGGTCCATCTTCTTGGAAGACAACTCTTCTAATCTCCTCAACCCTCTCTGGTTTAGAATGATATTTGGATTCATTAAAGTGAACATCATTGCTGCGGACAACCTTTCTAGATTCGGGATCCCAAAGTCTGTACCCCATCTCACCAGAATTACCATAGCCTAGAAAGATGCACTTTCTACTCTTTGGCTAAAGTTTGTTCCTAAATTCCTTTGGAACGTGAGTATATGCCTCACAGCCAAAGACTCTGAGATGCTTGTATGAGGGCATTTTGCCTGACCATACCATCTCTGGCACTGAATCCTTCTGCAAAACCTTGCTAGGAGATCTATTTACAAGATGAACAGTTGTTGATACAGCTTCAGCCCAAAACCCATTTGGCAGCTGTGCATTAGACAACATACTTCTGACCTTCTCTTGTATGGTCCTATTCATCCTCTCAGCAACACCATTTTGAGGAGGATTGTAAGGAGCAGTAAGTTCATGTTTTATACCTTTTGACTCACAAAAGTCCTGAAAGGCCTTTGAAACATACTCTCCACCATTGTCAGTGCGTAAGCATTTAAGCTTCTTGCCACTCTGATTCTCCACAAGTGTCACAAACGTTTTGAAAACACTAAACGCTTCATCCTTGTGCTTGAGAAAGTAAACCCATACTTTCCTCGAGTAATCATCTATAAATGTCATAAAGTAAGAAGCTCCCCCTAGGGATAGGTTAGGCATAGGTCCACACAAATCACTATGAACAAGTGCCAACTGTGTATCTCTTCTACTGCTTCTATGCTTATGTGGCTGCTGTGTTTGCTTACCATACAGACAATGTTCACAGAATTCAAAATCATTAAATGAAAAGCCAGGCAAATAACCAGAACGAGACAAGATTTCCATTCCCTTCTTGGACATATGTCCTAACTGGCTATGCCACAAAGAAACATTCGGCTGCTCGGTTACATTGATTACATTTTTAGAGACATTTGATACATAAATCATGTAAAGTCCTCCAGACTTTACTCCATGTGCTACTGTCATAGAACCCTTGGATATCTTCCACATGTTCTGTCCAAAAGTGGTGACGTAGCCAACATCATCAAGTAAACCTGTGCTGATCAAGCTCTTTGTAATTGCGGGAACATGTCTCACATTCTTCAGCGTGAAAGAAGAGCCATTCTGAAACTTCAATTGAACATCTCCAACACCTAAGATCTCACATGTCTTCCCATTGCCTAGCCGAACATGATCTTTAGTGGTCACATAAGAAGTAAACCACTCCTTGTTTGGAGACACATGAAGTGATGCCCCTGAGTCTATAATCCAGTCACTCAGTACATTTCCATCAGATGCTGTAAGAAGAGCTGAGTCCATTGTATTCTTCAAGAAGTAGATGTCTCCTGACACTAGACTGTCATCCTCTGCAACAGTGTTTGTCACATTTATTTCTTGAATCTTCACCGAGGCCTTGTTCTTCTCACCATGGTCTTCAGCTTTCTCTTTGCCTTTTTCTACTTTCCATTCTCTGCAGTCTCTTTTCATGTGACCCTTCTTGCCACAATGGTAGCATTCTATGTCACTCTTGCCTTTAGCACTGCGGGACTTGCTACGAGACTGATTCCTCTTTCCACCTTTGTACTTTTCTTTGGTCCTTCCCCTGACAACTAAGGCTGTTCCTTTGCCTTTGTCCATTGTCTTTCTATTGGTTTCTTCAGTAAGCAGACTTCCTTCTACACCTGCTATGTTCAAACCATCTGGAGGTGAAGAATTACTCAAAGCTGTGCGAAAAGTGTCCCAACTTTCCGGCAATGTGATCAACAGGAACATAGCTCTAACAGGTTCATCAAACTTGACACCTTGAGCTGACAACTGACTGTAGATTGTGTTGAATTCATTCAGATGATTGGACATAGGTGTCCCTTCTTTCATCTTCAAGTCAACAAGCTTCTTAAGCCAGTATACCTGTGAAGCTGCACTCTGCTTCTCATAAAGATCACTCAGCTTTAACCATGCTTGATAAGCCGAAATCTCGTCTGCTACATTGAAGTAAACGCTTTCTGCCAAAGTCAGCATAATGGTAGAAAGTGCCAATTCATCCATTTCGCTCCATTCATCTTCGTCCATATCTTCTGGTTTTATCCCCTTGAGCTTTATAGGTTTTATCTGCTTCTTTTGTACCAACACGTGCCAAATCTGCTTCTTCCACAATGGGAAATTGGTTCCATCCAGCTTCTTGATATTGTAAAGAGCAGTGTCCTGTGATCCAGCCATAGCTTCGCTTCATAGTGGTTTACTTTCTTGGGAAAAATTCGGCAGAGTTTCCCCTGTAAACTGACCTCTGAACCAATATCAACCTGTCAAATGAACCAAAAAAGCTTCAAATTCTGCATAAATTTTGGCAGAGTCTCCTTTGTAAAATGGCTCTGGTGTACTCAAAAAACAGACCAAAAAACACCTCAAAAACACTGTCTCTCTGACATTGTAAGCTACGGGTAAACCTGTCCTGCACTTGTACTGTCTCTCACTGTCCTGTCACTGTCCTGTAAGCATAGACTGTGACAATGCCTCAACGGCAGTAAAGCAAAGATGAAATCCCAACTGTCTAACTCACAGTCAATACATCCTAGCTGCCTATCTAAGGGTGCTCAAGGGATCGCTCCAAGACCTATATCACCGAAAGGATCTCAACATTCGAGAATCCCCCAGCTCAATAAAACCTCACTCGACCCTCAACAAAGGCTGCAGTAAATCTGACAGTACATAGAATTCCCACAAAGTCATACATCCACAAATTCCCACTGTATGTTGTAACCGCTGCGGCGGTTGTTTGCTGCGTGACTCACAGCCAGCAAACCCTCAACAGACATACATCATCTTTGACAATACATCCCATGTGGAAGTCCTTGCAATGTCAGGATGAAATCTGGAATATCAAGCAGCAAACACAAGATACCTGATGAACTAGTGGATGTCGCCTACAGTCCGTGTGTAGATGCGCCCGTGTCGTATGTGACACACCTCCAAGAACTGTGAGCCTTCCTTCGATGTGTAGACAGCCACAAATCAACACTCTGGGAGTGTCGATATCCTCAGCACCTGCAGTCGTAGGCTGAAAACCCCAAATTTGCAGAGTCGAATCTGCACCCGTCGAGACCACGTAGTCGAAAATGGCCTACGCAGACCTTTGTCGAAGCCGAACGGTGGCCGAGATGACCTCAGAATGAAATTCTGAGCACACCAAGTCCTTCGGGTTTTCCCACAGGATTTGGGGCCGTGTCTTCGCCTGTCGAATTTCACTCCAATCTGAGCTTGTGACTCTAGCCTCCTGCAGTGCTGCCCCGAGCCTCGATCTGAGCTGTGATACCAGTTGAAGGAGTATGAGCGGAAGTGCGACGCGAGAGAGAGTGCGAGAAGACGAGCACGACGATATGGTGAACTCGCCCTACTGTAATGTGTAGAGCATAGTGAGTTCTTATTAGGTTTTTACAAAATAATATGTGTACATACCTGGCGGCCCGCCCACTTACCTGGGCGACCATATTAGGCTTTATACCCCAACACTGGTATCGGGGCTCGATGCATCACAAGATTCTGCGTTTATACAAGAATCAAAGTAATAAGAATACATGATTCATCGCGTATTAGAAAACGCCATAGTTAAGATTGGATTAGAAACTACAAACTCATAGCAAAAGGTGTCGAAGCCTCCGTTGCCAAGATGAGATGTCCCTCTGGTCATCTGTCGTATCTGCGCGGCCTGACGCTGCTGTCTCAACCGCGTGTCTATTGTCCGCTCATCCTCCCTGATCTGCAGCCACGTCTCGTGTGGGATGCCCGAAGGCTTCGACGAGCCGGTCCTGAAAACCTTCCGAGATGCATCTCGTCGATGTTTCACGGTGTCCCGTGCAACACCCTTGATCCACCTCCTCGGAACAGCCTCTGAACTCGGAGTAGGCTGGTACTCTCTCAGGATGGTCTCCACTATGTAACTGACTTTGTCCTCATCCTGCTCAAGCCAAGGCATCAGAATGCTGGTCAAAAATTGCAACTCCGCGAGCTGGCGAATCCGCTGTCTCATCTCAGTCCCGACTCTATCCATGTCAACAAAACCATCTACCCCTTTGCCTATTTTGGTTCCATAGTTTCTTCTAGAGGGAGAGAGAGAGAGATAGAGAGAGTTTCTATCCTTTTCACACGTGCAACTGGTCAGCCAACCTAACTCTTTCTCTCTCTCTTTCTCTATCTACTATCTATCTCTCTCTCTCTCTCTATCTCTATAGCTATCTCTAGTTAATTCTCTCTCTCTCTCTCTCTCTCTCTCTCTCTCTCTCTCTCTCTCTCTCTCTCTCTCTCTATATATATATATATATATATATATATATATATATATATATATATATATATATATATATATATATATATATATATATATATATATATATATATATATATATATATATATATATATATATATATCACTCTCTATCTCTTTATTTCTCTCTCTCTCTCTCTCTCTCTCTCTCTCTCTCTCTCTCTCTCTCTCTCTCTGTGTGTGTGTGTGTGTGTGTGTGTGTGTGTGTGTGTGTGTGTGTGTGTGTGTGTCTACGTACCCTATCTCTCATTCTTTCTTTCTCGATCTCGCTCTCGCTATCTCCCTTTCTCTCTCTCTCGATCTCGCTCTCGCTATCTCTCTTTCTCTCTCTATTTTCCTATTTCCCTATCTCTCTCTCTGTCTCGCTCTCCACTTCTCTCTCTCTCTCTCTCTCTCTCTATATATATATATATATATATATATATATATATATATCACTCTCTCTCTCTCTCTCTCTCTCTCTCTCTCTCTCTCTCTCTCTCTCTCTCTCTCTCTCCCTATCTTTTTCTCTCTCCCTATTTCCCTCTCTCTCTCTCTCTCTCTCTCTCTCTCTCTCTCTCTCTCTCTCTCTCTCTCTCTCTCTCTCTCTCTCTCTCTCTCTACTTCCTATCTCTCTCTCTCGCTGTCTACTTCCCTATTTCTCTACGTACTGATCGAACGAGCGACTGAGCTAGGGAGATCCAGACGCCCACGACTGCGGAGGCCAGACTACACAGACGATCCAGGTCACTTTGGCTCGACATGCACAACGCTCGGTCAGACTACTGACCATATTGGAGGAGATTGATGTGAAGACAGATATTGGATCTCCTATGATCTACCTATCCCAGCTAGTTGTTTTAGCTGCTTAGTCCACACCCAGCAGTTTAGGATTCCATAATATTTTATTTTTTCATTTTGTCATCTTGTTATTCTGACTTTGTATCAAATCCACCACATTGTAACTTTTTGATCTCATAGGTCACTTTGGCCTTTTGAAGACATTAATATAACATTTCATTTCATTTCTTTCTTTAATTTTAATTTTTTACGCAAACCATAATTCTCTCTCTCTCTCTCTCTCTCTCTCTCTCTCTCTCTCTCTCTCTCTCTCTCTCTCTCTCTCTCTCTCTCTCTCTCTCTAGTTTTAATTTCCTACGCATACATTTTTCTCTCTCTATATCTCTCTTTAATTTCCTACATGCACACACACTTTTCTCTCTCTCTCTCTCTCTCTCTCTCTCTCTCTCTCTCTCTCTCTCTCTCTCTCTCTCTCTCTCTCTAGTTTTAATTTCCTACGCATACATTTTTCTCTCTCTATCTCTCTCTTTAATTTCCTACACGCACACACACTTCTCTCTCTCTCTCTCTCTCTCTCTCTCTCTCTCTCTCTCTCTCTCTCTTTCTTTCCTACACACACACACACATCGCTCTCTCTCTCTCTCTCTCTCTCTCTCTCTCTCTTTCCTACACACACACACCGCTCTCTCTCTCTCTCTCTCTCTCTCTCTCTCTCTACACACACACACACACACCGCTCTCTCTCTCTCTCTCTCTCTCTCTCTCTCTCTCTCTCTCTCTCTCTCTCTCTCTCTCTCTCTCTTTCCTACACACACATACACACACACCGCTCTCTCTCTCTCTCTCTCTCTCTCTCTCTCTCTCTCTCTCTCTCTCTTTCCTACACATGCACACACACACACACCGCTCTCTCTCTATCTATCTCTTTCCTACACACACACACACACACACGATGTGGAGAGAGAGAGAGAGAGAGAGGGGGGTTGGGGGGGGGGGGGGGGGGGGGGGGGGGGAGAGTGCCATAATACATGCGTAGCAGGTTTCGGCCAAGATCTGAGCGCGCGCGTTGAGGGCAAAAATGGCCCCTGCGCGCGGGTTCCCCTTTTTTTTCCTCAATTTTTTAGCGTCGATATATGCGTGGTAATGTCCGTCAATATACGCGTGGAAAATTTTGCCTTTCCACGTGTATTTCCACGCCCATATCGACGCCACTTATCGACACGCATATCGACGGGGTCTAAGATCGTCAATATCCGCGTGGAAAGGTACGGGCGTCGATATATAGGGCGTCGATAACTTTGGGTTTTGTAGTGCACAAAAACATTTTTACAAATGCCTACACACCTAGCCTTGCTATTGTTTGCCATCTTGACTTTGATTTCACTTCCTTTAACTTTTCAATTACCTCTCTTGTTACCTCAAGAATCTCTCTAGATGTTGACGCTTGCAATTTTCCCTTAGGCCTAGGACCCTCTATTGGAACCTCTCCCCTTAGACACTTGAGTTTCCTATACTTCTCGACAGCCCTAGTTTCAGCTGCATCAGAGGTAGTAGGTGCACACGCCTCAACTTTTATCTTGAGTGTGGGAAAGAGACTAGCTATGAACCTCTCCTTCTTTAGGAACTCTGCACCATAACCAAGGTTAGCAACATTTCTCACCCATACAGCCCAAAGACGAAGAAACTCTTGTTTATACATGTAGTAATCATCTAAGTCTTTTTTCTTGTGAGAAACGATGTATTGCCATAGCTTTTGAGTACTTTGGGGGTCAAAGAAGTATCGCTTGAAATGATCAATGACTTCGTTATAGTTTCCCTTAACCTCCTGAGATAGAGATTCAAACCAAGTGGTAGCATTCTTCCTCAGAACTACCTCAAACATTGCTATGGAAACCGCATTCACTCTCGGTCGTCTTGAGAGTGCATCGGCTACTTGATTATGCTTGCCAGCAATGTGAGCAATATGAAAATGAAATTGCGAAAGGAAATTTGCCCACCTCATTTGTTTGTCGGAGAGCTTGGTCTGCGTCATGAAGTACTTAAGACTTTGGTGATCCGTTCGCAGAATGAAAGGAGTCCCCAATAAATAGTGCTTCCATGAGTCTAAGGCATGTAGAACTGCAAGGAGTTCTTTTTCGTATATGCCTAGAGCTTGCTCAACAGGGTCGAGCCTTCGACTCTCATAGCCTATGGCGTTCCCTTCTTGGAGCAAAACAGCGCCAAGGCAATCACCACAAGCATCACATTGGACCTCAAATGGTTTTGAGAGATCCGGTAGTGTAAGCACAGGTTGAGAGATAAGCTTTTCGAAAGCATTGTTCTCCTTAGCAGACCACGTATCCTTTTATTACCTCTAACTTGGATGGATCCATTTGGATTCCATCTTGAGAGATAATGTGACCTAAATATTGAATCTCTTGCAAGAAAAATTCACTTTTCTTTCGATTAACATAAAGTTTATTCTCTCTTAAAACTTGAAATATTACCTGGAGGTGTTGCTTATGTTCCTCTAATGAATTAGAGTAGATGATAATATCATCAAAGAACACTCCAGTGAAGGTTCGATGAGGTCTGAACAGCTTCTCCATCAAGCGGTTAAATGTGGCTGGTGCATTAGTCAAGCCAAAAGGCATGACAATGTATTCGTAAAGACCAAATGTAGTACGAAATGCGGTCTTTACAATGTCTTGATCAACTATCCTTATTTGATGATAGCCACTTTTTAGGTCAATCCTACTGAAGTAGGTCGATCCTTGTAGCTTATCAAATAGGTCTTCTACCCATGGAACGGGAAACCTATTCTTGATAGTGATCCTATTTAGTGCTCTATAGTCGACACACATACGATATGTGCCGTCTTTCTTTTGCACTAATAGCACAGGTGAGCAAAATGGAGATGAGCTAGGCCTAACCATGCCCTTCTCAATTAACTCATGCACTTGCCGCATAATCTCCTCTTGTTGAGCTTGAGAAACTCTATAAGGAGGTTTGTTAGGCGGTGAACTTCCTGGAAGAAGTTCAATTGCATGGTCGTCATTACCTCGTTTAGGAGGTAGCTCAGAAGGGATGTCGTCAATAAAGACATCTTGAAACCCCTTGAGAAAATTGGATAACTCTAATTCCTTTTGGTTGCTTTTATTTTCTTTTGCTAAAGCATTAGGTTCATTTTGAGAATCTTTAACAAAAATCATGTACACGGAAATAGAGCTCTTTATTGACTTGTTGAAAGCTGGTGTATGTACAATGGGGATGGTGTTACCCATCTCCCTAGCATCTATATACATGTCCTTTTCCCTGAACTTAAAGGAGATTCTCCTTTCAGGAAATTTAACATGGGCAGCCAGACGGTCAAACCATGGTGCCCCTAGGATTACATCCTCATGCTTGAGAGGAGAGATAAAGAAATCCTCTTTGTCCACATAGCCTTGGACATGAAGCCTCAATTTCCCGATTAAGGGAGTGACTGAAGCTTCTTGCCCCTTGAAGGCACTGTCTGCGGGTAGGATATCTCCCATCTCGTAGGATTGTATGCCTAGCTTGGTGGCTAACTCCATAGATATGAAATTGTGAGTAGAACCAGGGTCAAAGAGAATAAAAGCATCATGTTCTCTTACCTTTCCCCAAGCATGGCATAGAGGAGATCCTTTGTGGTGAGTTTGGTGAATCTCCTCCTCTTGGATTTCAACCAAAGAAGCTCTAGGAGGATCTTGGCGGTTGTTCTTTTGGGGACAAGCGCGGTACGCATGCCCTTGTTCGCCGCACTTGAAACACCGGTTATCTTTACGATAACGCTCAAGCTCTTCAGGAGAGAGTTTATTCTTTCCTTTGTAAACTCCCTTCTCTTTAGCTTTGTTGGAATTGCCCTTAGGAGACTTTTGGACATTGTCCTTCCCCTTAGGCTCATTGGAACCTTTGTTTTCTGGGGGCTTATTATTTCTTTTACCCCCCGTTTGGAAATTGATTCGCGAGGCCACCATAGTATGGTGTATTACCGCCGATATGGTACGTGGCCTTTGGGAGTTGACATACTCCGCCATTTCTTCGGTTAAGCCCGCACAAAATTGTTGCTTTTGCTCTCCAAAATCCAACTTTTTGAAGACAGTGGCTTTGAGTTGTAGGTCCCAAAACTTGTCTACATATTTGTGGATGGATTCATTGGGAGAGAGCTTTAAGCTTCGCCATTCGGTGAGTACTTTGTCTTGGGCATCGGTGGCCAAAAACTGCTTCATAATGGAAGCTCTTAAAGCCTTCCATGTTCGTGGAGCTTCACCGTTGGCTCGTAGGCTAGACCACCATTGTCTGGCGGACTTTTGAAAGTGCATAGCTACATGGCGTAGCTTAGAGGACTCCGTGAAGCCCTCATCTCCAAACGCCGCATCGAATTGCTGGATAAAGGCCAAAACTTTGTCTGTAGCACCGAAGGTGCCATCATAGGTAAGGAAAGAGATGCTCTTCCCTCCCTCTTTGAATTTCTTCAGCTTGGACGACCTCTTCCATGCGGCATAGGATTTCCTATGGCCTCTTCTTTTTGATGGTTCAAAAGTTGCACCATCACTTTCTTCAAAAGATGAAGAATTTGAAGAAGGTGGAGAAGAGGGTGACCTCTTTCTCGCCTTTTTCTTGTCTTGATCTTTGTCGTCTTCACCATAGCTTTCATAAGAGGAAGAGGATAAAGAAGATGGAGAAGAGGGTGTCCTCTTTCTCGCCTTTTTCTTCTCTTGCTTTTTATCATCCCTCTTTGAATTATGGCGTGGAGAAGAGTGTGATGGTCTTCTCCGCTTTGGTGGTGATGGAGAGCGTTTAGCCCGCCGTCTTCGTGGAGCCATCTCCGCCGAGGTGGCGGGAGACTCGCTTCTTTCTCGTTCCTTCGGTGGAGGCTCTTGAGTTCTCCTTTGGGAAGGAGATGCATCATCAAGAAGTAAGTTCTTGAGCCCTTCATATGGATTCTCTTCTTCTTCCCGAATCGGAGAGAGACCTCTTTTGGTAGTCTCACAAGGAGGCTTCCTAGGTGTTCTCTCGTCATGGTGATGAGCTTGGAGAATCCCGTGAGCACGGAGCTGCCGTTGCACTTCACTTTGGAGAGATGGATTGCCCATGGCTTGTTGAAGCCTAGAAACAAGATAATTAACAAGCATTGAAGCATCATTAGTAGCTTGCTCATGAGAAAAATCAAAGTTATCAACATTAATTTCACTCTCTTTAATATTGTCAGCCATTCTAACAACTTTTAGGTGTAAACTTTTTAGGTGTACTTTGGCACTTCAAGCCCTAGTTGCTACTCCTCTTTACCCCTTTAGAAAAAGCACTCAAGCTACTGTACCCGCGGCTCGAATACCATTAATTGCAAGGAATAGAAGAGAGGGTCTTTCGACACCAAAACAGCACCGGCTCCTGTCAAGCTTCTAATAGCTCAATAGTGGTTAAGCCGTAGGCAAGCCCCGTAGGACTCCACTATTAAGACCATAGCTCTCGACGGTGATGCCCCGTTAACTGCACAAAGGCAGGCGCACTGAAAGGCTGAAAAATCCCTATTCTACTTACTCACAGGCAATTAATAATACCAACCATTTGTAGCTAGCTTGAGGACCTCCCTTCTTGATCAAGAAAAGAGAAACCTTGAGCTCTGATACCAATGTAACATTTAATGGCCTAAAATCTTTTGTGTAGCGGATTTTAGTATGAACATAGTGGGCATTTCATTAGAGTTGATTCCTAATGAGAATTACAAGAGTGCTTGGGTGGAGAGAGCAACAAAAAGCATAACACCTAGTTAGATAGCATCGACAATACTTTCAAAAGAGAGAGCAATTAAGCTATTGACAACAGTTGAGGACCGGATTTGCATGGAGCCGGTCCCCCCTCCAAACGGCTTTGTATTATGGTTTCTCCCATCAAGAGAGACATTGTACAATACAATTCTTTGTGTTCCTTCAAGACGAGCTAGTGCAATGAAGATGGAAGCTTCATACACCAAGCAAAACACTTAATCAAACACAACTTGAATTATCCCCGTTCTCAGACCCAAGACCTCACACACCTTCGAAGATGGTGAGAGCTAGCAGGGTATGAGAGTAGATTGAGAGGAAAAAGAAGTATCTTACGAGAAAGAAGTACATCTCCTCACATAATCACTCTTATTAGCATAGCTTAGCTTAGTAATTAGCTTGGTAGAGAAGATGAGCATGCATTGAAGCTTGGCTCTTGGTTGGATTTGCATCCACATGCCAAGAGAGTGTTGATGTAGGCTTCTATCTCACAAGCTTGGAGTAGGTGATGAGCTCTCCATTAAACCTTGGGAGGAGATAGAGTATTTTCCCTTCACACATGGTCAAGTGTGAGAGTGTGTGTGTCAATGCCAAGCAAAAATCAGCCCCCTCCCTCTCTTGGGCGAGCCCTAGCTGCTAAGTTAGTCTGGCTTTTGCCTCATTGGACCTCCCTAGGTCAAGCCAATAGGGATTAAGCAGCATAAGTGATAGCCTTCTGACATGTGTCCCCCTTTCCCCTTTTGTGAGAGCTTTAGATAATTAAATAATTAAACTAAACTCTCATTGGACCCCTTTGCCTCCTGGCCAATAGGAATCAGGCAAGCCATGGGGCTCCTGAATGCTCATTGGACCCCTTGGGAGACTTCCCAATAGTCTTCTAGGACACTTAATTCTTATTGGTTTCTTTTATTAAATGTTTTTAAATTAATTAAACTAGATTTACTCTAGCCTAATTCTCATTGGTCCACTTCAAGGGTCTTCCAATAGGAATTGGGCATACCTTGTGGGCATCTGGCCTAGGGAGCTGACATGTGTCCCTCATTCCCTTTGTGTAAAGGGAGCCTGTGTGTGTGTGTGTGGCTTTCTCTCTCATCCCCTAGCTTTGGGGCTCGCCCCCTCCCATGTAGGGATGTAGAAAGACTTTTTGGGCACACACTAAGCATCCAATTTTCCCTAAGGTTGACCTTTGGACACAACCTTTGAATTTTGGAACCTTAGCATTTTGGAAGTCTTAATGGGTTGAACCTTAGGGTCTTTTTAGCCCGTTGTTTCACATGGCTCTTTTGCAGATGGCCCCCCCTTTGGATCCCTATTTTCCCTCCTTTGGATCCCTACTGTGGCCGGTCTGCTAACTTAACCAATATTCTAGCTTTTTCTCCCTTGGCACTTCCCCACATTAAATGATCAGTTTAATATGAGAAAATCATTTAGGAGAATTAGATATTGATTATTATGACAATACATGTGGTAGTGATGTGTGTGAACACACTAGGACCGTCGGGCCATTTTTTCCCTCTTTAGGAGGTTCTTTCCCCTGTGCATTGTATATGCGCCCATCACTCTAGGGCTATCTATCTTTCCATTGCACACTAAGTAATACTCTCTCTATTGTGTGCTTTGAGCTTCCTTTGCCTTCTCCAAGCTGTGTGCATTTCTCTGCAACCCTAATTCCAACAATTGGTATCATAGCAGGTTGCGTCCTCCCGAGCTTAATCGCCAGCAGCTCCAGCACACGCTTGCTCACTTTCTCTGATTTTTGTGAGCTTTAGCGAGCGTTCGCAGGTCGCTAAAAATTTTGGGTAAGCTCCCAGAGCTTTGTCTGCTCAGATTTCTGATTTGGGCTCCTTTCGGTCTCCGTTTCCACTACAAGCAGGTCGGCACAGGCAATTTCGTCATTTTGTGCATAATTTTTGTCAGTGTTTTTTTCTGCATAACAGGTCCGATACAGTCTACTGCAAGTTGTGCTATATAGCACCTGCTAGTCTTGCTCAATTTCTCCTCATTTTGGGCAGTTTTCACATCAGGTGCAGACATTTTCCATGGCTGACAACAACACAGATGTGTTCAAGATGTTTGTTGTTGAGGACATGTTGGATTGGGACAATTACCCTATGTGGGCTTACATGATTCAACATGTTCGTCTGTCAAATGGTGTCTGGAATATTGTGTAGGGCATTGATGTACGTCCAGGCTCTAAGGATGTAGGCGATGTTGAGGATGTTGCAAGCCTTGCTGCAAGAATTGTTACTATTAGAGTTGTTTTGCCTACGGCAGAACAAGCTCATTGGGATGTAAAGGATGCGCAGGCTCATGCGTTGATTGTGTTGTCTATGAAGTGCACCATTACTCCTCACATTTGTTCAGTAAAATTTGCAAAACGGGCTTGGGATATTCTAGCAGGTCTTTATGCAAGCCGCAATGAGGCTAAAATTGCTTTGCTGCGTAAAGAGCTAGAATCAAAGATTATGCATGAGGTAGATGATATGGACACTTTCCTTGATGGTGTTAAGGATATCAATGAGCAACTTATTTTTTCAAGTGAAGTCATTTCGGATAGTTCCCTTGTGCAGACTCTTCTTGATGCCTTACCAGATTCTTACCAGACTTTTGCTAGTACTTAGAGACTTATGACCCAAGGAAATCCTGAAGTTGTCAAGTTTGATGCATTATACACATTGTTGTTGCAAGAGTCACTTTCCAAAAAAAATAGGACTAGGCAGCGTGCAGTTGAACAGGCTTTTATTGCTTCTCAAAGAAAGCATGGTAACAACAATGAAGCCACTTCTTATGGTTCTACTACAAGTGGAAAAACTTCTGTTCCTAATGCTTCTGTTGGCAGCAACTCGTTTGGAAATTCTGGTGATAAGGGCAAAAAGAAGATGTGTTGCAATTATTGTAAAGCTAATGAGAACTTGATCAAGAAGTGTCCTAAGTTGAAGGCCAAAGAGGCTAAGAAGAAAGAGGGTGGTTCCACTGCAAATGTTGGTTCCACTACAAATGCAACCATTGTTAAGTCTTTTGTGAAAGGAGACTGTGATGCTGATGTTGATGCAGAATGGGCTTTTAGTGCAGAGTGCACTTACAATCCTGTTGTCCATGATGCATGCATGTCGGTTGCTGCAGATTCACATGTGTGGTATTTCAACAGTGGTGCTACAAAGCACATTACCTCACATCGTAAATTGTTCACCTCTCTCGAGTTTGTCCCTCATGGGAATCCAGTCACTTGTGCCAACAATGCCTCTTATCCTATTCAAGGAATTGGAAAGATTGTGCTTACTGCTACAAATGGCATTTCTTTCACACTTGTTGATGCACTTTATGTACGTGGGATCAAGAAAAATCTCTTGTCTATATCTACACTTGCTATATTGGACTTGTAGTCAAGTTTGTGGATGACAGATGTACAGTACATGATCTCAATTTTGGTGATGAAATTGTTGCATCTAGCATATTATGCCATGGGCTGTATAAGCTCACTTTGTATGACAAGTGTGGGTAGAATTTTACAAATGCAGTTGTGGATTCAAAGGTTATTTCATATGAAAAACTTTGGCATACACGTTTTGGTCATCTGAATTTTGCCAATTTGCTACGTTTGCAAAAATCTGATATGGTTGCTTCTTTGCCGCCTCTTGAAGAACTTGTCAAACATGTTTGTGAAAGCTGTATTTTGGGTAAAATGCAGCGTTCTAAGTTTCCAAAGGATGGTTCAGTCAGGGCCTCATGCAGAGGCTGCAGCTTGTGCATAGTGATGTTTGTGGGCCCATGCAAACTGCGTCCTTGGGCAATTACATGTACTTTGTGACTTTCATTGATGATTACTCCAGGCATGCATGGGTATTTCCGTTTAAAGCTAAGGCCGAAGTTTTTATATGCTTCAAATAATTTTTGGCTATGGCTGAAAATGTCTTGAAATGTACTATGGACACCCTCCATTCCGATTGAGGGGGGGAGTATATGTGTCATGAATTTAATGCACTTTTGGCTAGTCATGGGATAAAACACCAATGTACAGTGCCTTATACACCTCAGCAAAATGGTGTTGCTGAGAGGAAAAACAGGTCACTTACAGAAATGGCACAATGTATGGTCAAAATTCAAGCTTTGCCGTGTTCTTTTTGGCTTGAGGCGATCATGTGTGTCAATGTGTCCTACAAAATCTTTGCAATCTATTACTCCATATGAAGCATGGCATGATAGAAAGCCTTCTATTGAGCACATGCGTGTTTTTGGCTATTTGGCATATGCTTTGGTGCTACAAACACAGCGCAAAAAATTGGATGATAAGACTGTCAAATGTATTTTTGTTGGTTATAGTGCTGAAAGTAAAGGTTACAGGTTGTATCATCCGCAAACAAAGCGTATTTTGGTTTCACAAGATGTAGTGTTTGTGGAAGATTATGTTCAGTCCTTGCTGTCATGTACTAGAGACAGTAATGTGAGCTCACTGGACATTTATGACACTATTGCCTCTTCTCAATGGTGGAAGTTCGAATGTAAATTCCAATGAGGCAAATGTACAGCCTATGGTGGTTTCTAAAAATGTTACAGATCAGCCTATTAACTGATGCAAATGTTCATGATGTACTCGATGAGGAAAGGGCTGAAAATGAAAATGGTTGGTGCTTACACTGTGTGACAGTAAATTGGATGCACCTTTGTCTAGTCGTACTTGTTCAGGCTCTTGCCATGCATCTTATGCATCAGATTGTTATGCTTTGGCTATGTCTAGCTTACATGATGTTGAGGAACCTTTGTCTTTTGATGAAGCACAGAATTCAAAAAATTGGATGGCTGCCATGCAATCAGAATATGATGCACTTATAGAAAATGACACATGGACTTTATATGATTTTCCTCCTGGCAAAATGGCCATTGGTACGAAGTGGGTTTACAAGTTGAAACGCAATCCAGATGGTGAGATTGATCGCCATAAGGCTCAACTTGTTGCAAAGGGTTATACACAGCAAAAAGGCATAGATTATGAAGAGACTTTTGCTCCCACTTGTTGTATGACTACTATGCATTTTCAATGTGCATTGGCAACTCATTTTAGTTGGGATGTACATCAATCAGACATTGTCACTCCTTTCTTGAATGGTGACATGTTTGAGGACCTCACAGTTTTGTCAAGAAAGGATAAGAGGACAAAGTGTGCAGATGTAAAAGGCTTTGTATGGGTTGAAGCAATCTCCTCGTACTTGGTATGAGAAAGCGAACACTCATTTGGTCAAATGAGGCTTCCTAACAGTCCAACAGAAAGCACATTGTATGTAAAACGTAAGGGTGATGTACTTCTCATTGATGTTCTTTATGTGGATGGTTTCTTGATCATTAGTTCCAATGAGGCATATATTGCTGAATTTAAGGCTAATTTGAATGCTACTTTCAATATGAAATATTTGGAGCTGTTGCATCATTACTTGGGCATATAGTTTAAGCAGTGTGATGGTGGTATTGCCTTGTGTTAGAAAAGTTACATAGAGACATTTCTATGTAAGTTTGGACTTGAGGATTGCAAACATATTGCCACTCCCATGGAAACAGGTTTAAAATTGATTTTTCATGATGCTGGTGATCCTTCAAATGTCACTCTTTACCAAACTATTGTCGGATGCCTATTTATGTATGCAACACGAGGCCGAATATTTAGTTTGCAGTCTCACATGTCAACAGATTTATGCATAGCCTAGGGTCTAAGCATTGGTAGACTGTCAAGAGGATTTTCCGCTACCTTATTGGCACTTTTCATCTTGGCTTGTTTTATCCCAAGGGGGGATCATTGCCGCCAGACTTACATGCTTTTTCAGACTCATATTGGGCTGATTGTTTTGACATGCAAGTGTCTACAAGTGGTTTTTGTTTCATGCTTGGCAGTTCATGTATATCATGGTTGACCAAGAAGCAACCTACTATGGCCACTTAGAGTTGTGAGGTTGAGTACAAGGTAGTCTTCACAGCTACGGTTGAGTGTGTATGGCTCAGACGCCTTATGGTTGATTTGGGTGTTGGACAGGACATTGCCAACACTATCTACAGTGACAGTCAGAGTGCATTGGTAATTGCGACAAACCTAGTTTTTCATGCGCGCACAAAGCACATTGAGGTGTATTACCACCATGTCAGGGAGAGTCTCTCAGCAGGAGATATCAACTTGGCTTATGTGCCAACACAAGACAACCTTGCAGATCTTTACACAAAGGCATTGTCTCGTGAGAAGCTCAAAGCTTTGGGCTTACTCCCCTTTGTGGAATGATCATGTCCTCAAGGCATGGCAATCTCCTTTACTCATGTGCCAGCTCTCGTTCACGGCATCACTCCAGGGGGGATTTGTTACCATATACATAAGGTTTGATGTGCGTGAACACACTAGGACCACCGGGGCATTTTTTCCCTCTTTAGGAGGTTTTTTCCCTCGTGCATTGTATATACGCCATCACTCTAGGGCTATCTATCTTTCCATTTCACACTAATTATTACTCTCTCTATTGTGTGCTTTGAGCTTCCTTTGTCTTCTCCAAGCTATGTGCGTTTCTTTGCAACCCTAATTCCAACAAAAATTACATGGCATATTCACTCAAGGTGCATTATATGATTTTTACAATGATAAAAAGTGAGAGAAGGATTAAAATATACACAATTTGATAAAAACCACAAGATGGAAAGGGAATTTTTGACCTATCTCTTCCAGCAAATGAGCGGTTGTAGAAATCTATTGGTGTAGTTCTTGTGACCATAGAAAAGTTGAATTTTCCATGATCAAACTCCTCCTTTTGTAGAGACTGAGCTTGTTTATTTTTTGATTTTTTCTCTTTTTTCTGAAAGGATGAAGAGGTTATGGTAATATGAGTTTGATTCTAGAGAGAGAAATTGAGTTATATGTGTATAGAGATGATAATTTTGAGCTATGGAGTAAGGGAGAGATGGGAATGGTGAAGAAGATGAAAGAAGCCATGAAAGATGCAGGTTTGAGTGAGGGATGGAGAGGAATGAGTGTGTGTGTGTGTGTGTGTGTGTGTGTGTGTGTGTGTGTGTGTGTGTGTGTGTGTGTGTGTGTGTGTGTGTGTGTGTCTGGAAGTAGGAAAGGAGGTGAGAGAAGACTATGGGTTACTTTGTGAGAAAAGTGGGCAGACTGGGGTCTACTCAAAAAATCCTATCTCACCGATGGTTGCTCTAAAAAATATCAACTATTTTTAGGTGATTATTCAGCTCTTGGTCCACATTTTCTATTTTGACCAATGCTCTAAATTCGGAGTGGAGATGGATATAAAAAATCCCACCAAAATACTTGTTTTTCTTCACAAAAAAGTCTTTAGTGGCCCCCCCTTTTGGTGAATTTGCATATAGCTCCAAAGGTGAGCCCCTCCTTGCATGAGAGCATCTCCTAATTGATTATTAGGGGTTTGAAAATATTCATGGTTGTGAATTATGTATAAATATAATATATGGGTATGATGAAAAAAAACAGGTTAGTACATAAACAATTCGTGGAATCTAGAATAATGTCAGGTATATATAAATATAAAATAGAAAACAAAGATATATGAAAATATAAGGAATCAAATGAGGGGACCCTCATTTGTTTCTATTTAAGTATATTTATTACAAAAGATAAGAAAAAATACCTCTAGGAAATAGGAATTTAGTGAAAGGCATTGACTGATGGTGAAAGATATTTTTGAGGTTTTTCCTTAGAGTGGATTCTCACTCAAAAATAAGAGAAGCTTGCATGAAAATATTTCTATATAAAATAAAGAGTATGCAAAATGGTAAGAAAAATTGTGGTAATGGTGAGTCAATGTACATAGCGTACATAGACAAATCATGCACACCTAGGTAGAATAATTAAATAAATACAAACATAATTATAATAAAAGATCCCTATATTTAGGTCCTATATATAATGCAATAATTATACACAAAAGGACCATAATATACTTTGGCTTTTATTTTTATTTATTTTTTTGGCTCAACTAGCCCAGTGACTAGCTAAGTGAGTGTTTTTTAAGAAGATATGGGGAAAGTCTCCTAACTCACACATGCCTATGTACAATGAAAAGGTAAGGATAGCCACAGTGTTTAGGTGATCTTTGGTAGGGTAAGGTAGATCACTATGGAAATTATGGAGAGACAAAAGATGGCTATTAGTAGTTGTAGAATGTGCTTTAGTTTTACAACAGGTACAGAGGTCTTCCAAAAAGGAGAGCAGTTGTGGCTATGGAAGAAGAACAAGTTGAAGAAGGTGGTGGGCAAGAGGTGTTGGATGTAAGGTCCCCAACCCACTGACACCAAAAATGGGATGGGATCCTAGACAAGTCTCTAGGCCTAATAAAAATCAAAGTCTCTAGACAAGCAAAATCCAGGAAATATACCTTTACCATTGACAATGACTTGGGTTTATAGCCCTAGAAGGAGACATAGTCCAGTCTCGCAGCGAAAACGGGACATTATATTAAAAGTCTAAAAACTATTTCAGCCCTATAACTTCCACAAATTTGGTTAAGGTATCCCAACCAATGCTTTTTGCCCCTAACATATGTGAGGGCACAGCCGTTGGTGGACTCCTCTTCCGAGTGAAGAAGTTTTCTATGTGCACGGGAATGGATAGTTACCTGACTAATAAGGTCCACCCATCCATGATTGACAACCTTAGTCAATCCCCACTTACCACCCCGCACTCACACATGATTCTTTTGTTTTCTAATTACTATCACATTGTTTTAACATTTAAATAATGGTTTCTTTTAACCTTCCATCACAATAATTCCTTCAATCACGTATTAAAGACAGCATTGAAAATCATTCTTTTAGACATCTTTAGACTTAAGACAAGGTACTCGCAATCTGAAGTAACTCTGACCAGTATTGGCTTGTCTCAAGATCACCTATACAAGGGTGAAAAACGGCACCCATTCCTTATTTATAAAAATAGGGATGAAAAAAGTCATCACCCAAAATCCGGGCGTCCATACGCCAACCAATTGCCCATACAACTGGGCGGTTCTTCTAGATAAAAATGGTATCCTAAGTAGTATCCACAAACATAGACAAGCACGGGGTAAAGATCCACGTGCACGGAGGTAACCGACTCATCCATGGCTAACATGCCATCATTACTTATTACCTTGAGTAAAATATTCCAAGGAATCAGAGGTGTCTTGAGACAAGTTGTCTTAAGGATGATCAAATGTTCTTTCCTAGATCAATCATTCTTAGCCCAAACAGTTCTTTCCTATTTACAAACAATGTTCATTGGTTTCTTGGAAGTTACCTTTCATTTTTTGGCTAGTTATTCCTTTCTGTTTCTTATGTACGTAATGTTAATTTATAAAAGAGACTTTAAGCTATTTAAAGACTTAAGTGAATGAATGAAAACCCACCTCAGATTGTCAGCCATCTGCTCTGCTGCACTGGCGCTTAAAGACTCTCCTTCGTAGGCCTACGACTAGGCCTAGCCTTATGGTCATGGGATATCCTAGTCCTTTTGTGCATTCTATCTTCCTCATCGGACTGAGAATTTCCTGGGGTCCTTTTTGGAGACATAGTGGTAGCCTTTATAAAAGGATACTTAATCGATTAGAGAATTAAATGAATAATCTCTCTTATTTCTTTATCCATAAATAGAGATTTTTGGACTAAGTAAGTATCTTTGATAAATATCTGGGTGAGATATTTTCTCCTATGCTTCCTAATGGTGTTATTATTCTCCAATAGTTATCTTATAATTATCAGGGCTATTTTATTAAATTCTTTATTTAATTTTTGCTCAAAAATATCCTAATTTGGATTTACTAATCTATGAATTACTTATCTATTTGTGGGATATTTACCTTAGGTGACTTTTAATGTATTATAACTCTAGTATTTATCTTGCTAGCTTATAAATTGATTTTACAAATTTCCCTTTTCAATTTATAGTCCAAATCAAACAATATTAGCTAAGATAATTAGCTAAACTAATTATTTAGGGTTCAAGTAATCATCTCAACTTACTAGGCTATTTCTTATCTTTGGTAATTACCCTATAATTATATAAAGTAATTTGTTGATTTTCATTCTCAATTTATAGACAGAATTAGGCAATATTAGCTAAGATAATTGTCTATGCATGACCTATTTATCTCAGGTTTCTAACAATAATTTCTACCTTTGATAATTATTATATAATTATCTAAGTAATTTAACTAATTTCTCCCTTTAACTTCTGCTTAAAATTCAACAATTTTGGCCTATTCAATTACCTTAATTTTTTGTGTATACCTTAATTATCCCAACTTTCTAAACGTGATTTCTATCTCTGATAATTACTATGTAATTATCTAAGTAATTTTTCTCATTCTCCCCTTTAATTTAAGGCTAAAATTAGTTTAATCTCACTTAGATAAATAGCTATATTATTTTTCTAGCCTCAAGAATATTAACATGGCTTTTTAAAAATGTAAACTAACTCTGATAAATAGCATATGATTATTTTACATGTTTTTCTTATTCCTCCCTTTAATTTATGACTAAAATCAGTCTAATTTGACTTAGATAAATAGCTATATTATTTTCTAGCCTCAAGATTATTATCATGGCTTTTCTCACATGTAAAATAACTTTGATAAATAGCACATAATTATCTAACATGTTTTTTAATTTCCCCCTTTAATTTATGGATAAAAATAGTTTATTTCAGCTTACTTAAATACTTAGATTAATTATCTATTAATGAGTAATTTACCTCGTGTTTCTAACAGTATTTTCTAATTTTAAAAATTAACTTAATAATTTTTGAGCTAATTAAATACATTTTCCATCAATTTTTTTATTAATTAGAATCAATTTTTGCCTCATTAATTATAAAAACTAATCAAAAAATTAAGACATAATTTTCTTAGCATCTTGATAGTCTAATGTAGTTCTAATAATTATCTTATACTAATATAAGTTTAATTAGTTAAATTACCATTACTTTATGACTAAAAAGATTAATTTCAATCCTTATATGGCTTCATAATTAATTAGATTAATATCCCTAGTTCTAATTTAAGTAATAATAGAGTATTAAGGATTAAGAGTAATTTAGAGTGTAAGCAAGTTCAATCTTCTTGATTAATTGGATTAATTAAGAAAATATAGATAAATTAGCATAATTTTGCTAATTAAAAAGAGATTAAGCTAATTAAGAAAATATAGATAAATTAGCATAATTTTGCTAATTAAAAAGAGATTAAGAAAATATAGATAAATTAGCATAATTTTGCTAATTAAAAAGAGATTAAGCAAATTACCATGGAATAATCATCTAGAGTTTTTGCTCTCTAGTGATTTTTTAGTAGAGTTCTCTTTAGGTAAGAGAGAAATGGCCAGGACTCCGAGTCTGAATTTCTTTTGTGAAGAGGAGGGGCCTATTTATAGGTTTTTAGGGCTCCTAGGCTACTTCTGGCAGTTACTTGCACCTCAAGCCACAGCCCCGAGCCTTCCCCTAGCGCCACCTGTTGCTAATTCTAGCCTGGGCAAGTTCATCACTGCCCCACACAGCTCTCTAGATACAATAGATTTATTTTTTGCTATTTTTTGGCCTTTTTATAATTAATTTTACAAATATCTGTAATTATCTGTAAATATCTAGGAAATTTATGATAAAGGTCTTTTGTAGTAATGATTACTAAAACCTTACAATTTATTTAACCAATCCACAGTGTAAACTCCTAGGGCCCATAACTATGCCAGTTTTTTTCGAAATTCAGTTCTGAAAATTTCTAACCATAGTAAAGTCATGATTACGGTTCCAAAAATACCAATATTTGCCATGGTTGGACAAGTGGAACCAGCATTTGCAATGGAACCACCCTCTTTAATCTTAGCCTCTTTGGCCTTCAACTTAGGACACGACTTGATCAAGTGATCATTAGCTTTATAATAATGGCAACACATCTTCTTTTTGCCCTCATCACCAGAATTTCCAGACGAATTGCTGTCAGCAAAAGCATGAGGAACAGAAGTTTTGCCACTCGCAAGAGAACCATAAGAAGTGGCCGCATTGTTGTTACCACCCTTTCTTTGAGAAGCAATAAAAGCATGTTCAACTGCACGCTTCCTAGTTCTATATTTTTTGGAAAGTGACTCTTGCAACAGCAATGTGCATAATGCATCAAACTTGACAACTTCATGATTTCCTTGGGTCATCAGTCTCCAAGTACTAGCAAAAGTCTGGTAGGAATCTGGTAAGGCATCAAGAACAGTCTGCACAAGGGAACTGTTTGAAATGACTTCACCTGCAAAAATAAGTTTCTCATTGATATCCTTGACACCAGCAAGGAAAGTGTCCATATCATCTTCCTCATGCATAATCTTCGACTCCAGCTCTTTATGCAGCAAAGCAATTTTAGCCTCATTGCGGCTTGCATAAAGACCTGCTAGAATATCCCAAGCCTGTTTTGTAGATTTTTCTAAACGAATGTGAGGAAAAATGGTGCACTTCACAGACAATGCAATCAATGCATGAGCCTGCGCATCCTTTACATCCCAACGAGCTTGTTCTACCGTAGGCAAAACAACTCTAATAGCAGCAATCCTTGCAGCAAGACCAGCAACCAGGACGTACATCAATGCCCTGCACAATGTTCCAAACGCCCTTTGACACAAGAACATGTTGCATCATATAAGCCCACATAGGGTAGTTGTCCTCATCCAACATGTCCTCAGCAGCAAACATCTTGAACACATCTGTGTTGTTGTTAGCTATGGTAAATGTTGCACCTAATGTGAAAATTGCCCAAAAATAGGAGAAACGGAGCGGGAACAACACGTGCTATATAGCACAAACCGTAGAAGACTATGAGGCACTTGTTATTCAAAAAATGGCATTGACAAAAAATTTGCACAAAATGACAAAATAGCCTGTGCAGTATTGCTTGCAGTGGAAACGGAGGCCGAAATGTGCCCGAATCAAAAATCTGAGCAGACTAAGCTCTACGAGTTCTCCCAAAAATTTTGTGGACCTGCGTACACTTTCCAAAGCTCACTGAAATCGAACAGAGTGAGCAGGCGTGTGCTGGAGCAGCTGGCGACTAAGCCCGAGAGGACGCAACCTGCTCTGATACCAATTGTTGGAATTAGGGTTGCAGAGAAACGCACACAACTTGGAAAAGACAAAGGAAGCTCAAGGCACACAATAGAGAGTGTGTTACTTAGTATGCAATGGACCTAGAGTGATGGGCGTATATACAATGCTCGGGGGGAAAAACCTCCTAAAGAGGGAAAAATGGCCCCGGCGGTCCTAGTGTGTTCACACACATCACTACCACATGTATATGGTACAAAATGCACATCAAGATGTAGATGGTAATGAATACCAGCAAGATTATGACCCTATATAAAATCCTACAGATGGCCAGATTGAAGTTAAAAGATTATCTCAAGTTGATGAAAACCTCCAACTGCTAGAGCAAGTGAAGGATAACTCAAATTTGACTGAATCTAAAGCTTAAAAAGCTAAACAAAAGTCAATTTCAAAATCTCCTCCAAAGAGACAACTAGTATGTTAGATCTTTTAAGATCAAAAGCTAATCAGATGCATTTGAAGCAAAAGGTGTAGTATCATAGCCAAATGAGCCAACATCAACTAAATCAGGTGATCAAAGCAAGGAAGATGTAGAAGAAGTTTGATCCAAGGACACCACATAGTAAGAGCACTCAATACAGAAAGAAATCTTGAGAAGATCGAGTGCAACATTATTGGTGAATATGAAGAAAAGATATCAAGAAAAGTAAAGCTAGATTTTCATCTTGACAAGAATCTCATGTCTTTTTGCACTTGGAAAAAATGTGGTAAATCACAACTAGAATATGCACCAAATTCATTAGCGTATCTAGAAACACGCAAGCAAAATGCTGAGGAATCATTTCCATTACCATTCAAATAGGTTCAAAGACCCTCATAGCCCAATCTCATGTAATAACAACAAAAGGTGTACTAGATGACATTATATTGGGAATTCCACTCGCCTAAAAAGTTCTAGAGATACGGAGCTCAAAAAAGATGCAATCTTAAAGCCAACCAAGAACAAAGGCCAAGAATGGTCACCGATGAAAAAGAGCACAAATTCCTCAAGTACAACTCAAATGGAGATCGATGCCAATGCATAGGTTATTGAAGATGATTCATCTCCACCGGACAGGAAAACCAAAGAGCTTGAAGCAAATCGAGCAATAGTAAGTGTTGTTCAAACACAACAAACAACAATCATAAGAGCTATTGAGATGGAGGTAACATCAAGACAAGAAGTAAAGAGAATCAGGGTTGGAAAATACCAAGATACAATGGTAAAGCCAAAAATTGAGACCAAACTAGACCAGAATGAGACCATGGTAAAATAAGAACAAAGGTCTTCAACAAAACCATCAATGATTATAGCTATAGTCCTCAAGAGTGCAAATGGAGAAAGTGTCAAATGCAATGTGCTACATAATAAAGAAGCAAACTGCCATATGGTTGCAAAGAACATCCAAAGGATCCTTGAGATCACTCCATACAAGCAATATAGCAAAGAAATCATGGGTAATGCTACAAGTAAAGAATAAATGGCTGATACTCTTAGCATCCAAAAGCATGAAGACCAAGTAAAGTTTCAAGTAAATCCTTCAAAATAAATGCTTACATATGTCATCCTTGGTCATTAGTGGTTAGATCAGCATAGAGAATATAGTGAAGATACACTATTGTTACTCTCCTTTCCAAGTGGTAGTAAGCAATAATTACAAGTACCGCTAATGCCAAATTTAGAGTTGCGAATGTCACAAGAACCACCAACATAGCTTACAGCCAAGGGTAAGGCTAAAGTGGATTTAACATTTAATGGTCTAGTAACTTCTGTGTAGCGGAAAATAGCATGAACATAGTGAGCATTTCATTAGAATAGCTTCCTAATGAGAATAACAAGAGTGCTTGGGTGGAGAGAGCAACAAAAAGCATAACACCTAGCTAGATAGCATGAACAATACTTCAAAAGAGAGAGAAAATAAGCAATTGACAATAGTTGAGGACCGGATTTGCATGGAGCCGGTCTCCCCTCCAAAAGGCTTTGTATAAACACTTATCAAACACAACATCAATTCCCTCACGGTCTCAGGCCCAAGACCTCACACACCTTCAAAGATTGTGAGAGCTACCGGGGTATGAGAGTAGATTGAGAGGAAGAAAGAGTATTCTTATGCGAAAGATGTACATCTCCTCACATAATCACTCATATTAGCGTAGCTTAGCTTAGTAATTAGCATGGTAGAGGAGATGAGCATGCATTGAAGCTTGGATCTTGGTTCGATTTGCATCACAAAGCCAAGAGTTGTTGGTGTAGGCCTCCCTTCTCACAAGCTTGGAGTAGGTGGTAAGCTTTCCATTAAAGCTTGAGAAGGAGAGAGAGTCTTCTTTGCTTCACACATGAGATTGTGTGAGTGTGTGTGTGATAATGCCTTGCAAAAATCAGCCTCCTCTCTCTCTTGGTCGACCCCTCTTGCTATTTGCTCATCCTCACACCTCATTGGACCTCCGCAGGCCTAGCCAATGGAAATTAAGCAGCATAAGTGATAGTCTTCTAACATGTGTCCCCCTTTCCCCTTTTGTGAGAGCTTTAGGTAATTACTTAATTCAACTAAACTCTCATTGGACCCCTTTGCCTCCTAGCCAATAGGAATCAGGCAAGCCATTGGGCTACTGAATGCTCATTGGATCCCTTGGGAGAGCCTCCTCTCTCTCTTGGTCGACCCCTCTTGCTATTTGCTCATCCTCACACCTCATTGGACCTCCGCAGGCCTAGCCAATGGAAATTAAGCAGCATAAGTGATAGTCTTCTGACATGTGTCCCCCTTTCCCCTTTTGTGAGAGCTTTAGGTAATTACTTAATTCAACTAAACTGTCATTGGACCCCTTTGCCTCCTGGCCAATAGGAATCAGGCAAGCCATTAGGCTACTGAATGCTCATTGGATCCCTTGGGAGACTGTCCAATAGTCTTCTAGAGATTAATTCTTAATAGTTCTTTTATTAAGTGTTTTTAAATTAATTAAACTAGATTTACTCTAGCTTAATTCTCATTGGTCCACCTCCAAGGCCATCCAATAGGAATTGAGTACACCTTGTGGGCATCTGGGCTAGGGAGCTGACATGTGTGTCCCTCATTCCCTTTGTGTAAAGGGAGCTTGTGTGAGTGTATGAGTTTCTCTCTCATCTCCTACTTCTAGGGCTCGCCCCCTCCTATGTAGGGATGGTTGAAGTCTTTTGGGACACACACAAAGCATGCAATTTACCTAGGCTTTTGACCTTTGGACAGAACCTTTGAATTTTGGAACCTTAGCATTTTGGAAGTCTTAATGGGCTGAACCTTAGGGTCTTTTAAGCCCATTGGTGCACATTGCTCTTTTACAGATGGCCCCCCTTTTGGATCCCTATTTTTCCTCCTTTGGATCCCTAGTCCGGTCGGTCTGCTAGCTTAACCAATATTCTTGCTTTTTCTTCCCTGGTACTTCCCCGTATTAAATGATTATTTTAACATGAGAAAATCATTTAGGAGAATTAGATATTGATTATTATGACATTACCTCTCTCTTGAAATCATAGTCGTCCTCGACTATGGGGTAGAGAAGATAAAGCATATTCATTAGTCCTTTTTCCTAGCGGGTAGAGGATCCCTATGTTACCCTACGACATTGTTCCAGAATGGATGACTAGTCCATTTGGCGCTTGAGAACCTAAGCTACCGCAAGCATGTCTGCACATTAGTCCTATCAATCTTCCATAGTAGAGTGACAAGCTCTACTTGGTGTTTGGGAGACTCTTTGCAAACTTGATCTAAGTATGCATACTACTTCATTTTTGTGCTCTATAAAGAAAAAGAGAGTCTTATAAGACAAAAACTTTGTTCATTTTTAACATTTGTACATTTGCTTACTGTAGGGAAGCATTGTAAGCATTGACAAGGTTTAGGTTATCCTTTAATTGTATGCCTTGCATCCATCTATCATCTTCAAAAGGATAATTCTTAAACTTAATAAGATATCGTCGGATAGTCTTACCGCCTCTTAGTACTTTGTCTTCATGTTGGAGAATGGACTCGAGCTGCAGCATCTCTTCTTGGTCCTCGATCTCCGATGGGTCTTCAATAGTTGGTTCTTGAGGTGGCTCTCCTTTGTAAGGCTTTAGTAGGCTCACATGGAAAGCATTGTGTATGAGCCAATGGTTGGGCAACTTGACTTGATAGGCCATCTCATTGATTGGCCTAAGAATTTGGAAGGGACTATAGTACCTTTTTGCTAACTTAGCATAGTACTTTTGTTGTCCCGTAGGATTATTTCCCGTCGTGTGTCTTAATCGAGCCTTGGGAAATTTGAGTAAGACCCAATCATTTTCTTTAAAGGCTTGGGCTCTTTTGTGCTTGTCGCAGCAGCCTTTTTCCTTTGCTGTGAGATAGAGATAGCATCCTTAATCTTTTGGAAAGATTCTTGTAGGTCTCGGCTATACTGATCTGCAGCGAAGATCTTCTCGTGTACCTTAAGTAGGAAGGGACTTTTTTATCTTCCCTCAATCACCTCAAAAGGTGCTTTTATCGTGGAAGTATGTACAGTGTTATTGTAGGCATACTCCAAGTATGTACAGTGTTATTGTAGGCATACTCCACTAAGGGTAAGTACTTCTCCCATTGGGATCTTTGATCTACTTCCATTACATAGGATTTTAGTAGATCGAGAATTGTTAGGTTAGCTATTTCACTTTGGCCATCCGTTTGGGGGTGATAGGCCAAAGAGAAGTTAAGCGTTGCTCCTAAATTCTCAAAGAGACCCTTCCGAAAATTAATGGTCATTCTAGGATCTATATCCGACACTATGGACATTGGCAAGCCATGGTACTTGAAGATTTGTGAAATGAAGAGGGTTGCCATTTGATGGGTTTTGATAGTCTTTTTGCCAGGTATAAAATGAGCTTGTTTATTGAACCTATCTATTATCGTCCATATTCCCGTATTTCCATGGATAGACTTAGGCAATCCAAAGATAAAATCCATGGATATGCTCTCCCATGGTGAATTAGATTGGCAAAGGTTGAAGCAATCCAGGTTGCTTCCCTCTATCAAACTTTGTCTTTTGGCATACCACACATTTAGAAACATACTCTTGTATGTTTTCTTTCATGGTAGGCCAATATAAATATGTTTCAATCCCCTTTAGGGTAGATTGAATCCCTCTATGCCCTGGATAAGGAGGAGCATGAGATTCATAATTACTTTCTCACGTAGTGAGCTAGTAACATATAGTCTATTGCTATAGAGAAGATAACCATCTTGTAAAGTAATTGGTTCCTCTTTCTTCCCTAGTGCAAGGGCTGAAATCACATCTCTAAAATCGGGATCAATAGCATACTCATCTATCATAGAAGATAGATCATTGTCAGTTGCTATGGAAACCGCATTCACTCTCGGCTGTCTTGAGAGTGCATCGGCTACTTGATTATGCTTGCCAGCAATGTGAGCAATATGAAAAAGAAATTGCAAAAGAAAGTTTGCCCACCTCATTTATTTGTTGGCGAGCTTGGTCTGCATCATGAAGTACTTAAGAGTTTGGTGATCCATTCGCAGAATGAAAGGAGTCCCCAATAAATAGTGCTTCCATGAGTCTCAGGCATGTAGAACTGCAAGGAGTTCCTTTTCAAATATTCCTAGAGCTTGTTCAACAGGGTCGAGCCTTCAACTTTCATAGCCTATGGCGTGCCCTTCTTGAAGCAAAAAAACTCCAAGACAATCACCGCAAGGATCACATTGGGCTTCAAATGGCTTTGAGACATCCGGTAATGTAAGCACAGGTTGAGAGATAAGCTTTTCGAAAGCATTGTTCTCCTTGGCAGACCATGTGTACCTAATGTTTTTCTTTGTTAGGTCATGTAATGGTCCTGCTATTAGTGAGAACTTTTCTATGAAGCGTCTACAGTATGTGCACATACCTAAAGTTTCTTAACTCATGAAGATTCCTTAGTTTAGGCCATCCTTTGATTACCTCTAACTTTGATGGATCCATTTGGATGCCACCTTGAGAGATAATGTGACCTAAATACTGAATCTCTTGTAATAAAAATTCACTTTTCTTTCGATTAACATAAATTTTATTCTCTCTTAGAACTTGAAATATTACTTGGAGGTGTTGCTTATGTTCGTCTAATGAATTACAGTAGATGATGATATCATCAAAGAACACTCCAGTTAGGTTCGGTGAGGCCTGAATAGCTTCTCCAGCAAGCGGTTGAATGCGGCTGGTGCATTGGTCAAGCCAAAAGGCATGACAATGTATTTGTAAAGACCAAACGTAGTGTGAAATGCATTCTTTACAATGTCTTGATCAACTATCCTTATTTGATGATAGCCACTATTTAGGTCAATCCGATTGAAGTAGGTGGACCCTTGAAGCTTATCAAATAGATCTTCTACCCGTGGAATGGGAAACCTATTCTTGATAGTGATCCTATTTAGTGCTCTATAGGCAACACACATACGATATGTGCCATCTTTCTTTTGCACTAGTAGCGCAGGAGAACAAAATGGAGATGAGCTAGGCCTAACCATGCCCTTCTCAACTAACTCATGCACTTGCCGTATAATCTCCTCTTGTTGAGCTTGAGAAACTCTATAAGGAGGTTTGTTAGGCGGTGAACTTCCTAGGAAAAGTTCAATTGCATGGTCATCATTGCCTCATTTAGGAGGTAGCTCACAAGGGATGTCATCAATAAACACTACAAGAGGTTCTTCATATTAGCGACGCTCACACAGCGACGCTCAAAAAAAAAATTCCCGGCGTCGCTATGAGCATCGCTATGAGCGTCGCAAATTTATTTGTAAATTTGCGACGCTCATAGCGACGCTTATAGCGACGCTCATAGCGACGCCGGCTGGGGTAAAAAAAATAACCGAGCGCGCCCAAAAACTCAGATCTCAGATCTGAGTTTTTCGACGCCCTCAAGCAAAGAGCAGGTAACGCTCTCCCTCACTCTCTCTCTTTCTCTCTCTTTTTCTTCTCCACACACACACACACACACACACACACGAGGAGAGGAAGGAGAGCCAGGTATGCTCCTTCCCTCTCCTCATTCTCATGTTCCCTTCCCCTCTTTCTCTCTCCCTCTCTTTCTCTCTCACACACACACATACACACACACACACAGTGTTTTGTGAGAGAGAGAGAGAGAGAGAGAGAGAGTACAAACAAAAACAAAAACGCACACACACATACATAAACAAAGAATGCACACACATTGAGAGAGAAAAAGAGAGAGAGAGCATGCATAAACAAAAAACGCACGCATTGAGAGAGAAAAAGAGAGAGAGAGCATGCATAAACAAAAAACGCACGCATTGAGAGAGGAAAAGAGAGAGAGAACATGCATAAACAAAAAACGCACACATTGAGACAGGAAAAGAGAGAGAAAACATGCATACGATCCAAAAAAACGCACACACATTGAAAGAGAAAGAGAGAGAAACTAATTTAACGTCGTAGGAAACTAATTAAAATTAAAAGACCTAAAGATCTAACCGACGAGGAGTTGAACTGAAGACCTATTATTCAAGAGAGAAATGGCATAATCAATTTATCATACTTGGCATGGGTGATAGAAAGGTTATACCGTTTATCTCTTTTTATTGGCACACACATCCACACACGCGTACACACACAAGAAGAAGAGAGTTATAACGTCGTAGGAAACTATCTTAAAAGACGTTAAAGATTAGGTTATATGTAGACTTACATTAAATTAGATTTAGGTTTATTTTTAACTAGATTTACGTTTATTTAAGCTAGATTTAGATTTACGTTATATTAGATTAGATTTAGGTCTCCATAGACTGCGATGCCTACATGAAGCGGGTGAAGAAAGCCCTCAATGGAATATAGGGTATTGCTGTCTTCACTCATGGTGGGCTCCGTCGATCCAAAAGTACTGGTGAAATGTCTTCAGAAGATAGGGAAGAAGGTGGATCTTCAGGGCGGCAAGAGTCACTACATCCCCGACACAATGACCATCTAGACAACCTCTAGTCATTAGACTTACGTTAAATTAGATTTAGCTTTATTTTTAGTTAGATTTACGTTTATTTAGATTTACGCTTATTTACGTTAGATCGAGTCCACGCAAGAATTACTTACGGTTTAGGGTTTAGAGTTAGACGAACAGTGAAAAGATCGACTGTGAAAAGATGTTAAGATGAAGTGAAGTGCTACAGCTAGAGAAGAGGCAAAGGGATTTTGTCCACTACATGCAGTATCATGTAGACGTGGGTGTGTAGATTTCTTGTACCCACAAATATAGGTATTGACCAATAAAGACGAGATGATAACCCGGTGGTTCTGATCTCCGTGCACCTCTAGACCGAGGTGTGCGGGGATTGGACATGACTAGAGAATGTGAGATAAAGAGAGAGAGAGAGAGAGAGAGAGAGAGAGAGAGAGATAAGACGAAGAATGCCAATAGAATATTAAATTTGTTGTCCAGGTTATAAGTTTTTTATCCTCATTATGAGTAGCGACGAGGATGTGGGACCGTCCAATCGAAACACCTATCTCTCAACGAGGGTCTTATGTCCTTGTAATCAATGCAAGCATGCTGTGCGACGGACAAGACGTGTTTCTTTGCAGCACGTTCGCGAATTTGGCGAGTTCGATCCATCTATTATAGATCGAGTTGTTGCCAATTATAACTCGTCGGACTCTGACGCTGGCCAACAAGCAGCAATCTTGCAACCCAATAGACGTGTTCGCAGGCGCTTTGGTCAAGCAGCATATGTGAGGCCACAAGATGTAGCCTCTGACAGCTCAGGGGATGATCATGCAGAGCACATTCCCAACGAGGCAATGTCTGAGCCCGAGATTGATGAAATGATCGAGACGATCATGGATTCAGAAAGGCTTATCTATGATGATATGAAAAGTGAAGCCGATACGTCATTGTATAATGGAGCACGTATGTCTAGATTGAAAGCACTCCTGGTTCTTCTCAACATGCAAGCAAAGTTTGGATGGAGTGACACTAGCGTCACAGCGCTTTTCAGGTGATCTATTACAATTAGTTTACTTTAATAGAACTCTAAATGTATAATGATCTGATAGATTTTTACACGACTGTATCATATTTTTATGTTGTGTAGATTGCTGAAAGAGCACATACTACCAGCTGACAATGTGATGCCAGATTCCCGAGATGAAGCAAGAAAGATTTTGCGAAACTTGGGGATGGATTACAATTCTATCCACGCTTGTCCTAATGACTGCATTCTTTTTAGAGGGGAATACACAGACATGGAGAAGTGTCCGAAATGTGATTCCAAAAGATATCGAGTAGATCTCCACGGGACAAAAATTCCACAAAAGGTTTTGCGACATTTTCCTTTGCTTCCTCGCATCAAGCATTTCTTCGAATGTAAGTCCATGGCCGCCCTAGCATCATGGCATGAGGAGAATAAATCTTCGGATGGTGTGCTACGAATTCCTGCAGATTGCGCAGCCTGGAAACATATAGATGGAACATGGTCGGATTTTGCCAGGGAAGCTCGAAATTTGCGCTTAGGCCTGGCTATGGATGGCGTAAATCCATTTGGTCAAAGATCAACATCTTACAGTGTATGGCCCGTTGTCATCGTCAACTACAACATTCCCCCGTGGTTGACTACGAAGAAGGGGCACCTATGGCTAAGCTTGATTGTGCCAGGGCGATATAAAGTGGGGAATATGGATGTGTATCTTCGTCCACTATTGGAAGAGCTACAACAATTGTGGATTGGCATAGAGGTGGTGGATATGAGCCGACACACAGGACGACGGAATGCTTTGATCAGAGGTATTCTAATGTGGACCATGCATGACTATCCCGGGCTAACAGAATGCTCAGGTGATCTATTGACACTCCTCACTCAGACACTGTAAATCTTGTTTTTTCCCATAGTTGATCTATTATCATGTGTATACATGCAGGGCTTCAAACAAGCGGATACAGAGCATGTGTCACATGTGGACCTAGACTGAATGCACGTAGGGCACCCTCACTGAAGAAGCAAATCTACGAAGGTCATCAAGCGTATCTTCCAGAGAATCATGTGTTACGCAACGGCTTTTTGGGAAGAGAGCCACCAAGGATGTCTGCACAAGCATGGTTAGAGCAGAAGGAGATGTGCGATGACGGATTGCCTCCAGGGATGAAGAGACTATCTCTATGGTACGAGTTACCATACTGGCCCCGACTCGTGATCAATCACTTGCTCGATCCAATGCACATATTCAAGAATGTGGGTAATCTACTATGGGACCATTTGACCGGCAAGAAAGATACTTTGGGAGCCAGAGTTGACCTTAGAAATGTGGATCGTATGGAGCAATATTGGCCGCAAACAGCGTCTGATGGATCGATAAAACTCCCTAAAGCACCATGGATTTTCACAGGAGCCCAAGAACGCAAAGTAAAAGAGGCCATTCGATCTTTGCGGACCCCCACTGGCGTAATGCACTCGCTCCGAACGTGTTTTACTAAAGAAGGAAAGCTTACCGGTTTGAAGTCACACGATTGGCATAAAATGTGTCAGGTACGTTCATAGTGGACTTTAATATCATTGCATAAAATGTGGACTTTAATATCATTGCTACACATACTTTACAGTTTATCTTACCGGTTGCCATTGAGGGATGTTTGTCTCTTGACATCCGTAACACAATCTACAAACTTGCAAAGCTGGTGCAATGGATCTCACAAAAGGAGATCGACGTAGACTCCATACCATTCGCCAAACTAAATGCTGCGGAGCTTGTGTGCATGTTTGAGAAACATTTTCCTACTACAATGCTAACCATTCAGGTGCATCTTCTTGTTCACATAGTTGATGAGGTGGAAATAGCTGGCACAGTTCATTCGAGATGGATGTTCTTCTTAGAGCGTTTCATGAAAACGCTTAAGGGATATGTGCGTCAAAAGGCACGTCCGGAGGGTAGCATGGCAGAAGGTTGGTTGGTATCAGAGTCCCTAGTGTACATTGGAGAGTGGCTAGACGGATTTGATAAATCCCGGGACACGCTATGGAGAACCATAGATGATGAGCGCATATCTGGGATTGTCATGTGCAATCTCGGTGTTGAGAAGAAGATGACGGAAGATCTAGAGGCTAAAATCAACCGATTTTGCATGCTTCACAATCCAGTGATGCAAAAGTGGATTTCACAATATGAGGATGCAAAGCAAGAGCGACAAAGGGCACGAATCGAGTGGAGACGGGGAAGACGACCACCGATGCACTATCCAGCGGTTCTGGAGAGCCTACCAACCTTCATGAGCTTAAGATGGTTGCACAACCAATTGAAAAGCGCACAACAATGCGGTGACGAAGTGACTGAAGAAGAGTGGGAGTACTCTCGGGGTTGCGCGACCAAGGTAAGTTTGCAATGTACGACTAGCAAGTGACTTTATTTATAAACGTTTGAACGGCCACTCATAATCTTTGTTCGTTGTAGTATAAGTCATACACAGCAGCATGGTGTAAAGGTCGACATTTTAGGGTGGAACGAATCGACAAAAAGCGTTTTACTCAAGATTGTGGAATCATGGCAAAATTTGAACAGTCTAGTCGACGACGTTCCTCTGATGCAGATCCTGTGGTGGCGGAACTCACTTACTTCGGCACGCTGCAAGAGATTTTGAGGATCGATTACAGAGGATTTTTTGTCGACTTATTCGACGTGCAATGGTTCAAGATAATCATGGAGGGTCGCAACGCTACTGTGCGTAGAGGAGAGTCTGGTTTTCTTGAGGTGGATTCTACTAAGAAATGGACTGACCTAAGAGACACTTTCGTACTACCCGAGCATTGTGAACAAGTAAGTATATAAATAGTTAACATCCCCCTTTTACAAGTTATGTGCTTGAAAGCTCTCATGTAAGTTATGTGGCTCTGGCAGGTAGTATTTCATCCTACAAAGTCTACATCAAACTGGTGGTACGTCATAGAGGTAGCCCCTCGTAGTGCAAGGACGTATGAAGGCTACCATGTGCCAATCACAACGACATCAATGGAGGAGATTAGAGAAGATGCTCAATCAGAAGCCGCTGCGCTGGTGCCAAACGAGCATCAAGATGCTACTACTCTATATGGGGTGCATGCAGAGGAGCTACAAAATGAAACAGAGGATATGTGTTTAAACGGAGAGCTCTATATAGATATAGGAAGTTATGCTGAGTTATGCGAGGATGAGAGAGAGATCTCTTAAAGCCACAAATATTGTATTTGAACAATTTTGCTCCGTGCTGTAAAAGCTCTGTTTTCAACTTGCCTCTTCTATCACTCGATTCATTGCGTCATTGTATTTATATACGTCATTACGTCATTGTATTTAATGGTCTTTGCGTCATTGTCTACTCTATTCATTCAATATTAAGTTTAAATATTCGTGTGTTTAATGCAGGTATGGATGATGAGGAGTTTCTTTCTTCTTTGTCACCGCAGCAGAGACAGTGGTACGTGGAGCGTCATCGCTCTGGCGCATCATCGCGCGTTCCTACACCATCCGCATCTCCCTCTCTTTCGGAGCATTCGGCGCGCTCCGAAGCTTCGGCGTCGACGAGACGAGCGTCACACTCGTCTAGACACCGGCGCTCTAGTGGTGGCGGTGGCGGTTGTTGTGGGGATTCCGCCACCGATGCCTCCACACCGCCTCGTGTTCGACGAGGCTCTTTACCCTCCCCTTCTTTGCCCGCCCCCACACCAGCCACAGCATCGCCGTCTACGCCAGGTTTTGCACGGCTGACCGTTCCTAGAAGCTACACACCTCTACCTACTCCGCCAGGAGCCACCCCACTCGACACTCCTCGCTTCGGGGCCTAGACGCCGGTGGAGACACCTGACGTCCGTACCCCCATCGACACGCCGCTAGAGACCCCTACCGGGACACCCAGGTTCACGCGTCACCGGCCAGAGGGCTTGCCTTACTCCGTCGACATCAGCGGCGGCATCATCATGGATGATGACGGCAAGAAGGTGATCTCGCGCATGCGTGGTCTTTGCTCTCAGCTGTTTAGACACTATATACTAAACAAATGGAGTGAAGTACCAAGTGATTTAAAAAACAGAGTCATCAGCATACTTCATGATGAGTTTCCCGTTCCAACACGGGATCAGCGCTTCAATGAAGACCTGATGAAGATTCGAATGCGCGAATACTGCAAACACAAGCGTTCCGAAGTGCAAAAAGCAATCAAGAATGGGTGGAACAGGCCAGATTGGCTGGCCAAAGAAGATTGGAAGAATGCGAAGAAAGCAGCGCGCGAGAATCCCGACAAGTGGAAGCAACAAAAGGATGCAGCCAGAGCGCGAGTAGAGGCAGGGAGCTCGCACCACTTGGGGAGCGGTGGATGGGCATCATTTGAGGCCGATTTTGTAAGTCTTTTCACATTGCTCTTTATGCATGTTCGATAGTTTGGGGTTTATGAGTTTTTTAGTTCTAACATAATGAAATCTTTGTATGTTTTGACAGTGGTCGATGACAGGACGTGATCCCACACCGTACGAGCGCGAGTACGCAGGCAGGAAGGGCTTAAACGCCCTGATGGACATTCTCAGTTCTCGCGGCGGCATGGTTAGTATTAGGGTTTACTCTTTTTTATTTTTTGTATTGTTTTATAAATGTCGTTATATGTTTATATTTACTGAAAACTGTCTTATTGTCTTTTTTTGCAGAATCCGACAGATACGCCGCTTGGACGCGATGAGACGTCTGACTAGACGACGTCAGTTTAGCCGTAGCTAGATAGCATTAGTTTAGGGTTTCTCATAGCTTATGTATCATGAGACGGATTTTATACGTCTTTTTGAACCATGTATATTATTACATTTGTCACCGCAGTTCCTTTTGCCAATAAATTCTTTATGCCTATGATGTTGTACAATTGTCATTATTACATTTGCCTATCATTTCATTTTGCTTATGATGTGTACAATTGTCAATTTTGCAAACAATGCGTCTTGTGGGTGACTATTTTGGGTCTCTTATTTACCTTTGCACTTTTTTTAAAAAAGTGAATCAAGTACAATATGGTTGATGGGTGGCAGGGCATTCAATGCCCTGCCACCAAAAAAATATTCTCTCGGGCGTCGCTATAAGCGTCGCTATTTATGGCTCTGTAGCGTCGCTATGAGCGTCGCTATAGTCTTCTGTGAGACCGTCGCTATAGGCGTCGCTATATGCGTCGCTATATAGCGACGCTGATAGAGACGCATATAGCGACGCTCGTAGCGACGGTTTTAGCGACGCCGGGGGTTATAAAAACCCAATGTATTTCCGTCGCTAACAGCGTCACAAGAGCACACAACCTCTTGTAGTGAAAGACATCTTGAAAACCCCTTGAGAAATTTGGATACCTCTAATTCCTTTTAATTGTGTATATTTTCTTTTGCTAAAACATTAGGTTCATTTTGAGAATCTTTAATAAAGATCATGTACACAGAAATAGAGCTCATTATTGACTTGTTGAAGGCTTGTGTATGTACAATGGGTATAGTGTTACCCATTTCCTTAGCATCTATATACATATCTTTTTCCCTGAACTTAAAGGAGATTCTCCTTTTAGGGAATTTAACATTGGCAGCCATGTGATCAAACCATGGTGCCCCTAGGATTACATCCTCATGCTTGAGAGGAGAGATAAAGAAGTCCCCTTTGTCCACATAACTTTGGACATGGAGCCTCAATTTCCCGATTAAGGGAGTGACTGAAGCTTCTTGCCCCTTGAAAGCACTGTCTGCGGATAGGACATCACCCATCTCGTAGGCTTGTATGCCTAGCTTGGTGGCCAACTCTATAGATATAAAAGTGTGAGTAGAACCAGGGTCAAAGAGAATAAAAGCATCATGTTCTCTTACCTTTTCCCAAGCATGGCATAGAGGAGATCCTTTGTGGTGAATTTCCTCCTCTTGGATTTCAACCAAGGTAGCTCTAGGAGGTTCATGGCGGGTTTTCTTTTGGGGACAAGCGTGGTACGCATGCCCTTGCTCGCCGCACTTGAAACAGTGGTTATCCTTGCGATAATGCTCAAGCACTTCAGAAGAGAGTTTATCTTGGCCTTTATAAACTCCCTTCTCTTTAGCTTTGTTGGAGTTTCCCTTAGGAGACTTTTGGACATTGTCCTTCCCCTTAGGCTCATAGGAACCCTTGTTTTTGGTTGGCTTAGAATTTCTTTTAGCCCCCGTTTGGAAATTGATTTGAGAGGCCACCATAGTATGATGTATAACCGCCGATATGGTGCGTGGCCTTTGGGAGTTGACATACTCCGCCATTTCTTTAGTTAAGCCCACACAAAATTGTTGCTTTTGCTCTCCAAAATCCAACTTCTTGAAGACAGTGGCTTTGAGTTGTAAATCCCAAAACTTGTCTACATATTTGTGAATGGATTCGTAGGGAGAGAGCTTCAAGCTTTGCCATTTGGTGAGTACTTTTTCTTTGGCATCGGTGGCCAAAAACTGCTTCATAATGGAAGCTCTTACAGCTTTCCATGTTTGTGGAGCTTCATCGTTGGCCCGTAGGCTAGACCACCATTGCCTAGAGTACTTTTGAAACTGCATAGCTACATGGCATAGCTTAGAGGACTCTGTGAAGCCCTCATCTCCAAACGCCGCATTGAATTGTTAGATAAAGGCCAAGAATTTGTCTGTAGCACCAAAAGTGCCATCATAGGTAAGGAAAGAGATGCTCTTCCCTCACTCTTTGATTTTCTTGAGCTTGGACAACCTCTTCCACGCAACGTAGGATTTCCTATGGCCTCTTCTTTTTTATGGTTCAAAGGTTGCACATCACTTTCTTCAGAAGATGAAGAATTTGAGGAAGATGGAGAAGAGGGTGACCTCTTTCTTGCCTTTTTCTTTCCTTGATCTTTTTTGTCTTCACCATCACTTACGTAAGAGGAAGAGGATGAAGAAGATGGAGAAAAGGCTGTCCTCTTTCTCGCCTTTTTCTTCTCTTGCTTTTTGTCATCCCTCTTTGAAGTATGGTATGGAGAAGTATGCGATGCTCTTCTCCGTTTTGGAGGTGATGGAGAGCGTTTAGCCTGCCGTCTTCGTAGAGCCATCTCTGTCGAGGTGGCAGGAGACTCGCTTCTTTCTCGTTCCTTCGGTGAAGGCTCTTGAATTCTCCTTTGAGAAGGAGATGCGTCATCAAGGAGCAAATTTCTGAGCCCTTCATATGGACCTCTTCTTCTTTCTGAATCGGAGAGAGGCCTCTTTTGGAAGTCTTGCAAGGAGGCTTCCTAGGTGCTCTCTCATCATGGTGGGGATCTTGGACAATCCCATGAGCACAAAGTTGCCGTTGCACTTCATTTTGGAGGGATGGATTGCCCATGGCTTGTTGAAGCCTAGAAACAAGATAGTTAACAAGCATTGGGACATCATTAGTAGCTTGCTCATTAGCAATATCAAAGTTATCAACATTAATTTCACTCTCTTTACTATTGTCAGCCATTATAACAACTTTCCGGTGTAAAATTTTTAGGTGTACTTTGGCACTTCAAGCCCTAGTTGCTACTCCACTTTACCCCTCTAGAAAAAGCACTCAAGCTATTGTATCCGTGGCTCGAATACCATTAATTGCAAGGAATAGAAGAGAGGGTCGTTCAACACCCGGCTCCTGTCAAGCTTCTAATAGCTCAATAGTGGTTAAGCCGTAGGCAAGCCCCATAGGACTCCACTATTAAGACCATAGCTCTCGACGGTGATGCCCCAATAACTGCACAAAGGCAGACACATTGTAAGGCTGAAAAATCCCTATTCTACTTACTCACATGCAATTAATAGTACCAACCATTTATAGCTAGCTTGAGGACCTCCCTTCTTGAGCAAGAAAAGAGAAACCTTGTGCTCTGATACCAATGTAACATTTAATGGTCTAGTAACTTGTGTGTAGCGGAAAATAGCATGAACATAGTGAGCATTTCATTAGAATAGCTTCCTAATGAGAATAACAAGAGTGCTTGGATGGAGAGAGCAACAAAAAGTATAACACCTAGTTAGATAGCATGAACAATACTTCAAAAGAGAGAGAAATTAAGCAATTGACAACAGTTGAGGACCGGATTTGCATGGAGCCGGTCCCCCCTCCAAAAGGCTTTGTATTATGGTTTCTCCCATCAAGAAAGACATTTTACAATACAATTCTTTGTGTTCCTTCAATACTAGGTAGTGCAATAAAGATGGAAACTTCATGCACTAAGAAAAACACTTATCAAACACAACATCAATTCCCTCACGGTCTCATACCCAAGACCTCACACACCTTCAAAGATGGTGAGAGCTAGCGGGGTATGAGAGTAGATTGAGAGGAAGGAGTATTCTTACGAGAAAGATGTACATCTCCTCACATAATCACTCATATTAGCATAGCTTAGCTTAGTAATTAGCATTGTGAGGAGATGAGCATGCATTGAAGCTTGGCTCTTGGTTGGATTTGCATCACAAAGCCAAGAGTTGTTGGTGTAGGCCTCCCTTCTCACAAGCTTGGAGTAGGTGGTAAGCTTTCCATTAAAGCTTGAGAAGGAGAGAGAGTCTTCTTTGCTTCACACATGAGATTTTGTGAATGTGTGTGTGATAATCCTTGAAAAAATCAGCCCCCTGTCCCTCTTGGTCGACCCCTCTTGCTATTTGCTCATCCTCACACCTCATTGGACCTCCCCACGCCTAGCTAATGGAAATTAAGCAGCATAAGTGATAGTCTTCTGACATGTGTCCCCCTTTCCCCTTTTGTGAGAGCTTTAGGTAATTAATTAATTCAACTAAACTCTCATTGGACCCCTTTGCCTCCTGGCCAATAGGAATCAGGCAAGTCATTGGGCTTCTAAATGCTCATTGGACCCCTTGGGAGACTGTCCACTAGTCTTTTAGAGAGCTTAATTCTTATTGGTTCTTGTATTAAGTGTTTTTAAACTGATTAAACTAGATTTACTCTAGCTTAATTCTCATTGGTCCACCTCCAAGGCCATCCAATAGGAATTGAGTACACTTTGTGGGCATCTGGGCTAGGGAGTTGACATGTGTCCCTCATTCCCTTTGTGTAAAGGGAGCTTGTGTGTGTGTGTGTGTGTGTGTGTGTGTGTGTGTGTGTGTGTGTGTGTGTGTGTGTGTGTGTGTGTGTGTGTGTGAGTTTCTCTCTCATCTCCTACTTCTAGGGCTCGCCCCCTCCTATGTAGGGATGGTTGAAGACTTTTGGGACACACACAAAGCATCCAATTTCCCTAGGCTTTTGACCTTTGGACAGAAACTTTGAATTTTGGAGCCTTTGCTTTTTGGAAGTCTTAATGGGCTGAACCTTAGGGTCTTTTAAGCCCATTGGTGCACATTGCTCTTTTGAAGATGGCCCCCCTTTTTGGATCCCTACTGTGGCTTGTCTACTAGCTTAACCAATATTGTAGCTTTTTCTCCCCTGGTACTTCCCCATATTAAATGATTTGTTTAACATAAGAAAATCATTTAGGAGAATTAGAGATTGATGATTATGACATTGGACCTACAACCGACGAGCGTGAAAGATGTGATAGCATATGCCTCTACATCAAAGAACCCACATGGATCATCTCCGACTTGATTTAGAAACTCCTAGACATTTGATGACCCACATAAAAGCTCTAGGGAACCAGCCATAAAAGCAAAGGTATATCAACCCAAGTACTCATTAAAACCTGAGCAATTCATGCAAGTGTTTGTCCCAAGCAGTCTAGTGAAAGTCAGTGATCCAGTGTGGATGAAGACAGAAGATCAACCTAGAAAGGCAAACACATCGGGATGGATATCATCACAGTACAGTTTACAAGAAGAAGAGTATTATAGAGGCAAAAGACTGATGTGCAAACCAGAATCAAAGATCAAGGCATATGAATTGTAATCAAGAACCTCCCAAGGAAGAAGGCGAAATGGGTACCAACCTCGACAATATATGAGGATACCTAAGAAGCGGTTATACAAAAGAACAGCACCTAATGCTGCTAAAGTCTACCAAAATACACTCAAGAAGATACAAAGCAGAGGTGGATTCCAAAGAACCTTCCTCTTTCACAAAGGTTTTAGATAGGCTATAAGAAGAATTGGCTACCAGTCAATCAAAATCCAATTGCACTTACAGACAAGCTGCTGAATATCTCAAGAGATCAACAAGACCTTGCGCTAAACAAAGTCATCAAAGAAGCTACAAAGGTAATAAAGAGATTTTGATTCCTAATTCTTTCAATGTCCCGAGTCAAAAGTCAAATGTTGACAACCAAAAAAAGTCCTACAAGAACATCAAAGGCTCCCTAAAACAGGCATAATTGGAGAATCAAATGGACAATGGAGTCTTCACATTCAAAGAAGGACAACCAATTAAACACGGATGCAAATTCACAAGTGATTACACAAGTATTTCAAAAGAAACCTTCAATGCCAACTTGGTCCTTCAATAATCCACTTTTTGAGGATTCAAGCTTACTTGTACCAGATGATATGCTTGTAGTAAGCAAGCTTAAGAATGTAAAAATTCAAGTTACTAGGGTGCAAAAACACTCTTTGGCATAGTAGAGGTTGGCTGCTGAGCCAAGAAATGAGCAAAGCGTTAGTCTCAAAACTTAATAACTCATGTGGTAAGAGTTGTAGTTATTAGGCTTATGCTCAAGCTGGAAGATTTGAGCATATCTAAGTCATGTTGCTCATTTTGGAAGAGATGAACATAAGAGTCAAAGTCTATTAACTTAACCATGGTGGAGTGACGTAGATTCAAGCACTCATGCACAGTGCACTGTAAGATAAGAGCACATATCCTTGATAGCAAAAACCCTTCTTAAAGGGGTTCCAGCTTGTAAATCCATGTCATATGTTTATATAGCTACACCTTCTTTCTAAAGAACCCCTCAAAAATCTTTCTGGCATACCATAATTTTTTCCATGCAATTCTGTGAATGCATATACAATGTCCCATCATTGGACATATGCATTAGACACTCTTTTCTGCTTCCACCTATGCACCTTGAGTTGACTACAACAAGCAAACCAACTTCCCATATTGCTACTTTCATATTTGTTGCCCTCGTATTTCTATATCCATTGGCAAATAATCCCTTTAATACTTTGTTAATATTTTCCATGCTAATAAGTACTCCAATAATGCATGTATCCTTAAGGAACTTTTTTCCACTGGGTATTTTTCCTTTAGTCATCTAAGTATTAGACCCTAATTTCCATCCTCACTTCTCTACTTATCTTGTACATACTCATAATAAAAAAAGAGGAAGCCTCGCAATTATGTTGCTACAATGGACAATGCAATAATGTCTCTCACATCTTGGACATTCAAGATGCTACAGCAGAATAAACCTCATCAACATATTCATCAACAAATGAAGATAGTACAATCCAAACAACCAATCAAAAACCTTCCAGCTTCCACGGACACTTCTCAACAGTGCTTGAGGATAGGCACTAAACTCAAAAGGGAGGAAAGTTAATTGAGCCGACGTCAATTAAAAGGAGCTTCTAGACACTACACATCAAGGACAAACACAAAGAAGCAAACATCACACTTGTTAAGTATTGAATAGAACTAAGAAGAAAAATAGGGGATTACCTATAAATAATTGATTTTTAGGAAAGAGGCTTGGATATTTGCATACAAATGCTTGGTTCTTTGCATATAGTTCTTTCATATAGGCTATATGGTTTTTTTCAATACATGTGATGCTTTTTGATCAAACACATTATAGAAAGCATGTTTGTAGAGTTTGTGATTATTTAGTTATATTAAAATCCTCCTATGAGGTCTCCCAAAGGAGTTTATGACCAAGTTTTTTATTTTGAATGCTCATAATTCAGTAGAAACCATTTTATAGTGTGTTCTCTTTTGCACACCTATGAAGGTAAGGTATGAGACTATCTTTAAAGTTTCTAAGAGGTTTACAAATTTCTAGGATGTGATGTTTCTAAATTTCTCAGTAGAAGCCCCCATTGCTTCTTATTGCTATCACATCCTAGAAACCCCAAATTTCTAGGGTAAGAGGGGTTTCTAGGATGTCATAGCAATAACAAGCAATCGGGGCTTCTTGGATACATGTCACACAATATGTGCAATATAATTTCAATTAGTTGTGCTAATGGTTGGTTGGCAAGTAAAAGTCTCCGCTTTCATCTAGTAGGAGTCTTTGCTTATCCTCCTCATTCAAGCTTCTTATGTGATTAGGGTTTCAATGTTGATGTACAACTAGTTTATTAATAATTGATTGGCATTTCATAAGAAAAGTTGTCCTTGTGTCATAGAAGATATTTTGAACTTTATTAGTCTTCAACAATAAGGGTCTCAGTATATGATTCAAATTGATGGGATATTAAAATTTAAACAAACACAATTTCTCCCAAGTTACCCTTGGTCATGTAACTATCACATACTGAGATTTCTTAGAATTGTCAAAATATTTAAAGTTTTAATAAATTTTTTTGGATTCGTGTTGGATCCCATCTCTCACTCGATTGGTGTTGGATCCCATCTCTCACTCGATTGGGTATGGTGTAGACAAAGATATCCCAGTCCTGCCCCTTGGTACCCACTGTACTTTCTCCTGCTTTAAAGGAGTTGAATTTCATAAGACACTCTTGGACTTTTAAAAACAAGTGATTGTTTCACAAACACTTTCAACCTTAACATTGCATCTATCAATGATTGGTTATCTCTGCTCATCCCTTCTCAAAAAGAGAAAGACAAACCCTTAGAATCTTTTTCCTTGTTTCTTTCCAAATCACTAATCATTGATGCACAAGAATGTTCTGACTTGGATTTTTATTTCTTATCATTACCTACCATTGTAAATAAGCTATATTTCATCAATGGTATCCCGGCTATCCACATTGAAATCAAACATCTAGAATAGGTGGTAAACCCACTTTTGGATTTTTATCTACTAGAAGAAGATGAGAAACAAGCCTTGAATTTGATAGCTGATTCTAGTAACCCGCCCCCCCAGAAAGGTCAGTCTCCAAACTTGTTTCACAGGTGATTCCCTTATTACCCCTGGACAAGGTGAATTGGATGCAATTTGACTTGAACACAAATTATAAGATTATGAGGTACTAAATCATTGGGCACCATTCACAACTTCATCACTGGCACTTATTTGCAGTATCCATAATGAAATTGTGGAACAATGCAAAAGTCTAGCATTACACTCTAAACATCTTTTATCACAAGATGTTTTGATTGAGCTTAAACAAATCAAGCTATTAGTTGTGGATAGTAAGAAATGTTCAAGCTCTGCTATCTTGCTTGCATAAAAGGGCTCTCTCTTATGGAGCGGGCAAAGGATCGGCAAAGATTTTTGAAGAACTATTGGAACTCATACAAGCCCTTCATCAAGTGCAAATGAAAACGAACGGAACCAAACTCAAGCTGTTCGTCATCAATTAAATGGTTTGACCAGTTTCTTTGCTATGTGTTCCAAAATCTACCAGTATTTTTTCAACTCTCATCCAGACCAGCACAGGTCTATGCTTTTATTGCATGGATTTGATTTTCACCAAATAGTAAAACCACCTATTCTTAGTGAGACCTAACATAATTGAGAGATTGTGAGTATAATCAAGATTGAGAGTGAGAGTGAGATCAAGCTTGTGATTGCAATTGAGATTGGCTACATGTAAGCTGAGATTTTTGGGGGGTACTAGGTAGGTTCAAGCAGTTCTCCTCTCATCTCTATTCATATGATTTTGTATCTTGTGAAGTGTTGTGAGTACTATTGAGTTGGGTTACACACACACACACACACACACACATCAAGAGATTGAAATTTCCTATGAAGGAGCTTATTAGAGAATGAAGAGATGCAAATACCCTACTCAAACAGGCTTGCAATTGAGGGTAGTGGCTCAATATGGATGAGTTGGGTCTTCGAGCATGTTTTTTTTGTTTTTGGGGACCGCCATCCCTACCTCCCCTTTCTCCTCTTGCCGCCCATGTGCTTCCTCCTCCTCCTCAACCTCCTCCCCCAACATCCTCCCTCTCCTCCACCTCCTCTCTCCATCTACTCTCTAACCGCCTTCCCTTCCTCCATCTCCTTCTCTAGCATCCACCCTTGCTTCCTCAATGTGAGGCCTCCTCTTCTCCCACTCCCTTCTTCCTCTCTCTTTACTTCTCACTCTATAACCCCCCTGCCTCTCTCTCTCTCTCTCTCTCTCTCTCTCTCTCTCTCTCTCTCTCTACAAAGAGAGAGATCTTGAGAGGGAGAGTTTGAGAGGGGAGCTAATTTTGAGGCACTAGCTCCCCTCTCAAATTCTCCCTCTCAAGATCGCTCTCTTTGTAGAGAGAGAGAGAGAGGGGGGGGGGGGGAGACAGAGACAGAGAGAGTATCTATAGAGAGAGGGGGATAGAGAGAGAAAGTCTCTCTCTTTAGAGAGAGAGAGAGAGGGGGACAGAGACAGAAAGAGTCTCTATAGAGAGAGGGGGATAGAGAGAGAAAGTCTCTCTCTTTAGAGAGAGAGAGAGAGGGGGACAGAGACAGAAAGAGTCTCTATAGAGAGAGGGGGACAGAGAGAGAGAGAGGGGGACAGAGACAGAGAGAGTCTCTATAGAGAGAGAGGGACAGAGAGAGAAAGTCTCTCTCTCTCTACAGAGAGAGCGATCTTGAGAGGGAGAGTTTGAGAGGGGAGCTGGTGCTGAGTCAAACTCTCCCTCTCAAGATTGCTCTCTCTGTAGAGAGAGTGTAGAGAGAGAAATCTTGAGAGGGAGAGTTTGAGAGAAGAGCTAGTGCTGAGGTGCTTCAAGAGAAGCAACCATATCAGATTTTTGCAAACGCAGCAAACTGGAAAAATTCAGATTACCAAAATGTGCATGCCAAAGTTTTGCATATGAAATAGCCCTTGAATCTGCAACTGCATTTGCAAAATTTTGTCCACACTTTTCATACAAAGTGAGCTTATACAGCCCACGGCACAAAAGCCCAGATGCAACGATTTCATCACCAAAACTGAGATCATGAACTGTACATCTATCATCCACAAATTTGACTACAAGTCCAAGTCTAGCAAGTGCAGATACAGACAAAAGATTCTTCTTGATCCCAGGTACATAAAGTGCATCAACAAGTGTGAAAGAACTGCCATTGGTAGCAGTAAGCACAATCTTTCCAACTCCCTGAATCGGATAAGAGGCATTGTTGGCACAAGTGACTGAATTCCCATGAGGGACAGACTCGAGAGAGGTGAAAAATTCATGATGTGAGGTAATGTGCTTTGTAGCACCACTGTCGAAATACCACACATGTGAATCTACAGCAACTGACAAGCATGCATCATGGACATCAGGATTGTAAGTACACTCTGCACTAAAAGCCCATTCTGCATCAACATCAGCAACATAGCCTCCTTTCACAGAAGACTCAACAATGGCTGCATTTGTAGTGGAACCAGCATTTGCAGTGGAACCACCCTCTTTCTTCTTAGCCTCTTTGGCCTTCAACTTAGGATACTGCTTGATCAAGTGATCATTAGCTTTACAATAATGGCAACGCATCTTCTTTTTGCCCTTATCACCAGAATTTCCAGATTAATTGCTGCCAGTAAAAGCATTAGGAATATAAGTTTTGCCACTCGCATCAGAACCATAAGAAGTGGCTGCATTGTTGTTACCACCCTTTCTTTGAGAAGCAATAAAATCCTGTTCAATTGTACGTTGTCTAGTCCTGTTTTTTCTGGAAAGTGCCTCTTGCAACAACAATGTGCATAATGCATCAAACTTGACAACTTTTGGCTCTCCTTGGGTCATAAATCTCCAAGTACTAGCAAAAGTCTGGTAAGAATCTAGTAAGGCATCAAGAACAGTCTGCACAAGGGAAATGTCTAAAATGACTTCACCTGCAGAAATAAGTTTCTCATTGGTATCCTTGACACCAGCAAGATAAGTGTCCATATCATCTTCCTCATGCATAATCTTTGACTCCAGCTCTTTGCGCAGCGAAGCAATTTTAGCCTCATTGTGGCTTGCATAAAGACCTGCTAGAATATCCCCAAGCCTGTTTTGCAGATTTTGCTGAACGGATGTGAGGAACAATGGTGCGCTTCACAAACAACACAATCAATACATGAGCCTTCGCATCCTTTACATCCCAACGAGCTTGTTCTGCCATAGGCAAAACAACTCTAATAGCAACAATCCTGTAGCAAGACCTGCAACATCCTCAACATCGCCTACATCTTCAGAACCAGGACGTACATCAATGCCTTGCACAATATTTCAGAAGCCCTTTGACACAAGAACGTGTTGCATCATATAAGCCCACATAGGGTAATTGTCCCCATCCAACCTGTCCTCAGCAGCAAACATCTTGAAGACATATGTGTTGTTGTCAACCATGGTAAATGTTGCACCTGATGTTAAAACTGCCCAAAAATAGGAGAAACGGAGTGGGAACAATACGTGCTATATAGCACAAACCGTAAAAGACTGTAAGGCACCTGTTATGTAGAAAACGGTACTGACAGAAATTTTGCACAAAATGACGAAATTGCATGTGCAGACCTGCCTGTAGAGCCCGAATCAATAATCTGAGCAGACTGGGCTCTATGAGCTTTCCCGAAATATTTGTCGACGTGTGAACGCTCGCCAAACCTCACTGTAATTAGAGAAGTGAGCAGGCGTGTGATGGAGCAATTGGCGACTAAGCCCGGGAAAACGTAGCCTACTCTAATACCAATTGTTGGAATTAGGGTTGCAAAGAAATGCACACAGCTTGGAAGATGAAGGAATCTCAAGGCACACGATAGAGAGTGTGTTACTTAGTGTGCAATGGAAAGATAGATAGCCCTAGAGTGATGGGCATGTATACAATGCTTGGGAGAAAAAAACTTTCTAAAAAGGGAAAAAATGCCCCAGCAGTCCTAGTGTGTTCACACACACCACTACCACATGTATACGGTAACAGTTTGTTATTCTTTATCGATGTTCATAGACATATAAAATGTGTAGAGAGAGAGAGAGAGAGAGAGAGAGAGAGAGAGAGAGAGAGAGAGAGAGAGAGAGAGCTTGAGCTCTTGCAAGCGTGTGCGGACACACACACACACACACATAAAGATGGAGGCAAACATTGTTCTTTTTCTTCTTCAGTGACTCAAGATAAGAGGTCTACATACAAACATTAGGGAAAATAACAACTTAAAAGGAAGCTAATACAAGGGTCTAATGTGAACCACTAGTGAGTGAGGTGAATGGGTAAGTGTGCCATCACTCCGGTAGGTAGATCAACTCAATGTAGTACAATTGTAGTATCATTGGCAAAGATATGCATATCCACCAATGTGCACCAATGATGATGACTATTGGTGATAGTCATCTAGGAGTCGTACATGAAGAGTTTGACAACTCAAAACTCCCCCCAAGCTCAATTCCATCGCTTGTATTCCAAGCATCACTCGAAATTGTCGTATCTTCTCCAGTCCAAGGGCCTTCGTGAAGATATTTGCAAGCTGCTCATCCATCACCACATACTCAAGGTTTATGTCACCTGCTAAGATCCTCTCTCTAATGAAGTGATAGTGTCCCTCAATGTTCTTTGTCTTGGAATGAGACACTGGGTTTTTTGCCAATTGTATGCTACTAAGGTTGTCACAATAGATGACAATCGGCCTTTGTACATGTACTTCAAACTCTTAAAGTAGCAATTCCAACCATGTTACCTCACATGCTACCACTATAGCACCCACGTACTTTGCCTCTATACTTGAAATCCCAACCATGTTTCCTCACATGCTACCACTATAGCACCCATGTGCTTTGCCTCTATACTTGAAAGAGAAATTGTAGGTTGCTTCTTGTTGCTCCATGTGATAGCACCACTCCCAAGTGAAGACATGAATCTGTTGGTAGACTTGCAATCGTATGTGCTACTAGCCCAATCGGCATTTGCGTAACCACAGAGTTGCAGCTCCACATTAGCCCTATAAACAAGTGCCTAATCCAAGGTAGCACTCACATAGCACAATGTGCACCTCACTATATCCAAGTGTGGTTTCTTGGGAGACTACATAAACTGACTCACCAATCCAACTATGTAGCTCAAGTCGGGAAGGGAGATAGTAAAGTAGATCAAGCTTCCCACAATCTTCCTATACATGGTAGCATTCTCAAGTACTTGACCTACATCATTCCCCAACTTCAAATTCTAATCTAAGGGCATTGCAATTGGTTAGCAATCAGCCATACTATACGTTTTCAACATGTCCAAGGCATATTGTGTAGGGATTGTGTGGGGAAATCGATACAATGAACTCAAGGTGGTTTGAAGCTTGAAAAAAACATGGCTTTACACACCACAGAGAGAGAGATACTCACACTCAATAGACCATAGTGTACATACAATATATATACAGCATATATTATTATCATGCATATACAAAAGGAAGTGTTTATGTACAAAAAGTCTCACAGCCAGTATCCGGCAACTCATATCTCCAGGTGCCTTTTCAAAAGGCTACACACATATATGTAATATGTGTCACATCAAAAGTTAAACTAGGTGTCGAAGGAGTTCCCATGCCCACCTTTCAACCCTCCCCTCGGGCATGTAATACATACTGAAGACCCAATTATCCACACAGGATGACAAGATCTATCAGCACAGGATGAAAAATACCTCCCCTTGAACTAGAGAGAGTAGAAACGGATCTTCAAAGTACATCTGTAACGAAAGAAATTTCCCCTTCATCCTCAGTTTCTTCTTCTTGGACTATATGTGCTACTCCTCTCACTGGCTTCTTGCCTTTGTTGTTACTGTTGCCGCTGCTATCTTGAACTTTTGAATAGCACCTAGAAGTAGGGTGCCCCTTCTTTCCACAAGTGCTTCAAAATTTGTTGATATAGCAGTCTTTAGCTATATGACCCATTTTACCACAGTCATAGCATTTTCGGACAATGGAAGATGATATGAAATCTATGGATGATTCACCTTCTCTTGCTATAAAAGCCCCATTTGTTGGTGTTGGTGGATTTTTCTGCTTCCTTTCTTCTACCTGAAGTGAGCTTACCACAATTGAAGTGTTGGAATTGGCTCCTTTTCTTCAAGAATTGTGACTATATGGTCATAGTTGGAAGGAAGTGCACTAAGAAGGACTGCAACTTTGTCTTCTTCTTGTACTTCACATTGAATGTAGGTCAATTGTGTAATCATGCTTTTAAGCCTATTGACCAAACTGGCTATGTCTTCCCCCTCGAGCATAGTAAGTTTGTAAAGTTGCCTTTTCAAGCTACTTTACTTCGTTTTGCTTTAGCTCCAAAATTCTCCTCTAGAACTTGCCAGGCCTCTTAGGCATGTGTGCACTCATCTATAAAATGTACATAATTATCATGGAGTGCAGTAATTATGATGCCAGTGCCTATTCATCTTTTTCTTGATTAAGTGCAGTAGAAGCCCTGGTTTGTGTGCCTTCATTATCACTGAGAGTTGTTTTTAATACGGCCCATAATGTTTTCTTCATTAAATATCCCCTTAGTTTAGTCTGCCAGGTATGGAAACCCTCCCCATTAAATTTTATGATTCCTTTCTCTTCCATGATGCAAGTGCTCATGGTAAAATGCATGGGACTTGGTCTTACCGATATAGAGACTCTCTCCATTTTCACAAAAATAGTGCAGGTGCGAGCTTAGTAAATTCGATTGTGAAGTCACTCTTCATGAATGAGAATCATGAAGCACCTCTTCACACGAAAGCAATGCCGCTTAAAATTTGTCTTAGCTTCGAGAGAGCGCCTATCTCGAGAGAAGCCTCTATGGAGGAAGAAAAACACCTTTTTCTCTTTGGTTCTCGGCTTCAGTGAGGATGGGGAAGTACTCCTAAATAGAGGTTGCTTGAGAGACTTCGACAAGTGGCCACCTCTCGGGAGAATCCCTTGAAGTAGTGCTCGAAGGAAAACTTCTAAGAGTGTGATAGGGCGCCCTTCCTTGGAAACTTATAGAAACACCTTTACGCTTTGTTGTGGGAAGTGCCGATATCGTAATGTAGAAGTGCAGTAGGAGCAAGGTTTTATTTTAACACATAATATTGAACGTTACAAAGTGAACCAAAAAAGAAAATAAAGCCTGCAAATTTTTTCTGTCGATTATCGAAGGTGAGCAGAAGCCGTCCAAATGCTGTGATCTGAAGCTTCATTGGTTTACATGACCTGAAGGTGCAGATAGGGTCGCTTGTCCAACGCGCTAGCATCCATGAAGCCCGATTGGAAGTTCAGTTAGCAGAGATGACGAATGCCAATTGTGCCAAGCAGCTAAATCAGTAGCAATGTCGCGCTGTATTGCATCTTACCATGATGGTGTGGCTGCCCACAATCGCCCACAAAGGGAGCGCCAGTTTTGACGATTATGCTGAACCTGTGTACAACCAAGCTGTGTGTGTTGAGATCAACAACTGTCGATTCTGTCGATTCTCTCTGCTTGGATTATTCGTCACCCGACTATGCTTGGAAGCTCCAAGCTCACTTGAGTTTGTTGAATTTTCTCTTGCACAGTTGGCTCCGATTTTCCTGCTTGTACCGCCCAAATTTGCCTCTATTGCACTCGACTACTAAAATCTCTCAAGCTTCCATCTCTTGTTTGAGAGGGCTGCACATATGATGAGGGAAGTGGGGATCAGATCAGGCTCTGATACCAGTTGTAGGGATTGTGTTGGGAAATTGATACAATGAACTCAAGGTGGTTTAAGCTTGAAAAAACCATGGCTATACACACCACAGAGAGAGAGAGAGAGACAGAGAGAAGAGAGAGACTCACACTCAATAGACCATAGTGTACATACAATATATTTACAGCATATATTATTATCATGCATATACAAAAGGAAGTGTCTATGTACAAAAAGTCTCACAGCCAGTATCCGGCAGCTCATATCTCCAGATGCCTTTTCAAAAGGCTACACACATCTATGTAATATGTGTCATATCAAAAATTAAACTAGGTGTCGAAGAAGTTCCCATGCCCACCTTTCATATTGTCTTTGTGACAGCCATACACCCTCTTTTGTGCGAATAATTTTAATGCCCAGGAAATACCGCAAGTCTTCCAAGTCTTTTATATTCAACTCCTACATAAGTAGAGCTTGTACACCCTCTACTTCATCCACATTATCACCACCAACAATCAAGTCATCCACATAGATGTATATCACCACAATTCCTTATGCACATATAATGAATGATCTACACCAAACATCTCAAAGCCCAATGAAATGAGGAATGCCACAATCCTTTCATACTAGGCTCTAAGTGCTTGCTTCAGCCTATACAATGCTTTCTTTAACCTGCATAAAAGTCCATGTAGCCTCATATTTAGATAACCTTGTGGCTCCTCCACATACACAACCTCCTCCAAGTCTCCATTTAGAAAATCATTCTTTACATCCATTTGTTTCAACACCCATTTAAAGCTGTAGCCACTGCAATAAACACACAGATGGTAGCCATCTTAACTATGAGGTTGAATGTCTCCTCATAATCAATCCCATAAGTCTGTGCATAACCTTTGGTTACAAGCCTGCCCTTGTACCTGCTCACATTGTCATCATCATTATTTTATATTTTGTAAACCCACTTACATCAAATTTCTTCTTTCCCTTTGGTAATAGCATCAACTCCACATCCCATTTGTATCAAGGAAAACCATCTCTTCATCCATAGCGTGCCACAATTTTTCTTCTTTAACAACATCCTCAAAGAATGTGGGTTCTACCTCCTCTATAATCTTCACTATATATGCACAATGACAAGCCACATAACTGTCATAAGTCAATGTCTGCACAAGATTTCTTACTCTTTTAGACCAGTGTGGTCTAGGATCACTTCCAAGTACCTTGTTCCCTACTTGCATCCTTCTTGCACCTAGAGTTTTCACAGAGGGTATGTGAAACTCCTCATGTAAACTCTGCTCAGAACCATTGTTGTCCCCCTCATGACCAGCACTCAAATTTTGCAATTTTGGGGCATCATCAACCTTTTCCTAATACATTTGAAGAGTCGATAGGACTCACTCTTTCACACAACCTACCACTCCATGGATTTTGACCATGAACTACACTAGGTGACCCTTGTGGCCCACTCAAAACTTGCAATTGTGCACTTGCATTTTTTGTAGCAACATTCTCTCTTACATCATCCCTAAACTATCTTTCACATGAGCATACTATATTGACATTTTATCAAAAACAACATCTTTGCTCACCCTAAATTTATTTGTGATAGGATTCTAACATTTGTACCCTTTTTTCTCAAGGGAATAATTAATGAACACACATTTTTCTTCTTCCAAGCTTACTTCTTAGTTCATCCGGCACATGCACATAAGTAATGCATATGAACACTTTAAATTTGATACATCCAATTTTTCACCACAAACGTATTGCAATAGTAGGGGTCTTGTTCATAATGTAAGCACCTGTAGCAAAACTGCCTCATCCCAATAACAATGAGGCGTGTTCTTTTCATTCATCGATGCTCCAGAAACTTTTGCAATGTGCATGTGCTTCCACTCAGCAACACTATTTTGCTACAGAGGATATCTATATGAAAACTACCAATATTCTCCCCTCCATTTGACCTCATGCACTTTGCATCTTTCCCATTATGTTTTTCAACCATAACTATTGGAGTTTTGAAAGTGAATAAACACCTCACTTTTTTGCTTCATGAAATAGACCCATACCTTCCTTGTATGGTCATCAATGAATTCCAAAAGAAAGGACTTCAATTGAAGATTGTTAGATGATGGCTCCTGGGAATCCCAAGACTACTTTCTTTGTTGCTGCTTCTTAATGCTCCAAGCCCTCAGCCACACCCAAGCTCTGATACCATGGAGAGAGAGAGAGAGAGAGAGAGAGAGAGAGAGAGAGAGAGAGAGATTTTGAGTTGTTGCAAGCATGCACACACATACAAAGATGGAGGCAAAAACTATTCTTCTTCTTCTTCAGCAACTCAAGATAAAAGATCTATATATAAACATAAGGGAAAGTAACAACATAAAAGGAAGCTTATACAACGGTCTAATGTGAACCGGTAGTAAGTGAGGTGCATGGATAAGCATGCCATCACTTTGATAGGTAGACCAACTCGGTGTAGTACAACCGTAGTATCAATGGCAAAGATATGCGTATCCACCAAGGCATACCAATGATTATGAGTGTCAATGATAGTCATTCAAGAGTCATACATGTTGAACTTGATATCTCAACAAAATGCATACATATTGGCTGATGTGATTTAGAGAATCTGGTTGTCGAGGTAGGTGTGAGGGACCAAGTTTAGAGAACCTCAATCTGTGCATCAATACATGTGCAAGTATCCTTGCTCAACAAGAGAAAATGTGATTTAGTATTAAGGTCTACTTGTTAGTGCCCTCTAAATGTGTCTTCACCGATCAAATGTATTACAAGGGACGTCTTGGGACCACTTTTCAAAAACTCCAAAATAAATTAAGAGTACACGTTCTCACTCTAATACAAAATCGATAACATATGCTCAACATGAGACTTGCCATCACGTAGTGCTTTTTTGGTCTACATATGGCTTCGGGAAAGCATGGAGCTGTTTGTGGACCATTGGATAAATTTCTCGATTAGTACCACATGGTAAGGTAATAATGGGAAACCTTTTTTTCTTCTTTTACTTGTAAGAGGGGCATTAACTAAGCATTATCTTTTGTATGCGATCGTTTGTATATGTAGGTCATTGTGAGACAATTGACAAATGTAAGTAGTGAGCCGCACACTCTTTCTCTTCTTCTTATGTAGGCCATTGAACATTTTCACTTGTTAAAGAAGTGTGGAGAGAGAGAGAGAGAGAGAGAGAGAGAGAGAGAAAAGGAAAACAGTTTAACATGGTGGAAATACTTCCAAGGGAAAATAACACGTAGCACTCGAACTCAAGACCTTGTGTTGTAAGAAAGAGTATAAGTCTCATTAAAGGCTTGAGAAACCGAAAATAGATGGGTGACCAAATCAATGATCATGGTAGGTACAATTGCCATAGCCTGCACACGAAACAAAAGATTATGAGAAGTATTTGTAAGATTCTTGTTCAAAATTCATAGCATTCTTTGGTTGAGGTTCTATGTTTAGTAACCACACACTCACAAGCGCGTATAATATAATATGTATGAGAATGTATATGCAGTGTGTGTATTTATGTATATATATACAAACAAACATACATGTATGTATATGTTACATAAAAATATATGCATGCTTGTATGTATATGTACACAAACACACACATATATGTGTGTGCACACACACATTGTCAACCGTACACACACATCTTCCATGTACAAATTGCCCACACAAATCCATCTCTCTCAAACACACCACAGTATACTTGTGACATATAAACGTTCATTGGACACCCACATGCCCCCGCCCCAACAACACCCAAAAGTCGTAAGGCAAGCACACTCGCAAAAAGAGAGTACGTGAGACCACACAAAAAGAGAGTCTTCTCTCTTTTTTTAAGTGTTCTTGCGCGCACGCGCGCACACACACAAAGAGAGAGAGAGAGAGAGAGAACACTTACAAGTGTTCTCACCTTAGGGGAGGGGAGAGACACTATCTGTGTCCAATGAACATGTATGAGAGAAAAATTTGTGTGGGCTCATTGTTCTCTCTCTGTGAGTGAGAGAGAGAGAGAGAGAGAGAGAGAATTCTAACATTGAAGGAAACTATCCCAAAAGAGAACGCACTTAAAAAAGGGAGAGAGATTACTTGGATTATTTCGAACCAAGCGCGCAACTCCACCGAAGTTGCAAGGAATGCCCTTAGCTTTGATAGCTTGCCAGTAGTAATTGAAGACCCAGGAAGCGTGGGAGGTCAGGTTGTTGGGAAGGAAGCAGGCGTGGCCTGGCTGGATCTTGTCACACACGGACGGCTGCACGCCGCAGGCGAAGCTCATCGCTCCCTGCAAGTTCACGTGGCTGGCACGCCTGCTGGCCACGCACCACCTATTGAAGGCCAAGGATGAATAAGGCGCCGGAGCAGGCGCAGCCGTAATGCTCGGAGGTGCTGCCATTGCCATCTTCGTCAGCCTCATCATCGTCATCACCATTATCGTCACCGCCAGCCGCACCAGCATAACGCTGCTCCGTAGCCTCTTCATATCAGCTACTGTTAAGAGCTCTCTTCCTACCCTTTTATTTTTCCTCTCTTATATACATGTACATGTACTTAGTACTACCGACTTGGCTTCACCGACTTTTTTTTCTACATTATTCTTTGTTTTTTCTTTTTCTCTTATTTATATCTTGAATTGAATTGAAGTGAAGTGTAAGTTCACTACTTTACTGCTGGGTCTACTCTCATTTCATTATGTGGAATCTAAGTAGATTCCTTTTCTCGAATCTCTTTCCTCAAAACTTTAGACTCATAACCATCTAAACTTTAGGCTTCGACACCTGAGTTCAAGCATCGAACCCAAATCCTTATACAAAATGCTCCTACATGCACAAGCTAACCCATTATAGTGACCACCTCTGTTGCGTACAAGGTGCATTTTTCTCGTAAGAAAAACTAAGGATATCCCCCCCCCCCCATTGGAGTGGTTGCTCGTCGGCTGGAGGCTTCTATTGGAGGGTCGTCTCGAGCACCGGATCATGCATGCGAGAGGTGTAGCAGATCTATAGACGTTGGAGAGGGGGAATGGAAAACACACCCACCAATACGCAAATGCCTCTCTATAGCTCAAGGCATTCACAACACCCGTATCCTCTTGGAAAACACCTTCGAACGACACACTACATGCTAACAAACCATCGCATGCACACCTCTCAACACATACACGCTTAGCAAGACCACCATTCAACTCACACACACTGCAACTACTCGTTTGATCAATTTCAACACACACCACCACTCCATTTCACTCCCTTTGCACCACAAAGCAGTCTGCCAGCACACATCTCCGCCGACACAAAGAGCTATAGAGAAAGAGAGGAGGAAACAGTAAACGATGCCAAAAACGGGGGGAACAGCTTCAAATTCCTTAGCAAAGAGCACATACAAGCATTACACAAACAAAACCACCCTCAAGGCTCACACAAACAAAACCACCCTCAAGGCTCCACTCTTGGCTTTTTTTTACCTTCACGCTCCAAAAGCTGGAAAAAGCCCCTAAAAAGTCAAAAAATGAGTTTTATAGAGGGCCCCACTTTTTTAGAAGTTTCAATTCCATTGGACCATTGTGGCTCTGGATTTGGAAACCCACACAAGCTTTGAGTCCCTTAAACCTCCTTTTCAATTCCCTCTCACACTGCCACATCCTCATGAGCTTGAGAAGGGGGGCACTAGCGCTAGCGCTCGTGCCTTCCTCACTTAGCCTTCAAAATTATTGGGGCCCGAAGGGCCGCATGGAAATAGGCCCTATAGGCGGCACCCTCACCAGCTCACAGTGGCGGCACCGCCTAGAATGGCCACAAGCAACACAATAGCCGTCACAGCAGGCAAGCCCCATGTCCAAGGCGAGAGGGGAGCTCCCCCTTCACTTCATGTTGCCAATGGGAGGGTTGGCCTCTATTATTATATAGCATGATTTTTTTTTGTCTTTGGCATCCCATGTGGGATTTTCATGGCATTTGGCATATATTGGCATATCTTCCACTCCGATTGATGAGCCATCAATCCTTGCTAGCTTCACGTGAAGTGCACTACCTCGTTGAACCCGATCGAGCTCAAAAGACTGCCAAATGACATGTTTATCGAAGCAGCTAAAGTGCCCTACACCTGGCCCCCATCAAATGTTCCATTGGTCATAACTTGCTCATTTGACGATCCGAAAGGACCGGCATGCTCTACAACTCAAGCACTTCAACCCTATCCTCTCATTCTAGATCTGGTCACACGTCCCCACTCACCCTATCCGTTGAGGATCTGCAATGCATTCCATCTTTGAACCGCTCTATCTTTGACACCATGGCTTTGTTTGAGGAGCCGTTTAGATCGGATCGTAGAGCGTCTCAAACACTACATTCCAAATCATAAGCTCGTAACTTCGGAGACATGGACCTGCCATCCCAATTGGCCGCTTTTGGAGCCCTTTTGGCCTTAAAAACTGCATCATGCATACATTTCCATCGCCCTTTGCCTACCCAGGGCCTTCATACCTGCTCTAGCATCCTGCCATGCCCTTGTCTGTACCCTTAGCACTGATTGGGACCACTTCGAGGCCTGACCAACTTTGGTTGCACCATCATTGCCATGCCCCTTGTCGAACATTCATGTTCGACCAAAAGCATACTTACAAAATTAAAAAACGGCCACACCATACTTACAGACAAAAGAACTTATAAATCAGAAGCATATGTACAAGATTTATACAAAGCTCCAGTTCCTTTGTGCACTGTCTCTTTCAGGTTGGTTGTCCACCCCCCTTAGCTACAATTTGATGCATGTCAGGCACCAAACCTATGTCAAAGTATAGCTTGAGCCGCACACCATTCACCCTGTGCCAATGCATCTTACCATTAGCTCTCACCAACTAATAGGTCCATTTCTTCTTGAACTTATTCTGAAAGGCTAAATCCAAGTACCTTTCATACTTCATCATCAGGTCTCCCTTACGCTTCTCCTGCTACTTCACATAGTAGTGTGCCGCTACTTCTCTATCCATTTGCAGTGCTTCAAGGCTGACAATTCAAACCTATAAATCTCTTGTGGAGTGGCATTGATGCGCCACATATCCTTTAGAGCACCTAGCTGTGCATGCACTGGCAACACTGTCTCTTTCCCATAAACCAACTCGAATGGAGTCAAATTGGTGGCCACCTTGTAGGATATCCTGTATACCCATAAGCACTTCTCTAGATTGGCCTCCCACTATGCTTCTTGCTTACATACATACTTTGTAAGCATTTTGATGATCTCCCATTAGCACTCTCCACTAGACCATTGCATTGAGGATGATAGGGTGAAGAAAACCAATGTTGAATGCCCAGATTTTTTACCAGCACTCGCATAAGCTTGCTTCTAAATCCCTAGCCTCTATCAGAAATGAGCACCCACAGTACTCCAAAATGGCAACACATGTTATCAAAAACATATTGAGCCACAGCATGTGCTTTTACTTCCTTAACTACCTTGGCCTCGACCCACCTAGTGAGGTAGTCGATGGCTACCACGATGTACTTCTTACGGCTTGTAGGCTTAGGGAGTGGACCGATGGCATCCAAACCCCACTGAAAGTGGAAAGTCAACAGACACATGAAGGTAGAAAGTCAAAAGGCGCATGAAGATAAAAAGTCAAAAGAGCTTTTGTGTCCATATAAATAGGTGTTTCTCTTCTCCTTTATTTTCCCTATAGCGTTTTCTTCTCTTCAAAGTGTTCTCTCTCTCTCTCTCTCTCTCTCTCTCTCTCTCTCTCTCTCTCTCTCTCTCTCTCTCTCTCTCTCTCTCACACACACACACACACACACAACGTTGCATCCGTCTTTTATAGCTAACAATGTTGCAGATCTACGTGTTTTGTCATTGCCCGTAGCTATGGGCTATAGACTAGCGCATCGCTCTTGTTATTGAGGAGGAAATCTTTGAATTGGGAATACCTTTAAAATTTTTATTAAAAAAATTCAATAGAGAAGATAGCTTGGAGAGAGATTTTGCCATGGAGTCTCTATCTTGTGGATTCACATTTTAAAGTTGTTGTAGATCTTGTGTACGTCACTATGCTATGATTGCACAACCTTTTCAACACGTTGTTGCTAGAGGAATGCTTTATCTAGGTTTCTATCATCTCATTAAATGCATAACTAGTGCGTGACCCGCGCGTTGCTGCGGCCAAGAAAAGCATGGCCATTGGGTCACACACACGCGCCCGTGCGCGCACACACACACACACACACACATATTAATAGGTGTGTCTGAGTGCCTGTATGCACACAAGTAGAGAAGGTGAACTATAGTCCTTGTAATCACTATAGGAATATCTCTCTCTCTCTCTCTCTCTCTCTCTCTCTCTCACACACACACACACACACACACACACATCAGATCTTGAGATCAAGATCTTTCAAGTAGATCTTTGATATCTATTTGGATGAATAAAAAATATCTTCTTCTTCTTCTCTCTCCCCCTCTCTTTCTCTCTCTCTCTCTCTCTCTCTCTCTCTCTCTCTCTCACACACACACACACACACACACACATTCACATGGTGTTTTGAGGTCGAGACTTGTCAAGTAGATCTTTAAGATCTCTCTCAATGAATAAAAAGAGGAAACTATAATAACCATTGAGTGTGGTGGATTGGTTATCACAATTCCTTCTTAAAAACTCACTCTTAAATTAAAAACTTGTCAAGTTAGAGATTTGAGGTCTCTTAGTGTGTTCATATGATATTAAAACTTCTCTCTCTCTCTCTCTCTCTCTCTCTCTCTCTCTCTCTCTCTCTCTCTCTCTCTCTCTCAGACACACACACACACACACACACAGAGGGAATTGTCATGGAAGCATGCCATACAAAATAGTCTCTACAATAATATTAAAACTTCTCTCTCTCTCTCTCTCTCTCTCTCTCTCTCTCTCTCTCTCTCTCACACACACACACACACACATGCATGCATAGTGACGTTCAACCCCCCAGTCACCCTTTCTATCTCCCTCCATCAATCATTCTCTTCTGATGGGTAAATGAAGGTCCATAAGGAGCTATAAATTCTCTCTCTCTCTCTCTCTCTCTCTCTCTCTCTCTCTCTCTCTCTCTCTCTCATAGGGAATTGTAATTGGAAGCATGCCATAGAAATTGTCTCTATAATAATGTAGGTGTAATAAATTTTTGATAGGTGTATAGCATGTGCTTGAGGTGGCGAGAGAATGACCATGGAAGTACTGAGTCCAACTTTTTAGTGTCTCTCATGCCCTTCTATTTTGGGTCTATTGGAAACTTGTGTTCGCAAAAAAAAGGGACTAAAATTGTAAAATCGTGCTACATTCCAAGCTTGCCTTGAAGAAAGCCAATATATTTTGCAAGTTTTAGTGTAAATACTTACAATTCTACATAGTTTAACCTAAAGATTAGAAGAATTATATTTGTGTCCTTATTTATTAAATTAATTCAATTAGTAAAAATAGGATAAGCCGATGAAGTATTTCTTATCGTACACTTCACTCCCTTTTTTTGAAACAATATGTAATTGCTTTTGGAGGGTTGCCACGTTGTTAGGGAAACTCTCTCTCTCTCTCTCTCTCTCTCACAACAGTTGTGTCCCTTGTCTCTTTGCAAAGCATGTCCTCGGGGTGAGGAGCGTGACTGTGGAGGTATTAAGCATCCAATTGTTCTATGTTTGTCATCCCTTTCTATTTCGGGGCTATTCAAAATCAAAGTTTTTATTTAAAATCGAGGTTTATTGTATTTTTAACCAGTTGAAATTGTTAAATCCCAAATAGATTCCAAGCTTATCTTGAAGAAAACCATCAAAATTTTGCATTAAGAACCGAAAGAGTTTTTAGTGTGGCCTTATTTACCTTAAAATGATTTTGCTCAAGAAAAACGATTTGGCACCCTCTTTGAGACCCCCCTCCTCTCTCTCTCTCTCTCTCTTTCTCTCTCTCTCTCTCAAACAAACACACACACGCACACCAATGTCCCCTTCATTTTGGGACTATTTGAGTCTGGTGCTCGATAAAAACTAAGGGTTAATGTATTTTTAATAGGCTAAAATTATAAAATCCTAGCTAGATTCCAAGTTTGCCTTGAGTAAATTGGTAAACTTGGGATAAAATATACATACGAAAGTTTTTTAAATTTTAAACTTTTATGACTATTGGCCTTTCCAAAACACCCTTCAATAGGATTTCAAAAGGAAAAGTAGAATCTGCCTTAAAAAGGAAAATTAAAGTCAACCCTCTTCTTTCTTTTAGCTTGTCACTTTGAAAGCTTGAAAGTTAAACTCCAGAGGAATGAGACATTTTGAAAGGTTTTCCTCGAAGTGACGCAATGAGTGACACATGGAAGCCCTCTTGTTCCTCAAAAATTTTAAGCTACATTATATAAAGTACTAGTAAAACGGTGCCGCCTTCAGCGGCAGCATAGCCTTTATTACCCTCCAGCTCTTTGCTCTTGGCAAATTTCATAAAAATAGATGAACATTCTCTCTCTCTCTCTCTCTCTCTCTCTCTCTCTCTCTCTCTCTCTGTGTGTGTGTGTGTGTGTGTGTGTGTGTACACCGCCGAAGGAGTTGAAATCTAGTATAGCCGCCCTCTTCTGGTGCCCTCTCTCCCTCTCTCTCTCTCTCTCTCTCTCTCTCTCTCTCTCGCAGTCACCAGGGCTATAGGACACTCTTTCATCAGTCCTCCTTCAAATTTAAAATGTAGAGGTAAATCTCAAATTTTTTAGATGGGATTACACTAAATCTTGGTGTTTTTCGAGCGTTTTCCTTTGTCTACATACTGGGTGGATTCTCTCTCTCTCTCTCTCTCTCTCTCTCTCTCTCTCTCTCTCTCTCTCTCTCTCTCTGTGTGTGTGTGTGTGTGTGTGTGTGTGTGTGTGTGTGTGTGTGTGTGTGTGTTGTCCATGTACTGGGCTCTCTCTCTTTCTCTAGCTAGAGAGAGAGACAGAGCTCTCTCTCTCTCTCTCTCTCTCTCTCTCTCTCTCTCTCTCTCTCTCTCTCTCTAAGAGAGAGAGAGAGAGCGGTATTGTATGTGTTTGAAATTTATAAGATGGACAACATGAAAACCTTTATGCAGCAACCTAAACAAAAGTCATCACAACATATTTTCAAACGAACTTTGCACTAACATATATAGAGTAAGTGATATTTCTCATGTCAAAAAATATAACATGCATAGAGACTTAAGATTTATACGCTCAAAAGCGTAGCCTACGACATGCCCTACTGCGGTATTGAACCACCCATGGCCCACGATGTAAAACACATCTACCAATCACTGGAGGAAGAGATCCTAACACAAAAACAGGTAGGAACCAAGCACCAAGACTAAGATTCTGAGCAAACATAGCATTAATTGGACGGGTTCTGCCTAACTCTGCAATGGTGACATGTGCTTTGAATCCTCTCTGAATAGCAACTTGAATGTAGCACAGCAAGCTCGGATCATATGAAGCATGATATATACCCACCATCAAGAATTTTGGGTAATATTGTGATCTATAGCCAAACAAAAAGCTATTAATATAGATAGATATTTTTGATACACAAAAGCTATTACTTTACTATATCAACATCAACATTGTTACCTTGCTACATCCAAGTCCTCGAGGAGATGAATCACCTGCATGGCTGTGATTGGACCCCTCCATAATGGTGGATCTAATACATAATCGTTGACTGTGAGATTTAAATTCTTTAAAGTATCAAAATGTCACAAACACACATATACAATATTTTACCTTGGACGTGTCGAGGTCGTCTCCCTAGTGTGTAAGTCACAGAGGCGTTAGGATCCATCTTCATTCATACATATACATATACATAAAGGATTAGAAATTCATCAAAAAGCACATGAATCATAAATCAAAAAGCACTAATAAATCTTAGTCAATTGTTTCAACGAATATACCTTGCTTGAGGCTACACCATGTTTCATAAGAAGATACTAAGCTTATAACTGACAAAGAAATAGTTGCGAGAGTCATCATGCTTTTTTACTGGATGAAACATATCCAACCACGTTAAACTCCATGGCAAGGGGGTGGCACGGGGCAGGTCAATTGCAACACCTCTTTGTAGACAATGTTAGAAGTGTATGTTCTTTGATCTCGATGTCTACTAATGCTTGTTAAGTGACTATCACCAACCACAACCTTGATGGCAGAAGAGGATCTCACGCGAGACATTGCCACATACAGTTGACCATTGGTAAAAACAGGTGTTGGGAGATGCAATCCAAGAACTCCCAATGTTTGGCCTTGTGCCTTGTTGATTGTCATCCTAAAAGCACAACGTAGGGGAAATTGGCGGCGTCTCAAACCAAAAGGGAGACCTTCTCTAGATCCCATGAGAAAATCAATCCTTGGAATGAACACTGCATTTCCTGCATGTGACCCTGTAATGATTTCTCCTTCAATCACTTTGTTGTGGAATTGCTTACAAATCAAGCATGTCCCATTACAAAGACCACTTCTTGGATCCAAATTGCGAAGCAACATAACTGGAGTATTCTATTTCAATTGTAAAACATGCGGTGGAAAACCTCCCCCAAGATCTAAACTATTTACAAACTCACTCGTGAATAAAATGCTATCACAATTTGCTTCACACACTAAGTCTGCACTGACATATTCCTTATAAGTACCAGGACATTGCTGCAAGCCCAAATTGTTTATAGCATCCACCTCCTTGTTCCGTGGAGCCAAAATTGCTCTATCCTTGAAAAAGGTTGCATGGCAAGTCTGTGTTTCAAGGTCTCTATATATGCCAGCAACCAATGCTTGCAAATTATTTTGTGGTAGCATCGTGCAGGCTGGCAAAGCCACATTATCAAGTATGTCCCCATCACAAACATCGTCATTACCAATATCAAGTGTCCATTGCACAAACTCTCTTTCAATAACATTACTATAACAATTGACCACTCGCATATTCTGTGTTAGATGCATGATTTCTGTACGTTGCAAAATGTATGAGTGGCACAAAGATGCATTAACAATGTCTTCTCTTCCTCCTTTACGCACAACAAGTAATATATGTCTGAAATCACCACCAAGGAGGAGAACCTTTCCACCAAACAACATGTCATTTTTCATGACATCTCTTAGTGTCTTATCAAGAGCCTCAAAAGCGTGTCTATGAGCCATGGGGGCTTCATCTCATATGATCAGTGAACTCATTCGCAACAGCTCAACAAGCTGGCTGTTTACTTTAATGTTACATGTGCACTTAGAGGTTATATCAATAGGGATCTTGAATCTAGAGTGTGCAGTCCTTCCGTTGTCGAGAAGTTGTGCTGCAATCTCGAACGATGCACATGCCAAAGCAGCTTTGGACTCTCCACGTATCCGAGAGAGCAATGCATTGTAGAAATAAGTCTTTCCCGTTCCACCTGGCCCATCCAAGGAAAAAACAGTCCCTCTGTTCATGCCAGCTGCTTGTAAAACCCGATTGTAAGCTTCCCTTTTCCCAAAATTGAAAGATGATTCCATTCGAGCAGACAATACTCTTTGTTCCTTACTGTTATACATGAACTCTTTAGCAAGCACTCCATGCTCACTCACATTTTGCAATGTGTGATCCACCTAGGGCATTCCAAAATAATCCGAGAGCCTCTTTCCATAGTGTTGAAGCATTGTCTCTAAGTTTGACAAAGCTTGGTTTTGTGCCATGTGTTCACAGATATTCGCATCATTTGTGCGAACCCTCCTATGATATACATGGTCCTCAGAAAGCTCCTTACCGAAGCGATTCCACAATGCACCAGGATGTATTGGATCACAAAAAACCAAAATGACTACAAACCAAAATGCCATGTTTATTGAAAAGAAGCTTCTTCCAAACAAACAACCATTCATCATCAACTTGCAGTAGTCCTCCTGCATGACATGTTTCTTTAAATGAGTCATATACTTGTCCATTGAAGGTTCTAATATCCTCAAAAGACTTACATCATTTGCACATGTTGAGTAACATACGCAAATAGTACAAATCTCCAACATTGGGAACAATGTGGTACATTCTTCCAATCATGTCACCAATCCATCTTTGAGTCCATGTTCTACTTGTTGCTGGCTTCCAAACCCACTTTGTTGGGAAGTCTATGTACAACAAATCGTTGGCCTCTGGATTTTGTTGATTGCAACAAACCACTCAGTGAGCGTTGTCTTTTTGTTGCCTCTCCCTCCACCACACTCTGTACAGTCGCTCTGTCTTCGCTGAAGATGACTTGATTTTGATGAGGCAAGTGAACTTGGAGCCGTTGTATGTCCGGTTTCTCTTGATGCATGTGAAACGCAAGTATACGCCAGATAGCCTCAGATGTTGATACATATCGAGCATTAAGATAGTTTGTTACTTCATTTAGAAGCCCTTCACTATCTTGTAGAACAAAGGTGGCCCTGTCATGTCCCTTATACGCATACTTGTAGAGATATTTCACAGCGGATATAGTGGAGCAAACCTCCACATTGATATGTGCATTGTACCTTATTGACAAAAATGGATTGTATGGAACAATCCATTTATTACTCATTTGCACTTTATTACGAACAGTGTAATTTCCATCATCCCTCCTCATGTACGTTGGGTATCCATCCCTAGCCATAGTAGTCGATGCACTGAAGCGTCGAGGATATTTAAACCTGCACTTTCCATCTTTCATACATGGAGCATTCTTATTCAAGTTTCCACACGGGCCATGCACATTACACCAACTGATAACATCATACAACTGTGGAAACATTACTTTATCAGGAAGCTCCATACACACAATCTTATCATAACGCAATGTCTCTATTGGCTTATGCTCAGATGAAAGTATCAATAGAATGTGAGCATGAGGAAGGCCTCTCTTTTGGAACTCAATCACAGAAATGTGTCCAATGACCTTACCAAAAATAGCTCTCTTAATCACCAAGCTCATCAAATCCTTGAACTTATGGTAGAAAACACGGGTAGTAAGATCAGGACGATCATTGGATGTATGTCCAGGCAGTAATGCATCCTGTATCTCCTTCCATCCAGGATTGCATGTGAATGTAATGAAGAGATCAAGTTTTCCTCTCTTGCGTACAATTTCCATGGCATCCTGGTACACCTGGTGCATATAGCGAGGGCCACCAACATACGAAGAAGGCAATACAACCCTTCTTCCAACATTAGCAACCAATAACAGTTCTCTATCATCCCTTGTTCCATCTCTTGCTCCAACCATATCTGTCAAGCCTTGATACACCTCACTGCAAAGTTCACTTTGATGATTATGAACCCACAAAAGCCTCAACTCCTCCATACAACTATATGCATCAACAATATATTGTTTCAGTAGTCTACCACCACGTAAAAGACATTGTGTAGTGTCATCTCTAATTTGCAATCTATACTTGTAGAAATCCATTGTAGAAATATACTTTGTAGTTCCATTTACTCGCTCTCTGCTTACTTCCGCTCTGTTCACTTGGGGTATGTAAGGATTCCACCTTCTTCACCATTTGGAAATAGCAACACATATAATAGAGGCATGTATGACCTATGGCAATTTGAGCTTCTTTTTAGACCACCACCCAAAAGATTCAACACAATATCACGATGGCCAATGTTGCTATCTTCACTCTGACCAGGCATGATTGCAGCAACTTCCACACTTGTTGGAGCAACATATTGCCAGCCATTTGTACGCTTCTCAGTAATGACCATCCTAATCTCTGGAATATTGGAAGTTTGGACCATTGTAGCAAACCCCCTAAAAGCTTGAACATACGGATTTACTCGATGCATCATCGATTACAAGCTTTCCAAAACATCTGGTTTGAGTTTAGAAACATGACTCATCCTGTTTTGCGACTCATTCTCAGTGTCAAAAAAATACAACTGAGCAAAGCGAGGGATTTGACCTGATCGCTCTTCTGGCATCAATGGACCAATGTTATGATAAATAGATCCATGCACCTTGAAGGTATAGGTTCCTTTTCTTTGGCAGAGAGATTCATCTATATGAGCTCCCAAAGAAGCAAATGCCAACAAACTATTGTATGCTCTGATATGTTTCAAGAATTTTCTACTTCTAGTATTACCCCCGTGCATCAATTCCCTTAATTCCAAAGGAGGTTCACTTAATGGCGGCAAAGAAACATTTCCTGAGTTGCAACAACTCTTCCCCACAAATGTGCGAATGGTCTTTGCTTCTATTTTCCAAGCTAAAGCACCACAAAAGGAACATGAAAAATCCAAGTTGCCTATGTTGTGAAGAATACACTTTTCATGAGAAAGAGACAACATAGAGATATGCATCAAGGAAGTGGTCTCAGAATATAAGTAGGTGATAGATAGGCAAAGTGTCTCAACTTTGGAGTAATCTCCCTCTCTGGAGACAATTACAGGCTCCTCAGGAACATCTCCATTATTGGCTTCCAAATTGTCTTCCACTTCAATCCCTACATAACTTTGCGAGAGAATTGACTCGTTATCTACATCCAATGCAATCCTTCCCTGAGAAAATTCATTGCATCGATTCACATTTATCAAATGCTACCAATCTTCCAAGCAAGGCACATCAATCTCACCCAGAGAACGTCGACCTCTATCTCGCGCTGCTGCACATCGTGTAGCTCGAGAGGCTTGACATATCCTACTACGTCTTGCATGTCCAGGAGACAACACCTTTGGACCAATAGCCATCTGTCCACAAAAGAACTCTTATAAGTACTCACAGATATATACAGGTTAGTATCTAGAGAATGAAGAAGAGAGTATGGAGAAGAAAGGATTTCCCATCTATGTCTATCTTTCTTTGAGGGAGTCAATGAGAGGAGGCTTGCCAACCCACATGGTAAATGTCTATATACTTCTATATCTGTCTCTCTATATCTCATCTAACTACTACTAAGGATATAATTGGGGGAGCGAGTCCATCCGATTAGCCCATGAGGATTGTCGGTTAAGGCCTGGGTTTCAGCCGGCAAATTTCCACTGCGGTTACAACGCGCCGGTCTGCACGTCAGTCGGAATCTCGCAGTCGAAGCAGATGTGCCAAGTTAACCCATTATTGGTCGACCCGTTATTTGCCATCGGCAACCCACATCAAGACGGATTCAAAGGTGCATCCAAATCAGCCCCGAGATGCTTCATTATGAAGAGTTACCATGGTGACAGGTTAAGGCCTAAGTTTCAGCTGGCAATTTTCCACTGCGGTTACAATGCGCCAGTCTGCACGTCATCCGGATTCTTGCAGTCGATGCAGATGTGCCAAGTTAACCCATTATTGGTCAACCCATTATTGACCATTGGCAACCCACATCAAGACGGATTCAAAGGTGCATCCAAATCAGCCCCGAGGTGCTTCATTATGAAAGTTACCATGGTGACAGGTCCCCATTTGAGTTGGTAGAGTTGCATTGAGGCATGGATTGTTGTGTACATTCCGTTTACGCAATCAAAAGCAAATACCACATTGGCAATGGTGTGAATGTGATTGCATTGGGAGAGACACTCTCGCTTTGCATCTGCAAAAAATAGCCCAGAGCTTGTTGACCCTACCTAAATTGGGCATATCTGGCAATCAATGCATTCAAAGAGACGGCATCCTATATAGGAAGCTCTCTCCCACTTTTTGTGCTTTATGAAGTGCTTCACATTTTTCATACCTAGAAAGAAGTCGGACATTGCACACACCTAGAATACTTTGTGTGTGTGTGTGTGTGTGTGTGTGTGTGTGTGTGTGTGTGTGTGTGTGTGTGTGTGTGTGTGTGTGTGTGTGTGTGTGTGTGTGTGTGTGTGTGTGTGTGTGTGTGTGTGTGTGTGAGAGAGAGAGAGAGAGAGGGAGAGGGAGAGAGAGAGAGTCACTGCAACATAACTTGAGAGAGAGAGAGAGAGGCCGAGAACGGAAGGTGTGAGAGAGAGTCACTGCAACATAACTTGAGAGAGAGAGAGAGAGAGAGAGAGAGAGAGAGAGACAGAGGGCGAAAGAGAGGCCAGGAACGGAAGGTGTGACTCAAAAGACACAATGGCAACAAAAATACTGTAATTATGGAGATCCTCTAAGAATGTAGCGATCAATGCATTCAAAGAGACGGCATCTTATATAGGAAGCTCTCTCCCACTTTTAGTGCTTTATGAAGTGCTTCACATTTGTCATACCTAGAAAGAAGTTAGACATTGCACACACCTAGAATACTTTGTGTGTGTATGTGTGTGTGTGTGTGTGTTTCTGTGTGTGTGTGTGTGTGTGTGTGTGTGTGTGTGTGTGTGTGTGTGTGTGTGTGTGTGTGTGTGTGTGTGTGAGAGAGAGAGAGAGAGAGAGAGAGAGGGAGAGAGAGATTCACTGCAACATAACTTGAGAGAGAGAGAGAGAGAGGGGAGAGAGAGATTCACTGCAACATAACTTGAGAGAGAGAGAGGGGGGGGGGAGAGAGAGAGAGTTTCACTGCAACATAACTTGAGAGAAAGAGAGAGAGAGAGAGGTGTGACTCAAAAGACACAGTGGCAACAAAAATACTACAATTATGGAGATCCTCTGAGAATGTAGTATCCAAAGAAGACAACCAAGAGTCGTGAGCAAATTGGTATCCACTACATACATAAGCCTCCACCAAAATGTAGTCAATATCCCCAAAGCCACCAAAATATAGATCCGCTAAGCCTACAAATCGGAAAGAAGTGAGTATCTATTTTGGAGATCCTCTGAGAATGTAGTATCCAAAGAAGACAACCAAGAGTCGTGAGCAAATTGGTATCCACTACATACATAAGCCTCCCCCAAAATGTAGTCAATATCCCCAAAGCCACCAAAATATAGATCCGCTAAGCCTATAAATGAGAAAGAAGTGAGTATTACTATCTATTACATAATTCACTTCTTGCAAGGGTTGCCCTGCTTTGAACTGGATGGAACATCTCCAATGGCATTAATCCCCTTCTTGGGCCAATGGGTCGTTACCAATGCATGGAGCTTGTTTGAGATAGATCTAACTTCGGACACACTTGTAGTATGTTGTACTGCTACGGCGGTCAATTTTTTGCTAGTGCTTTTTAATTTAGGCACAATGCTTTTGAAATTCATGCTCTCCTTGTCAAGAAGGGACCTCTCCAAGAGACTCATGATTTTTGCCTGGTTGCTTTCTATGCGAGAAAGTTGTCCTTGCACTGAGCTGTGCTACTACAAAATACCATTGATTTGTAGTTGCATTCGCTCCTCTAGATGATGAAGATAAACCCCTTGCTCATATTGTGAATGGCTCAACCAATGAATGCTCTCTCTATAGGAAACTTGTGATGCCTCCGCTCTCTCACATGAGGCTTGAATTTTCGAGCATACTGTGTGGATGATACCTAGTCCATCTACAATTTGCTTCTTTGTAGGTCCATCCCCACCTCGGGCAACGCGCTTGGCATTTCGTAAATTGTTGCCTGGGTCTCTCTCTGGGGTAGAAAATATCACCTCCGAAGAATCTCCTCTAGAGGTAAGCACGTGCTCCATTACTGTAAGAATAAGATATATATTTAGCACAGGGTTATACATGTTTTTCTCTCTATCTATTTCTCTCTCTATTTTTCCCCTATCCACCTCTCTATACCTCCCTCTCTATGGCGCAAGGTGGCCATAGAGAGAGCAATAGCCAAAGCCTGTGTGCATCCTATGGCCATAGCAAAAGGTTGTTGACTTTCCTATGGGCATAATGTGAAACCAAGCGGGCTCCCGCACACACACACACACACACAAAGGCTCTCTCTCTCTCTCTCTCTCTCTCTCTCTCTCTCTCTCTCTCTCTCTCTCTCTCTCTCTCTCTCTCTCTCTCTCTCTCTCTCTCTCTCTCTCTCTCTCTCTCTCTCTCATGCCAAATGTTGTGCATTTTGGAAAGCACAAAAAGTGTGTGAGAAGCTTCCTGTGTAGGATGTCGTCTCTTGGAATGCACTGATTGTGGGATATGCCTAACTTGGTTAGGGCCAAGAGAGCGGCTGCCCCACCTAATGCTTCTTGTCCATCAGCTCCATCCCTCTCTCCCTCTCTCTCTCTCTCTCTCTCCTACTCATGTGTAGGCATATCCCACAATGAGTGCACTCCAAGAGACGACATCCCATAGATTAAGCTCATAGAAAGCAGTTTTTGTGCTTTATGAAGTGCATGGCATTTGGCATACATGTCGACCAAGGCAATGCTAGAATTCAAGATTTTTACACTAAATTTCTCTACAGGTTGTAGGTTTTCTCAAGTTCAAATTTAAAATTTAAAGGTAAATACCAAAACTTGTAAGTGGGATTACATTAAACCTAGGTTTTTTCTAGCTCTGCGAGCCCCACCATTATCAGAGCTCATTGAAAGCACTTTTTGTGCTTTATGAAGTGCTTTATGAAATGCTAGGGTTCAAGATTCGGGAAAAATCATTTTTTTTAACATACAAAATTCCTTCCCTTGAATTTACTAAGGGAAAATTTTAGAAAATTAGTCTATCATTTGAGTTTTTACACTATCTTTCTATATTTCGGGGCGGAATTTCTCCTTTTTCCCTTGCCTTCAATCAGCATTTTTGAAATTGAAAACGGCACAATATTAAGCTGACTCCGACCGAGACACACACACACACACACACACACACACACACACACACACACACACACACACACAAAGGCTCTCTCTCTCTCTCTCTCTCTCTCTCTCTCTCTCTCTCTCTCTCTCTCTCTCTCTCTCTCTCTCTCTCTCTCTCTCTCTCTCTCTCTCTCTGTAGGCATATCCCACAATGAGTGCACTCCAAGAGACGACATCCCATAGATTAAGCTCCTTGAAAGCACCTTTCGTGCTTTATGAAGTGCATGGAATTTGGCATACATGTCGACCAAGGCAATGCTAGAATTCAAGGTTTTTACACTAAATTTCTCTACAGGTTGTAGGTTTTCTCAAGTTCAAATTTAAAATTTAAAGGTAAATACCAAAATTTGTAAGTGGGATTACATTAAACCTAGGTTTTTTCTAGCTCTGCGAGCCCCACCATCATCAGAGTTCCGTATCAATGCAAAATAGCGCATATAAGCTCCTCTCCCGCCCTGTTTATTTGTCTGCTGATCCGTCGATAATGAGTTGTAGATCAATCCCTCAATTCCTCCTCCTCCTACCTTTTGAAACTAAGTTTGCCATGTGTTTTCTTAGCTTCAAGCCTAGTTCGCCCCCGTCAAGACATTTGCCGTTTTGTTGGCCATGCGATCTGCCTAGAGGCGCACAGAGAGAGAGAGAGAGAGAGAGAGAGAGAGAGAGAGAGAGAGAGAGAGAGAGAGAGAGAGAGAGAGAGAGAGAGAGAGGATCTGTTGGCCGTGCGACCCTTAAGCTGAAACACATTTTTCTTGAACACTGACTCACAATCTCAATCTCACGTGGAGAGGAGGGGCATGAAATGAAATGAAATGAAATGTTATATAAACGTCCTCAAAGGGCCAAGGTCTATGAGACCAAACATTACTTTTGAAGACCTATTTTTTGTAACTGTTGGTAGACTTTGGAAAACCAAGCACCAAATGGAGGGGATTCCAACCTAAACTCTTAGCATTTCAAGAAGTGTAGCTCACACCACCAAGAGGTCTTTGAGGGTGATATCCACTGCCATATCTCAAACCCTCAATTGTTAAGAGTGTCCTATTGTTCTAAGAGTGTCACCTAGTGTCCGGTGGTACAGAGTGCTCTCAAGATGTTGCCAGCGCTTATCTCAAACCCTCAACTGTGTTAAAAGTGTCCTATTGTCCTAAGAGTGTCACCTAGTGTCCGGTGGAGCTGTTCCAATCTGCGAGTGAGGTACACTTTAATTTATTTGGCTTGTTGTGCAGTGCTTAGCCCTACTCACATAGGGCTCTAATCCAGTTTAAAATTTAAATGATAACCTAAGTTTCTAAAATTTTCTCTATTTCGGGGCAGAATTTTTCCTTTTCCCCTTGCGCTCAAGCGGCGTTTTGGAAATTGAAAACAGCACGATATTAAGCCGAAACACATTTTTCCCGAACACTGACTCAAAGTCTCAATCTCACGTGGAGAGGAGGGAGATGAAATGAAACGAAATGAAATGTTATATTAAACGTCTTCAAAGGGCCAAGGTTTATAAGAGCCCGCAGAGATGACGATGGCGCTGCTGCAGTAGCCGGGAGAAGGATGGCAAGCCCGTGTGCGCTGCTGCAGTAGCCGGCTCAGATGGCAATGAGCCCACAGAAATGACGATGGCGATGAGCAGTGATGACAGCCCGGGTGCGCTGCTACAGTAACCGGGAGGAGGATGGCGTGCGCTGCTGCAGTAGCCGGGAGGATGAAGGAAGGCTCCAATGGCGAGCCTGCGTGAGAGTCGGTGGTCAACACTGCACCATGCTGATAGCTGTGAGGGGCGTGTGTGGGGGCATGAGGTTTGGTGGTCACCGTTGCATGCCGAACATCCTCGGGCATTGATAACGATAACTCACAGTCTCAATCTCACGTGGAGAGGAGGGAGATGAAATGAAATGAAATGAAATGTTATATTAAACGTCTTCAAAGGGCCAAGGTCTATGAGAGCCTGCAGAGATGATGATGGCACTGCTGTAGTAGCCGAGAGGAGGCTGGCGAGCCCGCGTGCACTGCTGCAGTAGCCGGCTCAGATGCCAATGAGCCCACAGAAATGACGATGGCGATGAGCAGCGATAACAGCCCGCGTGCGCTGCTATACTAGCTGGGAGGAGGATGGCGTGCGTTGCTACAGTAGCCGGGAGGAGGAAGGAAGGCTGCAATGGCGAGCCTGCGTGAGAGTCGGTGGTCAACACTGTGCCATGCTGAGAGCTGTGATGGACGGGTGCAGGGGCATGAGGTTTGGTGGTCACCGCTGCATGCCGAACATCGTCGGGCATTGATGACGATGATTTTAGTAGATGACGATGCATCCAAACATTGTAGATTGTATCAATTTTGGCCTTCTGAAGACCTTTAATATAACATTTCATTTCATCTCTCTCTCTCTCTCTCTCTCTCTCTCTCTCTCTCTCTCTCTCTCTCTCTCTCTCTCTCTCACACACACACACACACACACACACACACACACACACACACACACACGAATTGATAGACAATCAGGCTTCTTATCAAAACTTGCCAATCTCTTTATCTTTGGAGATATTTAATCTCACAGCCAGGGCTATTTTGGTAATTTTGATAATTTTCCCCTTGTCTTTTTGTACACAGACAGGATTTTCTTTTCTTTTTGTTCATTTCATTTCTCTCTCTCTCTCTCTCTCTCTCTCTCTCTCTCTCTCTCTCTCTCTCTCTCTCTCTCTCTCACACACACACACACACACACACACACACACACACACACACAGACGTTCGATATAACATTTCATTTCATGGCATTAAGGGTGCATGGCATGACACAGGGGCGCAGTCGTCGTCGGCAAAGCGCAACTCTCTCTCTCTCTCTCCCTCTCTCTCTCTCCCCCTCTCTCTCTCTCTCAGAACGCCAGAGAAGTCCTGAGTGCATGGCATGACACAAGGGTGCAGGAATGACACAGGGCAGGGTTTTAACAAAGCGAGAGAGAGAGAGAGAGAGAGAGAGAGAGAGAGCTCCGCAGTACCTGCAGTCGTCGCTGGTGAGGAGCAGACGTCCGTGAGGTGAGCCGAAGTCACTGCAGGTGTTAGCCAGTGGTGCAGTAGCCGGTGATGGCAATCGGTGAGGTGAGGAGCCGCAGACGTCCACGAGGTGAGGAGCCGCAGGTCACCACAGTAGTAGCTATCGATATTGAGAACCTGCAGTCGCTGGTGAGGAGCAGACGTCCGTGAGGTGAGTCGTAGTCACCGCAGGTGTTAGCCGGTGGTGCAGTAGCCGGTGATGGCAACCGGTGAGGTGAGGAGCCGTAGACGTCCACGAGGTGAGGAGCCACAGGTCACCACAACAGTAGCTGTCGTCACAGGCATTGAGGAGTAGCAGCAGCCGGTGTGGAGGAGCAGCAGTAGCCGCAGGCGATGAGGACCCTCTCTCTCTCTCTCTCTTGAGGATGACGAAGGTGAGGTGATGGAGCAGGACCTCCTCTCTCTCTCTCTCTCTCTCTCTCTCTCTCTCTCTCTCTCTCTCTTTGATCGACCTGGCATCGCCACAAGCGCGCCATCTTGAGTAGGCGGCTGACGGCAATTTCTTTACAATATTTTTGAAACTTTTAAGAGCCCGCCCGACTCCTCCGCAAGAGATGGTCGCCTGACTCTTCATGAGTTGCCACGTGGCCAGGGGGGGGGGGATTCCCTCCCCCTTTATCTATTAGTATATATAGATAATTGGTTGATTTTTGTCCCCTTCTGGGTTGAGCATAATTCCCAATTTTCATTAATTTAGGCATTGTGTAGACATTAATTTTGATTACACACATTGGTTGATAGTTTTGTGTGTAAGTCACTAACCTCACTAATTGCTCACTATTTTTTACTAATCATGTTAACTCTTGCTTGTTTTGGGTGCTAGTTGTGCATTCTTGGATGTATAATCTTGTGCAAAAAGAGTTCAAACATTTTTGGTGTAATTTTAACTAGTTAAAATTGCAAATTCTTGGCTATCTTTTAGCTTGCCTTTAGAAAACCAAGCTTTCAATTATTTTTAATAGGCTGAATTGCAAAGATGCGGCTCAATTTTGAGCTTACACTGAGATAATTGGTAAGCTTACGAGTTATGTGAAAGTCCGTATATCCTTCAAAATTTTAGCCCAAAAAATAGAAAATAGTGATAAGCTTTACGAAGTTTGTGAAAGTTGATATATCCTTCAAAATTTTGGCCCAAAATACAGGAAATAATTTTGTGTGTGTCTTCTCTTTTCTCCAAAATTAAGGGAGGAAAAAGAACAAGTTATATACTTCCCTCTCTATTTATTGTCCCTTATTGGCCTGCCCAAAGCTCAAAAGCTATAGAGATCACTTCTCTTTTTGCTAACTAAAGTAGGAATAAAGTATTTTTTGATACACTTAAAATGTTGATTGGTTGAAATAAGATAGTGGGCACTCATTGAAATGAAAGAGTGTGTAAATCTAATGATAGACATGTCTTAAGTTTTGAAAAATGAAATGATCGCTCATATATCAAAGAAAAGATTTTGTGTTATCCAATGCCTCAGAAAGCATGAAAAGTTGACAGCCTTATATGTTAAACGATAAAGCTTAGAGGCTCCACAAATCCCAAGAGTTAATTTTTCATTTTGAAATTTGAAAAGTTCTTTTACCCATCTTTTCATTTTGAGAATTTCATTCACGATTGAAACTTGAGGTAATGACTAAAGTTGTCATTTTTGTTGGTTAAAACTTTATAGAAGGAATTTATCCTTTAGAGCTTTAATTTTTATAGATTTTTTTTTTTGAGATTTTAAACCTAATCCAATGAGGAACTAAATTTTTTTTTTATTAGAAGGTAAAAATTTGAATTAAAGAAAGTGAAAATGTTACATGGATCCACATGTAGGGAGAGGGTCACCCCGAGACGTTAGAGTTTTAGAACTTACTAATTTAGAACTTTAAAGCTTTTAAAGTGGGATTTACAACTTAGCGATCTACAGTTTTAATTTGTAAAAGGTGCTCTAGAGCATTAAAAATGTAGATTTTTTAAAGTGGGGTGTAGATCGTAGGGATCTAAAGCTTAGGGTGTAGAGCTTAAGGGTGCTTTTTTAATTCAATTCACTATGCTTATGGTTTTTTTTAAGGCTTAGAGATGTAGAGATTTTAAAGTGGGATCTAGCCTCAGATCAAGGCCTAAAATTGACGCTTTTTTTTGTCAAGGGTTAAGTAATAACTAAAGTTGTCATTTTTGTTGGTTAAAACTTTATGGAAGGAATTTATCCTTTAGAGCTTTAATCTTTAAAGATTTTTTGTTTTGAGATTTTAAAGCTAATCCAATAAGGAACTAGAGTTTTTTTTTTATTAGAAGGTAAAAATTTGAATTAAAAAAAGTGAAAATGTTACATGGATCCACAGGTAGGGAGAGGGTCACTCAGAGATGTTAGAGTTTTAGGGCTTACTAACTTAGAACTTTAAAGCTTTTAAAGTGGGATTTCCAACTTAGGGATCTATAGTTTTAATTTGTAAAAGGCGCTCTAGAGCTTAAAAATGTAGAATTTTTAAAGTGGGGTGTAGAGCATAGGGATCTAAAGCTTAGGGTGTAGAGCTTAAGGGTGCTTTTTTAATTCAATTCAGTATACCTATGTTTTTTTTTAAAGCTTCGAGATGTAGAGATTTTAAAGTGGGATCTAACCTCAGATCAAAGCCTAAAATTGACGCTTTTTTTTTCAAGGGTTAGGTAATAACTAAAGTTGTCATTTTTGTTGGTTAAAACTTTATGGAAGGAATTTATCCTTTAGAACTTTAATCTTTTTTTTTTTTGAGATTTTAAAGCTAATTCAATGAGGAACTAGATTTTTTTTTAATTAGAAGGTAAAAAGTTGAATTAAAGAAAGTGAAAGTGTTACATAGATCCACAGGTAGGGGAGGGTCACCACGAGACGTTAGAGTTTTAGGGTTTACTAACTTAGAACTTTAAAGCTTTTAAAGTGGGATTTACAACTTAAGGATCTACAGTTTTAATTTGTAAAAGGCGCTCTAGAGCTTTAAAATGTAGAATTTTTAAAGTGGGGTGTAGAGCATAGGGATCTAAAGCTTAGGGTGTAGAGCTTAAGGGTGCTTTTTTAATTTAATTCACTATGCTTATGTTTTTTTTTAAAGCTTAGAGTCGTAGAGATTTTAAAGTGGGATCTAGCCTTAGATCAAGGCTTAAAATTGACGTTTTTTTTTGTCAAGGGCTATTTTGCCTATCAAAACATGTGCTTTAAAAAAAACTCATGTCATCTGACATGCTAGAATCTCAAAATTGCCTATCATTTTTTGTGTTTATATCTTTAAGTTAATGATATATATGAAAAATTATATAAATTGATTGCATTACACAAAGCATATGAAAGGGTACTTGAAAAATTGCATCTCAAAAAGAAAATTTTATGAGGCGTGGCATGATTCCATACATTATGTTTGTGTTTATCCTATCAAAACACCACTTTGATACTCTTCAATCCTTCATCGTGGTCAAACATTTATGATGTTATCTGTAGATCACTTTCTCTATGGATCAATATGATTACCATCATAGTAGTTTTTTGTTTCACTTTCATGTTCTTTATTAGTTTCCTTAATTTGGCAGGCCTTGTGATTTTATCACTTGTTTTTTTGGTCTACTTTTATTAACTAGTCCCAAAGATGCTGAGATTCCTTCGAAAAAGATTTCGAAGTTGAAGGCAAAAAAAAACCGTTTGTGTCCCAATCATCGGCTCGCCTTCATCATGACCATGTCTTCGCGCTCACATTCCCCTTTGCCTCTGCACTCAAATGACATATGGTCTCTCCCACTCTCTGTCTCTCCCCCCCGAACTCGTTCGTGTCTCATCATTTCCTGCCCTCACAAGGCAAAAATTTTTAAAAATCTCTACATTTCTTGCTTCATGCGCTTCCATTGACTCTACGCACAAATAGGGAGCCCTCAAAGACACCTTCGCGAGGGCGAGGCAAAATTGACTTTGTCTAGAAAACGAACTCTATGCCTATGTGGCGCAACCGGCAATTGGGGGCATCCATGCACATAAAGATCCCCCCCCCCCCCCCCCCCCCGAAAAAAGTTTGCAGGCTTATGTAATTGTGCAAACACTGCTCATTCAACGAGCTGCATTTAGCTTAGTGGTTGATCATTGGACTATGAGCGACACCGTCCGGGGTTCAAACCTTGTGTGTGATTAATCATCGTTTTGCTGATTAAACAGCTCTTTGGAATCAGCATTTCATTCGCCTTGGAAAAAACTAAGGCATGAAATGTGACCTGCACAACTGGTCCAACCGGTTGCCCAGCACACCATGTGGCAAACTCTAGAGGGTGCCACATCCTCTAAAGTCCGATATTTAGACTGAGCCGGCAAAACTCTTCTACGTCGTGTTAGTTGTCGGCTTAGCAACAAGCTCCTCCTCTCTCCACTAACACCGCACGGCGTCTCTCTCTCTCTCTCTCTCTCTCTCTCTCTCTCTCTCTCTCTCTCTCTCTCTCTCTCTCTCTCTCTCTCTCTCTCTCTCTCTCTCTCTCTCTCCATCCCTCCCTCACTTTGCTAGCAGGCTTGTCAAATACCATCACGACAAAGGAGCAAAAAATCTCGAAGCGCCGCACCAAGGCACGTCGACTTTCTCTGTCTCTTCGTCCTCTACATGTCAATTTGCTAACTCGAGTGGACGTTCTCAATCCACCCCCAATATTTTGTCATAAATTCCCAAAATGCCCTTCAAATTTCTCAAAATTCCCAAAATACCCCTGGCTACTCTGCTGCGAGGTTAACTTTTTCCAAATAAAAATAAAATTTGTAGCTTTTCATAAGAAGACTGATTGTTTATCAATACAAGATGCTAAAACTAGAATTTGATTCGGTTTTAGACATAATTAGCCTTTTTCTCGCCAAGTGATTTGTAACAAATCACATGGTAAGCTCCCAGAAACGGATCTCAATTGTCAAAAAGGAATAAACATTAGAAAATCTTGAACAATCCAACCAAATATACACAATAGTATTTTGGGAATTTTAAATTTTGAGGGGAATTTCCATGAATTAGAGGGGTATTTTGGTAATTTTCGCTTAAAAAATATCTCCCCCTCTTTTTCTCTCTCTGTCTTCACCCTCCCACCTCTCTCTCTCTCTCTCTCTCTCTCTCTCTCTCCCCACGCTAAGATCCTCCTTAATCAAGTTTTCTTTTGATGTCAAAGAGGGAATCTTCAAAGATACCCTCTAATTCAACCCAAAAGTAAAATTGGCAGGACCTACTCTGTGTGCAATGTTCACCTTCCATTGTTGTGCTAAGTGAAAAAGTGTAGTTGATCCACCCCCTGGCCTCGGTCAAAATTCCTCACCTACTTCACTGGTGGTATTAGAACTACATTCCCCTGGCGAATTTGACCATTTCGATGGCGAGAGATTATCTCATTTGCTTGCAAACTCTGCACCTTGTCAAATTAAATTCCCTCTCTCTCTCTCCAAAACAAAGTGCATGAGTGAGTGGATCAAATAGCTTTCACTCCCATGGCTTCTCTCACCGATCCGCCTACTAGTGCATGTGCACTTGTACCTTTAGTTCCTTTCTTATCTTTTTTCCTCCCCTATTTTCCCCTAGTTCTCTCCTTCTCTCTCTACTCAATCCAGGCTCCTCTCTCTCTCTCTCTCTCTCTCTCTCTCTCTCTCTCTCTCTCTCTCTCTCTCTCTCTCTCTCTCTCTCTCTCTCTCTCTCTCTCTCTCTCTCTCTCTCTCTCTCTCTCTCTCTCTCTCTCTCTCTCTCTCTCTCTGCGCATGAGACGTTCACAAAGCCCGTTCCATAAGCTTTTGATGTTGTGGCCCACTCTTTTTTGGAGATGCATGGAATAATTTTGTGGCCTAATATATCATAATGAATCCCCTCCTTCCCTGTGTTGACGATGGTCACCACACATGCAAGCATTCTATCCAAGCATAGCTCTTCTCTCAGTGCAAGCAGCAAGGTAAGTCCTCCATCTTCTTCTTCTTCTTCTTCTTCTTCTCTCTCTCTCTCTCTCTCTCTCTCTCTCTCTCTCTCTCTCTCTCTCTCTCTCACACACACACACACACACACACACACACACACATAGCTTACACTTTCCTTAAACTCGGTGGGATCCTCCCTCTTTCTTGGGTTGGAAGATGTTCAATATGGGACATTTTTATCATAAATGGTATGTGACTCTCTCTCCAATAATGGGGTGCCTTCCCTGCAAACCATGTGACGACCCACAATCCATGCTTTCTTTCGCCCCATTTACCTTCTAGCTTGATTGCGCGTCTTTGCCACCTACGGACATCTCCCCTCCCTCCTAATTTGCCGATAAGCTTGACCCTCTATTCAAAGTACCTGCAAGATTTTTGCATTGCTTGCATTGGTTTGTGAGTCTGGCATTCACTCCGGTATGTGCTTAAGAAGTTGGGTGCTTTCTATGTCATACCTAATACACTTGTTTACTGACCAGATCTTAGCTTTATAAGGTTAGTCTTCTTTTTTACAGTCTTTAACTTGTTGGATTGATATGCTTTCACCATGGTAGTCTTGATCGTGCACTTAACTTGTTTGGAGGACTACTTGATCATGCACTTAGATTCCACCCTGGTAATCTTGATTGTGCACTTAGCTTGTTGTGAGGACTTCTTGCACTTAGAGATGGCATGACCCACTGGCACTCCTCCACCAACTATATAATCTCCATGATTTGATAGTATAAGACAATGGCTGCCAGCAAATTCCACCTCCTAGGTTCTTTATATTAAGGTGAGGAACTACCATCCCTCACTTAGTCTTTCTTAAACTTATATTTGCAAAGAGATAGAATGTGGTAGATATTGGTTTGTTTGTGGGGATTTTTTGTCTCTACTGTAGAAGAACTTTGGACCGATTACACTCTTTGATGATGATAAAGGGATATTTTAATTCACAAATCTAATTTTGGGTTTTTTATAGATGGATTGACAAATCAATTTTTTTGAAATATAACTACTAACACTAGTTTCGGTTAGAAAAGACTACAGATGTATTGGAAATTGATATATATTTATTTTATTGCAACTGACAAGTGAAAAAAGCATGATGAAGATATAGGCTACGCGAAAGGGCATCACATTTATGTATATTTTATTATTCAAGTGCTCTTTATGAGCTGTTCATTTACGTCCAGTCAACCAATGTGAATTCATTTTGAGCATTCAAGAAATTTATAAATAAATACGTGCAAAAGAAAAATGCTCACTCGTACACGGGACGAGATTGCACCCAATGTCTATGTTATTCTTCTCTCCTCTCCTCTCTTCTCTCTCACCGTGCTTGTGTAGCACTCTCCTCTAAGAGGTGCATCAACACGTGCTCTCTTATTCTCTCTCGCTCTTTGTCTCTCTCTCTTCGCGTATGACTTTGATTATATGCTCACAAGATTTGTCTATTTGATGATCAAAGCCCAAGACGTTGTTCTTGGTGAGTTGTTGATCATATCAACAAAGGCCTCTATGTGCGATAGCATATGGAGCTAAGTTGTTATTTTCATGGTTCATGCTATTTTCCCTTTGTTTATTTCTTTGTTAGAAATATTAGGAAAGAGGTCTTGTTATTGAGAATCTTAATGCAAGTATTAAGTAGCTTGCGCATGTTTGTTCCCATGAATAGCTGCAACTAGCAAGGCCTTTTTTTCTCCTTATTTTTCTCTGGGTGACCTTTTTGAGTAGGTAAAAGCGTGCATATTGCATTGTGCAATGCCTACTCACTTACTATGGCCAACTCCCTAACACAAACCCCGGGGCGCTACACATCCCACCCCTTCTCACACAAGTTGCCCTCTATGCTCGTGCCTACCCTAATCAACTCATGACTCGTCAATGCAATAGCCGAAAAGTAACTCACAGCTCGCCCATAATTTTTTACTTATTATTTTTTAGCTCATTTTTGCTACTTTCGCCAGCATGCAACGTTCATTGTTGCGCCGGTTTTTCTTGTGATATACAACCTCCCATCTACAGAATCAGCAACAACCCACTCTGTCTATACCGCTACCATATGACTCCTCTCTCCCGCCCTCGTATGCAACCAACCTTTTGGTGCTTTCCAGCTACACGCCCGCCTCTGTGTGTTATGCATGGACTATTGAACCCTCTCCCTTGTTTACAATTGCAATGCACACACCCAACTGCAACCTAACTTTCCCACCTACAGATATCCCCGGCCGCTCAGTACACCACCAATCACTCAGTGTTTTTTTCAAGACATTCACTAACTATAGTTGCTGCATGACTTACACAGTGCAATATACAATAGCTCTCAATTACCTCTCTATTTCCCACACACACACACATATACCCTTGTGAGCTTGAATATAGATAGGCTAGCCAACGTACGCTATCTCACTCTCTATCTCTCTCCCTCTCGCTATCAAATTATCTGTCTCCCTCTCTCTCGGCTAGAAATTTCTCCTAGTTGCACCTGCGTAACTCACTCTCTCTCTCTCTCTCTCTCTCTCTCTCTCTCTCTCTCTCTCTCTCACACACACACACACACACACACACACACAATATAGTGTGCCTCAATTCAACCCCCCATAACTGCTTTGCCATGAGTTCTAAAAATCTTCAAGCGACCACCAATTATCACTTTTCCATCAAAACATTTCAAACCTCCTATTTCTTCATCAACCTTTAGCACTAAGTAACCCAAACCTCATTTTCCCCCTTCCTCTCTTGAGCCAACCTTCATCTTTTATTCTTCTCCTCTCAAACTTGACCCATATCTCCCCCTCCAAAACTCTAAATTCCTCGCTTTACACCATTCTCCACTCGAAAGCAAGGATATAACACCGTCGTCGAGCAAAGCACAAAGGCAACACATAACTGCAAAGGCTGCATAGGCAAAAATCTCACTATCTGACAACCAAGCAGCTACAATGACTCATGAACTTCCAAATCTATCATGGTTTCCCAATGGCATTGCACAACATATAGATTTCCATTTTCCAAGACTACACTATTGGCAACTATATCTGTTGGGGCATTGAAGTGCACCGATATTTTTTCGATGGCCAATCAACAATAGACTACTTGGTGCTTAATACCTTCCGTGCCTAGCACGAGCACGCCAAGGGTCAACGCAAATGTCATGGCATTCCAGACTTTGGCACACCCTGCCTCGGCAATATCGACTAGGTGAAAGCAAAGCTTGGCACCGGCAAAATTCTTGTCACCAATAAAATTCCTACATCACTGACTCTTGTCAGCAATAAAATTCCTACTCTTGTCTTGGCTCCACTCGACTTGTTGCACTCACTAACAGTCAAAACTACTCAAGAAGCCATCTATTGATTACATGCTTTGATGCCACAAACATAGCATAGAAAATTAGATGATAAGGTTGTTAAATGCATTTTTGTTGGTTACAGTACTGAAAGCAAAGGTTACAGGGTATACCACCTGCAAACAAAACATATCTTGGTTTCATGAGATGTTATGTTTGTGGAAGATTCTATTCTGCCTTTATTATCATGAACCAGAGACATTAATGTAAGCTCACAAGACATTTATGACACCTTGTTGCCTCTTTTTAATGATGGAAACTAGAATGTTAATTCCAATTAGGAAAATGTACAACCTATGGGGGGTTTTCAGAATGTCATGGATTAGCCTAAACTGATGCAGATGTACATTATGTACTTGATGTGGAAAGGGTTGAGACTGAGGAGACTAGAGGTATGCCAAAATGGTTGGTGCATACTTTGCATGACAATAAATTGGATGCACCTATGTCTTGCTAGACTCGTTCAAGTCCTTGCCATGCATCTTTTACATTAGATTGTTATGCTTTGGATGTTGCTAGTTTATGTGATGTGGAGGAACCTCTGCCTTTGGATGAAGCACGGAATTCAAAAAATTGGGATGGCTGCCATGCAATCAAAATATGATGCACTTACAAAAAAAAAAAAAATGTGATTTGCCTCTTGGCAAAAAGGCCATTGGTACGAAGTGGGTTTACAAGTTGAAACATAAGGCAGATGGTGAGATTGATCGCTACAAGGCTCAACTTGTTGCAAAAGGTTATGCACAGTAGAAAGGCATTAGTTATTATGAAGAGACTTGTGCTCCCACTTGTCATATGACTACTACTCATTTTTTATGTGCATTGGTTGGATGGGATGTACATCAATCAGACATTGTTACTACTTTCTTAAATGGTGATATATTTGAGGAAGTCTATGTAGCACAACCGCACAATTTTGTCTAGAAAGGACAAGAAGATAAAGTGTGCAAGTTAAGAAGCAGTCTCCTCGTGCTTGGTATAAGAAAGCTTACACTCATTTCGTTAAACGAGGCTTTTGTAACAATCCAATTGAAAGCACTTCGTATGTCCAACATGAGGGTGATGTATTTCTCATTGTTGTTCTATATGTCGATGATTTGCTGATTACTAGCGAAATGAGACACATATTGTTGAATTTAAGGCTGATTTGAATGCAACTTTCAAAATAAAAGACTTGGGGCTTTTGCATCATTACTTGGGCATATAGTTCAAGGAGTGTGATGGTGATATTTCCTTGTGTTAAACAAGCTACATAGAGACATTACTATGTAAGTTTGTACTTGAAGACTGCAAAACTATTGCTAATCCCATGGAAACCGGTTTAAAATTGAGCCTTCATGATTCTAGTGATCCTGCCAATGTCACTCTTTATGACACCGTTGTTGGTGTTAAGAGTTTTGGCATCCATTGCCTCCATTGTATACACGTTCAGTTATTCATTGCCACAGTTAATTGGTTCTCTCTCTCTCTCTCTCTCTCTCTCTCTTGAGGATATGTATATGCATTGTAAGAACCTCTATGAGCAACCCAATGTTGATAAGATGGAGGGTTGTAGCTCCCTTCCATTTATGTCTCCCTTCTTTACCATTGAAGATGTATGCCGCGCGCTTGAGAAACTTGCTACTCGCAAGGCAGGTGACCTTCAAGGTGTCAAGGCTGAAATGATTAAATGGACAAGCAAGAAAACACGATATTGGATATGCGATATGTTTAACCTTTCACTTCAGTATGGCATGCCTCATGATTGGAGTGCAAATTGGATCAAACCTTTGCACAAAGGAGGAGATGTAAACAATGTGAACAACTATCGCACTATAATGGTTGGTTCTTTGATGGCAAAGTTATTTGGATGTATCATGGAGATGAAGATAAGTGAATGGGCTGAAAAGAATGGCAAACGTGCGCTTGGCCAAGCAGGTTTTCGAAAGCATCATAGCACTATTGATCACCTTGTCACTCTTCGAGTTCTTATGGAAGCGTCTCGATTGAAAGGAAAAAAGTTGTATTGTTGCTTTGTGGATTTCAAGAAAGCTTTTGACATGGTACCGCGAGGAAATCTTTGGAGACGTATGCAAAGCCTTCAAGTGCCGAGAGAATTTATGCATGCAGTCTTTCGCATCTACCAAAAAGTGATATGTCGATTACGTATGGGAGATGGAATTTCAGAATTTTTTGCAAGCACTATTGGTGTCAAACAAGGATGCCCACTTTCCCCAACCCTCTTTGGGCTACTCATTGATGAATTGGAATACATGGTTCTTGATTTTATGCAGCAAGAAGGCATAGAAGAGGTTAAGATTAGAAATGCGGTGATCATGCTTTTGCTTTATGCCGATGATGTAGTGCTCTTGGCACATACCTTAGAAGATGCACAAAAGCTTATGAGTGTCTTGGAACGCTTTTGCCTACATAGCGGGCTGATCGTGAATGGATCCAAAACCAAGGTTATGCTTGTAAAGACCCTCAATGACGAAAATCCATGCATTGTATACAACAATGAGAAACTTGAAGTGGTAGATCACTTCAAGTACCTTGGCCTTGAGGTTCCATCCAATCATAAATGGAAGGATTGTGCAATGCGTCGCTTGGAAGCCGGAAAGAGGGCTTATTATGCATTTGAGAACATGTGCAATGCAGGAGAGATCAAGTGTTGGGCTCTCAAAAAGTACCTCTTTGACACATTGGTGACACCGGTGCTTCTTTATGGAGTGGAGGTGTGGGGTGGAAGCATCGGGAAGTCTACTTGGAAAGAGTTTGAGAATGTCCAAAAGCGTTTTCTCACCAACTTTCTCCAAGTCAAGACACAAACACCCTACATGCTCTTACTTCTTGAGTCCGGATCGCTTCCCATTGAGGTCTTGGGCATGGAAAGGGTTGTGGAGTACATGCGTAAGACACAACGTAGCCCTTTGCATCGACTTCCTAGAATCGCATATGAAGCAAGTCAAAAGGTTCAAAAGACATGCAAGAGCAAAATACTAAGTTCGGGGTGGATGCTTGATATCAAGAAATGGTTTGGAAGATGGGATGCATGTCACTTGGTCAAGGATGCGTCGATCGACTCCCAAGTTAATGAGGCCTTCTTACAACGCCAATGTATCATGGCTTGGGAGAAATCCGGAGGTTCTCGCTTCAGCCATTACACCACACACGTTGCCCCAAACTACAAATCTCTCTTCTTCTCGGAACGAGGTAACCGAACCCATTCCTACATCCTTGAGCCCATCCCGTTGAGTGCGATCCGCACCATTGCCTCCATTCGTCTTAGCTCCCATTCTCTACGCTGCGAGACAGGACGTTGGGGCACTGGCGAGGAGTGTCATCGACTTTGCACCTTATGCCCTCGTCAAGTGCGAGAGAGTGAGTACCACACACTACTTGAGTGCTCAGCTTTTGACCACATTAGGTCCTCTTTTCCCCATATATTCAGCCATGAGCTCTCCCTACATACCTTCCTCTCCCAACCACGATGTGGACTCTCTATTGCTACGCTCATTTCAGCCATTTTTGAGCATCGAGAGTCACTTATGAACTCCACTCACACCACGTGACATGTTCATTTGGTCCCATAGGTCATATTTGACCTCCCAGGACGATAATAGAACTATCTATCTATCTATCTCTCTCTCTCTCTCTCTCTCTCTCTCTCTCTCTCTCTCTCTCTCTCTCTCTCTCTCTCTCTCTCTCTCTCTCTCTCTCTCTCTCTCTCTCTCTCTCTCTCTCTCTCTCTCTCTCTCTCTCTCTCTCTCCATTGGTCTCTATGCTTATGCATCGTCGACTTTGACATGGTTTCACAGCTTGGTGTAGCTCGGTGATCGAATCCCTTGGCATGGAGGAGCAAAGAAGAGAAGAGAAGAACCTCTTCATCGAAAGCACTCTACTTCCTATGCTCCGAGCATGTTAAAACATTAATGTGCAACGGCGTCATATTCCCTCCATAAGCCTTTTGCAATGTTTCAAAATGATGGCCGCCAGGCCACTTGCTGTTGCCCCCTCTACGTTGCAAGCGTATCAAAACGTTGTTTGACAGGTGACCTCCCTTGGCAACACCTCCACGGTATGGAATCCCAAGCGCTTTGAAACATTATTGTCCACCAAAATTCCCCCTTGGCAATAGTGGTCCCCCCTTCTTTCAACATTGAGCCTAGCATTTTAGAACTTGTGTGTTGTGGGTTGTGGAGGGCACCATTGGAGACCCAGAGAGGGAGAAGGTTGCAATTGCCTTAGTGGCTTGTACGAGGGAGTAAAGGAGCAGCTTGGATGAGAAGGCGAGCAACCTGGAGCTCAAGAGAGGGTTTCGGAGCCCAGGTTTTGGAGCGGCTTGGGAGATGCAAAGAAATTGCAGCTTAAGAGAGGGACAGTTTGGAGATTTGTGCAACTTGGTTCGTCCGGCCACTTTGGAGTGCAAGAAGGTACCATATTACCCGATTTTGCAACTTCAACATGGCCTCTCCTTGCTTGAATGCCCGCAAAGACATTGACCAAAACCAACAAGTGGCTATGGATAGTGGATCCACCATCCAGTTTAGCGGCCTATGCACCAGCATAGTTCTCAAGAAATCCGGAAAATTGTTCGGCTTGAGATTGTGAAGTCAAAAGTAAGTGGAGGATTTTGCTAGAGGACAATGACAAAGGCAAGCTAGACAAGGATGGCATTACTAGTACTCATTAGCTACCTTCGTATCCATGAGGTACAACTATAATTGTTATAAATGTGACTTGACACTTTGTTTGGCTCGAGAGTTTGAAGCCAAAATCAAAAGCGGGAACTCACAAATAGATAAAGACAAAGCAAGTTGGATAGAGATTACGGTAATAAAGATTTGACAAAGGAGATCGGCATGGCACAGGTGGCAAAAGTCACAGTGGCCTCGATGTCAAATTTATAGTCAAATGATAGGTGTCACCACTAACTTCAGCCAGAGAGAGGCTTGTGAGTGGTAGAGAGGGGCAAGCAGTGCTCCCTATAATTAATTTGGACCCTTGTGTTGGAGTTCAAGTTATCGGTGTTTAGACTCGTGGTCGTAGTTCAATGCACATGCATCTGGTACGAAACCAATCATACGTCTAAAACACTATGGATGGGCGTGCCAATTCATTGTTGTTGGTCAATTCATGGACAGGATGTGTTCCACTTTTCATTATCTTGGAGTTTTATATTTTGGACGTGATGTGTTTACAATTCATGAATGGGGATTCTTGGATGTAGTGTGGTCTACAGTTCAAAATTTCTAAAAGGCAACCGATGCTCAAGATGGAAATTTTCAGGTACAAAGTTGAGGGTAGCAAAATCAAGGTGTATCCAATATCGTGGCTGGTGATGGGGTGTCCATGGTAGCTCCTACATCGACTTGGTCCCACTATTGATGTCCACTGTGAGCTACAGAGAGGGTGTTAAGTTTTGGCATCTCAAGTGAACAGCCCAATGTGATCCCATTATTTCTTTTGGCTTTAGGCATTTAGTTTGCTTATTTGTCGAAGTCTGGGTAGCCTCATTTTATTGAGGTTGCTATTTAAGCAACCCCTTTCCTCCATTGTATACACATTTAGTTATCCATTTCCAAGGTTGATTGGTTCAAGAGACTCTCTCTCTCTCTCTCTCTCTCTCTCTCTCTCTCTCTCTCTCTCTCTCTCTCTCTCTCTCTCTCTCTCTCTCTCTCTCTCTCTCTCTCTCTCTCTCTCTCTCTCTCTCTCTCTAGGGCGAGGGGCAGCCCTGCGGGAGAGCCTTTCACAGCCATAGCTCCGCCCCACCTCCCGTGTCCAACAGAATACCTGCTCGACAAGCCTCACTTGGCGGCTCCTGCTCCGACTCAACCTGCGGCTCCTGCTCCAACTCAACCCGAGTTCGTCCTGCCCGACTAATGAGTGCCCCTGCCCGACTGAACTCTGTCAACACAATCAATATTGAGCCCTAACTACAGGCGACCCTTCCCACGCAGAGCCTCGACTGCGAGGAAACCGGAAGAGACTCAAATAAGCAAATCTGACCCTTCCCACGAGAAACTCAGAGCCTCAAGTGGGAGGAAACCGGAAGAGACTTGAGTAAGAAGAAACTTCTCCCACCTGCAAATCTGCAATGCAACGCGAGGGTTCTCTCTCCCCAATCAAACGGACCCGTCTTTTTGTGCCCACCCCACGGGTGGATCCAATGGACCGTCTCCAATCTCAAATTCGAGAGCTCAAGGACGAGAATGCAGAACTCAAGGTGCGTCTTGCAGCCCTTGAGACACGTCTCTCCTCCTTGGAGTCCCAAAAGCAAGACGATAGTGAGCACCTTCTCGCCAAAGCAAAGGAGGTCGAACACACCCTAACCGCAATCATGGCCAACCTTGTCACCCAAGTTCAAGAAGCAACCATCATGGTCTCCTCCAAAGTAGAAGAGTGCATGCAAGAACGTCGCCGACGGGAAGGACTAGCACTATCCGTTCGAATCGGTGGCTTGCCATCTACTTGGTGGGGGGAGAGTGATGACTACACATCAACTCTAGTGAAGCTTAACCAAGCCATCCACCCAACGGAGTTCGACCCCAACACAATTGACAAGGTTCACCACGACAAGCACACCAACCAAGGCATCTTGGTCTTCAAGGCTAAAGAGGTACGTAGAGCACTTCTACAACAAGCACGACTTCTCAAGGGCACCAAAATTTGGATAAGCGAGGCATTGACACCCGCCCAACTCAAAGTTAAGAAACAAGAACTCCAAAAGGTTCGTGAAGCACGAGCAATCGGAAAATGGGCCGTCTACCAAGGCGGCAAGGCCATCATTGAGGAATTTCGAGCTCCAAAAACTCCCAAGCCACCTTTTCCTTTTCCCTCTCCTAAGTGACATGTGTCACAATTTTGTTGTATCCACTTTAGTCATAATTCTCCATGTACTCCTCTAGTAAAGAGGCACAACCGTGTACGTTTTCTTGGTCCCATGGGTCATATTTGACCTTCGAGGACGATAATGAAATCTATCTCTCTCTCTCTCTCTCTCTCTCTCTCTCTCTCTCTCTCTCTCTCTCTCTCTCTCTCTCTCTCTCTCTCTTCCCTTGGCCTCTACGCTTTTGCATCGTCGACTTTGACAATTGGATTCCTTATTTATGTATGCAATACGAGGCCCGATATTTAGTTTGCAGTCTCATAGGGGTCAGCAGATTTATGCATACCCCAAGGTCTAAGCATTGTCAAATTGTCAAGAGCATTTTTTGTTACTTGAGTGGCACTTTACATCTTGGCTTTTTTATCCCAAGGGGGGATCATTGCCGCCAAATTTCCATGCTTTTTGGGACTCAAATTTGGATGGTTCTTATGACATGCGAGTGTCCACAAGTGATTTTTGTTTCATGCTCAGTATTTCATGCATATCATGGTTGAGCAAGAAGCAACCTACTATGGCTACTTCCAGTTGTTGTGAGGCTGAGCATATGGTAGCCTTCATAGAGTGTGTATGGCCCAGACGCCTTATGGCTGATTTGGACATAACACTGCCAACATCATCTACATTGATAGTCAAAGGGCATTGGCAGTTGTCAGGAACCCACTTTTTTATGCTTGCACAAAGCACATTGAGGTGCATTATCACTATGTCAAAGAGAGACTCTAAGCAGGAGGGATCAGCTTGGCTTATGTGCCGACATAGGACAACCTTGCATATCTATTCACAAAGGCATTGCCTCGTGAGAAGTTTAAAGCTTTCCACGAAGCTCTGGGCTTACTTCTCTTTGTGGATTGAACACATCCTTAGGGCATGGCACTTCCCTATAAACTAGGTTCCAACTCTCTTCAATACATCACTCCTAGGGGGGGATTTGTTACCATATATATGTGGTAGTGATGTGTGTGCTTAGGACCGATGAGGCATTTTTTCCTTGCTAGGAGATTTTCCCCCTTACATTGTATATACGCCCATCATTCTAGGGATAGCTTATCTTTCCATTGTGTACAAAGCAATACACTCTCTTGTGTGGGCGCGCTCAGAGCTACTTTGTCTTCTGCAAGCTATGTGTGTTTCCTTCTTGCAACCCTATATCCAACAAAAGGAACATGAGTATCATGATGAAATGAAAATTTAGAACAGGGTGAGTATATGAAAGTAGAGAGCAACAAGTTTCAAGAAAAATCAGTCCTTGATAGCCTAAAGTAAACCTAAGTCGAGATCAAGTGGATGACAATATTGACTACCATTTTATTATAGTAAAAAGGACCATCATATCCTAGTAGATTATGATCCAAACAAAGCCAAACGAGAACAACTACAACATCATTAGATTCAACCACCTCCAATAGACATGAAAGCACATTGAAAAAATTGTTTTATGACTAACAAAGGCAAGTCAAAAACCCAATCACTCCATGATGGCATAAAGTAAGAATTGCCACGATAAACAATATCATGCAAGCTCCACTCCTACCCCTCCCATGTGTTTTATGGTTCAAGGGAAGAATGACATTCAGCCTTTTCAAGTCAACAAAAGGCTAGTGGAGAATTACAACTATTTATCCACCCTTAAGTGAAGCATTAGTACCATGTCTCACTTATAAAAAGCAATAGTCAGTCCCCTTTTTAAATTCCCAGCTTATGAAAAGAATCCAAAAGTAGTTACAAGAAAGAGTTGCAATGAACCTTATTTCAGAAACAAAATTCCACCTATCACCATATTTTGAACCCCTATATTATTTTGAGGGGATCACCACCATTAAGATCAAATTTGTGTGAGAATTTAGTATTGCTAGCACCATTATCAAAGTAAAACTTAAAAGCGTCATGTCAAAGAATACAAGATTTTGAAAAACAATTGTAGTAGATAAAAATTTTGATATGAAAAGAAGCAATATCCTCATCCATCTCCGTTCTTTCCAATTAGAATCAATAGAGCCTTGACCTCACACTTTATCTCTCTCATGTGCAAGTGCTCAATGACTAGGTGAGAGTGCTTAGTTTGTAATAGTGAAAACTAGACAAAAACAAGGGCTAATTGAGGGAAAGAAAATCCTCACCTAAAATAAGTGTTGGGAGTAGTACATAATGTTAGCCTCCTCCCTTTCATGCAGCATAAAGAGCATGATCAGCTACTGGAAGTACTTCCGCCCTCAAATATCAGTCAGTAGGAACAGTTTGATAGGAAAGCCTCTAGAGCACACATGGGCCAATTTATGCCATGTATAAGTTAACCCACATGAGGGGAAAAGAGCATTGCATAGAACATCAAAAAATTAGAAGAGGAGCTCGATGGAGAAGTAGTAATCGAAAATTATCCAACAATAGCATCCATAGCATACATGAGAGAAGAAGACATAGGACATGATAGCTCAAAGGTTAGTACTCATCATTAGATCATAAGGAATCCATGATGTCATCACATGTAGACAAATTAGAGGAAAAGTTCTCAGAAGGGTAACATCCCCACGGAGCAAAGAGGGAGAGAGAGCCAAAATCAAGATCCCACCAAAAGGCAGTTAATGTTATCCTCGAACCCACAGCAAAGCAAGACCAAGTGGCTACCACCACTAAGCCATGAACGGGAAGGTTCCAACTAAGATGAGTGCCTCCAAGTGAGGTAAGAGTTCCACCATTAAGCCTAAAGAACAATATTAAACATTTTTGACAACAACCATCACAAGGGGATAGTTCCCTCAAAGAGGACCTCCTCCATTTATTCAAAAACCAAGCAAACCCTCAAAAAAATCCTCTAGGAGAGCCTTGGCTCACACAAAGAGCTATTGTTTAAAATCTAGGTACCAACATCAAGCTAAGGTTCCTTTATGAACCATTGTTAATCTAAGGGAATCAATCAGGACCTCAATTTTGATAAGATAAAAACACAATTTATCACCAAATCAAATTAAAGTCCAATGTGAAGGATGATCTGAACCAAGTGAGAGCCCCATAAAGAGCCTAAACCTTATGAGAGGGCTTGATAAGGTAATTAAAGGTAATATCAAAGAATGACAACCAATTGTACAACTATGTGTGTGTGTGTGTTGTTGTTTTTAAGATACTACTTATACACAAAAGAACATTTTGTTCAAAAGATAACCGCCTTTAGACATTAGGAAGGTAGTTTTCACCAATGATTTTGCATTCGACTCATTTTTGTACAATATGATCAGAATGACATCACATTCTAGTTATCCTATACATCAAGAATAAACCATATGAAGATTCTAGTTATCCTATACATCAGGAATAAACCATATGAAGATGAAATACGCCCTCATCTTTGAGCTTGGATTACAACAAAGTTAAACCTTTTTAAGCAAAGATAGAATTTTCACGTGCATCCATATACACAAGACAACAGATTCTATTATACTTGGCTACATATAACAAGTGTCGAGGAACCTACCATTTGTTATTTTATGTCACAATTAAAATTATTAGACAAACTACAATCCTATATGTGCAAAAGTAATAAAAGTACAAAAGTGATCCTATTCTTAAGCGAGAAATACCTTCCTTTCCTTTGAAGCTTGTGGTACAGTTTGAAAATTTTAAAAGTAAACAAATAAGTAGGGAGCCTCTTTAAGTTACCTTCATTTAGCTGAGTGGAAGCCCCTTCCGTAAACTCCTTCAGCAATCCAAGTAGTCACAACCATGTTACATTTTCATTAGTCTTAATTTCTACTTCTAACATTAAAGTACATCCTCCCAATCATTTAAGGGTCCGCATCAAGCCACATGCATTAGTTAGAATTAAGAAACATTGGCTAGGGAATTAAAGTATCATCATCAATCACATTGGATTTTTCAAGGAAGATGAAGGATATATTGCAACCCAAAACAATAAATCTATCCAAAAGCACATGTAATGTGGACAAGTCAAAGCTTACAACCATGTTTTGATCAAGCTATTGATTAACATAACCAAGTTTCAGAGGGTCAGATCCTAGGACCAAATTGGCTAAATGCACAGATATCCAAGCAATCCCTTTTTATATTCTTGGAAACTTAGGTAGGTAGTAATGATAACATAAGCCATTGAATTTATTCGTAGTAAATCATATATGAGCAAAAGATAGAGATCTATCAAGCAACCTCAGTCATCCACAGATGGTCAATGGTAAAATGCAAAAGTAGGCTAAAAGAACCTTTTAATACCTGAAGCAACCATAATCCCAAGCACTATCAAACCAAGAATCCAACCAAATATAGAGAAAATTCAATCCAAAGCACCTCTATGAGTGCACAAAGAGAAGCAACCACATTAAGTAAGGCGGATAGAAGCACCCACCGACAGAATCTTACAATTACTATGCCACTATGAAAATGAGATCAATAAAATACCATTGTTAGCAACAAAAATCAAGTCAACCAACTACTAATCAATAGGGTTCCAAAGATACTCCAACATTATGAAAAAGTGTAATTATTTGAGAATTTTTATAAAATATTAGTGTTAATCAATAAATCAAAGTAAAACTACCAAGTCAAAGTAGTGAAACCACATTAAAGTTAAGGTTTTCACAATCTAGAATAGAGACAAATCAATCCGACTGTTGAAAAAAGTCGCAACAGAAAACTATAACAAGACTAATAACAAGGTCAGCAACCTAATTAAGGTCACGGTAAAACAATCCAACAAAGGATGAGGAATAGATAGTAACCTGATCCTTATCAATAAATAACAATAGCATTAGAGTGCCACGCCTTCATCCAAAAGCATCGCCAGTAGATACAATGTGTTAGATGTAAGTAAGACAACCTAAAGGTAGGAAAATTTGAAGACTAAGTCCCAACCACTAGAAACCAAATCAAAGCCCATAGTTTTTTATCTGTCAGAGCTTTTAGGGGTTAGGAAATTACCTTATACCATACCCTTATCTCGGCTCAAACCCGAGCATGTACTCATACCCTTAGCTCGTCTCAAACCATATGCAATATCTATAGGCCAATGCCATCGTAATGCAAACAAATCATGATGAAAATTGCATATCACAACCACATTATCCCAGATGAGGACTACCATATGCAAACCCTTTTAGAGCATGTACTCATAACCTTATCTCATCTCAAACCGTAAGCAATAAAGAATCAAGTATAAACCACAATATATTAGTCTACATGCCAGTGCCCTTGTAATGCAAACTAAACTAATCAGGACAAAAATGCCCATCACATCATCCCAGATGGGGACTACCATATGCAAACCATTCTAGAACATATACTCCATCAATGCCAGAGTAGGAAATAATGAAATATAGAATTTTATGCTAAATAGTCATTAGAAAGCATAGTATCAAGAATCATTACAGATACGTAGTGAAGATCACAGCAAGTAAGGTAAAAAGGTCAGCGAGTAACCTACCCCATACATTAATCCGAGAACTTAGGCAACACCCCACCCACACCTTTTACCATGCCATATTCAATTGAATTTCAAAAAGATAGCGAAAATCATTTTATGCTACTCAAAGGTTAAGCAAGGTCCATTTATTCAAGGGCAAAAGATCCAATCACTACCACAATGAAAAAATCAATTGAGATCCACACGTACCCAGTAATCATTTGTCAAGAAGTAGAGCAAGAAAGCCTTAATCTATAGCTAGTTAGTAGCCCACACTCTCTTGCCATTTGCTATCAATAACCACCAAATTCCCATGGCTAGAAAATCAAGGATAAATCACAAAATATTAGTCTACAAACCATTGCACTCGTAATGCAAACCAATCAAGATGAAAAATGCCTATCACAATCACATCATCTCATATGAACACCACCAAATGCAAATCTTATTAGTGCAGATACACCATGAATGCCAGAGTAAGAAAATATGATCTATGCCAAAAAGTCATTAGAAAGCAAAGAAGTCAAGAGCACGGTGAAGCTAGTCACCAACATACATCAAGTCAACATCCTTGAGAATCTTTTCATTCCATTAAAATACTAATCCAACCAATTCTCTCAATTTCATCATCTATTTCATTTCAAAAACTCAATCGATTAAGCAATAGTCAACCAAAATGTGGAGTGATGATATCCAAGCTTTATGGCAAACCAAATCACATTTTCTTGTGTTGTTCCAAGGGAGCACCTAATTAGGTACCTAGCAAGTCATAGAGAGCATATATGCATCATTTTTTAACAGGTTTAACCATGGCACCAAAAGAGCCAGACTTTGAATCTATCTAGTAAGTCAAAATAAAAAAGATTTTTGGATTATAACCTGTGAATAAGAAGCACTCTTCATCATCACCAAGGAGTAATCAGGAGAAAACGCGTTCCACAATTCCTTGATAGTAACCACAAAGCACATGTATATACCATTTTCTAACATGCACGTGCTCTTTGTTTTTCAACATACATGAGAAACCCCAATGTTGACAAAATTTGTGCAAACTTGGGTGTACTAGCCTCCTTAGTGCTATATGCATGCATTGCATCATCAAGACTACTCATCACGTATGGATGTGTTATCATTGGCACTAGGATGACTACGTCCCTCTCATACATATGTGGAACTATGTGTCTTGGCATCAACTCGTGAGCCTCTATCATGAGCATATCAAAGAACTCCATGTTCGTCATCTCTATATGTGACTCTAGGGAGCAGACTTGCTCTACCTCGGTACAAAGACTCTAATAACACTTGTTGTGTCTCATTAGAGCACTATTGCTCTACCTTTGTCACTACAGAGTCAGTTGACATGTCTTGTACAACTACATGCCCTCTCTCTTGATCATACTAGAGCTCTCTAGCGAATGAGACACGCCTTGTCTCTTGCTCATCACATGCCAACAAACAAAACCAAGACTATGTTGTCTTGTACCTCAAATACATTCATAGGGCATACCAAGATACTGTCTCGTATCTCAAATACATGCATAGGGTATATTTAGCTAATTCGGATTCCCTTGGCAATCACTAGTGATCTACAACGTATCTGGAAAGACTACTCCCTAAGCACTATTTGAAACTCACAATATGCTAACTATCTCACTGAGATCAAACTTTGTCTCAGCTTAGGAACATAGTGCACATGTCATAGCATATAGGATGCACCACTAGGTAATGACAAGCAAACATCTCCTACACCAGCAATGTCAAATGCCAAACCATCAGCCAAGTGCACACGACCAGAGCTCCCACTCAAGAAACTAGTGAACCACTCACAATGTGGTGTGAGTGGAAAACTACATCCTCATCCAACGACCAATGAGGAGAAGTGCTACCGCTCAAAGACATGTAAGTAGGAGGAACACTAAATGTGAATGTGACATCATTGTTGGCATATGAAGCCACTGTTCTAGCCTGTGTCAAAATATCATCTACATCATGCATACATCTCCATTGTTGCCTCATACGTCTAAAATTGTGACACCTAATGTGCCCTATGTGACCACAATGCCAACATCTCATATCTCAGCAACTATGGGACTACGTCTCTCACAAGTCATCAATGTCGACTCTGAGCTGTCACACGTGTCTCCTATATGTGTGCCAAGAAACCAAAGCTATTTCAAGAAATCTTGGGAGAAATTTGAAAGAGTCTCCCCTTATGATTAAGCAAAACAAAGTCTCAACCATAAACTGTGCCAAAATGGTAACAAAGTGGGAGATCACTCGACCACTACACAATCATAACCATGATCAATTGCATCAAAAGCAATGCTCACATATTCATAAAATGGCTCCACAATTTGCAGGCATAATAATGTCACTAAATCAAGTGAGCACAATCTAGGACAAACAGCTCAACCAAGCCAAAGCACATAACCATATATGCAAGTAGTAAGCAAACATAGTGCTTACAACGCATCCCACGAGAAAAGTGCCTACAAAGATCTGACAATGGACCAAAAACCTATATCATGTCAAGCATGTGACTGCCTGTAATCTGTAGCCACAACAAGCATATGAAAATCTAAGAGTGGGTAAAAGAACACCAATCTATGTCCGACACTAACAAAACATATCAAAGTGAGACTCAAAACTTAGTCACTGGTCAAAGTGGGAGTCACACTAGACCACTAAACTATTAGAGAGTAAACTGCAAATATGCATAAAGCATGGCGAGAATCTGTCAAAATTTTAGTATAGTTTCCCCTAAATCTAGAGTAGAATCTCAAAAATCTCATCAAAACCGCATAAAACATGAACAGACATAAGTGTCTCAAGAGCAAAACCATATATGGTATACATACCAATCCAAAATCCATGTAAACCTATGATTCTGCCACTTGCAAGCTATACCTAGCTCACGTTGTATCCTCATATGCATAAACCGCACAAAAATCGTGTTGAAACTACTCTCTACAATGACCCACATAGTCATACATGAGCACAATACTTGTGCATCATAATCCACACTAGAAAGGAACATGCAAAATGTTGAAATCTGGCACACACTATCTCTTAGATAGGAAAATTCATTGATCAGAAAACAAACACATAGAACAACCATCCATGTGGTCGTAAACGTTGTCCAGGAGTCAAACTCACTCGTGGAAAATCCGCTCCGGAATGGTCCATCAAAGCTATATGTCTTGGATGTGTGTTGTCAAAGTAGGAAAAGTCATCATCCAAGAGACTATGTCGGAGTCGAGCCACTCTGAATGCGGGCTAGAGGAGAGATAATGCTGCTCTCTCTCAATTTGTCTCCTGTTGTGCCAAGGCCAAGATGTCGGGGATTGACCGTTGGAGCAAATCCGTGAGAACGTGGGAGGGTAGCCGGGAACAAGGCTACATTGGAGGAGAGCCAAACCACTCTCTCTTGCTCTTGCTATGTAGAAGCTAAGAAGAACATCGATGTCGTCTTTTGCCACCATACGGAAGTTCTTGCTAAATCGCCAAGTCAATGTTGAAGCCGAGAAGAATGCCAAAAATAAAAAATCTGGCAATCGATTGAGAGCGTGCTTACCAATGTCAAGACCAAGCTGAGAGCTGATGTTACTCTCTCTCTCTCTCTCTCTCTCTCTCTATATATATATATATATATATATATATATATATATATATATATATATACACACATACCTGTCAAGGTCACGAGGGCATTGTGGGGAGAAAATGGCAAGTGGAGGGACTCATCGATGCCGCATGCATGTTGGAGGAGAGCCAACGTGCTTTCTCTCCCTCACTCACTCTATGTCGAAGCCATCGGAGGATGTTGGGGTGATGCCGAGGGATTCCAAAGCTTACTTGTTGCCAATGCTCACACACGATGCCTATGTGTGCACATGTGCGCCAAGAGCACACACGCCCTCTCTCGTTTTCCATGAGTTTCTAAATTTACTCGCAACCTATCAAGAGGTGATGTAGATTGGACCAGTCTCAACTCAAGCAGGAGGCGATGTCACATGCACACCTGATCTTGTGCAATGTGTACATATTATAAATAGTTCTAAGAACAATCTTCCTTCTTTCCTTCAACTCTCTCTCCCTTCCCCTTCTCTGTGCTAACGTTACTGTTCGCCACCAAAAGCCTTCAACTTTTAGTGCTATGGTTTTTGTTTTAAGTAGCGCTCCCTTCATGCCTTCGATTATACTGTCTTTAGACCTGCTCACTTTCCAGTGCTACATGGTAGTATCAAATATGTTTTTTAATACAACACTCCCTTCCTTCCCAATACTGCTCACTTTTGTTGATCGATCCCTTTCTCTTGCTTGATTTAAGGAAATCCACGCTACCTATTGCCTGTAAGCCCTCGACTCCCAATTGAGCTTCTCAATTTTAGATTTTTTACACATTGTCCTGCAAATTCTCTACAAAGCTCTACAAAAGCTCACCTTGATAGATTCTGTCACACTCTCCAGTTTTTGCAAAGATGCCAAAATCTCCCTCAGGATTCCATTTCCTGATTGGGAGGGTTGCACACGCAGGGAGCACTAAGCTCCACTGGATCTACTCCAATCCAACACTGCCAAGCTCAAGCTAGCATGGTCGAGCTCTACACTTCTGCTCCTCATCGGATGTACCAAGCCTACGAAAGCAAGCATCCAATCTTAAACACACAAAGTTTAGAACCAGTACTATCACAACAAATCATTTTTGCCAGCAACCAAAGTGTAAGAGTATGGTAGCTAAACCAGTTAAGAATCAAGGTAACCAAGGAAAGTCCCAGATTAATAGGTGCAAGATCTAATCCCAAAGAGCAAAGAATAACCAATTTAAATTAAATCGTGACCATAGAGCTCAAATATTAATATAAATATGCATTAAGCCACATGCTAGTTTTGATAGATACTCAAGCTATTCTCTCCATCACTTTCCAGTATTTTATAGCAACACACCTTCATTACAGAGAATCGATAAAGCAAGAGTCATTAAAAGTAGAAAATTGAACAAATCCACAATAAGTATACGAGTGTAAGGAAAAATATGTGAAGAAAAAGGGTTCTCCACAATCTATAAATGGCTAGGAGTGCCCAATATATCTAGTGATCACCAAGAGAACTTAGCAAAAAATTCTCTCTCTCTCTCTCTCTCTCTCTCTCTCTCTCTCTCTTATAAGATAGAGAATCCAAGGCTAAGTGAGATGTACATAGCCCTCACCTTAAGTACTACCAAGAAGCATTGTGAGATGGCATCCACATTCTCAACATATATAGCCTCACCATGATCATCACTAGTCTGAGATAGGAGATAGGGATAGAACACCTTCAATAGAGTATTAACTTTTGACAAGAAAGTGTTGAAGGATGCCTCAAGCAAGAGTGAAATGCTAAAGGATTCCTCAAGCGAGAGTAAAGTGCCAAATCAACCATGTCATACCTTCAAGTGTGTGGGGGAGAGAACTCTTCAATGTTAACTTTAGACAAGAAATTGTTAAAGGATGCCTCAATGAAGTGTCAAATCAACCATGGCATACCTTCAAAAGTGTGTGTTTGTGTGTGTGTGTGGGGGGGGGGGGGGGGGGGGGGGGGGGGGGGGGCAAGACAACTTCAAGCACATCCTCTTGTAATTTGGATGGGCCTATTGTCAAGTGTTTGGGAATGAGGGTAAGAGGGGATGCAGAATGCAAATCACAAACCATCATAGTAGGCTACTATGACAACTTGTAGCCCATCCTTTTGTTAAATGGATGCAACATGACAAGGCAGGCAAAACCCTGCATAGAAATCAAGTTGAATGCAAGAAACAAGGAGAGGGAAACTCCCATACAACTCCAGCACTTGGTATTAGAGCATGTTGCATCCTCCCGCGAATAGTCACCAACACCTTTCTTCTCACTTTCTCCAATTTTTTGGTCATGTTTGGTGAGCAGCAACAAGTCTATAAATACTTTGGGAGAGCTCGTAGAACTTGATGTGCATAGAATTTTGGTTCAGCCTTGTTTTGGCATTGTTTCCAATACTACAAGTATTGCATGTGCAATTTTTCCTCTTGGAAAAATTTCTTCCACTAGAAATTTTTACATAATAGGTCTTTGATAGCCTATTGTGGTTTACGGTATATAGCACGTATAGTTTCCCTATGGTTTCTACTCAATTTGGGTATTTTCTACATCAAGTACATTAGTCTTTCACTGTGGCTAAGAGCAATGATGTTTTCAAGATTTCATCAACAATTGATGTCAAATTGGGTGGAGACACCTATCCATTGTGGGATTGCATGATGTAACATGTACTTGTTTCTAAGGGTGTATGCAACATTATAAAAGGCTATGATGTACGCCCAAGTTTTGTGGAGGATGTTGCAGGTTCTAGCAATTTTACTACTAGTGTTGTTTTACCTACAATTGAGCAAGCTCGTTGGGATAGTAGAGATGTGAAATAGCATGCATTGAATGTGATATCTATCAAGTGCATCATTACTCCTCAAATTCGTTCAGCGAAAACAACAAAACAAGCTTGGAACATTCTAGTTTGCTTGTATGCACATCGCTTTTCTGTGGGCTTAAGATTTCTCTTAGCCTTTGTTTGGAAATTGATTTGTGAAGCAACCATGGTATGGTGTATGACCACAGATATGGTGCGTGGCCTTCGAGAGTTGACATACTCCACCATATCTTCAGTTAAGCCAGCACAAAATTATTGTTTTTTCTCCTCAAAATCCATCTTTTTGAAGACAGTGGCTTTGAGATGTAAGTCCCAAAACTTGTCTACATATTTGTGAATGGATTTATAGGGAGAGAGCTTCAAGATTCGTCATTCAGTGAGTACTTTGTCTTTGGCATTGGTGGACAAAAACTGCTTCATGATGGAAGCTCTTAAAGCTTTCCATGTTCATGGGGCTTCACCGTTTGCCCGTAGGCTAGACCACCATTGCCTGGTGGACTTTTGAAAATGCATAGCTACATGGCGTAGCTTAGAGGACTCCGTGAAGCCCTCATCTCCAAATGCCACATCAAATTGTTGGATAAAGGCCAAAACTTTGTCCGTAGCACCAAAGGTGCCATTGTAGGTAAGGAAAGAGATGTTCTTTCCTCCCTCTTTGAACTTCTTGAGCTTGGACAACCTCTTCAACGCGGCAGAGGATTTTCTATGGCCTCTTCTTTTTTATGGTTCAAAAGTTGCACCATCGCTTTCTTCAGAAGATGAAGAATTTGAGGAATATGGAGAAGAGGGTGACCTCTTTCTCGCCTTCTTCTTGCCTTGCTCCTCTTTGTCTGCACCATCACTTTCTTCATAAGAGGAAGAGGATGAAGAAGATGGAGAAGAGGGTGACCTCTTTGTCGCCTTTTTCTTCTCTTGTTTTTTATCATCCCTCTTTGAATAATGGTGTGGAGAAGTATGCAATGGTCTTCTCCGTTTAGGAGGTGATGGAGAGCGTTTTGCCCGCCGTCTCCGTGGAGCCATCTCCACCGAGTTGGCAGGAGACTCACTTCTTTCTCGTTCTTTTGGTGGGGGCTCTTGAGTTCTCCTTTGGGAAGGAGATGCGTCATCAAGAAGTAAATTTTTGAGCCCTTCATATGGATCCTCTTCTTCTTCCCGAATCAGAGAGAGACCTCTTTTGTAAGTCTCACAAGGAGGCTTCCTAGGTACTCTCGCGTCATGGTGGGGAGTTTGAAGAATCCCATGAGCACAAAGTTGTCGTTGCACTTCACTTTGGAGGGATGGATCTCCCATGGCTTGTTGAAGCCTAGAAACAAGGTAGTTAACAAGCATAGGGGCATCATTAGTAGCCTGCTCATTAGCAAAATCAAAGCTATCAACATTGATTTCACTCTCTTTACTATTGTCAGCCATTCTAACAATTTTTAGGTGTAATATTTTTAGGTGTACTTTGGCACTTCAAGCCCTAGTTGCTACTCCTCTTTACCCCTTTAGAAAAGCACTCAAGCTATTGTACCCGTGGCTCAATTGAATATCATTAATTGCAAGGAATAGAAGAGAGGGTCCTTCAACACCAAAACAGCACCGGCTCTTGTCAAGCTTCTAATAGCTCAATAGTGGTTAAGCCGTAGGCAAGCCCCGTAGGACTCCACTATTAAGACCATAGCTCTCGATGGTGATTCCCCGTTATCTGCATGAAGGCAGGCACACTGCAAGGCTAAAAATCCCTATTCTACTTACTCAATTGCAATTAATAATACCAACTATTTATAGCTAGCTTGAGGACCTCCCTTCTTGAGCAAGAAAAGAGAAACCTTGTGCTCTGATACAAATGTAACTTTTAATGGCCTAGTAACTTGTGTGCTGCGGAAAATAACATGAACATAGTGAGCATTTCATTAGAATAGATTCCTAATGAGCATAGCAAGAGTGCTTGGATGGAGAGAGCAACAAAAAGCATAACACCTAGTTAGATAGGCATGAATAATACTTCAAAAGAGAAATTAAGCTATTGACAACATTTGAGGACCAGATTTTCATGGAGCCGGTCCCCCCCCAAAAGGCTTTGTATTATAGGTTTCCCCCATCAAGGGAGACATTTTACAATACAATACTTTGTGTTCCTTCAATAACTTGATGGTGCAATGAAGATGGAAGCTTCAAGCACCATGCACACACTTATAAAACACAACATCAATTCCCTCACGGCCTTAGACCCAAGACCTCACAGACCTTCGAAGATAGTGAGAGCTAGCAGGGTATGAGAGTAGATTGAGCGGAAGGAGTAGCTTACGAGAAAGAAGTATATCTCCTCACATAATCACTCATAATAGCTTAGTATAGCTCAGTAATTAGCATGGTAGAGGAGATGAGCATGCATTGAAGCTTTGCTCTTGGTTGGATTTGCATCACAAAGCCAAGAGTTGTTGGTGTAGGCCTCCCTTCTCACAAGCTTGGAGTAGATGATGAGCTTTCCATAAAAGCTTGAGAAGGAGAGAGAGAGAGTCTTCTTGCTTCACACATGAGATTGTATGAGTGTGTGTGTGTGTAATAATCCTTGCCAAAATCAACCCCCTCTCTCTTGGTCGACCCCTCTTGCAATTTACTCTTGCTGGCACCCCATTGGACCCTGCAAAGCTTAGCCAATTATAATTGAGAAGCATAAGTGATAGCCTTGTGACATGTGTCCCCCTTTCCCCTTTTGTGAGAGATTTAGGTAATTAGATAATGCAATTAAACTCTCATTTGACCCCTTTGTCTTATGGCCAATAGGAAGTAGGCAAGCCATTGGGCTGTTGAATGCTGGGACCCCTTGGGAGAATGTCCAATAGTCTTCTAGAGAGCTTAATTTTTATTGTTTCTTTTATCAAGTGTTTCTAAATGAATTAAACTAGATTTACTCTAGCCTAATTCTCATTGATCCACCTCTATGGCCATCCAATAGGATTTGAGTGCACCTTGTGGGCAACTGGGCTAGGGAGCTGACATGTGTCCCCTATTCCCTTTGTGTAAAGGGAGCCTGTGTGCATGTGTGTTTCTCTCTCATCCCCTACTAACAGGGCTCGCCCCCTCCTATGTAGGAGTCATGAAGACTTTTGTGTACACTCAGAAAGCATCCAATTTCCCTAAGGTTTGACCATTGGACACAACCTTTGAATTTTGGAACCTTAGCATTTTGGAAGTCTTAATGGGTTGAACCTTAGGGTCTTTAAAGCCCATTGTTGCACATTGATCTTTTGCAGATGGCCCCCCCTTTGGATCCCTATTTTCCCCCCTTTGAATCCCTATTGTGGCCAGTCTGCCAGCTTAACCAATATTCTAGCCTTTTCTCCCCTTGTACTTCCCCATATTAAATGATCAATTTAACATGAGAAAATCATTTAGGAGAATTAATTATTAGTTATTATGACAACAAACTGTCTTATTTCTATGTGGATTGTTGAGCTTTGTTGTATTTAATCAACATGGTGGTCATTGAAGGAAGGTTAATTGGATGGATGAAACCACGACAGCAGAAAAGATGGGTCCTAAATGTCAAGAGATTTATCACTTTCTTGCAACAAGGGAGTTTACCTCATGACTGGCCTCATTCCACTATACTCAAAAGCTTAAAATTTACATTGAATGGAGGATGTCTATACAAAATGGGAATAGATGGTGTGTTAAGGAGAAGTATGCCAATTCAAGCTAGAATGCATGTTATCAATGAATCTCATATTGGGATCTTTCCCTGGAGGACATTTTTCTCCTTTGATAACTCATAAGAAAATCTTACAAGCTGGATTATGGTGGCAAATATGATGGTAGATGTTCAAATTTTTTGCAAGACATGTGATAGGATGTGTAGACCAACTGCAACAAATATGACACCCTTAACTACCATCTAGCCATTAGAAGTATTCATGAACTAGGAATTAGACTGCATGGGACCCTTCAAGAAGTTGATACCCATAAAGAACAAGTACATAGTCATGGCAACATGCTATTTGAGCAAGTGGGTTGAAGCCAAAGGACTTCTAAATAACACAAAAAAATCCACAGCTTAGTTCATTTATGAGTACATCATATGTCCCTATAGATGCCCTCTAGAAAGTTTTACATCATGGAAATCGCTTCATTAATGAAACTATTCAAATTTTGACATAAGTGTTTTCCATAAAGCATCACAAGTCAACTATTATCCTAGATGCAATGGTTGGGTTGAAAGTAGTAATAAGATCATCAAGGCAAATGACAATGGTTTATGGAATAGAGTTAGTGATTCCATTATAATTCACAGATCCCAACTGCTTATAAGCATAATGTAGATTATAATACGAACCTGAAGAAAAGATTGGATGACTTATTTAAGCTATATGGGAGAGTTGTATTGGGATAAGAAGCGGTGCAACAAAGGAGGAAACATTGGCATGATAGTAAACTAAAGCTACATTAGGTGGTAGTACAAGTGGCATTAGGGGCTTCGAGGAGTGTGCAGAGGTTGATGGTGATATAGAAGGTGCAGGCCAACCAAGGTACATTGTGGGAAGGGAGGGGGGAGTTCACATAGGTGCAACAAAAAGGAGAGTTGATGCCCAAACGGCCATGCACAAAACATATTTTTTTTGAAAGCAAGTATTCGTGAGTGAAGGCAAACATATCAGCGTGTGTTATGTGTGTGTGTGTGTGTGTGTGAAACTTATCAGATTTCCCTCATGCTCTATAGGGTTTTGACAACACCTCTTGGCACCATGATTGTGTTGTCGACGTTATCGGTGGCATTGTGAGATGTATGCAAGGTGTATACGAGCTACATCAGCAACTTGCATGTGTCTACTTGGTAAACATGCCAAGCAAGAGTTTACAAACTCTTATGCCTTAGAGGTCCGCATCCAAAATCTCTCAAACTGTTGGCATTATGGCTCAATTGTAAAGGTGAATGTGGCTGACACAGCTATGGCATGGTGAATTTAGCTATGTGTATGATATTGACTTCAAATGTTAAGCAATTAAGCAATGCATTCTCTACCACCCTCATCATGCCGTATTGCTTGCACATTGTAGCCAATCGGCACATTGTTGCTATGTGGTGAGACTCCACTATATCCGTGAGGGGGCTATTGTGTCAATGCTTCATAATGAGGAGGCAAGGGGCTACTGATAGTCCAATCATGAGGAGGGACTTTCGCTAAGGTGGAAGTTTGCAAGCATGTGAAGCACGGCAACAACATCTGATGCCAAATTCTCCGTAGAGTGATTTGGCCTAGCACGTTGAACATCATTCTGAAAAATGCAAGGCAGAGCTTCTCTACAAATGGAGTCACATATGCTTGCATTTTGGAGGCACATGGCATTATGCAAGAACAAATTTGCTCCAATCCAGTCATCACTGCTTGCATCTCTGAGGCATGCATGATGTTGACATGGGTAAAGAAATTCATGATGAGATTGTGAGTCATACGCTGATGAAAGCAACAAATGCTTTGATTGCACAAGTATGTATATTGAGATGCACAAGTGCTTGATGACTTGAATATCTTGGATGTTGCCTCTTCAGTTGAAGTTTTTGCAAGGTATGTCCAACACGCTCATGGTAAGAAAGTTATATGTTTTTTTAGCAAACGCATAGCCAAAAATTTGTTCTGAATGCAATCACATGTGCTTGCATTTTTGAACGCATGTGGTATTATGCAATATTCTGAGATGGAGAAGAAAATCTATGGTGTCTTTGTTAGTCAGCATTGTTGAGAGACTTAGCTATGCTTGGCAATTGATGTATATGTTGGGTGTCGTGTATTTTTTGAAAGTAAAATTGGTTCTTGAAAGAGCTTTATGTCAAAAGATCCTTGCTCAGACGAGTGAATAATCCTACATCCTGGCCACACATACACACCCACACAGCCAGAGAGAGAGAGAGAGAGAGAGAGAGGAGAGTAATGTTGTGTGCTAGTCTCCACCCAACCATGCTATCTCATAGCCTCCCCCTAGCGTACACATTGTCCGGTCGTGCCGATGGCCTTGCCCGTAGGATCCTTGTCCTTACATTACCCCCCCCCCCTTGGAGAACCGTTTTTGTCCTTGAAAACAAACGTAGGAACACGTTTGTTAAGTGCGGAGACATTCTCCCATGTAGAACCTTCTTCACGTCTATCTAACCACTTTACCAACACCTGTCATCTAACATGATGTCTAGTGCGAAGCTCATGAGAATCCAAAATCTTTTTGGGTTCATGAGGGATGCTTGGTGGTTCTATAGTGTCCACTAACACACATGTGTCAATGACATTATCATTCTGTCCTAGTTGTTTTTGTAAACGGCTAACATGAAAAACAGGATGAACTCGTGAGCTCTCGGGAAGAGCTAACTTATATGCCACTTGACCTATATGTTTGAGAAACGATAAACGGTTCACAATATCGTGGTGAAAGTTTAGCAACTTTTCTTGTCTTCAAACTTTCTAAATGCTTCGAAACTTTGAGAAAAAACTTATTTGCTTCTTGGAAAGTAGAAATACGATGATGCTCATCTGCATACTTGTCATATGTATCTTGACATTGCTTAACATTCTGTTGAGAAAATTGAAGCATATCAAAATGGTCTTGGAGAAAATCCTTCACTTTTTGTATCTTCCATAGACAACCCCACCATAACGGATGATCTAGGTTGAAAACCATATAAAAGCATAAATGGACTAAACCTTGTAGTCACATGCTTTGAACTATTATAAGAAAATTCCAATATAGGCAAGTAGTCTTCCCAATTGGTTTGCTTTTTTCTAACGTACGCCCGTAGCATATCCTCTAGCACTTGATTAACCATTTCGGTTTGACCATCTATTTGTGGATGATCAGCCGTACTAAGATTAAGTGTAGTTTCCAACTTTTGGAACACAACTCTCCAGAAGTGATTATTGAACTTTCGATCTTTGTCACTAATGATACTAGATGGAAGACCATAGAGTCTATATAGATGCTCTATAAATAGCCGTGCTAATTTTGGTGTGTTAACTGTAGTCTTAGTGGGAATGAATCGACACATCTTTGTTAGACAATCTACAATTACCTATATGGCATCATGGCCACGATTTGTATTAGGTAGTCCTACTACAAAATCCATAGAGATACTCTCCCACTTACCTTGTGGAATCTCTAAAGGATGTAAAAGGCCACCTACTTTGAGGCGCTCTTCCTTATTAACTTGGCATTGTTGGCAGTTTAGTACGTACTCTTGAACATCATGATGTAAGCATGGCCAATAAAATTATCACCGAACTAAGGCATACGTCTTACGAATACCTGGATGACCAGCACTTGAACTATTGTGACACTCAAATATGCAGAAATATGATATAGTTGCTTCTTTGCCGCCTCTTGAAGCACCTGTCAAACATGTTTAAGAAGGCTGTATTTTGGGAAGATGCAGCGTTCTAAGTTTCCAAAGGATGGTTCAGTTCGGGCCACATGCAGGTCACTGACGGAAATGGCACGATGTATGGTCAAAAGTTAAGCTTTGCCGCATTCTTTTTGGCTTGAGGCCATCATGTGTGCCATTTATGTACTTAACAGGTGTCCTACAAAAGCTTTGCAGTCTATTACTCCATATGAAGCATGGCATGATAGAAAGCCTTCTATTGAGCACATGCGTGTTTTTGGTTGTTTGGCATATGCTTTGGTGCCACAAGTGCAACATAGAAAATTGGATGATAAGACTGTCAAATGTATTTTTGTTGGTTATAGTGCTGAAAGCAAAGGTTACAAGTTGTATCATCCGCAAACTAAACGTATTCTGGTTTCTCGGGATGTAGTGTTTGTGGAAGATTCTGTTCAGCCCTTGCTGTCATGTACTAGAGACAGTAATGTAAGCTCACAGGACATTTATGACACTTTGTTGCCTCTTTTTAGTGGTGGAAATACGAATGTAAGTTCCAATGAGGCAAATGTACAGCCTATGGGGGTTTCTGAAAATGTTTTACATCAGCCTATTACTGATACAGATGTACATGATGTATTTGATGAGGAAAGGGCTGAAAATGAGCAGGCTATAGGTATGCCAAAATGGCTGGTGCACACTTTGCATGACAGTAAATTGGATGCACCTTTGTCTAGTCGTACTCGTTCAGGCTCTCGCCGTGCATCTTATGCATCAGAATGTTATGCTTTGGCTGTGTCTAGTTGACATGATGTTGAGGAGCCCCTGTCTTTTGATGAAGCACAGAATTCAGAAAATTGGATTGTAATGGAATTGGCCTATTTAATTTGAGAGTAGCGGAAATTAATGAGAATACTTTTGAGAAATGACTTTGTGAGCATAGCGGGTGAACATAATTGAAGATAGCAACATAATCATAGCAATTAGTTAACTTGGCATGAACAATACTTTTGCAAGAGAGAGAATTTAGAGAACATGACAACAGTTGAGGACCGGATTTATGTGGAGCCGGTCCCCCCTCCAATAGGCATTTGTATTATGATTTCTCCCATTAAGAGAGACTTGTTACAATACAATCTTTGTGTTCCTTGTGACCTAGGTGATGCAATGAAGATGGAAAGCTTCATGCATCACAAACATATCATAAACTTGAAGAAAGTTTTAACTATCCCAAGCCTCAGTCCCAAGACCTCAAACACCTTCGAAGGTGGAGAGAGCTAGTAGGGAATGAGGGTAGGGAAGAGGAAGAAGAAACATTTTGTGGGAGAAAGAATTAGTTCCTCACTTATCATAACTCTTGTTGCTAGCATATATAATAGCATAGTAATGAAGAAGAAGGAGATGGCAAGCTTAAGCATTGAAGCATGGCTCTTGGTTGGATTTGCACTCCATATCCAAGAGTGTTGGTGTAGGCTCTCAACCTCTACTTGCTTGGGGAAGGAGAGGGAGCTCTTGCACTTTGCATAGCACACAATGAGAGTGTTTGTGAGTGTGTGTGGGTGAGTATAGCCCCTAATCAACCCCCCCTTGTAACTCATGCTTGAAGCTCATTGGACCCCTCCAGGCCTAGCCAATCACAAGCAGGAGGCATTACAAGCAGCAAGGGTAGCCTTGAGACAAGTGTCCCCCTTTTCCCTTTGAGAGAGAGGGTTAGATAAATGCTAAATCAATTAATTAAATCTCCTAAATTATTATTGGACCCCTTGGGTGGCCAACCAATAGGCTTCAGGCACACCATGAGGGCAACATGAGGAGGAACTTGACAAGTGTCCCTTTTGCTTTCTTTGTACCATGCATGCCTTGTGTGAGTGTGTGGGTGTTCTCTCTCATCCCCCCTCATCTAGGGCTCGCCCCCTCCTTTTAGGGATTGAATCTTTGACTTTTTGACACCTCAACCCCTCATGCATAGGCCCAGTTCCCACCACAAGCTTGGCTCATAAGCACTTTAAGCTTGGGCTGGGTTCTCACCTCAAGTGCAACCCTAGCATCTCAAGCATGTCAAGCACCTCAAGCATCTCAATAATTAAGCACCTCAATCATCAAGCACCTCAAGCACCTTAGTCATCAAGCATGACAAGCAGGACAAGCACCTCGAGCTGGGTCGGGTTCCCGCGCCTCAAGCACAGCCCTAGCTTACCTAAGGTCAAAGGCCTTTTACACACATTATTGGAGGTCATCAATGAAGCTAACCCTAAGGTCTTATGCTCCATTTGTTAGCCTTGCTCTTTGATAGACCATCTCTCATTTGGGCCCCTTTACCATTGGCCCCGTGTTGAGATAGATCTATAAGCACATGTCTATATCTTAACACTTGTTCCCGTTTATTCTCCCACATTAAGTGATCAATTTAATATGAGAAAATCATTTGGGTTGGTTAGATATTAGATATTAGATTTTATGACATTACCTCTCTCTTGAAATCATAGTCGTCCTCGACTATGAGGTAGAAGAGATAAAGCCTTAGTCATTAGTCAATTTTACTTAGCGGGTAGAGGATCCCGTTTTACCCTACGACATCTTTCCAAGATGGATGACTAATCCATTTGGTGCTTGGGAGAAATAGCTGCCGCAAGCTCGTCTGCTCTTTAGTCCATTTCATTCTCCCAAAGTAGAGTGACAAATTCTACTTGGTGTTTGAGAGACGTCATCATCACAAACATGATAAGCATGCATACTAGTTAAATTTGTGCACAATTAAAAGGAGGACTAGTCTTATAAGACAAAAACATGAGTCATTTAAAAGAAATTTGTACATTTGCTTACTCTAATGTAGCATTGTAAGCATTGATAAGGTTCATACTATCCTTAAGCTGTATTCCTTGCATCCATCTAGCATCTTCAAAAGGATAATTTTTGAACTTAATAAGATACCGTCGGATAATCTTACCATGTCGTAGTACCTTGTCTTCATGCCGAAGGACAACTTCGGGTTGTAGCACCTGTTCTTGGTCTTCAACTTCGGAAGGGTCTTCAATAATTGGTTCAGTTGGTGGCTCTCCTTTGTAGGGCTTAAGTAGGATTACATGAAAGGCATTGTGTATGAGCCAATGGTTGGGCAACTTGAGTTGATAAGCCGTCTCATTGATGGGCTTCAAGATTTGGAAAGGACCATAGTATCTTTTTGCTAGTTTAGCATAATACTTATGATGGCCCGTAGGATTTTTGCCCGTCGTTTGCCTTAATCGAGCCTTAGGAAACTTGAGTAAGACCCAATCATTTTCTTTGAACATTAAGGCTCTTATGTGCTTATCAGTAGCAGCTTTTTGCCTTTGTTGAGAGATGGATATAGCCTCCCTAATCTTTTGAAAAGATTCTTGTAGGTCACGGCTATACTCATCGGCGGCGAAGATCTTCCCATGTAGTTTGAGTAGCAATGGACTTTTAGGTCTTCCCTCAATGATCTCAAAAGGTGCTTTTCCCGTAGAAGTATGTACAGTATTATTGTAGGCATACTCTACAAGAGGTAAGTACTTTTCCCATTGTGAGCGTTGATCTACTTCGGTAACATAAGTCTTGAGTAGATCGAGTATCGTAAGATTGGCTATCTCACTTTGGCCATCCATTTGTGGGTGATAGGCCGAAGATTCAATCTTGTTCCTAGATTTTCAAAGAGACCTTTCCAGAAATTACTGGTCATTCTAGGATCTCTATCTGACACGATGGATGTGGGTAATCCATGGTGCTTGAAAATCTGAGATATGAAGAGAGTTGCCATTTGATGTGCCTTAATAGTCTTTTTGACAGGAATAAAATGTGCTTGCTTGCTAAACCTGTCAACTATTGTCCATATTCCTGTATTCCCATGGATAGACTTGGGTAATCCAAAGATGAAATCCATGGATATACTCTCCCATGGTGAATTTGGAACAGGCAATGGCTGGAGTAATCCAAGTTGCTGCTCTCATATGCTATGGCATGCCCTTCTTGAAGCAAAACTACTCCAAGGCAATCACCACAAGCATCACATTGGACCTCAAATGGCTTTGAGAGATCCGGAAGCACGAGGACTGGTTGAGAAGTAAGCTTCTCTTTGAGCTTTTCAAAAGCATTTTGCTCCTTAGCAGTCCATACAAACTTAACGTTCTTCTTAGTTAAGTCGTGTAGTGGTCCTGCTACTTGAGAGAATTTTGCTATGAAGCGTTGTGAGCGGGATGGAAACACACAGAACGCCTCTATAACAACTCGACACACACTCTTGGGAAGATACACACACACACACTATGGGGCACCATTCGGCTTACACAACCCACCTGGCCGAAACAGGGAACACACCTATGGAGTGAGAGGAGAGAAACTATCCACTTGCCCACTCCACACACACACACACACACACACACACACACACAAAAAAACTCAGCTCAAAAGAGGAGAACTTCTGATGTTTAGATACAAATGAGCTTGGGCCAACACCAATGGGCAAATAGCTCACACAAAATGGGTAAAATATACCAGATACAATCACAAATTGGAGCAGAAGCTTTGCTCATAGGAGAAACTTACACAGCAAAAACAACAGAAAAAGAGTGAGTAATTTGGCAAAATGGACAGCGCCATCGCGTCCGGAACGGCCCAAAACCCCAGTCTACAATGTCAAAGTGCTCTAATCAGACCTCGGATGAGCAGTTTACGACCAAAACAGGCTCCAAAAACCCCAAAAACACACCTGCGGCTGTTCCTCCTCTCTTCTCCACGTTTTTTCTGATCTTGTCTCTATTTTTTCAGTTCCCACACTTAGATTTATTACTTGGGAACCCTTGGCCTTTTAGATGACCTCAAACGAACCCCGAACAGGCCAAAAATTGACCTCGCAATGCATAGTTGTCACCCTGCTGCATCCATGCGCACACCTGGCACTCGATTTTTCCAATAATGCATCCTGCCACCACGTGAAGTGTCCCCAAAATAAGGTCCTCATGATGACCTTTCTGCATAATTATCACAAGAAAACATCCACCTCGTGTCCGTACTCATCCACGTGCAAATATTGACCCCATTCGCCCTCCTGACACCACTAGATGCCATCTGATGCACCTGCTTACCTGATGTCGTTGGCCCACGGAGGATAGCTTCCTCGAGAAGTTTTACACGCTACCAACTCCTCATTATTGTAGAAAAAACACACTGGTACTCGTAACGATGAAAATCGATGCACTATGTACATGCTGCCCTGCCTGTACACATGTGGGTCCCACGCAACCACCTGGCTCTGGAAACTGGGCAATCCTTTATTCGATGCACTATGTACATGCTGCCCTGCCTGTACACATGTGGGTCCCACGCAACCACGTGGCTCTGGAAAATGGGCAATCCTTTATTCGATGCACCATACATGTGTATGTACATATGCGCAATCCCTTGCTCCAGAAAACTCCTGACATAATTTTCCCACCCCCTAGCCTGCTAGAGCATTCATGCTCAGCAGCAGCACTAGTAGATGCTGATTCCACCTGGATCAAAAGGCCAAAGACATATCGCCTGATTCAGAAGAAGCATCATAACACCACACATATATTTGTCACCAATCAACCAAAATGCACCAAAGGCATATCCAACTAACACATCCATCCTATTTGGACCTCCAAAAGTATAAATATTGCATACCACATTCAACCCAACCAATCGAGACAACTCAAGTGACTCATCACCTGGCATCTTGGCTTCACCAGCCATAGCAACAACCTGCAAATTTTGCACCCAAGTAGCTAAAAGCATTGTGTGAAGGTAAAGTTGTTGATATCCAAAGCACAAAAGTATCCCCGCAGCACACATATCCCTATCATAGGCATCTACATAGTTGAGGTTGGACTCATATATGTCAAACCCCTTCTCATCATCATAAGCATACTCATCATCACACATAACTTTATCCACATCATAATCATGGCTAGCACCACTATCCATAGCTTCTAGCATGGGTTCATCAGTCTCCAAGAATACAGATCCCTGCTCTAAACCACAATCATGCTCATAAATCGGTTCAATCACTGCACATACATCAAAATATGGCTTCAAAAAATGCTCCACATCTAACAAATCCACAAAATGGCTCTCAAGCTTGCCCTCTTCCCTAATTTCCAAGGAACTAGTATCCAAAGATACGTGCTCATCATCAATAACCTCAACCTCACACTCACACCCAGAATCACAAGGTACACAAGTAGCCAATGCATCCTCTTCAAGACTTTTCAATCCTGTATCCAAAGCATTACTCACCTCTTTAGGCTCTTCCATAAACCTATCAACCTGCAAGACCTCTTTACGCTTCACAATAGACCTTGGGAAGAAACAAGAAACATCATAGGATAGGCTACTTTTCACCTGCTTAGGCTTAACTTCATCTTCCATGTCAAATCCATTTTGCACATGCATACCTGTACTGATACCATGTTCCTCAAGACGCTTAAACTTCCATTCCTTGTGCTTTGCAATGCATACCGCATCTTCAAAAGACTCGGGCGTCTTCAACTTAACCTCGAACCGCAACCAAGGTGACAAACCATCCACAAAAGAACTTTTCTTCAATGAACAAGGGGGGGTCTCATCCTTAAGAGCAACACACCAACGAGTCCATAAATCTGTAAAACCTTGTACATAGGCATCAACACCTTGACAAGAACCTTGCTTAAGAGCATTGAGCTCATTCCATATTGCATTTGCATCTTCAAAAACCTGGAAACGCTCTAAAAAAGCGTCTATAAACTTGTCAAGATTCAAACCATAAGAAGAAGCCACTGCTTCTTTAGCTTCCAAATCCATGAGCCAAACATGAGCCTCATCGTCAAAAGCAATCCAAATAGCCTCAAAATCTTCTCCTCATCACACATATTGTTTCTTATGCATGCCACCTCGACTTGCTCCAGAAAGTCTTCCGCATCTTCACCACTTCTTCCATAAAATTCCGGATAAGAGAAAGCCATGGCTACCCAAGCTACTATGCTTTGAGAACCCCTTCGAACACACGTGAAAGAACCCAAGACTTTTGACTGACTCAATTCCCAGAAACTTCAATAGAGCTCAACTTCAGATAAGGACAAACACATGCACATCAAATGAGTTTTCATAGTTGATCATTGGAATTACAACAGGTAAAGGACATTCCAGTATCTCCCTTAATCTTCTTGGCCCGAACATAAAGACTATGCGCTGCTGGAAAAAAATATTCTTGGACACATGAACATTTATCTGGATTCTCTGAGTTAAATGAAAAGGAGTGAATTGAGGGCCATTTTGATCATCCATTAAAGTCAACCATGCAGCTCCCAAGAAAGCACACCTGTCTTATCCTCTGATTTTGCCAAAATTTCAGCAGCATAACAGCATAAATGGCTCAAAAGACCAAAACACCAGCCATCACAACTCGAAAAAATTTTGGCAGAGTTTTCCCAGAAGTAGAGCAGTGTGAACCCAAAATATAGACCATATATGTATGCATAAACTGTCAACAATAGAACCCGAGCATCAAATAGGAATCACTAGTACATAGCCTATGGCGAGGTCACGAAAAGGGTGCTCCAGCTACCTGTATCACCGAAAGGATCTCCACATTTGAGAATCCCCCAACTCAATAAAACCTCATGCTATCGACCCTCACACGAAGGCTAATGCAAATCGCGTATAGTCAAGTCTCAGAAATGACTATCTTCCAGACCAAGTCTCAGAAATGACTGGGACTGCCAAATAAAACCAAGTATGGCTCCACAAAGGCATACAATGGCAGTTTCCACAAGTAACGTACAATCCAACAGACAATGCGCTCAAACAGGCGCCAAGTGATGCATACCCACAACAACTGCAAGTGACACCACTGCTAGTATATCACTATACTCCAGCTACCTGTACCTGTGTGAATCACCTGTACCTATACCTATCCCTATAACCTGTAACCTGTAACCTGTAACCTGTAATCTGCAACCTGCAACCTGTAATCCCAAATCTCGAAGCTTGAAGCTCGAAGCAGAAGGTACTCGAAGAAGATCCTCAGTGGGGGCACCAAAAGAGTGTGAGCGGGATGGCAACACACAGAACGCCTCTATAACAACCCGACACACACTCTTGGGAAAATACACACACACACTATGGGGCACCACTCGGCTTACACAACCCACCTGGCCGAGACAGGGAACACACCTATGGAGTGAGAGGAGAGAAACTATCCACTTGCCCACTCCACACACACACACACACACACACACACACACACACACACCCAAAAAACTCAGCTCAAAAGAGGCGAACTTCTGATGTTTAGATACAAATGAGCTTGGGCCAACACCAATGGGCAAATAGCTCACACAAAATGGGTAAAATATACCAGATACAATCACAAATTGGAGCAGAAGCTTTGCTCATAGGAGAAACTTACACAGCAAAAATAGCAGAAAAAGAGTGAGGAATTTGGCAAAATGGACAGTGCCATCGCGTCCGGAATGGCCCAAAACCCCAGTCTACAATGTCAAAGTGCTCTAATCCGACCTCGGATGAGCAGTTTACGGCCAAAACAGGCTCCAAAAACCCCAAAAACACACCTGTGGCTGTTCCTCCTCTCTTCTCCACGTTTTTCCTGGTTTTCTCTCTGCTTTTTCAGTTCCCACACTTAGATTTATTACTTGGGCACCCTTGGCCTTTTAGATGACCTCAAATGGACCCCGAACACGCCAAAAATTGACCTCGCAGTGCATAGTTGTCACCCTGCTGCATCCATGCGCACACCTGGCACTCGATTTTTCCAATAATGCATCCCGCCACCACGTGAAGTGTCCCCAAAATAAGGTCCTCATGATGACCTTTCTACATAATTATCACAAGAAAACATCCACCTCGTGTCCGTACTCATCCACGTGCAAATATTGACCCCATTCGCCCTCCAGACGCCACTAGATGCCATCTGACGCACCTGCTTACCTCATGTCGTTGGCCCACGGATAGCTTCCTCGAGAATTTTTACGTGCTACCAACTCCTCATTATTGTAGAAAAAACACATTGGTACTCGTAACGATGAAAATCGGTGCACTATGTACATGCTGCCCTACTTGTACACATGTGGGCCCCACGCAACCACCTGGCTCTGGAAAATGGGCAATCCTTTATTCGATGCACCATGCATGTGTATGTACATATGCGCAATCCCTTGCTCCAAAAAACTCCTGACAGCGTCTATAGTATGCACACATACCAACAAAGCTTCTTAGCTCATGTAGATTTCTTGGGTTAGGCCATGCTTTTATTACCTCTATCTTTGATGGATCCATTTGGATACCATCTTTAGAGATAATATGACCTAGGTATTGAATCTCTTGTAGGAAGAATTCGCTTTTCTTTTGGTTGAGAAAAAGCTTGTTCTCCCTCAATGCTTGAAAAATCACTTGGAGATGTTGCTTATGTTCCTCCAAAGACTTGGAGTAGATGATGATATCATCAAATAACACTCCAGTGAATTTGCGGTATGGTCTAAAAATTTTCTCCATCAAACGATTGAACGTAGCTGGTGCATTAGTCAAGCCAAAAGGCATGACTAGATATTCATAAAGACCAAACGTTGTGCGCAACGCGGTCTTTAAGATATCTTCATCCACTATCCTTATTTGATGATAGCCACTCTTAAGGTCAATCCTACTGAAGTAGGTTGAGCCTTGTAGCTTATCAAACAGATCTTCTACCCGAGGTACGGGAAATCTGTTTTTGATAGTGATATTGTTTAGTGCTCGATATTCCACACACATACGGTATGTACCATCTTTCTTTTGCACTAAAAGGACTGGAGAACAAAAGGGAGAGGAACTAGGCCTCACCATCCCTTTGTCTACCAGCTCTTGTACTTGCCACATGATCTCCTCTTGTTGAGCTTGTGAGACTCGATAAGGAGGCTTGTTAGGTGGTGAGCTTCCAGGAAGGAGCTCAATGCGATGGTCATCATCCCCTCGTTTTGGAGGTAAGTCCATAGGGATATCATCGATGAACACATCTTGGAATCCTTTTAGAAAATTAGACAAGTCTAACTCTTCTTGATTCCTACCATTTACATTTGATGAAACGTTAGTATCTTTTAGAGACTCTTTGACAAAAATCATGTACGCAGAAACTGAGCTCTTCATTGACTTATCAAAAGCAAGAGGATTTACAAGTGGAATAGTGCGACCATGCTCACTTGCATCTATATACATGTTCTTTCCCCTGTAGGTGAAGTAGATTTTCCTTTCAGGGAACTTCATGTTGGCAACCATGCGATCAAACCATGGTGCCCCTAGGACAACATCCTCATGTTGGAGAGGAGAGATGAAGAAGTCTTCTTTGTCGACATAGCTTTGGACATGAAGCCTCAACTTCCCAATCAAGGGAGTAACGGAGGCTTGTTGTCCCTTGAAAGCTGCATCAGCCACTACTATATCTCCCATCTCAAAAGCTTGAATGCCCAACTTGGTGGCCAACTCCATTGATATGAAGTTAAGAGTAGAGCCAGGGTCAAACAAGATGAAGGCATCATGCTCTCTTGCCTTTCCCCAAGCATAGGAAAGTGATGATCCTTTGCAATGAGCATCCTCTTTTGGAGCTTCGATGGTGGAAGCCCTAGGAGTCTCATTGCGAGTATTCTTCTTGGGGCAAGAACGATAGCCATGTCTTTGCTCCCCACGCTCGAAACACTTATGGTCCTTGCGAAAAGCTTCAAGCTCTTCAGGAGAGAGTTTGTTTTTACCTTTGTAAATTCCCTTCTCCTTGGACCGATTGTTGTTGTTGTTGGAATTGACTTGGGAAGTATTTTGAACATTGGTTTTCCCCTTTGCATCATTTTTGTCTTTGTTTTCCATGGGCTTGACATTACGTCTAGCCCTTGATGGAAATTGATCCGTGAAGCAACCATGGTGTGATGGATTACTTTGCTAATAGTACCAGGCCATTGAGAGTTGATGTATTCGGCCATCTCTTCAGGTAATCCCGCACAGAATTGCTGCCTTTGCTCGGCAAAGTCTATCTTTTGAAAGACAGTAGCCTTGAGATGTAAATCCCAAAACTTGTCTACATATTTGTGGATAGACTCATGGGAGAGGAGCTTCAAGCTGCACCATTCGGTAAGCACTTTGTCTTTTGCATCGCTTGCAAGGAATTGCTTCATGATGGAAACTCGTAGAGTTTTCCATGTCTTTGGGGCTTCACCATTTCCACGAAGGCTAGCCCACCATTGACGAGCTGATTTTTGGAAGTGCATAGCTACATGGCGTAGCTTAGAGGACTCTGTGAAGCCCTCATCTCCAAAGGCCGCATCAAATTGCTGGATGAAGGCCAACACTTTGTCGGTAGCATCGAAAGTGCCATCATAGGTGAGAAAATAGATACTCTTTCCTCCCTCCTTGAACTTCTTTAGCTTTTGTGACCTTCACCACGCACGAAATGATTTGCGATGTCCTCCCCTCTTGTATTCTCTAGGAGAATAACCATAACTTCCTTCAGAAGAAGAGGAAGGTGAAGAAGAAGGAGAAGAGGGTGACCTCTTCCTAGAACTTTTCTTCCTTTGTTTCCTCTCTTGCCTTTCAGAGTGATGAGGAGAAGGACTATGTGTTGATCTTTTCCTCTTGGGAGGAGTGGGCGATCGTCTAGACCGCCGTCTTCATGGAGCCACATCATCAGAGGAACTTAAACTTTCATTGCTTTCTTGCTCTTTGGATTCCTCCTCTCGAATGGGAGAGAGTCTTCTTTTGGGGGTCTCTTCAAGAGGCCTCCTAAGCTCTCTCTCCTCTTGGGAGGAAGGGAAATTCCATAAGCACGAAGTTGTTGAGTAACTTCAGCTTGCAAAGCAGGGTTGCCCATAGCTTGCTGCAACCTAGTGATGAGATAAATCACAAACATGGGAGCATCATCATTAGCACCTTCATGTGAAAAATCAAAGCTATTAATGTTCATTCTACTCTCTTGATTATTGTCAGCCATGTTAACAAAATTTATGTATGTACTTAGTGTATGCTTTGCCAATTCAAAACCTTAGTTACCACTCCTCTTAACCTTTGAAAATCAGCTCTTAAGTATCTACACCCACGGCTCGAAGTGGTTAATTATAGAGAGTAGAGGAGTAGGTCTAACATAGCAGAGTTGCCAAGGGCTAGCTCCTTTCGGACTTCTTATGGATCAATAATGGTAAAGCCGTAGGCAAGTCTAAAAAGACTCCATTATTAAGTCCAAAGCTCCCGAAGTGTGCACCATCCCCCACATAGTGGGCTCAACAAAACCGATAATAGATCCCAGTTCCACTTACCCTAATATAATTAACAACATCAACCATTTATAGGTTACTTAAGGACCTCTCTTCTTAAGCAAGAAAAGAGAAACCAAATGCTCTGATACCAATGTAATGGAATTGGCCTATTTAATTTGAGAGTAGCGGAAATTAATGAGAATACTTTTGAGAAATGACTTTGTGAGCATAGTGGGTGAACATAATTGAAGATAGGAACATAATCATAGCAATTAGTTAACTTGGCATGAACAATATTTTGCAAGAGAGAGAATTTAGAGAACATGACAACAGTTGAGGACCGGATTTATGTGGAGCCGGTCCCCCCTCCAATAGGCATTTGTATTATGATTTCTCCCATTAAGAGAGACTTGTTACAATACAATCTTTGTGTTCCTTGTGACCTAGGTGATGCAATGAAGATGGAAAGCTTCATGCATCACAAACATAACATACACTTGAAGAAAGCTTTAACTATCCCAAGCCTCAGTCCCAAAACCTCAAACACCTTCGAAGGTGGAGAGAGCTAGCAGGGAATGAGGGTAGGGAAGAGGAAGAAGAAACATTTCGTAGGAGAAAGAATTAGTTCCTCACTTATGGAGAGAGCTAGCAGGGAATGAGGGTAGGGAAGAGGAAGAAGAAACATTTCGTAGGAGAAAGAATTAGTTCCTCACTTATCATAACTCTTGTTGCTAGCATATATAATAGCATAGTAATGAAGAAGAAGGAGATGGCAAGCTTAAGCATTAAAGCATGGCTCTTGGTTGGATTTGGACTCCATATCCAAGAGTGTTGGTGTAGGCTCTCAACCTCTACTTGCTTGGGGAAGGAGAGGGAGCTCTTGCACTTTGCATAGCACACAATGAGAGTGTTTGTGAGCGTGTGTGGGTGAGTATGCCCCCTAAGCAACCCCCTAGCTTGCTTGGGTTGACCCCCCCTTGTAGCTCATGCTTGAAGCTCATTGGACCCCTCCAGGCCTAGCCAATCACAAGTAGGAGGCATTACAAGCAGCAAGGGTAGCCTTGAGACAAGTGTCCCCCTTTTCCCTTTGAGAGAGAGGGCTAGATAAATGCTAAATCAATTAATTAAATCTCCTAAATTATTATTGGACCCCTTGGGTGGCCAACCAATAGGCTTATGGCACACCATGAGGGCAACATGAGGAGGAACTTGACAAGTGTCCCTTTTGCTTTCTTTGTACCATGCATGCCTTGTGTGAGTGTGTGGGTGTTCTCTCTCATCCCCCCTCATCTAGGGCTCACCCCCTCATTTTAGGGATTGAATCTTTGACTTTTTGACACCTCAACCCCTCATGCATCGGCCCAGTTCCCACCACAAGCTTGGCTCATAAGCACTTTAAGCTTGGGCTGGGTTCTCACCTCAAGTGCAACCCTAGCATCTCAAGCATGTCAAGCACCTCAAGCATCTCAATAATTAAGCACCTCAAGCATCTCAAGCACCTCAATCATCAAGAACCTCAAGCACCTTAGTCATCAAGCATGACAAGCAGGACAAGCACCTCGAGCTGGGTCGGGTTCCTGCGCCTCAAGCGCAGCCCTAGCTTACCTAAGGTCAAAGGCTTTTTACACACATTATTGGAGGTCTTCAATGAAGCTAACCCTAAGGTCTTATGCTCCATTTGTTAGCCTTGCTCTTTGATAGACCATCTCTCATTTGGGCCCCTTTACCATTGGCCCCGTGTTTGTTGGAATTAGGGTTGCAGAGAAACACACACAGCTTGGAGAAGACGAAGGAAGCTTAAGGCACACAATAGAGAGTGTGTTACTTAGTGTGCAATGGAAAGATGGATAGCCCTAGAGTGATGGGCGTATATACAATGCACGGGGGAAAAAACCTCCTAAAGAGGGAAAAAATGCCCCGCCGGTCCTAGTGTGTTCACACACATCACTACCACATGTATAACGTAACAAATCCCCCCTGGAGTGATGCGATGAATGAGAGCTGGCACATGAGTAAAGGGAAGTGCCATGCCCTGAGGACAGGATCAGTCCACAAAGGGGAGTAAGCCCAAAGCTTTGCGGAAAGCTTCAAGCTTCTCACGAGACAATAGATCTGCAAGGTTGTCCTGTGTTGGCACATAAGCCAAGCTGATCTCTTCTGCTGAGAGCCTCTCCCTGACATAGTGGTAATGCACCTCAATGTGCTTTGTGCGAGCATGAAAAATTGGGTTCCTCGCAACTGCCAATGCGCTCTGACTGTCAGTGTAGATAGTGTTGGCAGTGTCCTGTCCAACACCCAAATCAGCCATAAGGCGTCTAAGCCATACACACTCAACCGTAGCTGTGAAGACTGCCCTGTACTCAGCCTCACAACTCGAAGTGGCCACAGTAGGTTGCTTCTTGCTCAACCATGATATACATGAACTGCTAAGCATGAAACAAAAACCACTTGTGGACACTCTCGTGTCAAAACAACGAGCCCAATCTAAGTCCGAAAAAGCATGTAAGTCTGGCGTCAATGATCCCCCCTTGGGATAAAACAAGCCAAGATGTAAAGTGCCACTAAGGTAGCAGAAAATCCTCTTGACAGCTTGCCAATGCTTAGACCCTGGGCTATGCATAAATCTGCTGACCTGTGAGATTGCAAACTGAATATCCGGCCTCGTGTTGCATACATAAATGAGGCAGCCAACAGCAGTTTGGTAAAGAGTGACATCAGCAAGATCGCCAGCATCATGTAGACTCAACTTCAAACCTGTTTCCATGGGAGTGGCAATAGGTTTGCAATCCTCAAGTCCAAACTTACATAGCAATGTCTCTATGCCACTTTTCTGACACAAGGCAATACCACCATCACACTGCTTAAACTGTATACCCAAGTAATGCAACAGCCCCAAATCTTTCATCTTGAAAGTAGCATTCAAATCAGCCTTAAATTCAGCAATGTGTCTCTCATTTGGTCCAGTGATCAGCAAATCATCAACATAAAGAACCACAATGAGAAGTACATCACCCTCACGCTTTACATACAATGTGCTTTCTGTTGGACTGTTACGAAAGCCTTGTTTGACCGAATGAGTGTCAGCTTTCTCATACCAAGCACGAGGATATTGCTTCAACCCATACAAAGCCTTGTTACATTTGCACACTTTGTCCTCTTGTCCTTTTATGACAAAACCGCGAGGCTGCGTTACAGAAACTTCCTCAAATATGTCACCATTCAAGAAAGCAGTAACAATGTCTGATTGATGTACATCCCAACCAAAATGAGCTACCAATGCACATAGAAAACGCACAGTAGTCATATGACAAGTGGGAGCAAAAGTCTCTTCATAATCTATGCCTTTTTGTTGTGCATAACTTTGCAACAAGTCGAGCCTCATGGCGATCGATCTCACCATCCGGCTTGCGTTTCAACTTGTAAACCCACTTTGTACCAATGGCCTTTTTGCCAGGAGGCAAATCACATAAAGTCCATGTGTCATTTTCTATAAGTGCATCATATTCTGATTGCATGGCAGCCATCCAATTTTCTGAATTTTGTGCTTTATCAAAAGTCAGAGGCTCCTCAACATCATGTAAGCTAGACACAGCCAAAGCATAACAATCTGATGCATAAGATGCATGGCGAGAGCCTGAACGAGTACGACTAGACAAAGGTGCATCCATTTTACTGTAACGCAAAGTGTGCACCAGCCATTTTGGCATACCTCTAGCCTGCTCATTTTCAGCCCTTTCCTCATCAAGTACATCATGTACATCTGCATCAGTAATAGGCTAATCTAAAACATTTTCAGAAACCCCCATAGGCTGTACATTTGCCTCATTGGAACTTACATTCGTATTTCCACCACTGAAAAGAGGCAACAAAGTGTCATAAATGTCCTGTGAGCTTACATTATTGTCTCTAGTACATGACAGCAAGGGCTGAACAGAATCTTCCACAAACACTACATCCCGAGAAACCAGAATACGTTTTGTTTGCGGATGATACAACTTGTAACCTTTGCTTTCAGCACTATAACCAACAAAAATACATTTGACAGCCTTATCATCCAATTTTCTACGCTGCACTTGTGGCACCAAAGCATATGCCAAACAGCCAAAAACACGCATGTGCTCAATAGAAGGTTTTCTATCATGCCATGGTTCATATGGAGTAATAGACTGCAAAGCTTTCGTAGGACACCTGTTAAGTACATAAGTGGCACACATAATGGCCTCAAGCCAAAAATAATGCGGCAAAGCTTGACTTTTGACCATACATCGTGCCATTTCCGTCAGTGACCTGTTTTTCCTCTCAGCAACACCATTTTGCTGAGTTGTATAAGGCACTGTACATTGGTGTTTTATCCCACGACTAGCCAGAAATGCATTAAATTCATGAGACATATACTCCCCCCCTCGATCGGAACGGAGGGTGCCCATAGTACATTTCGAGACATTTTCGGCCATAGCCAGAAATTGTTTGAAGCACATAAAAACTTCGGACTTCGCTTTAAGCGGAAATACCCATGCATGCCTGGAGTAATCATCAATGAAAGTCACGAAGTACAGGTAATTGCCCAAGGACGGAGTTTTCATGGGCCCACAAACATCACTGTGCACAAGCTGCAACTTGCATGTGGCCCAAACTGAACCATCCTTTGGAAACTTAGAACGCTGCATCTTACCCAAAATACAGCCTTCACAAACATGTTTCAAAGGTGCTTCAAGAGGCGGCAAAGAAGCAACGATATCAGATTTCTGCAAACGCAACAAACTGGCAAAATTCAAATGACCAAAACGTGCATGCCAAAGTTTTGCATATGAAATTTTGCAACAGCATTTACAAAATTTTGTCCACACTTGTCATACAAAGTGAGCTTATACAGCCCACGGCACAAAAGGCCAGATGCAACAATTTCATCACCAAAACTGAGATCATAAATTGTACATCTGTCATCCACAAATTTGACTACAAGTCCAAGTCTAACAAGTGCGGATACAGACAAGAGATTCTTCTTGATCCCAGGTACATAAAGTGCATCAACAAGTGTGAAGGAACTGCCATTAGCAGCAGTGAGCACAATCTTTCCAACTCCTTGAACTGGATAAGAGGCGTTGTTGGCACAAGTGATTGAATTCCCATGAGGGACAGACTCAAGAGAGGTAAACAATTCACGATGTGAGGTAATGTGCTTTGTAGCACCACTGTCGAAATACCACACATGTGAATCTGCAGCAACAACTGACAAGCATGCATCATGGAGAGCAGGATTGTAAGTGCACTCTGCGCTAAAAGCCCATTCTGCATCAACATCAGCAACACACTCTCCTTTCACAGAAGACTCAACAATGGGTGCATTTGTAGTGGAATTAGCATTTGCAGTGGAACCACCCTCTTTCTTCTTAGCCTCTTTGGCCTTCAACATAGGACACGACTTGATCAAGTGATCATTGGCTTTACAATAATGGCAACGCATCTTCTTTTTGCCCTTATCACCAGAATTTCTAGACGAATTGCTGCCAGCAGAAGCATTAGGAACATAATGTTTGCCACTCGCAGCAGAACCATAAGAAGTGGCTGCATTGCTGTTACCACCCTTTCTTTGAGAAGCAATAAAAGCCTGTTCAATTGCACGCTGTCTAGTCCTGTTTTTTCTGGACAGTGACTCTTGCAACAGCAATGTGCATAATGCATCAAACTTGACAACTTCTGGATTTCCTTGGGTCATAAGTCTCCAAGTACTAGCAAAAGTCTGGTAAGAATCTGGTAAGGCATCAAGAACAGTCTGCACAAGGGAACTGTCTGAAATAACTTCACCTGCAGAAATAAGTTGCTCATTGATATCCTTGACACTAGCAAGGAAAGTGTCCATATCATCTTCCTCATGCATAATCTTTGACTCTAGCTCTTTACGCAGCAAAGCAATTTTAGCCTCATTGCGGCTTACATAAAGACCTGCTAGAATATCCCTAGCCTGTTTTGCAGATTTTGATGAAGGATGTGAGGAACAATGGTGCGCTTCACAGACAACGCAATCAATGCATGAGACTGCGCATCCTTAACATCCCAACTAGCTTGTTCTGCCGTAGGCAAAACAACTCTAACAGCTGCAATCCTTGCAGCAAGACCTGCAACATCCTCAACATCGCCTACATCCTCAGAACCAGGACGTACATCAATGCCCTGCACAATGTTCCAGACACCCTTTGACACAAGAACATGTTGCATCATATAAGCCCACATAGGGTACTTGTCCCCATCCAACCTGTTCTCATCAGCAAACATCTTGAACACATCTGTGTTGTTGTTGTCAGCCATGGTAAATGCTGCACCTGATGTGAAAATTGCCCGAAAATAGGAGACATGGAGCGGGAACAACCTGTGCTATATAGCACAAACCGTAGAAGACTATAAGGCACCTGTTATGCAGAAAACGGCACTGACAGAAATTCTGCACAAAATGACGAAATAGCCTGTGCAGTACTGCCTGTAGTGGAAACGGAGGCGAAAATGAGCCCAAATCAAAATTCTGAGCAGACCAAGCTCTTCGAGTTTTCCCAAAAATTTTGTCGACCTGCGAAGCTCGCCAAAGCTCACTGAAATCGGAGAAAGTGAGCAGGCGTGTGCTGGAGCAGCTGGCGACTAAGCCCGAGAGGACATGACCTGTTCTGATACCAATTGTTGGAATTAGGGTTGCAGAGAAACACACACAGCTTGGAGAAGACGAAGGAAGCTCAAGGCACACAATAGAGAGTGTGTTACTTAGTGTGCAATGGAAAGATGGATAGCCCTAGAGTGATGGGCATATATACAATGCACGGGGGAAAAAACCTCCTAAAGAGGGAAAAAATGCCCGGGCCGTCCTAGTGTGTTCACACACATCACTACAACATGTATATGGTAACAGTGTTGAGATAGATCTATAAGCACATGTCTATATCTTAACACTTGTTCCCGTTTATTCTCCCACATTAAGTGATCAATTTAATATGAGAAAATCATTTGGGTTGGTTAGATATTAGATATTAGATTTTATGACAGGATGGCTGCCATGCAATCAGAATATGATGCACTTATAGAAAATGACACATGGACTTTATGTGATTTGCCTCCTGGCAAAAAGGCCATTGGTACGAAGTGGGTTTACAAGTTGAAACGCAAGCAAGATGGTGAGATCGATCGCCATAAGGCTCTACTTGTTGCAAAGTTATGCACAGCAAAAAGGCATAGATTATGAAGAGACTTTTGCTCCCACTTGTCGTATGACTACTATACATTTTCTATGTGCATTGGCAGCTCATTTTGGTTGGGATGTACATCAATCAGACATTGTTACTGCTTTCTTGAATGGTGACATATTTGAGGAAGTTTCTGTAACGCAGCCTCGCGGTTTTGTCATAAAAGGACAAGAGGACAAAGTGTGCAAATGTAACAAGGCTTTGTATGGGTTGAAGCAATCTCCTCGTGCTTGGTATGAGAAAGCTGACACTCATTTGGTCAAACAAGGCTTTTGTAATAGTCCAACAGAAAGCACATTGTATGTAAAGCGTGAGGGTGATGTATTTCTCATTGTGGTTCTTTATGTTGATGATTTGCTGATCACTGGACCAAATGAGAGACATATTGCTGAATTTAAGGCTGATTTGAATGCTACTTTCAAGATGAAAGATTTGGGGTTGTTGCATCATTACTTGGGTATATAGTTTAAGCAGTGTGATGGTGGTATTGCCTTGTGTTAGAAAAGTGACATAGAGACATTGCTATGTAAGTTTGGACTTGAGGATTGCAAACCTATTGCCACTCCCATGGAAACAGGTTTGAAGTTGAGTCTACATGATGCTGGCGATCCTGCTGATGTCACTCTTTACCAAACTGCTATTGGCTGCCTCATTTATGTATGCAACACGAGGCTGGATATTCAGTTTGCAGTCTCACAGGTCAGCAGATTTATGCATAGCCCAGGGTCTAAGCATTGGCAGGCTGTCAAGAGAATTTTTCGCTACCTTAGTGGCACTTTACATCTTGGCTTGTTTTATCCCAAGGGGGGATCATTGACGCCAGACTTACATGCTTTTTCGGACTCAGATTGGGCTCGTTGTTTTGACACGAGAGTGTCCACAAGTGGTTTTTGTTTCATGCTTAGCAGTTCATGTATATCATGGTTGAGCAAGAAGCAACCTACTGTGGCCACTTCGAGTTGTGAGGCTGAGTACAGGGCAGTCTTCACAGCTACGATTGAGTGTGTATGGCTCAGACGCCTTATGGCTGATTTGGGTGTTGGACAGGACACTGCCAACACTATCTACACTGACAGTCAGAGCGCATTGGCAGTTGCGAGGAACCCAGTTTTTCATGCTCGCACAAAGCACATTGAGGTGCATTACCATTATGTCAGGGAGAGGCTCTCAGCAGGAGAGATCAGCTTGGCTTATGTGCCAACACAGGACAACCTTGCAGATCTATTGTCTCGTGAGAAGCTTGAAGCTTTCCGCAAAGCTTTGGGCTTACTCCCCTTTGTGGACTGATCCTGTCCTCAGGGCACGGCACTTCCCTTTACTCATGTGCCAGCTCTCGTTCACCGCATCACTCTAGGGGGGATTTGTTACCATATACATGTGGTAGTGATGTGTGTGAACACACTAGGACCGTCGGGGCATTTTTTCCCTCTTTAGGAGGTTTTTTCCCCTGTGCATTGTATATACGCCCATCACTCTAGGGCTATCTATCTTTTCCATTGCACACTTAGTAATACACTCTCTATTGTGTGCCTTGAGCTTCCTTCATCTTCTCCAAGCTGTGTGTGTTTCTCTGCAACCCTAATTCCAACAAAGGATCTCCACCCATCTAGCTTTACGACCCTGCAAGCCCGTTTGAGTAGTAAACCATTTTATACTCTCATGGTCAAAAACCACTTCAAACTCGACATCATATAGATATTGTCACCACTTTCGTAAAACGTGAACTATGGCGTATAGCTCCCTCTCATAGACAAAATAATTCTCTTGAGCTCTATCCAACTTTTTGCTTTCAAAGGCTATAGGTTGTCCCTCCTAGAGAAGTATCACACCAATTGCTTTATCACTAGCATCAATCTCTACCACAAACGGCTTAAGTGGGTCAACGATTGCTAGGATGGGAGTAGTGGCACAACTACCTTAAGCTGTTCAAAACTGCGTTTTGTGCTTCTTCCTAAGAAAAGGTCTTACCTTTTGCTTTAAGTTGATTCGTCATAGGAACAATTATTTTGGCATAATCAGGATATATTGTCGATAAAATCAAGCCATGCCTAAGAAGACTTGAAGCTCCTCAACCGTGTTGGAATGTAGCCATCGAAGAATGGCAGCGACCTTGTCAGTGTCCATCTTGATGCCAAAATAAGAGATCACATGACCGAGGTAATGTATCTTTGTTTTAAAGAAATCGTCCTTGCTTGGCTTAGCATACAGAGCATGAGTTCGTAGCTGTTCAAACACTAATCATAAGTGTTATATGTGTTCATCTTCAGTCTTACTGTAAATGAGAATGTCATCAAGGAAAACCACAACAAATTTTCCAAGATAGGGATGTAAGACACTATCGATGATGCTTCCTGGTAGAAGCTCTATTGCATGGTCATCATCCCTCTTTTTGGAGGTAGCTCACTAGGGATGTCATTAATGAAAACATCTTGGAATCCATGTAGAAAATTAGACAACTCTAATTTCTTTTGATTCCCTTTATTGCTACTTGTGAAAACATTAGAATCATTGACAGATTCTCTAACAAAAATCATATACGCAGAAGTAGAGCTTTTCATGGACTTATCAATAGCAAGCATACTTACTAGGGATATAGTGTTCCCCTACTCATTAGCATCTATGTACATGCTCTTTTCCTTGTAGGTGAAGTAGATTCTCCTTTCAGGGAACTTCATGTTGGAAGCCAAGCGGTTAAACCATGGTGCCCCAACGATAACATCCTCATGTTTGAGAGAAGAGATGAAGTAATCCTCTTTGTCAACATAGCCTTGGACATGAAGCCTCAATTTCCCAATCAAGGGAGTAACTGTGGCTTCTTGCCCCTTGAAGGCTTCATCGGCTACAACCACATCTCCCATCTCATGAGCTTGAATGTGTAATTGGTGGCCAACTCCGTTGATATGGAATTTTGAGTAGAGCCAGGGTCAAACAAGATGAAGGCATCATTCTTTCTCCAAGCATAGGAAAGAGGCGATCCTTTGCAATGAACGTCTTCTTTTGGAGCTTCGATCATGGAAGATCTAGGAGTCTCATTGCGGATATTTCTTTTGGGGCAAGAACGATAGCCATGTCTTTACTCCCCACACTTAAAGCATTTGTGGTCCTTACGAAAAGCTTCTAACTTTGTAGGAGAGGGTTTATATTTACCTTTGTAAAATCCCTTCTCCTTGGACCGATTGTTGTTGGAATTTCCTTGGGAAGAGTTTTGGGCATTGTTCTTCCCCTTTGCTTCATTTTGATATTTGTTTTCCATGGGCTTGGCATTCCTTTTAGCCACTTGTTTGAAATTGATGCGCGAAGCAACTATAGAGTGGTGGATTACTTCCGTGATAGAATAAGGTCGTTGGGAGTTGACATACTCGGACATTTATTCAAGTAATCCCGCACATAATTGTTGCTTTTGCTTGACGAAGTCTATTTTTTGAAAGACAGTAGCCTTGAGATGTAAATCGCAAAACTTGTCCACATGTTTGTGAATAGACTCACGGGGGAGAAGCTTCAAACTCCGCCATCATTCGGTAAGCACTTTGTCCTTTGCATCGCTTGCAAGGAATTGCTTCGTGATGGAAATGCGTAGAGTTTTCCATGTCTTTGGGGCTTTGCCATTGCCACGAAGGCTAGCCCACCATTGACGAGCAGATTTCTAGAAGTGCATAGCTACATGATGTAGCTTGGAGGACTCCGTGAAGCCCTTGTCTCCAAAGGACGCATCGAATTGCTGGATGAAGGCCAATACTTTGTTGGTAGCACCAAAGGTGCCATCATAGGTGAGAAAGGAGATACTCTTTCCTCCCTCTTTGGACTTCTTGAGCTTTTGGGACCTTCGCCATGCATGGTAAGATTTGTGATTTCCTCCCCTCCTGTATTCTCTAGGAGAATAGCTATTGCTTTTGTCGAAAGAGGAGGAAGTTGAAGAAGAAGAAGAAGAGGGTGACCTATTTCTTACCCTTTTCTTCCTTTGTTTCCTCTCTTCCCTTTTGGAGTGACAAGGAGAAGGACTATGGGTTGACCGTTTCCCCTTGGGAGGAGTTGGCGATCGTCTAGACCGCCATCTTCATGGAGCCACATCTTTTGAGGAACTTAGGGATTCATTACTTTCTTGTTCTTTGGATTCCTCCTCTCGTATGGGAGAGAGTCTTCTTTGGGGGTCTCATCAAGAGGCCTCCTAAGCTCTCTCTTCTCTTGGAGAGGAAAGAAAATCCCATGAGCACGAAGTTGTTGAGTAACTTCGGCTTGCAAAGGAGGGTTGTCAATAGCTTGTTGCAACCTAGTAACAAGATAATGAACAAACATGGAGGCATCATATGTGCAAAATCAAAGTTGTCAATATTCATTCTACTCTCTTAATTATTGTCTGTCATGCTAATTAAGCTTAAGTATAAGTTACTTTGTGCTTTGGTACTCTCAAAAACCTTAGTGGCAACTCTTCTTTACCTTTGAAAATCAGTTCTCAAACAGCCACACCCGTGGTTTAGACACTGTTGATTGCAAAGATTAGTGGAAAAGGTCTAACATTGCTCGGTCGATTATAGTTCCTATTGAGCTTACTAGTAGCTCAATAATGGTTAAAGCCCCGAGTTCCATTATTAAGACTATAGTTCCCAACGGTGTAACTCGAACTAAGTCCTTCTCAACCAAGATAATAGATCCCTGTCCCACTTACCTTACTTACCTTATTGCAATAAACAGGCCCAACCTTTCATGGGCAACTTAAGGACCTCTCTTCTTAAGCAAGAAAAGAGAAGCCAATAGCTCAGATACCAGTGTAATGGAAATGGCATATGAACTTTGAGGATAACGGAATTAGGAGAATTAAAGAGAGCATTTTTGTGAGACTACTTTGAGAACATAGAGGGTGAACTTAATTAGAGGTAGCAACATAACCATTATACTTAATTAACTTGGCATGAACAATACTTTTGCAAGAGACAGAGTTAAGAGAACTTTACAATAGTTGAGGACCGGATTCATGTGGAGCCAGTCCCCCCTCCAATAGGCTTTTGTATTATAGATTCTCCCATAAAGAAAGACTTGGTATAATATAATCTTTGTGTTCCTTGTGACCTAGGTGATGCAATGAAGATGGAAAGCTTCATGCATCACGAACATAACATAGATTTTATAGAAAGCATTAACCATCCCCGGCCTCAGTCTCGAGGCCTCAAACACCTTCAAAGTTGGAGAGAGATAGCGGGAAATGAGGGTAGGGTAGAGGAAGAAGAAACATTCATAGGAGAAAGAAATAGTTCCTCACTTATCATCACTCTTCTTGCTAGCATATAATAGCATAGTAATGAAGATGGAGAAGATGGCAAGCTTAAGCATTGAATCATGGCTCTTGGTTGAATTTGCATTCCATAGCCAAGAGTGTTGGTGTAGGCTCTCAACTTCTCAACAAGCTTGGAGAAGAAGATGGAGTTCTTCCACTTTCACCAAGTGAGAATGTGTGAAAAATGAGTGTGTGAGAGAGTGTATACCCCCAAGCACACCCCTTCCTTGTAGCTCAAGCTTGAAGCTCATTGGACCCCTCTAAGCCTATCCAATCACGTGCATAATGCATTTCAAGCAACATGGGTAGCATTAGGACAAGTGTCTTCCTTACCTCTTTGAGAGAGAGAACTTGGAAATATCTAGATATTTGTTGAATTGAACTAGAAGCTCATTGGACCCCTCTTTAGCCAAGCCAATAGGATTCAAGCACACCATGTGGCTAAGCATAAGGAGAGCTTGACATGTGTCCATGTGCCCCTTGAGAAAGGGGCTGCCTTTGGGTGAGTGGGAGGTTAAGTCAAAGATTCCCCTAACTTTGGGGCTTTTCCCCTCCTTTGTAGGGTCTCTTTTTGACTCAAGCACCTTACCCCCCATGCATGGGAAGCTTCTCAAGCACCTTCCTCATCAAGCATGACAAGCACCTCAAGCACCTTAGTCAGCAAGCACGACAAGCACCTCAAGCACCTCACTCGTCAAGCATGACAAGCACCTCAGTCACCAAGCATGAAAAGCACCTCAAGCTTGGGCCGGATTCCCACCTCAAGCACAACCCTAGCTTGCCTAAGGTCTAAGGACTTTTAACACTAACCTTTGGAGGTCTTTAATGAAGCTAACCCTAAGGTCTAAGCTCCATTAGATGCACGTTGCTCTTTGATAGACTATCTCCTTTTGGACCCCTATTGAGATGTAACTATCTCTCCTCTTAGTCCCCTGCTGATATAAGTATAGAAGCACTTATTGCACATTTCTCTTTGGTAGACCATCTCCTTTTGGACCTCTATTGAGATTTAACAATCTCTCCTTTTGGTCCCTTGCTGAGACAGGTCTAGAAGCACATATCTCTATTCTAGCTCTTTTCCCCTTTTATCTTCCCATATCAAATGATAAGTTTAATATGAGAAAATCATTTGGTAAAGTTAGATATTATATTTTATGACACTCTAGGAAGGGGAATTTGTAGGGCTTAATTGCACGGTGGCAACTTGCAACAGAGTGAAAGATAAGGGAATGAAATTCCATAATGAGATTTTGGATTCTATATTATACGTAACGGGGGGAGGAATTTTGGTCCCCCCTCCCAGCCACCTAGCAACATCAGCTTGCTCCAGCACCTTCAGGCAGTGTGCCCTCTTGCCACGAATAATGAGACAACGTGAGAGAGAGAGAGAGAGAGAGAGAGAGAGAGAGAGAGAGAGAGAGAGAGAGGTGGCCAGGGTTGCAATGAAGTTTAGAGAAAGAAAGAGAGTGGGAGAGGGTGTGTGTCACTGTGACTATCTGAAAAGAGAGGCGACCTTGAGAGGGGGGTGGGGGGCGGTGGCGTTGCAATGAAGTTTAGAGAAAGAAAGAGAGTGGGAGAGGGTGTGTGTCACTGTGACTATCTGGAAAGAGAGGCGACCTTGAGAGGGGGTGGGGGAGGTGGCTAGGAGAAATTCTCTCTCTCTATCTCTCTCTCTCTCTCATCGAGTTTGTCAGAGAGCTTCGACATCCGTGTTGCCTGGTCGCCTCGAGTTGTTATCCTACAAACCTTCCCCAAGGGCCCCGCCCCCCTAACAATCAATTGCGAGCCAATGAGGGTCATGGAAATTATTGCATGGAAATAGTTGGTCAACAGGCTCAAAACACGTTCCAAAAGTCGCAAACATAGAGAACAGAGCGAGAGGTATAAAAAGACAAAAGAGGCATAATTTGAAGGTAATCGATGGTGGGCTTAATTAGGCAGTGAGTAGTGTTCATGCGACTAGAGGGAGGCATCCAGGAAGGCCTTGTGGGAAGGGTGGCGTGCGATGCTAAGAAAACTTACGCTCAAGTCATGCGATATATAATACCTTTTTCTGTCAATTCCTATGAAGAGGATAGTAGATGTCCTTGTTCAACGACATTTTGCGAAGGCAATTTAAATTAGTTCAAAACACAGTTAGTATCTATCTATCCTTTTTTTTTCTGCAAAACTCACAATATGTGAGTGATATTGTATTAAATAGAAACAAAAAATTACATGTTACGACCCTGCTCACAATCGAGCCAGGGTGCCCAAATCAACTTACCAGACATCCATACCACAACATCAGACATGCCAAAATGAGACAAAGTACATCGGCTAAAGAAGGGGAGCCACCCTGATCGACCGATCCATCACCAAAGTCCATGGCTAAGCAGGGTGTCACCCTTGATACAGAAAAAGAACTTACATGCTGAGGAGGGCCGGGGCCCATAGTCCCCATCACCCTCCTGGGTGCAACCACGGGAGCTCTTCTGTCACCAAAGCACGCCATGCCTCAAGACACCAAGAACAAAACAGAGCGAACCAGCACAGTAAAGACCTCCAGAATCAATCATTAGCAGACTGAAGAGCCACCAACTAGATCCGTAAGAACCTTCACTAGCCAAACCCCGACCGTGCCACTAGAGAGTCCCTCTTGCCACTAGGAGGCCGTCTGCAGCCGTGGAGCAAAAACAACATGGCCATGCCAAACCAGGACTTGCGCCACCCTGCCAAACCAGAAGAATCCACGACCCTGTGGGATCCGCCATAAGCACTACAACCCTTCTTTTAAATGTAACATGCCTTGCATGACAAGCTAGACGATGCCCCGACAGCAGAGGTCTAAGCAAAGACAGTAGCCCACGAGCTTCCTCAGTATCCATCTATCCTATACATATATATATTTTTATTTATTTATTTATATAAAGGCAATATCACAAAGTTATTTTCTCGTATGCAGCCTAATGATGCTTAATATGTCCATGTTCGAACCAATCTTGCTCGACACTCAAAGTAGATAGAAAAGAATGAGTTCACCTTAGCTCTCATTGGTCTCAGGTTGTTTGTAAACTTTTTTTTTTTCCATACTCACAATTGTGAGTGGAGAGAAATTAGAGTAACTCAAAAAGAATACAATCACCCTCAAGCACAACATGTGCCTTGAGGTGTCAACAATTCCATAAGGGCCATGAACCCAACCACATGTGAAACCAAAACATGGGTGCTACGAGAAGCGTAGGCAACTCTATGCATGGTGCCACTCTTTATATCTACCTGTCGTCCCTCTCTTAGCTCCTACAACATGGATGAGCTCAATGTTAAGATGCACAACATCGCCAAAATGAGCCACAACTATTTTGTTAATTTACACACACACATGAGAGAGAGAGAGGCCTAACCTATTTAGAAAGAGGAGAGAAAAAAATTAGAATCATATAGACAGAGAATAAGTCGTGAGAAAGAGAGAACGATCGAAGGAAAGAGAGAGAGAGAGAGAGAGAGAGAGAGAGAGAGAGAGAGAGAGAGATGTCTAGCTTGAAAATGGAAGACAAAAGTTTAAAAAAACTTTGCTATGGCCACTAGATGTGATGCCTCTCCCTGTGTGTGTGTGTGTGTGTGTGACACTAAGAGAGTCCATGCAAAGGGCAAAGGCTGCAAGAGGCAATGCCACTGCCAAAGGTGGTGCCTTTATACACATAGCTAAAAAACATCCGCGCCAAAGGCATTTTTTTAATGAGTAATGACAAATCCAAGTCTTGAAAATACCATGTGTGTCATGGTAAGAGTGAGCGAGACCCGCTGAAGGCGGGTGGCGCGAGCTAGTGTAGATTATAATACGAACCTAAAGAAAAGATTGGATGACTTATTCAAGCTATATGGGAGAGTTGTATTGGGATAAGAAATAGTGCAACAAAGGAGGAAACATCGGCATCATAAACTAAAGGTTTGAGAATTTTAGAAGGGAGATTTGTTATTACTCTATTGAGCCAAACTTGGACCTAAGAAGCCGAATCTAAAGATTTTGCTATGGACTGTTCAAAATTCATTGGGTATTTTCTAATGACATAGTAAGACTCAAGGATTTAGATGAATCGATATTAGTTGGAATATATAATGGATCGGAGATCAAATTATATTATTCAACTCCAGACAAGCTTCCAACACAAATTGATATTCATGCCAAATCTGAGACTCGAGCAATTGATTTATTCCTAGTCAAGGCTCGTATAGGAAATATCAACCAAGGCTCTCAGGATTCAAAGAATCTAAAAAATATCAAACAAGATTCTTAAATCCCAGACGATCTGAATTCTATATACTATCTTATTTGATCAAACATACCAAGCCTTTTAACTATGGCTAGCAGTGAAATAAATCGAAGTTCATTGGGAAGGAAAGTTTGTCATCATTAATGTGATTAATCAATGCATGCCCTTCAAGTCAGCAAAATGAATACTCTTTCTTGAAGAGAAGAATGAAGTGGTGTATTCATGGCTAGAATTTGAATGAGCCTGTGATGTGCTTATGATCCTAGTTCACAATCTTTATTTCAAGATATCGTTGCGTATACATAGTCCTTCCACACTGCATTTTTTTCTCAAGGGACACAACCGTCTTCAAACACTACACAGAGGTTCACATCTATCACTAATCTATATCCAACAACAAACAACTTGAGTTATTCATCATCATCCAATCAAGGTACATAACACAATTTTACTTGGCTAAAGCGAAAGGAAAGAGTTCCAAAGTTATAATTTTTAGCACAAAGGAAGAAGTGTCCAGGGTATCTTATCACCCCATAGGCAAGTACGTACTTAAGGATGAGGAGAAGGCTATGATGACAAGATGGTAGATGATTAAACTTATGATGTATTTAGGATAGCAATTGAAATGCAAATAATCCAAGAGGAGGGGAACACATTTAACCAAGAAGAAGCAACAAGTTGGTTTCCATAGGTTTTAAGTTACCCCATGATCCAAATCCTAAGGTTCCGATTCCTCGAGAAGTTAGTACTTTTTGGCAAGAAATTGAAAAGGAAGGCTAGTGAACAGGGCGTTCCAGTGGGAAACCTACAGCATACAAGTTTACCGCAAAGGCTCTCCATTTGAGAAACAACCCCACAAATTATTTGAGAAAGTTTTCTTTATGTTGCTTGCACATGTGAAGGATGCATCTTGCCCAAGTGATCTAAGTACCATTTTTGTATCAGATGTTATGATACGAATAGGAAGGTCACGCATCAAAATTCAAGGCATGGTATATCTGGCAGTTCGTGTATTGAAAAATGTTTAAACTAACTCATATCAGATCTTATATCTTTGAAGAGGAAGGAATATCAGAGGGTTCATCTGAGCCAACACCGAAAAAGCAGCATGCCATGAACAACAAGAAAGATTTATGGAAACTGTTGGAAGGTAAAGGAAAAGGCATTTTAAAAAATTCTAAAGCACAAGGGTCAGCATAGCAGGCGGTTAAGCCATCATATAGTTATGCTATTGTTTTCTTAACTGGTCAAGATGTTTTTGTTGATAGTGGATTGACAATACAAGTATATAAGGACCCCATAACACAACCTAAGAATAAAGACACAATGCATGTAGAAGCTAAGCAAGGGATAGCCTGTGCTTCTACTACTCTTTTTAGAAGAATGCTTGATAAGTTATAAGCTATGCAAAAGAAGAAGCATCAAGGGTAGTTTTGCATTGCTACACTTGCTAACATGCATCATCTACCTTATGATTCTCCTGTGATAACATTCACTACTTATGAGAATGATTATATAAAAGCTGGATATATTGCCACTATCCAAATAGGATGGAGCATTGTGATCAATGGTGTGGCTTAATTGACTAAGTTCCAAAAGAACAGAGAGTCTAATGAAATTTGTAGTTTACAAAAGCAACTTGAATAAGAAATCAGTGCTATATAGTAGTGGCAAAAAGAAGTTCAGTAATTAGAGGACTTGCTAAAGGAAGAGCAAGAGAATGTTATAGAAAGAGAACTAAGGAGCTACAAGAGGAGTATGACGAATTGGAGAGTGAAACGCCAAGCTAGTAGGGCAGAACAAATGTTTGGCAAGTGAGATTCAATAGAAGACTGCAAAATCTGAGTTAGTTCTAAAACAAAAGCAAAAAATAATAGACAGGTTGACAACTGCCAACAATGTGCTCGAGCACAAAATTAGAGATAAATATGTTTATTAGTCATTATCACTCTAGACGATCTGCAACATGTAGTCGCCAAACATGAAAGGCAATCTCAAAGCCATGACATCAAAATATGCTATTGGACTGGCCAATCAATTAATCATTGAGCACCTACAAGCATATCCAAATACTGGCAATCAAGAAGATCATACCTTTGAGTAGGAAGTCTAGAGAGAAGAAGGGGCTAAAGTTGACGAGAAAAATGAGGATGACACTACTGACCCTAAACTTGATTTACTTCAAAAGAAAGATGATGATGATCATGGTCAATGCTACTATAACTTCAGATCAACATGGGGAGCAGCAAGAGCAAGCTCTAGGCGATCAAACTGAACAATGAGACCAAAATTAGAATCAAAAAACTTAAAAGAAATCAACAACATGATTAGAAGGATTCAAAAAACTATTCAAATTGATAAAGAATTAGACACTCACTCAAGTTCACTTCTTTTGGATCAATTCTTAAGTCTGAATGCTCAATTGAGGAAGGATAAGAAGGTTTAGATATGGGCTTATCAAAACAACGATAATGCCTACATCGATCTCAAGAGATTTGAGATGTTATATGCGGGAGCCGGAAGAATGGTTGCACATTGGAAGGTCCAAAGTTTCATGACCAGCAAGAATGCCAGTTGCCTCCTTATCCCAATGCCATACAGGTTTTGAGAAGAATCCCCAAATATTTGTTGCCCAAGGTAGACATGGATGACAACCCACAAATATGAAAACTGTTCATGGTTCTTATGGAGAGCTTGGGGTTATAGTTGGAGTTCTTATTGGGAATAAATCAGCTTACAAATGTATGAAGGAAGTAAAGGATGAGTTGAAGGTACCCTTCAACAGATGTAGGCGCTGATAGATTTCACTTATCATTACTTATTGCTTAGTTGGAGTTCTTATTGGGAATAAATCAGTGTACAAATGTATGAAGGAAGTAAAGGATGAGTTGAAGGTACCCTTCAACAGATGTAGGCGCTGCTAGATTCAGCTTATCATTGCTTATTGCTTGTCATTGTGAGAGTTTGAGTCCAGTTTATGTTAATACATCATCTTGGTTGTAGTCATGATTATTATTTGAGTTGTACTTTCATTTACTAAACTTTATAATCAAAATTTATCAATAGTTATGCTATTTCAGTATTTTGGCATTCCATGTCTCTGGTCATAATAACTATGGGTAGTCTAAGATCAATCTTATCTGATTTTGTTTAATTTGGTCATTTGATATTTGAAGATCTGAACCACTGTTGGATCTTACCAGTTCAACTTGTATTTTGATTTCTTATCAAGAACTCTAGAGTCTATCTCTAGAAGAGTTGTTAAGATCTAGCTATTTTGAGTGTTTTTTTATACATATATATAGTCTCCATACTCATGGAGATGTTTTGTATGCTATATTTGATCATGTATATGGGATGTTCTATGCTATCTATATCTTCTTGTACAATACTTATGGTATGATACAACCTTTATGGCTGTATACTTACATAGATATACGCATGTGTGTTTGTTGTATATGGTATTGCATACAACACATTTATGGTCTATGTGATCTTGTATATAATAGTGTGTGTTTTACAACCTTAGCTAGAAGCCCAACGAGCTAGTTTCTTATTGCTCTCTCGAGGTTGCTCCCATAAGTTTACATTCGTTGTTTCTTAATTTTTACTCAAGGGATAATCATGAAGCTCTTTTTATTCTTCTAATTGAACAACTCAAGGCATCAAAACTATGTTTTATTCGAGAAACATGTTTACTTTGCATCATCTTTATCCCTTCCATGTTGCAAATGAAGATACATCTACATGTTTTTCTTTATATCACACACTAATTTTATATTGTGTCAATTCTAGTTTTCAAAAAGAACGTGAAGTTCTTATAATCCTAAGTTTTAGAAGCTCAACACCCTAAAAAAGTTATTATCTACCTTGAAAACATCTATGTTTTGCAACTTTTTCCTTAATCAGAAACCTATCGAGGTAGTTCCTCATTGGTCTCTCAAGGTTCTTCCCAACATGTTTTTCCACAAGGAAATTTATATTCTTTGCCATGAAAATCAGCCATTAAAATGACACAAATCGATCGAATCAAGCGATAAGAAGAAATAATTTTTGTCTTTGTGAGCTATTTCTTGGGTTTGATAAACTCAATCAATCTCTTGTGATTAGCTCGACGAAGTCAAAAGTCTTCTTGATCTTTGTTTGTCTATTGCATACAATAATGTCTATGCTAGGACTGTCTGAATATCATTGAGTGCCAATCTACAAATGCTCACCAGAAACATGTTTGAGAAACCTTTTAGAGAAGCGTTGTGACAGAATCTAAATGGAAATATCAATTTTCTTATAAAATCATTACGAGAACAATTGCAAAAAGGGACATGAATGGAAACATCTCATTTTTTATTCCCAAAGGAAATAAATTATCTCAATTTTTCATTTTATTGTAGACATTTAAGTATTCTATCCTTTAATGAAATACACTAATGTTATAGCCTTGTGTGAACATTGAAATATCACAGTAAATACGATTTCTTCAATTGATCAATTGGAACAGCGAGAAAGCCCTTGCTTATACTTCATTCCCTCTCTTTTTATTCCTCCTTTTCTCACTTTGACAACACACACCGCTATGGTCACTCCTGTCTCGCAACGATGACGATGATGGCTAGAGCACTCGAAGTAAGTTAACAAAAACGAATCAGCAGAATCACGTAAACCCTTCACCAGCACGGAAACGCATCACTAACCCAAACCCTAATTCGTGCCGTAACCCTAATGCCACCTTCGCCATAGCCACAGATCGATCTGATGAGCTATTCATAGAACTAACTTCTATTCTGAATCTGGCCTCTTGTTTGATTCTCTTGTTCTTTTGTTGTGGTTTTTCATCCCTTTCTGCTGTTGATCGGCTGTAAAAAGCTTGGTTTTCTCCATTCATCTTCTGTAGGAAGACGAAGAAATGCTGACCGCTCCTCCAGAGTATACCGACGGTATTGAACAGATGGAAGGTAGGAAGTCTTGTCTTATTCTCTGAGTATTTTTTTTGGTTGTATAATAGAGGACAGAAGTGGCATTAGACTGATGGGCATGTCTCGATTTATACATATGTGTGTGCGCCTCATCTCTCTCTCTCTCTCTCTCTCTCTCTCTCTCTCACACACACACACATGCCTCACACAGACTCAAACCACCCAAGGATTTGGGTCCAGGAAAATTGCATGTCTCCCATATATGATCCTTCATTGTCAGCTCCATGTTATTGCTGGCATTGCTCACTCACGTATTTATATTGTTCCGTTTTATGTCTTTCATCACTGCCAGCAACACAAGCAGACGGGATCCCCACGGTGGAGAATCAGCCACAACCAGCTGAAGACCCTCTTCAGGGAAAGTACACATGGCGGATTGAAAATTTCTCCAAACTCAACATACGGAAGTATTATTCGGACACATTTGTGATTGGTGGTTACAAATGGTAAAAGCTCTATGAATCTTGGAAGCTATCGGTGGCTATCAATTCGCAGCGGTTAAGATTATGTGCACACATGCTGCAGGCGCATCCTCATTTTCCCAAAGGGGAATACCGTGGATCACCTTTCAATGTACCTGGATGTTGCAGACTCTTCAGTTTTGCCCTATGGCTGGAGTCGCTTTGCGCATTTCAATCTTGCTGTTTTAAACCATATAGATCCCAAGTTAAGCATCAGAAAAGGTACAATTTTGTGAGCTGTGCTACTGTTAAATGGGTATGATCACACCAACTGTAAAATGATATTCACATCTTTTGCTATCATTTGAGGGTTTATGGCCCAACCTAGCTAGTATGATGGTGGTTTATTGAATTAAGAGTTCCTATAGTTTATGGGTGTTGCTTTCTTGTGTGTAGATACACAGCATCAATTCACAGCACGAGAAAGTGATTGGGGTTTTACCTCTTTCATGTCACTTCATGATCTATATGATCCAACTCGGGGCTATTTGATGAATGACACATTGGTCGTAGAGGCAGATGTTAATGTCCGGAAGATGGCCGATTACTGGGCCTACGACTCCAAGAAGGAGACAGGCTTTGTAGGTTTGAAGAATCAAGGAGCGACCTGTTACATGAACTCCCTGCTTCAAACCCTGTACCATATACCTTATTTTAGAAAGGTTGCGTATTACTGCTGTTTTTTAATAATCTTTGTTTATAGCACATTGTGTTGTCAGTAAATTAGTCGATTTTCTGTGACAGGCTGTGTACCATATGCCCACCACTGAGAATGATGTACCTTCCAATAGTATTCCTTTAGCTCTTCAGAGTTTGTTTTACAAAATACAATACACTGACACTAGTGTTTCAACAAAAGATTTGACCAAGTCTTTTGGGTGGGACACGTATGATTCTTTTATGCAACACGACGTACAAGAACTGAACCGAGTTTTATGTGAGAAACTAGAAGACAAGATGAAGGTGCATATTGGAGTGATTTGTTGCAGTAATATTTTCCTTTTGTGCGACCATAAAGTGCCTTTGATGCACTGTATTAACAGGGAACAGCAGTTGAAGGAACTATTCAACAATTGTTTGAGGGACACCACATGAGCTACGTAGAGTGTGTCAATGTCGATTATAAATCTACTCGGAAAGAGTCCTTCTATGGTATGAGATATCGTTGGGCTGATTGTACTTGGTGAAGCTCATTTTACTGTTGACCAGGAAATGAATGACAAGTAGTTTGGCACAACGTTTCAAGTTTTATTGACTTTTACCTTATTTCGATGTTTGCTGCTTGCAGATTTGCAACTTGATGTCAAGGGCTGCAAAGATGTGTATGCCTCTTTTGACAAGTACGTGGAGGTAGAGAATTTGGATGGCGACAATAAGTACCACGCTGAGCAGCATGGGCTACAGGTTGGTGGACATTCACCATTTCACCCTGTGGGGCTTTTAAGGTCTTGGGTCTCTGCCTCATTTTGAGTATGAACTTACTATTCCAGGATGCCAGGAAGGGAGTTCTTTTCTCGGACTTTCCACCGGTTCTCCAGCTGCAGTTAAAGCGATTTGAGTATGATTTTAGTCGGGATGTCATGGTTAAGGTCAGCGTTGTCTACCTTGTGGTTGCTTATTGAAAGTTCCATTGCATCTTACTTCTAAGAAACTTTGAAACAATACCAGAGAAGCTTCAAGGCTAGGAGCTACCAATTTTTGAAATGTGGAGAAAGAAATTGGCTTTAGACCACAAGGTGTTTAAATACCTTATGTAAACTACAAGTATGCATGGGTCGAAAGCAGTTGAGAAGATACTAGCGCTGAAAGAGACGTTAGGTTCCTGCAAGGAAGCAAAAATTGTAATTTCATTGATTACAATCTCATTAATCCTGTTTCGTGAAGGTAGAAGCTTATTTGTGGTTTGTCCATGCATACTATGTAGATAGAGGTGTGATAAGTGTCATTTTGGATGCAAATTTGTGTTGGTACTTTTCTGTGTATGCAATAATGGGGTAATGGTTTTGTTGGCTCCTAGTCCAATCGATTGAAATTCTTTTTTATGAAATTAGGAGTTTGCTCGCGTGTATAATTATCCTAATACCTGTGTGCCATGATAAGATCTATATAAGAGTTTATGGTACTTGCCTCTAGACAATTCATCATGGAGTCCATGGTTGTATTGACTCGTGGACGACTTAAAATCTTCCACATGCCTTAAAAACGAATTTAGGCTTTTTGGACTTATCTAGCTAACGTGTTAACAAGGCTGTGGCTTGTACATGCCTTCTAGATAAATTTGGGATTTTAAGTTTATTTGTGTTCAATTTGTATGAGGTAGCATCTAGACTTCACATTGTGAAGCTTTTGTGTGAGGTGCAATTGGTTTGCAATTACCAAAGTAAATCCGTTGTATAGACTTGGGTTGAGATACTTTCACACTGTAATTGTGGCGAAGGGATTTAAGGTGTACGTGTTAATTTTCAATGGTTTTAGAAGCTCAATCTATTGGGCAGTATTTCCTAATGGGGTACATGGCATGTCAAAACCCAAAACCTAAAAAAAATTAAAAAATATACCTAGATGAATCCAGGATAAGCCCAGATTCACCCTTAAAGGAAAGTGCAAGGTATAGACCCATGATAGTCACCCACAAGACAATATAACCATCAGCTCCATCAAGCGTACTATTGACTAAATACCACGACATCCCCACTAACGTCGTCAGTGTCCAATAGTGGGTGTAGAAGTAGGTACTAACATATGCTCCCAAACACAACACACACCACACGCACACACACGAGCATACATCAACACAAAGTTCAACGTACTATGCTCCCAAACACAACACACACCACACGCACACACGAGCATACATCAACACAAAGTTCAGCGTACTAAGTTTCTGTCATGACTCCGGAGATCAAGGGCAGACTCAGCCATAATGAAGCCTAGCACTAAAAAAGCATTAAATCGAAGAAAATAGCAAAAAAATAAGGTAATTGATAGGGCATACACACCATAAAAGATAGAAAGAATTAGCACAATATCAATTGGTCGTAACTCGGACGAAAACTTCACAATATGAAGTCTGCATGTTCGCTATGCGACTAAAAAATATACCTAGATGAATCCAGGATAAGCCCAGATTCACCCTTAAAGGAAAGTGCAAGGGTCTATGAAAGATTCACCCTTAAAGGAAAGTGCAAGGGTCTATGAAAGTGCAAGGTATAGACCCATGGTAGTCACCCACAAGACAATATAACCATCAGCTTTATCTTGACTAAATACCACGACATCCCCACTAACGTCATCAGTGCCCAATAGTGGGTGTAGAACTAGGTACTAACATACGCACACACATGAGCATACATCAACACAAAGTTCAGCGTACTAAGTTTTTGTCATGACTCCGGAGATCAAGGGCAGACTCGGCCATAATGAAGCCTAGCACTAAAAGAAGCATTAAAAAAAAAACGTTCTCTCTCTATATCGCTAGAGACCCGATTTTCCTAGCAAGCCCCGTATCTCAGAGCATTGGAAGCGATGGTGGCTTAGGAATGAATTCAATAATTTTTTGGTTGACGATAAGAACCATGAATTTTGTTTGTTTTTATGTAATTTGAGTTAATGTATGATGATGAGAAATGATGAATGATGGAATGAGATTCTAGTGTATCAAGATTCTTATCAGGATAGCGGCTCTACTTTGCTTCTCCACGCGGTAGAATAAAGCCAAAGAGAGACATTTAGTTACATATTTAAAGGCCCTTGGCCCAAACTCATAAGTTGTACATGAAAAGCACTCTAAGTCTAAAAGCAGATGGTTTAGGTCCCTCAGCCAAGGTTCTGTAAGTTGTTTGGGTTAAGATTTTTAATCCTAACCCCTCTTGATCTCTTAGGTCACTCGACCATCTTTAATAAGTAAAGTTTTCTTTGCCTCATCCTTCTGCTAGTGTTTAGGCCCCTTGGCCGGGATCTATTTTATTGGTCGGAACTTAGTGGTGCCACGTCATTGACTTGTCACATATCCCTCTCTTAAAGAAAAGTCATCGTCCTAGATTACACGTGCAAAACAACTAAGGACAAAACCTTTCTTCAGTAGACACAACTCTATTCACCCATATACTAGAGTTCACAAGACAATACATTCACAGAACATGCAGTTCACAAATCACACACTTAGTTCACAAGAACACTGTGTTTCAATCATTCAATCTAATCATCTCATCTCGTCTAAAAATCTTGATGCACCTATATCTCTATGTAGCTATCTCATCCTTTCGAAACTTTTGATGCCCTCACCATGGTATCCAGTCGTCGAGCATTGTACCTTTGCGAATCAATAATAAAGAAATACGGAAAGGAGTGCCAGTTTTTGGGGCCAGTGTTGTTTGGGAGTGGAAATTTGCCACTCCATGTCTCGGGTAGATTCTCTTTTACAGTTGTTTTGAAGGACTGAAAGTGTTGCTAAGTGTGTAGATTGCAGTTATCTCCGTGTCTCTATCCGATCACTCGTCGAAAGTGATTATAGAAGCCGAGATGTATGGGACATGGTTGTCCCATGGGATTGAAAGTAGGTATGGTTGGTGGTGGTGATGTAGGAAAAACCATTGATGCAGACTGTATTTGTGAAGAGGATGGCAAAACCTCCTGTGTACAACACTTGGGGCAATAGGGCTAGTAAAGTACACTTATCGATTACAACAATTTGGGGTAGTAGGGAGTCTCCATATGCAATCGATTATCTGAAGGCTAGAGTAGAAGTACCTCATAGTTGACGGAAACAAACCCTTGTCATAATATGGCTTAATCATTATATGATTCGTGAAAGTTGAAAAAAACATTATTCAACAGCTCATGTAACATGCGATGATTGTTTTTCCTTATGGACGGATGAGCTTGTGACCAAGGTTGTAGAGAAAAAGGGCTCCATGGGTAAATAGATGTCACATGTGTACTTCACTTGCGCTACGCGGACATGCTTCTGCTGCAGTCTAGCATGAGTCTTAGCCTAGGATCTAGCCTGACATCTAGCGTGACATCTTTGTGAGCCTCTAGCAAGACGTGCATGTCCAGGCATCGCGCATCGGGCGCGCTCCAGTCTTCACCAAAAGAACAGACTGAACAGACTTTTAGCACTTCAATAGCAATTGAACTGAAAGTATTGGTCCCAAACCTTGGCATCCCTTTCAGTATTTCTTTATATTGCATCAACACAGTACAAGCCGGTACTCCACGCTCTGCACCTTCTCCCAAAAGAGTGCTAGAGAATAAGCCCTAGCCTCATATTTAAAGGCCCTTGGCCATAAAAAGGAGTTACATGAAAATCTTTAAACTCAAAAGTATCTAGCCCAAAAGCTGGCGTTGAAAAACTGCCCGACGAAAATAACGGAAATGTGTACAGGTTACCACGTCTTCACTGTTAGCATGAAACGCGAAAATCCGTACAAGTCTGCCACGTGAACAGTCAGTGGAAATTCCAGAATTTCGTACTGTTATCACGTCATCAGACCAACGCAGATTGCGGAGATCCGTAGTACGTACAGTTGCTGCCACGTCATCAACTCCACACAAATCCTTCTGTATATGTGTGGGTCCTGCTTTATTTATATGCCTTTATGTCACTTGGGCCCCATCGGATGGGGTCCCATAAGTTGGTAGGACTTCTTCTTCTTCAGTGCTGTTTCTTAGGGTTTAGGGCCCTTGATCGGGATCTGCAGGCTGGCTCCGTTCTTCAGTGGCTTGACACGTTAGCAGTTTGTGATAGGTAAGCACTACAATGATCCTGACCAAGCAGCTCCCAGTACTCCAAGAAAAAACTGGGAGTCAAACCATCCTCCCCTGGTAGCTGCCCGGAGGGAGTGCCTTGAGGGCCTCATGTAGCTCCTCCACCTAAAGAGGCATCTCAAGTCTCAAGTCCCCAGATCCAAGTGAGGTGCGAGCGGATAGGGAGCTTGAGGAGCAACTTGAAGTGGAAGAGACGGAGGAGATTCTCGTTCCAGAACAAACGCTGGCTCACATGGAAAGAAAAGAGAAAGGTAAAGTGAACGGCGGTTCGTAGTCAAGAACTATCCGGCAATGGATGCGAAGTGGATGGAGGAGGAGGATCTAGCAGATACTCCTCAAATTTGGAACTTTACCTTGACGCTTTTGGTCTAGCTTCGACTATTCCAAGAGTTCTCGGAGATCAGCGGGTTGAATGTGGTGTAGGTGGGAATGCACAAGAGGGCAGTTACTCGCTCCTTTGTCATAGATTACTTAGATGGAATAAAGTCATTGACTTCCTTTGGATTTCAAGGATTTTGATGGGGCTGATAGTATTTGCTGGACGACTTTATGAAAGAAGTGCTTCGAACTAGGAATTTTTGAAATGAATCTGATATAGGTGTGCTCTCTCATCTGAGTAGTGTTTGAGTGCATGTTTGAAAGACCAAGAATGTCCAAGCCTATAACAAGAGGAGCACACTTTGCTATTTGCAAAAGTGGCCCTCAAGGCTCATATTCAAAGGAAAAGCATGAGTTGACAAAATCCGGCTCCGCATCCAAAAGCCTTGCTAAACTTGCTCGGCCAAAGCTTTTTTAATTTACGTCAAATTTGCCACGTCATCTCTCGAAAATCACGGGTGTTTTCCAGAGTTCATACCTTATTGCCATGTTATCAGTTACGATTCTCTAACTCTCTTCTCTAGTTATGATTGCCATATCACCACTTTGTGACAATGAGGATTGCAATGAAGAGCCCACATTGTGGGTGGGAGAGGAAAGTGTGTAGGTCTAAGTCACAACTTAAAATGTGAGTTCGGATGTGAGCAAAAGCTGAGCACTCTAGTAGCTTGTGGTACTTAAGACTCTCGAACTTGCAGTGAGCATAGTGTGCATAATCAATGTGACTCGTCTCCATTGTCCCAATGCCTCGTCTCGTGTTGAAGAGAGTGGGAGGGTCAATACTCTCTGGGGTGGAATTCCGCCACTCCGTGTCGCGTCACTCTCTCTCTCTCTCTCTCTCTCAGTTCAGCTGGTATTGAAGTGCTAAAAGTCTATTCAGTCTGTTCTTTTCTATTGGCACGTGGTGCCCGTCTTGTGACATAGAAGCACTATATCATCCACATACAACAAAAGCATGATTACCGCACGAAGTTCACATAGCAAAAATACAATCGCTTACCTTTTAACCGGCCTTCCTCCACAAGAACACGAAGAGTGACAAGATGATCAATGGGGCAATGACGAAAACCCGCTTGTTCTCTTGCACGCTTGCCATTCTTTTTAGCCTATTCACTCAATTTTATCTCCATTATGCACCGAAATAACTTTGCCGTAAGACCCAATCGTTATAGTCTGATAGATATTTACTTTCTTTACATCCCCTCCTTTATGCAAAGGCTTGACCCAATCAGTGCTCCAATCAGAAGGTATACCATGTTGAAATGCAAGGTTGAACATATTGCACATCCAATGATGTGATGCCTCTCCGGTCCATTTAATAATTTCTGGATTCATACTTTGAAGATCTCCCGCTTTGCTCTTGACCAACTTTTTAAGCCCGCCGCATAGATCTCCAATACTAAGAAGGATGGTAAGCAATGCCATCTCTCCGGAGGTGGACCCCTTGCCCAATGCATCCTTGGTTTTAAATGCACAAGAAAGCAAAGGCACTTGTGCCCACCCCAGGAAGACTGGTGGGTGTAGTGAGTTATTTGGCTTCATCAGCAATGCCACGAGGATCAGATGGTTGCTACCAACAAAATTTTGTTTTAAGTGGTTTTTTTTTCCTGAAATGCTCCTAACAATCTTTGTGCTTGTCATTGCGTTTGATTGTTGCTATTGTGTTCATATTCCTTGTAGATCAATGATCGATATGAATTTCCTTTAGAACTTGATTTGGATAGAGAGAATGGTCGATATTTGTCTCCAGAGGCTGATCGAAGTGTCCGCAATTTGTATATGCTTCATAGGTCAGTTTGACATCACAAGCCATGTGTTTATGAAAATTGTAACTTTTGTGATATAAGCTGAAACTGTGGTGTATCTTTGGTAAGTGTACTTGTTCATAGTGGTGGTGTGCATGGCGGCCATTATTATGCGTTCATTAGACCAACACTCACAGATCAATGGTATGCTTCAATTACAAGCAAGTTCATTTCAGAGGAGCATGTACATTATGTGTGTTACCTGAGTTAGCTGAAGGTGTTCTTGATTGTTTAGGTATAAATTTGATGATGAGCGTGTCACAAAAGAAGAGGTGAAACGAGCTCTGGAAGAGCAGTATGGTGGTGAGGAAGAGGTATGCCAAGCAAGAATAGTACTGAACGAACGTGCTGCTATTGGGTCATCCTGATGTGCTTTTTTGTTTTGTTATGTGGTTCTGTCCAGCTCCCTCAGATGAACCCTGGTCTGAACAATACACCTTTCAGATTCACAAAATATTCAAATGCATATATGCTTGTATATATTAGGCAGTCTGACAAGGAAAAGATCATATGCAATGTGGACGAGAAGGATATTGCTGAGCATCTAAGGGTACTTACTTTTGTGATGTGCTGTTGAAGTAATTACTGTTTGATGCCCATCTTGATCAAGGTCCATTTATTATGGAATATCCAGGTGAGGCTGAAGAAGGAGCAGGAAGAAAAGGAAAGGAAGAGAAAGGAAAAGGCAGAAGCGCACTTGTACACAATTATTAAGGTGACAAATAGTTTTGGTTTAGAAAGAATATCAAAGAGTCCTATCTATCCTTTCTTCTAGTTATTTGAGTGCTTTGCTTTGTTAGGTGGCTTGTGATGATGATCTCGCAGCTCAAATAGGGAAAGACATTTTTTTTGACTTAGTGGATCATGATAAGGTCCCAGGCTTTAGGATACAGAAGCAGACACCTTTCAAAGCGTTCAAGGTAAAAATGATTTTGTGTTGCATTAAAGGTTTCTTCTTAATCTTCTGTAATTTTGTACTCAATTTATGTCTGGAGGATTGAGATTGTCGGGATAAATCAATTGGACAAAGACAGGATTTATCATCTATATCAAGCATTAAATGTAAGGTTTTTTGATAGATAATGGCAGTGCCTATTTGTTTCAGGAAGAGATCGCAAAGGAGCTCGGAATTCCTGTTGAGTGCCAAAGATTCTGGATCTGGGCAAAGCGTCAAAACCACACATACCGCCCTAATAGACCATTAACTGATTCTGAAGAGTGTCAGTCTGTAAGTTTGCATTATCTTAGCTCTCTGATCTCTCACTGGCTCTTTCTGTTATAGCTGTCTTTGTTGCTATTCGTCTTCGTTACTTTTTGCTTTTTGATGCCTTTTTTAAAGTCGTGCTTGCAGAGCATTAATAATCTGTAGTTTTTCTTGTAGGTTGGCTTCCTTAAAGAAAGTTCAAACAAAGCTTACAATGCAGACTTGAAACTTTTCTTAGAAGTCAGTAGAAGCAAGGTACCTCCATTAAAATTCACTAATTGAAAAAGATAACTGTGGGAAAGTTACTAGATCTGTATCTTACTTTGACAGGATCAAGGATTACACCAGCGACCTCCTGACAGAACTAGAGAAGATATCCTTCTGTTTTTTAAGCTTTACGACCCCTCAAAGGAAGAGTTTAGGTAGAGGTTTTTGTACTTTTTTGTTCATGTCTTTTGTCTCTGTGCTGAAATACTGATTAAAGGTGTTGTTTTTTGAGTAGGTACGTTGGGAGAACATTCGTCAAGGCTAGTGGAAAGCCGAGAGAGATATTAGAAAGACTAAATGAGATGGCAGGGTTCCCTTCGAATCAAGAGATTGACCTATTTGAGGTTGTTCTTTCTCTCTAATATGCTCTATATAGCAGTGGTAGGTCATCTATGCATATGATTATACGTCTTGATATTGGTGAGAGATCTGTGGGAAGAATACGATGATGCTAGATTTGAGGACCGATACAAGCTTCCCTGTCTCTCCCTGTAGCGAATGTCCTGTCTTGGCGCTTCTCCCCTCATATGAGTTGTTGGGACCTGGGAAAGTGTTGTTGGCCTTCTCTAGATACTCCCAAGTCACTATTCATTCTTTAAGTGCAGAATCAGCATTGGCCATTCTGCTCCGCTAGGAATTCCATTGGCCACACCGTTGAGACATTTACTTTACCAATGGCTACCACATACTTTTCTATTGCTGTCTACGTCCTGCATGTATCAGTACTGCATTTGAGACCTTCACATCAGTCGTCAGGTCTCCTACTTCATCTGGATGCTCACACATGCTAGAGTGGGGACTGGTGCTGGCTCTGTCGAATGGGGTCGCAATGAATCTTCTCAAGAGAGCATGATGGGTCCCAACTAACTCTCTCAACAAGAGTTTTCTTGTCCTTTACCAGAGCGGTGTCTACTTTGTATTGCAGAAAGGAATCATACAAGAGATTGTGCCTCATGCTCATGCCATGATGTAACTTCAATGGTGACTTGAATTTTCAGGCAACCCTTCATGTGTAGGCACCGGTTGGGCTGCATTGGATCAGTCTTAAGACAATGTCTAGGCTTCTACTGGGCTGAAAACTCCTTTCATAGAAGCAGATTTCAGAGACTTAATGGTCTTGCCTAATTTAGGAGAGGAATCTTAGGAGTCTCACAGATTTGTGGGGGTGTCCCTTCGTGACACAAAAATCAATGATTGCAAGGCTTGGGGCTAGGATTGGCAACCAATTAAGGGGCTTGTTGGCTTGATTTTTATTTGGAAGGGCTGATGTGAATCTGGTGTATGGCTGAGCAAATTGCCTTGACAGGGTGAATACAGGAAATCTCTGGGCCGACATGCTGCTAAGGGCTCTTAGAAAATGTAGATGACAGAGAATGTCTTGGCACCTTAAATTACAGGGAAAAGAGGGGAATCTGCTTCAAATGGAGGCACCTCTGGCTGGTCTTCTTCCCTCTCTGCTATCTGTTGTAAATGCTGGCATCCGTGCTTACATACTCCCCAAGTGGCCTAGAGCCTGGTCTCTTTGATTTCAAGGCATCATTTGAAGCACCTCCAAATGCACACTTCCAAGGTGCACATCAGTGCACATCTTAATCCGTTCAAATCTAACTTGCTGTTTCTATCGATCCTTAGCTGCATATTGATGCTGTGGGATGCCCACAAAAGCATTAACAACGGCTAACCATGTCTTGTACAATCTCCTATGCCAAACACGTTGACAAGGTTGCGGGTATACCTTAGTCTTTCCTAGACTTACCCTGGCTTGAGGCCATAGACCTCAGCTAAGCTTCAAAGTGTTTATAAAGTAAGCCTTACATTTGTGTTTTTGTGGCAGCCCTTATAGCCTCTCAATCATGAAGCCTTGGCTTTCTTCAATAATTAGCTATTGTCCCAAACTAATGATGTGGTATGGCATAACCGACAAAACGCGCTGAGGGGCCTAAAACCTAATGGAAGCCTAAAATAAAGCAGGACCCACAAATTGGGTAAAGGCTGATGATGTGGCAACGTTGTACGGATTTCCGCGATTTGGGTCGAATATTGACGTGGTAGCTGTACGGATTTCCGAGAAGTGTGCTACAGCTTTTGCCTGAAGCTGCTGCGTGTCAAGCCACTAAAGACTCGAGCCGACTTACAGATCCCGGCCAAGGGGCCTAAACCCTAGAAGCAGCAGTGGAAGCAGAAGCAAAAGCAACAAAAGAAGTTTTATCAACTTATAAAGACTTGTTGTGTGGCCTAATTTTTAAAGTTGTTCCCACAAACTTATGGGACCCTGTCCGATGGGGGTTGGGGCCCAAGTGACTCAGATATTAAAGCAGAACCACACTTGGAAGACTTTGCGTGGAGCATGATGACATGACAGCTGTACGGATGTCCGCGTTTTACGTTGACGTCCCACGTGACAGACAAGACATATTTTCGTATTTTATGTTGATGACGTGGCAAGTGTAGAGATTTCAGTGAATCGTGCTTGCAGCTTTTAGCGTCAGTTTTTAGGACCGGATGCTTTTAGAACTTGAAGCTTTTCATGTAACTGCTTTTAGAGGCCAAGGGCCTATAAATATGACCCATGGGCTCTCACTTTGGCAGTCTACCCCGCGGGAGATGCAGAACAGAGCCATGGGAGTTGTACTCAGTTGAAGCAATATAAAAAAATCCCGAAAGGGGCGCCAAGGTTTGGGACATGTACCGTCTCTTGGGCTGGAACTCTGCCACTGTTGCTAAATTGGCTTTATCTTACAGAAAAATAATTCTAAATGAATTATTGGATTTATAAGTGAGAGGGTTTTCGCGCTTGGAACACCAAGGAAAAATAATTCTAAATGAATTATTGGAATTTTAAGTGAGAGGGCTTTTCTCACTGGAGACATCCGAGTACAGAGTATTCCTAGTGCGTCATTCAAAGTAATGATGGGAGCATTGAGAACGGGAATATCTGTAAGGCCACCAAGAACGGGTACTTCTGATGCGTCACATCGGATGGGTGACAGGGAGCATCGGAAAGAAGTATCCGATCATCCGGGAACGGACATCTCTGATGCGTCATAGGATGGGTGACATAGAGCATCGTGAAGGAGATTGTACCGTAAGTTCGGTAGGAAAGGACTAGGTGATGGGTATTCCTGATGCGTCACAAGGTGGGTGACGGGTGCATCGGAAAGGGAATACCCATAGTCGGGAGGAAATTCCGAACTGTGTTAGAATTGTGCACAAGGAAAAGCAAGCACTTGAATGAAGATGGGTTCAGAGGAAGCTTTGAGGGAAATCAGATGCTTTTTGAGAAAGCGGGATTGCTTTTCGGGCCGCGAGGAAGTCTATGTCTGCATTGTGTCTGCATTGTAACTGTGCATGTGATTGCATCCAGGGACGCCTGGGAAGTGCTGTGAAAGCATTGTTTTTAACTTATAAGGTTTTATTGAGTTTTTGGGCAGGTTCAGACTATCTTTAAAATACGCCGGCCGCCCACGTAATAAGTGGGCAGCCATCTGATAAATAAGGCAATAGATCAGCCAGCGTTTTCTCTCTCTCTTTTTCTGGCAGAACATAAAAAAAAAATGGAAATTACAAAAAAAAAAACGGCCGCGATCTCTACGCGAGTAGCTATTCGTGCCCGTGGCTAGGAGCTATAAAAGCATCACATGCCCTCACTCAGAGGGGAGGACCAATCTTTGCAAGGAGGAGATGCTGCTGCAGATTTCAGCCTTAAAGAAACGTTGCCGGTGATGCGCATGGCTGTCCCAAGTGTACCCAATGTCGCCAAGACCCAGTGCGCGAGTTCCCTCGCGAAGAATCGCCTACGGAGCGTGTTTCCATCGCGACAAGCTGCTGTTTTTCTCTGTTTTCAGCCCATAAACGTCGTAGACGGGGCTGATTTACGAGAAGGAACCCGTGAACACACCTCTTTTGTGTGTAGGATTGGAAGAGAGGATCTTCTATGGAGAGATCTCTTCCGGGGAATTGCTTTTCGAGAACGGAGTTGCGTTTCGAGCGTCGAGACTTTGAAGGTAATGATTTTCATGTTATGAACTCTGAGTATTTGTTTGCAGGTGTACTTCCTCTTAGTGAGGGAGTAGGAGCAAAGGAAGGCATGAGCCTCTGCAGGAGAAAGCGCTCTTAGGAACTAGAGCCAGATCAGCCCAAGGGTTTCGTACCCGAGTTTGGGAAGTAGATCCAGGGATCGGAGAGAGGTAGTCTCTCAAGTTGTGATCCGGAAGTTGGGATTCCCAAGTAAGGACTTCGTGTCCGGGAAAGCAGAGTTGTTCTGCGGGAAGAGGACTCTGGAAAGAGAGTTGGAAAAGAGTTGCAGGGATGCCATGCCCTGAGTCTGGAAGGTGAGATCCAAAGGCGAGAACCTTGATTCTCGAGGAATTGGAATAAGGAACGGAAGTTCCTTGGAATAGGGTTTTGCCCTAGGAATCGGAAGCTGAGGCTTCCGGGAACCATCAAGTCTTATTCTAGAACGAACGTGGTAATACGTTCGATTTAAGTGCTTGTATAGACTTCTCCTCAGTAATAAAGATACTATTACGGGGGGGACCATCCCATCTTCTGGTCCCCAGTACTGTGTCGATCTTCTCACTCTCTATCTCTCTCTCTATTTATTTCTCTCTATATCCTCTGGCTTCAGTAATAAGTGATAAATCCTATTTATCTGAATGTATTTTATATTGTTATGCGCTCCCGTTTGTGACAACCACTCCCCGTCTTATGTGACGTGCATCTCTTCCAGTTCAGTTGAAGTTGTTCAGTCTGTTCTTTTCCGTTGGCACGTGGTGCTCGTCCCCGTGACAGTGATATTAGAGCTTTAGGCATGTGCTTTTTTGAAAGCATACCGGTCCTACCAAAGAGCAAACAGAGCAAGTTGGCACGAAATTTGATTAAAGAATCTTCGTGTCCCGACCTCTGACTTCTTAGTCACTCCCACCCTTACTCCATCGTGCATCGGGCATGCTCCCGTCTTCATCGCTCTGTCTTACGAGATATAAGCCATAAAGATCACTTCCAAAAGAAGGTTCAAAGATTTTGAGCCGCTGTTTTTCTCAGAGGTAGTGCCATGTAATGTGGAAGTCTATAGTTACCAAGCCGCACACTCGAAGGCTTTCAAGAAAATTTTAGCCGAAGTTATAGGTCTTTAGACATTTGTCTTCGGAGTGCATTTCCAACAGAGTGTCTCTTCTTAAATCGATAACCTTGGAGACCAAGTGTGATTGCTATGTCTTGGGGCTACCATCATGACCATAGGAACATTGTCTGTCGAGGCTTGTTTTGACTATTTAAGAGCTTATGGACCATGGTGCGGTTGGCTACAACCTCTAATTTTGGTGCTGGTTTCAGGATGGAAAGCCAATCGTCTTTTCGAGCTCGACTAATGTTGAGATTGCTTTTTAAGATTGGACTTTGTGTATTAGTCTGCTTGAAATATTGTTTGGAATTTGTTTGAACTGGATGGTATTTGTTTTAAACCTTTCGTGGTGCCGGTTTGATTTGTTTGACTTTAGTTTTAATACTTGTTTCAATGACTGGTGATTTACTCTTGGGTGGAGTATTGAAGAGTGTCACAAAGTGATGACGTGGCGGACAGCAGAAACCCTAATTTCTGGCTGAAACCCTAAAATTCCTGCAAACCCTAAAATTTGCCAGAAACCCTAATTTGCAGCAAACCCTAATTTCAGGCTGAAACCCTAATTCAGCAAGCCCTAATTCTGTCGGGGGTGCCACATGGCAGCAGCAGCAGTACGGAATTCCGGAAATTGCGGCGGAATTTGCGCTGGTAGCTTTTTGTTGCGTTTTGGATTCTACGGAATGAGAAAGAGAGAGAACTTGCTTTTGTTTTTATAAAGACTCTCTAAGGGAGAGAGAGAGCTGATGCTTTTGATTTTTAAAGCTTTTGGGGCTCTGCTTTTGGGCATCCCTTGTAACCATTAAATAAGTGGGAAGCGCTTCACTTCTCAAAGCATGTGGAAGCAGAGTCTGAGAGTGAATCCCGAGCCACTCTCTTGTACTTTGAATTGATTAATATAAAAAGAAATACCGAAAGGGGTGCCAATCTTTGGGGCCAATATCTCTAGGCACGGAACTCCGCCGGGCCAGTGCAAATCTATTGTGATCTGTGAATTGTTTTGAAGTGGTTATTTGGTGCTGTCGAGATTGATTCTTGACTTGGAGTGTCCAAGTCTGTTACAGTGGTATTAGAGCATGGCCGATTTCTCTTCTACGGGAAATCCGATCCCCAAATTTTTTTCCGCGACACCTATGGCTTCACGCAAGGATCAGTCGACTCCCTCTGCATCTGTAGATGTGGGCAGGGATCACAACGAAGATTCCGGCAGAGAGTATGGCCCGCCTCGGCCTACTCAGGCGGATCGGCGAGAGATGGAGCGTCGCCAATTGATCGGCGATGCAACGAAGATGATGCTCAATTTTGCGAAGGACCCAAAATTTGCAAAATATATGAGCGAGACTTCTTTTCAAGAAGTGTACGAACAGTGGTAGAAAACCACACCACCACCATTGAAACCCGCTCTCAAGAAACTTTCTGATCACAAACAGTATTCAGAGAAGGAATTACAAGAGGTGGTTGATGCACGGATTGCTCAGCTTTTTGACGCGCAAAAGAAAGCCAAAAAGCATGGCAAAAAGCAGAAGAAAAGCACTGACTTCCCGGGATATTTGGGTCGTTAGCCAACTTTTGATAAGGCAAAGAAACAGAAGAAGCGTATTCGATTTGAAGAAGTACCCAGTTCTTCTTCTTCTTCTTCTGACAGTTCTTCTAGCTCTTCAGATTCGAGCAAAGAAGACAGAAAAGGTTAAAAGCGAAGGAAGAAACAAAGCTTCGGAAAGGGCAAGAAAAAGGCAAAGAAGGCTACATCTCGCCCAGAGACTGACAATTCTACTGAGGACTTGTCTACAGACAGCTCAAATTCCGATAACGGAAACTTCTATGCGAACAAGAAGAATTTTTACAAAGCCAACCAGTATGACTTTCTCGAAGATAAAAGCAAGAAAGTTCGAGAGTTTAAGGAAGGTGGCCACTCGATCAAGTTTGATACTTTTTCAGGATACTCAGATGCTTCGAAGGCTTTGTCTTTTATACAGCAGTTTGACATTGCTTTTGCGGAAGGACGCTATTCAGAGCACTCCAAGATTCGGAGAGCTGCCTCTTACTTTAAGGGGAATGCTCGTACTTGGTGGTCTACGCTTCTTTTAAACAAGACTGTGCCCGTTAAATGGCTGAAATTTAAAAAGCTTTTTATTTCTTCTTGGTTGACGCAAGAATATGAACGAGATATAAGAGCTGCTTGGAACCATCTTCAGATGACCAAGAAAGATACAATCAATGCTTACTGTGAAAGATTCTGGAGCTCTTTTCTACCCGTCTCTTCATCGTTCAGAGAACAGATTGAGCGGTTTACCTTGGTACCTACAGAGATCCGAGATCACTGCTTGGAACAGAAGTCAGCTTCTATTCAGGAGTTGATGAGTCATGCGAAGCGGGGCTTTGCCATTCACTCTGGCAGTTTGACCTACCCCACAGATGAGGCCATGACACAACGAGCCGAACAGATTTCTGGGAATGAAAGTAGAAAGAAAAAGAGCAACCCAGAGAAAAAGGATGCACGACCCAAGCTTACTCCTGAGGAGAGAGCTAGCTTCATTAGAGAGGGGAAGTGCTTTGGATGCGGGGAACATGGACATATCTCCGCAAAGTGCCCTAAAAAGGCACAAAAAGAACAGAATGATAAAGACGACGACAGGCTTGAGAGTTCGAGAGCAGTTGAGGAACGTGGCAAAAAAGGCAGAACTAATACCACATGGCGTGGGACCTGCACCGAATCTAATGAATGAAAGCACAAACTTTGCCGCTTTTGGGGCAAAGTGAAGGATCAGGAAGCTCTTTTGAAGGAGCCAAGGCCAACTTCTTTTCACTTGAAATTGGCGGCTCGATTTGGAATTATGCTCGACAGACTAATGCCACAGGCGGAGGTAGTTCGACTGGCACCCGGATGGGATGTTGCCATTACACCGAGCATTGGCAAACTTTGTTTGCAATGACAGGGGTGTTCAGTGCACGCGAGTGACGCTCTACTCAGGATCCCTTAGTACCACAAGAGCTACGCCGTGGTTGACTACCGAGCCGAGAAAGCGACTTTGATAAATGAAGGGCTTAGAGAATGTACTTGATGAACTTCAATTTCTTACTTATTCTTTTGGGAGAGAACTGAATGATGGATAAAGGTTGAATATGTTTTGACTTGATCAAAAGAACGCCAAGATTTTTCTCCACACTCAAGCCGATTGCTTTTCAAAGGGCCTGAAGATCAAACCATTGATCTGATACCTGGAAGCACGCCACCGAAGCGGCCACCTTACCGTGTGAGCCGAGTACAGAATGAAAAGATTATGAACCCAGTGAAAGACCTCTTTGAAAAGGGTCTTGTCTAGCATAGTACTTCACCGTATTGCTCTCCATTGTTGTGGATTTGAAGAAAGACGGATCTTGGAGAATGTGCATCGAATATAGCGCTCTCAACAAAATCACCATCAAGAACAGATTTCCGATTCCTAGGATCGATGATATACTCGACAGGTTATGGGGATCCTCGTGCTTTAGCAGGATTGACTTGAAGAGTGGATATCATCAGATCCGAATTGCGTCGGGAGACGTCTACAAGACAACCTTTCGGACGACTTTTGGGTTATTTGAGTTTTTGGTGATGCCTTTTGGCTTAACCAATGCTCTTGCGACATTCAACCGGATGATGGATGGGATTTTTCGAGAGTACAGGCTATTTGTTGGCACTTTTCTTTGATGATATCATTGTTATCTCCAAGAATGAGGCAGAACACAGAGATCATCTGCTTCAAAGATAAACTTTTTGGGACACTTTGTCTCAGCAGCATGAGTGTAAATGGATCCGGCCAAGATAGACGCTATCCGTGATTGGCCCGATTTGAAGAATGTCCATGAAGTTGAAAGCTTCTTGGGACTGTGTTCGTACTACGAACGGTTCATTCGAAAGTTTGCAGAGGTTGCTTCCCCTTTGCATAACTTGATACAGAAAGGAGTCCCTTTCTCGTGGGGATCCACAGAGTTGATTGCCTTTCAGACATTGAAACAGAAATTGACTACAGGACCAGATTTGACTTTGCCGGACTTGCAGAAGTCATTTGAAGTATATTGTGATGCTTGTGGTCGTAGTCTGGGTGCGGTCTTGATGCAAGAAGGCCATGTCATTGCTTACGAGAGCCGATTGTTCTCTAGGCCGGAGATGACAACATAGGTTTATGAGAAAGAGCTTTTGGTGGTTATCCATGCTCTTACTCAGTGGCGGCATTACCTACTCGGAGAGGATTTTACTGTCTTTATAGACCATCAGAGTTTGCGCTACTTCTTGCCACAGAAGCAGCTTTTGGAAAAGCAGATGCGGTGGGCAAACATCTTGTCACAGTTTCACTTCCAGATTGTCCATGTGCAGGGACAGAAGAATGTGGTGGCAGATGCTTTGTCTCGAAAGCCGTTGGTTGTGGCTATTTCCACGATACATCATAGGAGCTTCGAGGATATGGTCGATCAGTATGCCACAGATACAGACTGTCACAAGGCGGGCACCACGTGCCAATAGAAAAGAACAGATTGAACAACTTTAAGCACTTCAAATAACAACTGAACTGAAATGGAGAGAGAGAGACGACACGCGACACGGAGTGGCGGAATTCCACCCCAGAGAGTATTGGCCCCAAACCTTGGCGCCCCTTTCGGTATTTCTTTATATTGCATCAACACAGTACAAGCCGGTACTCCAGACTCTGCACCTTCGTACTGAAGCATGCCAGAGAATGAGTCCTAGCCTCATATTTAAAGGCCCTTGGCCTGAAAAGCAGTTATAGTAAAAAGCCTTTAAAACTCAAAAGCTTCTGGTTCAAAAGCAAAGCCAAAAAGCTGCCAGCATAAATCATGGAAATCCGTACAGCTTGCCATGTCGCAAAACGCAGAAATCTGTCCTTAGGGTTAGGGTTAGGGTTTCTGCAGTTTTAGGGTTTCTGGCAGCAGAAATTAGGGTTTGCAGGTTTTAGGGTTAGGGTTTCAGCAGTTAGGGTTTCTGGCAGAAATTAAGGTTTGCAGGTTTTAGGGTTAGGGTTTCCAAAATTAGGGTTTCAGCAGTTAGGGTTTCTGCTCTCGGGCAACCACGTCATCACTCTGTGACACTTCTTCTGTTGCTTGTTCTTCTTAGGGTTTAGGCCCCTTGACCGATAGCTCCGTTCTTCAGTAGGTCGACACGTCAGCAGTTTGTTACACAGACTTTGCAGATATTTTCACACGGATATGGGATGGGGAGACAGTAGCTCGATACTCCCTTCGGGAAGGCTACTTGATGAGAAAGACTATGTTGTGCGTTACACAGCCGTTGCGGGAAAAGGTTATGACTGAATGCCACTGTCCACCTTTTATGGGTTACCGCGGCATTGCTACCACCATGAAGGGGTAGAGAGAGACTTCTTTTGGTCGAGACTCAAAAAGGATGTGGAAGAGTTTGTGCGCACTATGCTAGAAGGTCAAGTTTGACAGGCATAAGACACAGGAATTGTTACAGCCTTTACCCATACCCACCCGCCCCTAGGAAAATATTGAAATGGATTTCATTTTTGATCTCCCGAGAACACAGAATGATCACAATGATTTTCTGATTACATGGCACGTATGAGACGATTGTCTCCGACAGAGACCCTAGATTTATGAGTTTGTTTTGGAAGGCAATTTGGGAGAACATTGGCACGCGGTTGCAGTTCTCGTCATCGTTTCATTTGCAGACTGACGGGCAATCTGAGATTGCCAATTCAGTGGTTTTAGATTTATTGAAGTCTTGTATCTCAGATTAGAAGACTCAATGGGAAAAGAACTTACCTTTGGTGGAATTTGCCTACAATAACAAGATACACTCTTCAACGGGGAAGACGCCATTTGAGATTGTTGAAAAGTGTTGCGAAGGTTCCATCCTTCCTGAGCACGAAAGATTAGATATTTGAAGCAGATGAATATTTGCGAGATTTGGATACGGCTTTTGCCAAGGTTCGTGAGACTTTGCAGAAGTCTCAAGAACGACAGAAAAAGGCAGTGGATCGCCATCGTCGCGACTTGAAACTGAAGGAGGATGATTGGGTGCTCTTACGTTTTGAGAAGGCACGCCTAAGAAAGAAAAATGGAAAGGAGAGGCTTTTTCCAAAGCTTAGTATGCGATACTACTGACCTTTCCAGATTACTGAAAAGATAAATGATGTCTCCTTCCTATTGAAACTGCCAGATACTTGGAGGATTCACAATGCATTGCATGTGAGTCTCTTGAAACCTGTTAAAGGGTGATGTGCGTGATGATGGGGAGCCTGATGAGCAACCCGCAGCGGAAGAAAATGAGGAGACCCTTGTTTCTGAACAGATTTTGGCACATACGTATACGAAGAAAGGTAAAGTCTGAAGGCGGTTCTTGGTTAAGTTCAAGAACTTTCCTGGATTTGATGCGAAGTGGATGGAGGAGGAGGACCTAGCAGATACTCCTCGGATTGTGAAACTTTACCTTGATGTTTTGGTTTAGCATAGTCTACTCCAAACGGAACCCATAAATTTAGCTTGGTCGAAGATCTGGTGCAGTGGGATGCACAAGAGGGGAGTTACTCCGCTCCTTTGTCAACAGATGCCTTGATTTTGATACTAAAGTCACTGATGTCTTTTTGAGCTTGAGCCGACTTATAGATCTTGGCGGAGGGGCCTAAATCCTAGAAGTAGCAAAATAAGTTTTACCAACTTATGAAGACTTGCTGTGTGGCCCAACTTTTATAGAAGTTGCCACCAACTTATGGATAATGGGACCCCGTCCAATGGGGCCCAAGTGATCACAAAGATATTAATTAAAGCATAACCACACTCAAAAGACTTTGTGTGGAGCATGATTACGTGGCAACTGTATGGACGTCCGTGTTTTACGTTGACAGTGCCATGTGGCAAATAGTAAAGATTTTCACATTTTACATTGATGACGTGACAACTGTACGGATTTCCTAAACAGTGTCCAAGTCTGTACGGATTGATTCTTGACTGTTTAGGCGATTGATGTACGGATTTCCTAAACAGTGTCCAAGTCTGTACGGAATCAATCGTGACAACTGTACGGATTTCCTAAACAGTCTTCAGTGGCCTAAACAGTCAAGAATCAATCGCGATAGCACCAAATAACCACTTCAAAACAATTCACAGATCACAATAGATTTGCATTGGCCCGGCGGAGTTCCGTGCCTAGAGATATTGGCCCCAAAGACTGACACCCCTTTCGGTATTTCTTTTTGTATTAATCAATTCAAAGTACAAGATCGCTTCTTCCTGAATGATCGAATCGTCCTATGGGGGTTCTTTGGACCTCGTTTCGAAAGCCAAGATCAGTTCTTCGTGATTGATCGAATCTACAACGAGGTTAGCTCGGCTAGAAAAAGCATCAACTAACATATCATCCTTGTGATCAATCACATCATCTTTATGCAACTCATCATGCTTGTGAGAAATAGAGAGTGGCTCGGGATTCACTCTCAGACTTTGCGTCCAGATGCTCTGAGAAGTGAAGCCCTCCCCACTTATTTAATGGTTACAAGGGATGCCCAAAAGCAGAGCCCCAAAAGCTTTAAAAATCAAAAGCATCAGCTCTCTCTCTCTCTCTCTCTCTCTCTCTCTCTCTCTCTCTCTCTCTCTCTCTCTCTCTCTCTTAGAGAGTCTTTATTAAAACAAAAGCAAGTTTTCTCTCTTTCTCATTGCGTAGAGTCCAAAACGCAACAAAAAGCTGCCAGCGCAAATTCCGCCGCAATTTTCGGAATTCCGTACTGCTGCTGCTGCCATGTGGCACCCCCGGCAGAATTAGGGTTTGCTGAATTAGGGTTTCAGCCTGAAATTAGGGTTTGCTGCAAATTAAGGTTTCTGGCAGATTTTTGGGTTTGCATGAATTTTAGGGTTTCAGCCAGAAATTAGGGTTTCTGCTGTCCGCCACGTCATCACTTTGTGACATGCTCCCCTCTTGAAAGCATTGTAATCGACCGCGATTACGCCTGCAAAACCGACAAAAGCCATAAACCGTCTTAGCAGACACTGACTGTTAGTACCTACGTACTAGGAACACACATCTAGCACATGTACCAAATCGACAGTCACATCATACGACATCACAGGACACCACATGACATTCAACATTCATTCGGATCTTAGACCATGATTTATCGGCAATGTAGCTAGCAATCACATCTAGGTCCAATCGGGACCTCATCGATGTCCGATTGACTAACCCCTATTGCAACCATGTCTATTTGAGATCAATCAGACCAAAATGCTGCAGTCATTTCGGCTATCAGTTCGTGCACTCAAAAGAAGTCAAGAATAAATCAGTATCATTATTAGGAATTCCATTTCATAAAGTCATCCAGCAGAATACTGTCAGCTCTAAGTATCCGTGAAGCTCAAAGAGACATCAGTGACTTTAGTATCAAAATCAAGGCATCTGTTGACAAAGGAGCGGAGTAACTCCCCTCTTGTGCATCCCACTGCACCAGTTGTCACGATTGATTCCGTACAGACTTGGACAACTGTACGGATTTCCTAAACAGTGTCCAAGTGTCGCGATTGATTCTTGACTGTTTAGGCGATTGATGTCAAGCCACTGAAGACTTGAGGCGACTTATAGATCTTGGCGGAGGGGCCTAAACCCTAGAAGTAGCAGAAGAAGCAAAATAAGTTTTATCAACTTATGAAGACTTGCTATGTGGCCCAACTTTTATAGAAGTTGCCACCAACTTATGGATAATGGGACCCCGTCCAATGGGGCCCAAGTGATCACAAAGATATTAATTAAAGCATAACCACACTCAAAAGACTTTGTGTGGAGCATGATTACGTGGCAACTGTATGGACGTCCGTGTTTTACGTTGACAGTGCCATGTGGCAAATAGTACAGATTTTCACATTTTACATTGATGACGTGACAACTGTACGGATTTCCGTGAAACGCGTTGACAGCTTTTAGCGTCAGTTTTTGGGATCAGATGCTTTTAGAACTTGAAGCTTCTTATGTAACCGCTTTTAGAGGCCAAGGGCCTATAAATATGACCCATGGGCTCTCACTCTGGCAGTCCATACACAGGAGATGCAGAGCAGAGCCATGGGAGTTGTACTCAGTTGAAGCAATATAAAGAAATACCAAAAGGGGCGCCAAGGTTTAAGGCCAGTGCTTTCTCTTGGGATGGAACTGTCACGAGATGGGCACCACGTGCCAATAGAAAAGAACACACTGAACAGACTTTTAGCTCTTTAATAAATGAACTGAAAGAGATGCACGACACACGAGACAGAGTGGCGGAGGCCCATCCCAGAGAGCATTGGCCCCAAACCTTGGCCCCCCTTTTGATATTTCTTTATATTACTTGGACTCTGTACAACGCCGGTTTTCCATTCCCCGCACCTCACGCGGAGCATGCCAGAGAAGGAGCCCTTGGCTCATATTTAAAGCCCCTTGGCCGTGAAATTCAGTTACATGAAAAGCTTTCGAACTCAAAAGCAACCGGTCTTCAAAAGCAGCCAACGCAAAACATGGGATTTCATACAACTGCCACGTCAGCATTTAGAAGCGCAAATCACGAAATTTCGTATAGGTTGCCACGTGGCATTGAGTGCAAATCTCGGGCGTTCGTATAGTTGCCACGTCATCATCTTTTACGCATCCTTATGTGCGTCTGTGTGTGTTTAAGCGGGTCCTGCTTTATTATAATCTCTTTAGGTTTTGTGGGCCCTATCAGACGGGGTCTTATAAGTTGGTAAGACTTCTTCTTTAAAACTTCTTCTGCTGCTTCTGCTTCTTCACTTAAGGTTTAGGGCCCTTGACCGGATTCTGCAAGTCGGCTCCTTTCTTCAGTTTTGACACGTCAGCAATTTGTGACAGGAACTCTGTCTCTCCTCGCCTCATGTGTCGTGCATCTCTTTCAGTTCAGTTGTTATTTGAAGTGCTTAAAGTTGTTCAATCTGTCCTTTTCTGTGGCACGTGGTGCTTGTCTCCTTGATAGCTTTTGGGACGTAGTTTTTGGTCCAGTTGCTTTTAGACAGGATGCTTTTCATATGCTTGCTGTTTGGATAGTCCAAGGGCTTTTATAAGCGTGTCGGGGCCTCCTCTTGGCAGATTAGTTTGGGAGCACTACGAGATGGAGGACCCTTGGACATTGCACTCTTGCAAAGTAATAATAAAGAAATTCGAAAGAGGTGCCTGTCTTTGGGAGCGAGTGCATATTGGCTTTGTGTCGACTCTCCTCGTCTCTCCCCCCCCCTTCTCTCTCTCTCTCTCTCTCTCTCTTTCTCTCTCTTCGAGTTTATCCAGTTGTTTTTAGTTCCTTCACATGTGTTGCAGTTGGACGACGATTGCTAGAGGATTTGGGATACTTTTCTACCAGTCTCTTCCTTTAAGAAAATCACCTTTAAGCAACAATTTGAGTGGTTTTTCTATGGTTTACACAAGGAGATATGACGATATTGCCTACAAAAGAAACCTTACGTCATTTAGAGAATTATGGGCCTCGCCAAGCAAGGATTTGGTAGGCATGCCGCACACTAATGTAGCCTTTGGATAGATTAGTGTATGCTTAAAAGGGGCAAACTTCGTTCAATGGTAACAAGGAGGAAAAACATCAAAAGAAGAAACCAAAATTGTCAGTTGAGCAATGTGCTGAGTACTACAAAGAGGGCAAGTGTTATGATTGTGGAGAGCAGGGGCACATTCTTGAGAAGTGTCCTAACAAAGCGTCAATGATCAAGTAGAGGGCATGCACCAGAGAGTTCCAAAGCGGTCGGCAAAGCATGTGATTAGGAAGTCCTTATCTTCGTCGATGGAGGAGCCAAGGCCAACTTCATCTCGATTGAATTGGTGGTTTGACTTGGAATCTCGCCAGAAGGAATGGGACCACTGATGGAGGTAATTCTAGGGGCATTAGGGCGAGATGTGGCCATTACACATGTCATAGGTAAACTTAGGTTGCATTGCCAGGGGCATAGTTTTTTCATACACCAAACATACTTCATATGTATACGGCCCACGGGTATTAAGTATGAAAAGAGTATGATTTACATCCATAGAAATACAATGTGTTTGTTTTCATACACCAGAAAGAAAATAGGGAGAGAAAGGGGTTAGACCTTGATGCACTTTGTCCCCCTGAGCATAGGGCTTGGCCCCTTCGCCCAAACCCCCATTTTCTTAGAAGTTAGTAGTCTCTCTGTGTGTGCGCGCGCGTATAGGTTCTGTGTAGGAGTGTAGAAGTTTGTAGAGCATGAGAAGTTGGAGAAAAATAACAGCTCGTAATGTAGAGAGGGGTTGGTTTCAAAATTTTATGGTTTGAGTATGATAGCCAATCATCCTTTAAACTGTCACAAGACGGGCACCACATGCCAATAGAAAAGAACAGACTGAACAGACTTTTAGCACTTCAATAACAACTGAACTCAGAGAGAGACGACACGCGACACGGAGTGGCGGAATTCCACCCGAGAGAGTATTGGCCCCAAACCTTGGCGCCCCTTTCGGTATTTCTTTATATTACTGCTAATTCACAAAGTACAATAGCCGGGGAGCACCTGCTCTGCAATCTGCGCGCTAAAAAGTGCCAGAGAGGGCCCTCAAGGCTCATATTTAAAGGCCCAAAGCCTAAAAGTATCAAATATGAAAAGCTGACCCCAAAAAATCACTTTTCTAAAATTTTGGAATTTCCCTAAGAATCTGTCGCGAATTTCGAAACGTTCGTACAGGTGCCACATCATCATATTTTGATGTGCAGTCTTTTGAGCGTGTTCTGCTTTATTTTTAATGCCTTTATGTCACTGGGGGCCCTATCAGACGGGGTCCCCATAAGTTGGTAGGACTTCTTCTTCTGTTACTTGTTCTTTTTAGGGTTTCTAGAATTAGGGTTTGCAGGTTTTAGGGTTAGGGTTTCAAAAATTAGGGTTTGCAGGTTTTAGGGTTTTTGCTCTCGGGCAACCACGTCATCTGTAAGTTGGCTCCATTCTTTAGGCTTTGACACGTCAGCAGTTTGTTACATAAACATTGTTTCATGAGACGTGCACCACGTGCCAATAGAAAAGAACATATTGAACATATTTTTAGCATTTCAAAATAACAATTGAATTGAAAGAGATAGACGACGTGAGATGGGGAGTGGTGGAATTCCACCCCAAGAGAGCATTGGTCCCAAAGCTTAGTACCCCTTTCGGTATTTCGTTATATTGCTTGAACTCAGTACAACGTCGGCACTCCAGACTCTCCACGCGGAAGTGTGCCAGAGACTAAGTTGAGTCCTCTGCACATATTTAAAGGCCCTTGGCCTATGTGCCAACCGAAAAGAACAAACTGAACAGACTTTTAGGACTTCAAAATAACAATTGAATTGAAAGAGATAGACTGAACAGACTTGGAGTGGCGGAATTCCAATCCAAGAGAGCACTTGCGCCAAACCTTGGCGCCCCTTTTGGTATTTCTTTATATTGCTTGAACTCAGTACAACGTCGGTACTCTGCGGCGGGAGCGTGCAAGAGACTGAGCCCTTTGCACATATTTAAAGGCTCTTGGCCTATGAAAAGCAGTTTACATGAAAAGCTTTAATTCTAAAACCATCTGGTCCAAAAGCACCTGCTGAAAATCAGCCAGCGTGATTTTAGGAAATCCCTACACTTGCCACATCAGTAGCGTAAAACACGGAAATCCGTACAGTTGGCCACGTTAGTAGCATAGAACGCGAAAATCCGTACAGTGTGCCACGTAGCACTGCAATGCGAAATGCGGACGTTCGTGCAGTTGCCACATCATCATGCTACTCACAAGAGATTGAGTGTGTGTGTGTACGGTCCTCCTTTATTTTAATGCCTTTAGGTTCCCTGGGCCCCATAAGACGGGGTCCCATAAGCTAGCGGGAACTCTTTTTAAAAAATAGGCCACTTTGTCAAACTTTGTAAGCTGGTGAAACTTCTTCTGTTGCTTCAGCTGCTTCTAGCGTTTAGGCTTCTCGGTCGGGATCTGCAAGTTGGCTCTGTTCTAAAGTGCCTTGACATGCAAGCAGTTTGTGACATTGTTACAGACTCGGACACTCTAGATAAGAAATTAGTAGCAACACACGAACATAAACTGCAAAATCACTGAATTTGACGGGAAAGAGAGAGAAAAGGAAAGTTGACATGGCACACAATTCCACGCCCCATTGCCCCAAACAATACAACTCCCGAGGTCCTCTCTAGATGCTCTGTAGAGTGACAGGCCCAATGTTCCTTATAAAGATGCCCAAAAGCACTTTTCCCCAAAGCACTAAATCCCAAAAGCATCTGCTCTCAAAAGCTAGCACTAGGAACTGACAAAAGCTGCAAGTGAAAAGTGCAAATGTTAGGTGCAGCGGAATGAATGTTGTTTTTTCTCAAGATTAGTGATCTTTATTGCTCAAGGTTCCTTTTAGTTCTTAGGGAAAGAGAGCTTTCCGTCTTGTGGAGAGTGCTATGATCACGAACAAAGTGAGTGGATATTGTGCGTGCAAATGAATGAGACTGAGAGAAGGAGAGAGAAGAGATACGACACCGAGAGGTTTGTAAAACCCTCCTCCGAAGGCCCCACTCTCGTCGGCGAGAGTCGTCTATTCTTTGATTGCACAAAGGTGTACAATGCGTATGCAATGGACTATGCAACTTGGTCTACGACGACGACGACGATGACGATGACGACGACGACGACGACGACGACGACGACGACGATGGCTGAAATCTGAGATCTTCTAATCGCTGAATTTCGGGACTGTTTCGGTGGCTGAAAATGACTGTTTTGGCTGAGTTTTCTTGGCTGAAAAATGAGGTTTCTTAGAGCTGAAAACTGATGGTCTTTACGGGCTGAATCTGCTACACTTTAGGTGAATAATACCGGTCTTAATTTGCTGCTGAAATCCAAAAACGCCAGGGGCTGAAATTGGTCCTGTCGCCGGGGTTCTGCAAATGCAAAAACGCTAGGCTGATCTTCTGTGTCGTGATGATGCCAAGGCTGATCTGCTGTGCACAAATCGCCAAGGCTGATCTGATGCAAAAACGCTAGGTCTTCTGTGGAGAAAACGCAAGAGTAGTCGCGGGGTTGGTCTTGCTGAGAAGTTGCCTGTTGAGCAAGGTGCTCCTGCTGCCTCTTCTGCCATTTAGTGCTAACTTGGGTTTGCTTATATAGAAACTTAGCAAAATTGCCCTACCTACTTTTGTTGGAAAGTCACTTAAAAATAATAAGTGAAAATATCAATAAATAGGAAAATAGGCTAAATGCACTGGAAAATTTCCCTAATTGATGCTAATGGATTCCGATGGGAATTTCGATGATCATGCTGTGTGCAACCGGAGGATATGCATCTATGCTAAGTGAGTGGGCATGCACGGTCTACGAATAGACTCACAAAAGTGCCAGATCATTGCTACTCTAGACTTGACTGAACTGACTGAACCCTGCTGTGGTGTAGCTTGTCCACGGATACATAGAGTTGGGATGTGTCACGTGACATCCCCTCCTTTTCAAAGTGAGGTATTGGTACCGAACTGTATTGCGTCGAGGGAGATCGCCAACAGCATCCAGAATCTTGGAAGGGACTCTTCGCCGGCCCACTCTGATGTGTGGGTGGCACGGTACTTGGACTTCATAAAGGTCTGCAACGCTTGCTTCTTTGGGCCGTGCCGAAAGCGACACAAAGTCTTCTGAATCTCCTTTCTTGCTTCAACTTCGTCTAGAGTCCTGCTTCTTTTGTCTTCAAGAATCTCCATGGCTGAAAATTCTTGAAACAATCTCCAACTTGTACAAAACCATGAACATACCCATTCCATGTATAGTGAAAGAAAAAAATCTTGTCTTCTCTAAAGACTGTGTATGCAATGTAGATGAACATATAGACGGAGTGACAACCCGTTCATCAAACACATGCAAACAATGCGGTTGAATCTTTTTTGTTTGATCAAAATCAATCAATTGTGGCAAATCACAATGGAAATGCCCATGCTTGGTGCTCATACAATCATGTGCTCTTTCGGAAACTGTGTCATGCCAAGGAAGAGACATGGAATGTGACTTCCTAACATACAAAATTTTCAACTTTTCATGAACAATCCGCATACATTCGTGCTCATCCATGAGAGAAACGTGCTCAACATACAATATGTCATGCCTAGGAAAAGGGATAATATAACGATGCTGACTAAAATACAGGAAACCTTCACGACTGAAACACTCGAACAATGCGTGCGTACCAATCATGCGAACACATAATACTTCCTGTGATGGTTCTCTGGACCAAGGCTCGAGAGCCAAGATCGGTTCGTCCTGAATGATCGAATCGTCCTGTGGGGGTTCTTTGGACCTCTACTCGAAAGCCAAGATCGCTTTTTCGTGATTGATCGAATCTACAACAAGGTTAGCTTTGCTAGAAAAAGCATCAACTAACACATCATCCTTGTGAACAATCACATCATCTTCATGCAACTCATCATGCTTGTGAGAAATCACATCTTGATCATGCAAATCATCATGCTTGTGAGAAATCACATCTTGATCATGCAAATCATCATGCTTGTCATTGTCATCCAAATCATTATGCTTAGCAATATCATTCAAATCATCATGCTTATCACGGTCAATCGAATCATCATGCAAATCATTATCATTCAATTCATCATGCTTCTCATCATGCAAATCATTATCAATCAAATCATCATCATGCTTCACACAATCATGCAAATCTTGTGTGTCATGCTTTGGAGAAGAAGAAACGGAGAGTCTCCTTTTTCCGAATTTCGTGCATCGATGTCGGCACTTGAGAAAAGAGTTGCAACAAGGCGGCTTTCCTTTCTTTGTACTCATGCTTTATGGCTGCCATTCTTTCTTCGTGTTCACGCTTTCTTTCTGCTTTTCTTTCTGTATTTCTTGCTTCTCGTTCTAACTTTTGTTTCAGAAAAAATTGTTGCAAAGCCTCCATAGGAGTTAGTGCAATCTTTGTCGTAGATGGAAAAGGGGGAGGGTCAGAAAAACCTCCTGGTGGGGAAAATTCTTCTTCGCCTCTCTCATGCTCATCACCTCCAAACGAAGTATCCATTCCGCTTCGAGTGATGATCATTCTGAAGTCGTGGGTTCTTGGGGGTCTTGGGTTCTTAAGTTCACAAGGAACTTGGGTTCTTGAGGGTCTTGAGGTCCTTGATTCGTGAGAATCTTGGGTTCTTGAGGTTCTTGAGGTCCTTGATTCGTGAGAATCTTGGGTTCTTGAGGTGTTCTTTCGCTTGCAAATCGCGTTGAGAAGGGTCTTCTCTTCACTCGAGTTCTACCCTTTTCTGCGGGCGCACCCCTTGGAGGCCTTGCACTCACACCAAGGTTGCTTTTTCCCACGTCACGTCGATTGGCCGGCCGCTAAGTGCACGGTCCGCTCTCAATGAGTGAAAAGAGACACAAGGGGAGGCTGGACAAGCCCTTCTTTCTTGGGATTCCTGTCACTCTTCAACAAAACACGATTAGGAATCGCCACGCCCAAGTAAACTTGGGTTCGTGCGATCACAAGAAGCAAAAAAAATTATTGTGGTTCTTTCCTTGAGTAATGCAGAACACTTCCAAAGCTATGATACCAATGTTAGGTGCAGCGGAATGAATGTTGTTTTTTCTCAAGATTAGTGATCTTTACTGCTCAAGGTTCCTTTTAGTTCTTAGGGAAAGAGAGAGCTTTCCGTCTTGTGGAGAGTGCTATGATCACGAACAAAGTGAGTGGATATTGTGCGTGCAAATGAATGAGACTGAGAGAAGGACACCGAGAGGTTTGTAAAACCCTCCTCCGAAGGCCCCACTCTCGTCGGCGAGAGTCGTCTATTCTTTGATTGCACAAAGGTGTACAATGCGTATGCAATGGACTATGCAACTTGGTCTATGTCGACGACGACGACGGTGACGACGACGACGACGATGGCTGAAATCTGAGATCTTCTAATCGCTGAATTTCGGGACTTTTTCGGTGGCTGAAAATGACTGTTTTGGCTGCGTTTTCTTGGCTGAAAAATGATGTTTCTTAGAGCTGAAAACTGATGATCTTTACGGGTTGAATCTGCTACACTTTAGGTGAATAATGCCGGTCTTAATTTGCTGCTGAAATCCAAAAACGCCAGGGGCTGAAATTGGTCCTGTTGCCGGGGTTCTGCAAATGCAAAAACGCTAGGCTGATCTGCTGTGTCGTGATGACGCCGGGGCTGATCTGTTGTGCACAAATCGCCAAGGCTGATCTGATGCAAAAAACGCTAGGTCTTCTATGGAGAAAACACCAGAGTAGTCGCGAGGGTTGGTCTTGCTGAGAAGTTGCCTGTTGAGCAAGGTGCTCCCGCTGCCTCTTCTGCCATTTAGAACTAACTTGGGTTTGCTTATATAGAAACTTAGCAAAATTGCCCTACCTACTTTTGTTGGAAAGTCACTTAAAAATAATAAGTGAAAATACCAATAAATAGGAAAATAGGCTAAATGCACTGGAAAATTCCCCTAACTGATGCTAATGGATTCTGATGGGAATTCCGATGATCATGCTGTGTGCAATCGGAGGATATGCATCTATGCTAAGTGAGTGGGCATGCACGGTCTACGAATAGACTCACAAAAGTGCCAGATCACTGCTACTCTAGACTTGACTGAACTTGACTGAACCCTACTGTGGTGTAGCTTGTCCACGGACACATAGGGTTGGGATGTGTCACGTGACAGTAAAAATCCGTACAACTTGCCACGTGGCACAACCAGCGCAAAACACGAAAATTTTGTATAGTCGAGCCACCTCCGAATGACATGTTGACGTGGCAGCCGTATGGATGTTGACATGGTAGGATTGTACATAATTTCTGCGTTTTGCGTTGGTTGTGCCACGTGGCAAGTTGTAAGGATTTCTGCAATTTTTGTTGGCAGTTTTTGGCAGTTCGTGGCGCTAGCTTTTGAGAGAAAATGCCTTTGGGGGAAGTGCTTTTGGGGCTTTGCTTTTGGGCATCCCTTGTAAGTTTATAAAGACCTTTTGGCCTCTCACTTTCTAGAGCATCTGGACGCAGAGTGAGAGAAGAGGACCCTCGGGAGTTGTATTGTTGCGGCTCATAATAAAGAAACACCGGAAGGGGTGCCCGTGTTTGGGGCTAGTGCATGCTTGGGAGGAACTCTGTTGTCCCATGTCGACTCTCCTTTTCTCTCTCTTTCTTGTCAAGTTCAGTGATTTTGCAGTTTCCTCTCGTGTGTTGCTATTGATTTCTCTCTTGGAGTGTCAGTCTATAACAGTGATATTAAAACTCGAAACGGTTCTTCTATGGATGATTCGATCCCTTATGCAACACATTGGTTCTCGTGGAGAATGTGACAGAGACAACACCTCTCTGCAGGGAGGTGAAGAAAAGTTGAAGCCTGACGCGAGACCCGAAGAAAACAACGAAGATTTGGACAAATTTCTGTCGGAGAACTTTGCTCGAGTGGAGTACAAATGTCAACGGCAAGTTGACAAGTGTGTAAAAAGATTGATGAAGTACTTAAAGAACCCAAAATATGTGAAGCATCTGAAGGCTTAGCCAATGGATGAGATTCACTCGAGACATAGTTTTTTTGGTACACGTATGGTTGCTCAGCCGTACATCCCCTTGACTTGCTTCTACAGTCCTGACTCCTTTTTGTTTGGAGGCTACTTCATTACTTTGAGGCTCCATCTCTCCACATGTAGTAGGCTATCTGATGTGTGGAATTTCTGGGTAGTCGGATTTGTACTTATTCCGTACTTTCATACCCGTGTGCGTCCATCGTGTGGTTGACGTATGGAAAAGCTATGACTCGAGTGGCTAGAGGCCATTGATTCTCTTTTGAAGTTCCGAAGGAAGCGGAGAGACAAGGTGGGTGCAAAAAAAGTGGAAACTGCAGTCGCAGAAAGAGCTGGAGAGAGCTCTTGAAAAGAAGATAAACTAGTTAATAAAAGACTTAAAGCACTCTCGGAAGAAGAAGAAATCGATGGATTTTCCCATTATTTGGCCCAAAAGTCGACTTTCGAGGTGGCAAGCAGATCTAAGAAGCGTGTTCATTTCGAGGATGACCGAGTTTTTTCTTTCGTCTTTAGAGAGTTTCGACAGTTTGTTGTCCTCTGGTTCCAATAAGGACGAGAAAAGGCGGAAGAAGCAGAGAAAAAGCAAGAAAAGTAGATTTCTGAAAAAGACTAGAAGGCATGGGAGGCCATCTAGCAGGTGAGAGGAGGAGAGGTCGTCCTCTTCTGACAATGAATGGATGAGCAAGAAGACAAAGGAGTTCAAGGAAGGGGGTCAGGCCGTTTGACATGTTCTCAGGCTACGAGGAGGCCTATCGAGCCTCGGAGTTTATACGGAGGTGAATTCTCGGATTGCAAAGGCCGACATCTTACTTGAAAGGAATTGCACAGTCATGGTGGTCTACTTTGTTGTTACGTAGAGAAGCACCTAGGACATGGATAAAATTCAAGAAAATTTTCATGTCAACTTGGATATCAGAAGAATATGAAGAAGATGTCATCATGGCTTGGCATCATCCGAGAATGACTAAGACACATTGGATGACTATTGAAACCGGCCTGTTTAGCTTTCACCCGATCTTTACACTGTTAAACTTTACTTGAACTTTACGACACAAAGGAACTTCACTAATCATGAAGAAACCTGTGGTTGGAATTAACACTTCAAACAAACCACGGCCTGGCAGCTAGAGCGCTTCTAAGCAAACAACGACACCCTGTAGGCCCCAAAGACCGGCGTCCCTTTCGGTATTTTCTTATTCTTATAAAACATGGGAGAAAACCTGCAAGTTTCTACCAGCTGTCCCGCTTTTACCCGCGGCTGAAATTGGCCTACTCTAGCCCGATTTCGGCAGCATTACTGCAGTAGGAGGCTTCACAGGGAAATCCCCATGCCAAAGGTGACTTTCCTGGCGCATACGAACACTTTCCCAAACCTGGTGAGAATTTGCAGCACGCTGAATTCTCTGTTTTCTGCCCTGAAAATGCACGAGATCGCCTGTACAATGATCCCATCACTTCCCCGAAGCTCTTGGGTGTATTAGGGATCAATTAGGGCCGAAACCCTAAACCTGCAAAAATACACAGTAGGCTGTAATTCACTGTTTCGGGCTCCGTTTCGCGCGCCAGTCGCATCCGTAGCAAGTGCTTGAGCTCTCGTAGTTGTAGGGCTACTTGCCCTTTGAATTGGACAAGATTTCTCGTGCGAAGCCTCTATGAATTCACCTATACCTGCGGGGGAGTAGCAACTAGCTGATCCAGTACCTGTGCAAGAGGCTCTTGCCTCGGCAATTTCGCATGAACCCACACTACCGTACATACAGATGAAAAGCCCTCAAGCGGGGCATCACGTTTCTGTATTCAAAGGGGGAGAAAGATGCACGGGAGCGGAATCATCGTGCTACATAGAGCAAGGGAGAAGGCAAGCTTATTAAAGGTGTGATCATCTGCACCCACTACTAACACACAGTACACATAATGAAGCAAATCAGCCCTTCTCTCAATTTGGGCTCCCCCTCTTCATGCAGATCTGGCAAAATCAGCTTGGAGCAGCCAAGTGTCCACTTTGCCTTTTTTGAGTTAAATTCCTAGTACCCACCGACTTATAAAGTGTAGCGAGGGGCCTAAATGACTTTGAATTGAGCCTAGACACCCTTTAACTGCTCAGATTCCAGTGCCGACTGGCCCAACTTTCTTGTGCCGAGACTGGCCCCATCTCGTGGCGACTTGCTCTTCTCACTGGCCACCAATGTTCGGCCATTTGTGACTTCAAAAAGAGGGTCCCAAAAATTAAATAAAAATCAAGGATAAGAAACCAACAACTAAGGTTAGTGGTTGCCATAGCCTCGTGACAACTACTACCAAAGGTTTTGGAATACTGGGCTCAAGAATTCCTTGAGGCTTAGGTGGGGCAAAACTTCTGTCAAATTCTTATAAATTAAATCATTAAAATGATTTAATAATAAGTTTGACGAGAGCTAAGTTTCTGGCTGAAACTGTCATACATCTGCCAATCCAAGAATCCGATTGACGCGGGGAATGGCTCATTGGATTCCTCTAACCTAAAACTACTTGCAGGTCATGCAAGGTGCCTGCTGTAGTGTAACAACATCTGCCAAAACACTTGTAAATTCATTTATACAAGAGGGTTTCAAACTGGAAAACCCAATCTAATGACTCGTCTGGACATGCAGGTCTTGTGAACAGGCTCACAAAATTGTCGGTACTAATTCCCTAGGATTCTAGACACTCCTATCTAGGGATAGGTGGAAAATTGGCTTTGGAAGTCGATGAAGCATGTCCTTGTGGCACACAGAGCGATGTGCACGCGACATTCTCTCTCTCTCTCTCTCTCTCTCTCTCTCTCTCTCTCTCTCTCTCTCTCTCTCTCTCTCTCTCTCTCTCTCTGCAGTTGATCTTTGATTTGGAGTGTCCAAGTCTATTAGAGCCATAAGTGGCTTGAATGAGTCCTAATATTTTTCCAGCCAAGCAGCCACCTAGATTTAATTTTATAGCCCATTTCCACTTAACCTAAAAAGAGCCTATATAGTGTAGGAGATACTTGGTGTGGATGAGGAAAATCGGAGGATGCAAGAGTGGACACCTAGATCTTCAAGTCTCTTTTCGGTTTTACACTTTTGAGTTATTAGAAGTACATTCGTAAGTCCCTTGTCACTAAAGATGGAAGAATTACAGAGTATGGTTCTTAAATCTACAACAATTCAATAATCAAAATGCCACATGTAACCCAATGGGGCGGTAAATTTTTTGCAACAACACCAAATTGAACTCAAAAGAGCAATTGAACTTGGAAGGATATTTGACTCAAGACACAAAGGGGTGGTCTCCCCTCTCAGAAGCACGGGTACCCAAGTCGTATGCCTCGGCGGTATTTCTTTGATAATACTCTACAATTGAGTGACCAATTGTCGAGTGCAATCATCGACATTTATAGCTCGTAGGGCCCAAAAGCTAACTCAAAAAGGTTGCTTTTTACACTTGGGTAATAAAAGAAAACTTTGGTTAAAATGATTCACATTCACATGGGAATTAAAGTAAAAGCATGCGTGGGGGAGGGCCAGAGTAGCTTGCCGGACAAGTACCAATGAGCTTGTCTGTATAGCGCCACTGTCTCGTGCACATCTAACCCTATGTGCATGTGAACTAGTTGTAACTCCTATCTCTAGGGTTTAGGACAACCTAGATTCTAGCACCCTTGTGAGCTTGTACGCAAGACATGCACGTCGAGGCACTTTAGAGTAGCTGCGTATCCTTTGATTGTGCTCATGATTGCACATGACCACAACTAGTGTCTGCTAGGTATAGACACTGGGGGGTGTTCTCGTACAACACCTTTAGTACCAAGCCTAGGTAATAATTGCATAAGAAGCACCTCTTATCAGTAGTTCATAAACTTATTAATAAGTGATTTAATAGCATCATTTTTATCAAGTTGTGGGGGCTCAATCTGACAATATTGACCTAGGGGTCTCCTTTCCAAGCAGAGAAGCAATACCTACAATACAAGTCCATGAGCACAAGCATTTCGTGGCATTTCTGCCATCAAGACCTTGGAGTGTTTGCATGTTCAGTCAGCCCTTCAACATTTTTACACCAGCAGCACTAGGAGATCTTCCCTGCAAGAGCAGATCAACTCAGCGTTTTCGGTTTTCAGCCATCCCTTATCATTAATTGCAGATTTCAGCCATAGCCTTATTGTCAGTTTGTAGATCTAAGGTAGATCAGCCCTAGCGTTTTTTTGTCGTCAGCCCTAAGCCTCACAGATTCAAGCATCTATCGCAAGATCCCATAAGCATGTTAGCATCTAGATCCATTGTATTAGCATGTGTGCATTAAAGCAAATACCTCTCTAGCGATAGAGGGGAACCTTTGGAGGGCGGTTTGGGACCCCATTTTGTGTTAAGTCTTCTTCTCTCTCTATCACTCACAGAACATTGACTCACAGAATCATGCTCTTCTCTCTATAGTTTAGTGCACATCTCTTGAGGTAAAAGGAACCTTTAGTACGCATTGAGCACACATCTGTAGTGTACACCAAATCCCCCATTTGGTGTTAGTCTTCTTCTCTCTCTATAACTCACAAAACATTGACTCACAAAATCATTTTCTTCTCTCTCTAGTCTAGTGCACCTCTCTCTTGAAGTAAAAGGAATCTTTAGTGCGCACTGAGCACACGTCTGTAGCATTCACCATCAATCACTTTCGGTGCACATAACATTGGTGTCAGAGCTCTTTGGTATGTTCGGTATCACCACTTAAGAAAAGAATCTAAAGAACCTCTCTCAGATTTATTTTCTTAGAGAATATTCGTGTCCTTGTCTTGGACTTACTAGACACTCCCACCCTCTCCCACTCTTAGTCCATCGCGCATCGTTCGCGCTCTCCCTTCTCCATCGCTCAATGTGAAGGGCCATTAAGCCATAAAAGAACTACAAATTTTTTTTTTGCTCGTTTGAGATCGCACGTAACCCAAGACCACTTGGGCGTGTTGGGCATACCAATCAACATGAGGTTGGAAAAAGCAACCTTGTTGGGAGCTCAAGGTCGCCAAGGGGTGCACTCGCAAGGAGTTGGGTAAGAGAAAAGCCTTCTTAAACGTAGATTGCAAGCAATAACAAGTACCAAGAATCCCAAGTACTAGGAACCCCAAGTACCCCAATACTCATTGCATGGTCATCATCGGAAGCGGAATGGGTACTTTGCCTCATGTTGATGAGAGTGGTATTGGAGAAGAAGTTTCTGCACCAGGAGGACCATTTCTAGATTCTTCCCCATCCCCATCTACGCCACGGATTGTATCAAAGTCAATGGAGGCTTTGGTAAAGTCCATGGTGGAGATGATGTGAGCTGTAGCCGAAAGAGAAAGGGAAGGGAAGCGAGCTGAAGTTGAAAGGGAAAAGGAAACTTAGCGAGCTGTAGTCAAAAGGGAAAAGGAAGCTCAACGAGCGGAAGCCAAAAAGAAAAAGGAGGCTCAACAAGTCGCCGTGGAAAGGGAACACATGGGTCTAGAAAGGGAACGCTGAGCTCAATGCAGAGTGGTTGAAGAGAAGAGGGTAGCTAAGGAGCTAGTGTTACGAGACCAACACATGTGAGACTTGGCTCTCCACGTGCTCTCCTCGAAGAGCGATCCACTCAAGGAGGCCGACGAGTCATGGCGTAGGCTAGGTAGAGAGGGCAACTAACAATCAAGTTATTGAAAAAATGACTTCGAGTAAGTATGATGGTAGGATGGATGTATCAATTATTTATTCTTGGTTACATAAAATCAACGCTTATTTTGCTACTGACAATAAAAATAGTAATAGTAAAGTTTTGACTGTTGCCATGTATCTGTCGATGATGCCATTAATTGGTATGAAGCTCGGCAAGAATCAGAGTTGGCCAACATCTTGAGCATGCCGCGGATGGTGATCCATTGCCTTACAGTTGGGGCGACTTCTAAGACAAATCGAAGGCTGGTTTTTATGCCACCACAATACCTTGATCAGTTGAAAGAGGATTGGAGAGGCCTCAAGAAAATTGGGACTCCCGTTATGTCTTTTTCTAACCGTATTTTATAGATTGGTGTGCAATTGCGTAGGCTTGCAAGGAGGCTTTCCTCTTTGTTCTGATGAGTATATCAAATACGATGTAGAAGTCTTAAACCTTACTAACTACAATGCCGCCGTCAGGATAGCTCTTAAGCAAGAAATGAAATATAACAAAGGTAAGCCTAAAGAGAACAAGTTATTTTCAAATGCCCCGCAGAACCCTCATAACCAATGGAGTGGTAAGAACAATGGTAAGACCAACGACAATTTTTCTTCTTCTCAATTGTCCTTTACAGCTAAATCACTTAACCCTTCACCTAACAGTGATAACAAATGACTGGCTAAACTAAAAAAACCCCTAAGTTGACACCTGATGAAAATTTACTAAAGGAATAGTAGGAGGTTGTTTAAGTCTTGAAGAAGGAATTAGTATGGTAAAGAAAGAAGATGTTTTACGTGTCACCTAACGGTCACCTGGAAGGAGATTGCCCCAAGGAATCACCGAACTTCTAAGAAAGAACTCACATCTTCTTTTAGGGTGATCATGAACAAGGTAGTGCGGCCCAAGTGTTTAGGATCACCCTAATGAGTCTCTCATTAAGTGTTACGGTCATGTGAATGGTGAGCGTATTGTGATTTTCTTTGATTCTTACAGTGTGCATGATGAGATTAGCGATTCTTTTGTGAAGAGGGCACTCCCATTGAGGTTTTTGGATTTGCTCTTGGCATGGACTCTTCAATTATGCATGACTGTCCTAGTGAGCTAGTTTGTGTTTAGCAAGCATCTTTCCGTCGCAAGTTTGTCGTGGCTCCTCTTGCTATGATATGATTCTAGGCATAAAGTGATTTTGTGAACTTAATCCACGAATGAATTCGCTCACTCTCTCTCAGACATGCCTCTCTCCTGTGGTTATTATTTGCGATGAGCAAAGCCACTATTCTTTGCCTCTAATCTCTCATGTGTAGGCTAAGCGCGAGCTACGTAGAGAAGCTTAAGCAACATTTATTTATGCCATACAAGTGACTCAAGACCTTAGCATTCGAAATGATACTTGGATTTGTTTAAGAAGTATGAGCATCGTTTCTTGCATTATGATCTCCCACCCGTCTCCCTCTGGAGCGGTCGGAGGATCATCGCATCGAAGTCAGAGCGGCAGCTAACGAGTTGGTGGCTAGGGGATTCATACGAAGTAGTATAAGTCCTTTTATTGCTCCTGTTTTGTTTGTCCGCAAGAAAGATGGGTCTTTGCGTTTGTATGTAGATTACAGGGCACTCAACAAGATGACAATCGAGAATAAGTTTCATAGGCCTCTCATTGAGTATATTCTCGATATGCTCAATGGGGCTAAGGTTTTCAGCAGAGTGGATCTCAAGAGTGGGTACCATTAGGTGAGGGTATTCAAGGGCGATATCTACAAGACCGCGTTTTGGACCATGCGGGGGTAGTGGGACTATGTTGTTATGCCTTTTGGATTGACGTGTGTTGTGGGTACTTTCAACCGTAATTACACGATCGGCATATGTGTGTATATTTTTCAGGATAACATTCTCATTTTTCTAGCATCATGGGAAAAGCATGATTGGGATGTAGAGAAGATTTTAGCTCGTTTAGATGAGTGACAGCTGCATATCGTAGCTAAGAAGTTTGATTGAGGTTACTTATATGGGCTATATCATCTCTGCAGATGGTGTCAAGTTGGATCGTGCAGAGGTAGAATAGGTTTGTAATTGGGATTTACCCAAAACAGCATATGATAAGTTCACGTTTAGAAAATTTTGCACTCATTGATGCACCAATCAATGATGTTTTGAAAGGGGTTAAAACTCTTCGTCAGTGCGCCGTCTTGCCTGAGGCGACCGTTGAGGCTTTTGAAGCTCTCAAGGTAGCGTTGACTAAAGCTCCGTGTCTCATCCTCGCCTCTTGGGATGACCCCTTCAAGGTATGGATGGATGTGAGCAACGTGGCCATAGGAGCTGTGCTGTAGTAGCATGGGCGTCCAATTGCATTTCTCGGTAGGAAGTTAAAAAACGCAGAAAAGAACTACTTAGTGTGCAATAAGGAACATCTCTGTGGCATTCATTCTTTGAAGTATTGGAAGCATTTTTTGTATGGTAGAGATTTTAGTGTATGTATTGGTAATCAAGCCCTCAAGTGGCTCCAATGTGGATCATGCCATCTATGCCACCATATTGTGACGTAGCAGATCGAGCATGTAGTTCACGCTCATGCGGTAGACAGAGTGAAGGACAGTGGCAGTCGCAAACTCTGGGCTGCTCTCTCTCTCTCTCTCTCTCTCTCTCAAAATGTTGGGCTTGTATGTGTTATATTATGAAAGGAAATAGATTTGCAATTTACAAAGCATGTCTGAACCGAGACTACAAGAAACAACCCTAGGTGGAGAAACCCCTGATCTCTAGGGGAAACAAAGCTGAGGGGGAAAATCGAACGATTGGGGCAAGTAAAATGATACATATAAATGGGGCTAAAATGCACACACGCATGCATATTTTCTTTTGGTCACTGTTTTGGGCTATGCGATCGGGTTTATTATGGAAATAAGGTGCTTAGTTTCAAATTTATGGAGGGCTTCTATATTGATGCATAAATAATTTTACATGATTATGTCTATGATCTAACACGATTCTGTCATTCAGGAGATCAAATTTGAGCCAAATGTTATGTGTGAACCAATTGACAAGAATACGACGTTTAAAGCTTGTCAGGTAGTTCACTTGTGCTCTTCGATGGAATGGTTGGTGTGATCGTGTCACTAAATCTTTGATTCATACAGTCACTCTGAAAATATTTCTAGAATAGAAAGCCAAGGGTGTTTGCATGTTTCTTGTTACATCATTGATGGACACACAGTGAAATAATGGCTTCTAGAACATACTTCGCTGTGATTCTCTAATCGAACTTTTTGCTATAGCTCGAAGATGGTGACATCATTTGTTTCCAGAAGTCTCCTTCTCAAGAAGAGATTGCAGGATACAGATATCCTGATGTTCCATCGTTCTTGGAGTATGTGCACAATAGGCAGGTAAGAGCTTTAACCTTTTCCACATCATAAAATTTCTGAAGGAAAAGCTCGATAGCATGCATGTTTGTTTTAGGGCTAGTCCTGAAACTGGAAGCACAGGTTCTTTCCTACAATAAGTCTTCTAATTGTGCCCCTCTTAATTTTTCTAATTGTCTTTTCTCTTTGAAAGATTGTGCACTTCCGACGCTTGGAGGCACCAAAAGAAGAAGGTTTTTTTGTAGAGCTGTGAGTTTCTTCGATACTCAAAATATTTGTGTGGGCATTTGCTTGCTTAGTCACTTACACATCATTGATACAGGTCGAAACAGCATACATATGATGATGTCGTTGAGAGAGTCGCCCTTGAATTGAATGTGGATGATCCCTCCAAAATCCGACTAACAGCACACAACTGCTACTCTCAACAACCAAAGCCACAGCCGATCAAATATCGTGGTGTTGACCGGCTAAGTGACATGCTTGTACATTATACCCAGGTTCCTTTTGATGAGGTTATATCATTTGCAATTTAGGGTTTGGTTTTTCTGGATTGAGTAATAAATACTATTTTGATTATTATGTGCCTATATCCTGCTACCTTTTTACAGGTCTCGGATATTCTGTATTATGAGGTATTGGATATACCATTGCCAGAGTTGCAGGGCTTGAAAACATTGAAAGTGGCATTTCACAACAATCGCACTGAAGAGGTGTGGAAGCCAAAGATTTATAGAGGGTTGTATTGTTATAACTTGACTACCTTTTTAAGCTTTATTATGTGTATCATTGCAGGTCTCTGTCCTAAGTATTAGGCTTCCAAAACAGAGTACTATTGGTGATGTTATCAATGAGCTGAAAGGAAAAGTAGGGTTTTATTATCTTGCCATACGAGCATTTCTGAATGCTTAACTGGTTAACTATGTGCCAAAGTGAGTAGGAGTGATGCAAGATAACGTATTTATGTTTCTTGAATTTTGAAAGGTAGAGATGTCGAGCCCGCAGGCTGAACTTCGGATACTAGAGGTTTTCTACCATAAGATTTACAAGGCAAGAGGCCAGACTTTTATATTTTCTGATTATGTATATGAAAGCCCTAGTGTGATGTTTCTCTGGTCTGCAGGTCTTTTCGGTGAATGAGAAGATTGAAAATATTAATGATCAGTATTGGACCTTGCGAGCCGAAGAGGTTTGTATACCAAAAGAGGGGACGTGAGCCTTGAGGTTCTTCTTGGTACTGTGCTATAGTAGCTCTTAGCCATTCTTTTTTTTTTGAGTGCACAGATTCCTGAGGAGGAGTTACAGATGAGCCCTAACAGCAGGGCAATTCATGTCTATCACTTTACACGAGATACGGCGCAAAATCATCTGGTAACTTTCTCTCCTCTTAATTAATGTTTTTGCTCTTGACCTTAAAGCAACTTTGGATCTGAAATTGCTCTTAGTTGCAGCTTCAAAATTTTGGGGAGCCCTTTTTTATTGTTGTCCATGAAGATGAGACGCTGGCTACTTTGAAAGAGCGTCTAAAGAAAAAGCTGCAAGTACCTGATGAAGAATTTTCCAAGGTAGCTTTTGCAACTAATCCTTAAAAAGATGGAGTGGTTAGTGTTGTCTGTAATTATGATTTCTCAATTAGTCGGTGACTTGGCTGCTTGTGCAAATTTCTAGTGGAAATTTGCATTCGTATCTCTAGGCCGTCCTGACTACCTTCAGGACACGGATATTGTTGCAAGTCGTTTTTTGGTAAGCAATTTTGTTTGTTTTTAGTAATTGGCTTTATGAAATATGAAAATCATCTTTCATGTCGTAAGTCTCGGAATGCCTGGTTTAGCAGAAGCGAGACCCATATGGTGCATGGGAGCACTACTTGGGATTAGAGCATACGGACACTGCGCCCAAGAGATCTCACCAGACCAACCAGGTTAACTGTTGAAGTTTTTGCAAAACTCTTTATCTTGTGAAAATATATTAAAACATTAAATTTATTGGTCGCTTGTTTCTTGTTGATGCAGAATCGACATGCTTATGAGAAACCTGTGAAGATTTACAACTAAAGGAAGGACAAAAATGGATAGATATGTTCTTCTGTAGAGGTGATGATTCATGGCTTGTTTTGGACACCGCGAAGGGACATGTACAGCCGGTCTGTCTCAGGTAATATATATATTGCCATTGATTATGGTGGTGTCCAAATGGGATGGCTGGCAGTGTCGAGGAGTGTTGCATCTTCTGAGTGCAACAGGTGCCATGATCGCATTGTACGTCCTATGGTTGGGATGAGACATCCCATCTTTGCAATGTAGTTTCGTATACGGGTATTGTGCTGGGCATTTGCTCATTTTTGATTCCTATAGAGAAACACTTAAGGAAATTTAGTGGAGAGGCAAAGTGGCATCTCTCATCAAGTGCCTTGTAGCTGGAACAGCAGACATGAGTTCTATAAAATTTTTCCACACCTGTTGGTTTTCTTGCCCGCAGAGGCACTCGATGGCTGGGTCGAGGGCATGTAATAACACTGCCATTTTTTTGGTGGCTAGAAACTCTTGTAGATTTTCCGTCGTGGTGGATGAGGAATATATGTTTCTTGAAGATGATGTGTTGGCGAAAGTGCTTTGTGAATCTTTGAAGCATTGGTTGGACGCAAATTGGCAACGAATATTTGATTGTTGAACGCGGATTGGTTTTCGCAATGTACATATCATGAGAAGATTGATGGCTTACAGGGCTTGTAGAAGATTCTGCTTACAATCGAAGTTTTGGCTGCTTTTTGAGTTTTACCATTAATGTGGCTTAAAGTTTTTTTTCTGATTTTTGTAAAGTAGGTAGTTACTTACGGGTGCAAATTTTTGGTTGTCACCTAATTCAGTGTGGTAAGGTATTTACGGGTGAGAGCATTACCTCTATTTTTCTTACCCTCGTCTTACCCTCATGCCTTGCACCCTGCCTCATTCCATCTGCAGACGCAATGCTTTTTCACCTTAACTAATCTCATCCGCGCGTCGGTGCTGTCCCCTTCACTGCTGTGCCCTTTAGTTAGGTTGGTGTGCCACCTACAGCTGCAATTGCTATAGCGTGCTGCAAGCTTACCCGCATTTTCCTCATCCCCGATCGTTTGTGCTACTTGGCTTGTGCAGTGCACTTGCGCATGCACAGGCACACCCACATTCACGGTATTGGTTGGGATCGAGAGAAAAGGAATTATATATTTTCTTCATTTTTCTATTTTCTAAGTGAAGAGCAGTGTCCTGCATGTTGTTTATTGGTTACAGTTTGCATATTGAGAATCAGACTTAGAAACAAATCAAGATTAATGGTATTTACAAAAGGTACGCACTAGCTTGTTTCTTGATTTCTTGGGGTTACATTCCATGTTGCACTAGTTTTTTGTAGGTGAGATTTCTCTACATCATGGATTTCAATAAAGTCTTTATTGAGGTGAAGACTTTCAGCAGCAGACCTATTTTGCCTTACATGATTTGGTGGTTTCTTTGGAGGTGTATTCTTTGGTATGCAAGGTGTTGTGTAGGCTAATCTTAGATAGCTTAAGGACTACCTTCAGGATGCATTTGCTGTCTATGCATCTTTCAAGATTGTTTATTTCCCTTGTCTGGGTGGCTAGTTTTCACACATGGGATGACACTAATGAAGAATTTAGCACAGAATCCTATGAATTTCGGTAGAGCTTTCCTTTAGGGTAGCAGTATGATGCTCATTCAGAAACAAAAGGACGCCTATGGGCACCATCCTAGTCACTTGGCTGTAAGGGATGGATTTGCGAGCTTGGGAGAGGGTCTTGCGAGAGTTTCTACTGCTCATGTTAGAGATTGGTAGTAGTTTGGGAGTTCCTTGTTTGACACTAGTTTGGGAGTTCCTTGTTTGACACAGGCAAAGCTGCGCATAAGAAGAGACCATTTGTATCTTGTATAAAACCAAGATTGATTTAGAGTGCGTATGAAGGTTTTAGGTGCTATATAGAGTAGTTGGTGTCCAATTTATCAAATTTGCACCAAAACACCTATCCAACAAAACAATTAATCTAATATGAAGCATAAAGTATTTTGATTTCTTATATTTCGAAGAATCTAATGTCGAGAAGCTTCCTCGCTCCCAATCATGGGTTCCTTCTCAAAGAATAAAGGGACCCTGGAATTTTTAATTGGTATCTTTTATACATGGCAATAATAAACATAGATGCTTCTAATGAGCAACAAGAAAAAGAGTCGGAAAATCAAGGATAGGAGAGTGTCTTACCATATCCATGAGCCAATGGCCATAGGTACAGAAGTATTGAATCAGGTGGCCTTAGTTATTGAAGATGTCTTTATGTCATCCCTTGCAAATGGCCAAGAGAGAAACCTCCCAAAGGAGGTGACCATTTTGATAATAGATAAGGCAACAGTCAGCAGGTACTTGTTGGGAAGGGGAGGGCAGGTAATGCCCCTCCACAAGCGGAAGTCCCATTGAGTGGCACCAACCACCATGCTTATAGGAGGTGGGTTCCCACTAAAATGGGCCTACCCCAAAATTATGATTTTCACCCCGGAAAAGGGGATATCATGTAGAAGAACAAGTTCCCTTACAATTATAAGAAAAGAGTCCTACGACATGGCTCATAGGATTAAACGAGAGAATTCACCAATGGTAATAGAACAAGTGAAGCTCAAGACTATGCAATATTGTAAGCACAGTTTGACAAATTGTGAACCCAAGATTCGTCTGAATTACTCAAGATTAGTTGGCTTGCTTGATGTTGAGATCCATTCGTCAAGGCTGCCCCTTAGCCCCTCTATGGTTTGCTGCATGCACCCACCCTTCAATAGCTTTGTTGGAGCAGACAGTTGCAAGGGAAAAAATTCAAGGACTGAAAACTCAAAATGGCAACCAACTGTTAATTAAGATTTTTGCAGATGACTCATTGTCGTTTCTGTAAGCTGAACAGAACAATGTCAGAATGGCATTGGAATTGGTTCAGATTTTTGTTGTTGCCTCTGGCTTCCAATGTAGTATTGAGAAGCTCTCTTAAAAGGAGACAATTTTGGCTTTGTTGGATGGACTTGAGATGTCGTAAGGGGTGCGACACTTTCAAGCATTTGGGAGTATCTATCGGGAAGGGGACGACCTTCAAACAAACCTTTGATTGGTTTCAGGCCAAGCATAAACAAAAAATGAAAAGATGGGAATTCATCCTGCTTCCGTTTCATGAGAGGGCAAGGATAATCAATACCTTCTTGATACCCTTCTTGCATATCTCAAAAGCACTGGAAGACATTCCTCAAGCCCATCAAGGAGTTCCTATGGAGAAATAGAGTAACTGGAAGCAAACCGTGGCAATGGGGTAGGTGGGATGCCATGGCCAAGCCTAAGAATTAAGGAGGTTAGGGCATCCTAGACCCTCTCATTCACAGCGAGGCTCTGTGTGCAAATTTTGGTTAGGACACTAACAGAATCGGGCGAGAGCTAGGCCTTTATGGCTAGGGAAATGGTGCTAAATGCTAATATGAAATCTAAAGGGGCAAGTGGCTAAATCTTAGTTTACAAAACAAACTTTTGTCCCCCAAAGGAGTGTAGATTGAGAGGAGGCTTCACTAGTAAATTCATAGGCAAATGTTGCAAAGCCGCCTCCACTTTGTTCTCGCATGAAGAGACCAGATATTGGAGAAACATAGCTCTACACTGGTCTCCTTGGGGCCCCATTGTACAAGGGTTAGTTCTTGATAACCACTTGGCCGAGATTGCAAGACGACTAAACAACAAAGGATTTGACACTCTGGCTTTAGAAAGATTAAAAGAGGGCAATAACCTTTCCCTTAAGGAAGAGGTCCTTGTGGGTAGACTCTTGGATGCACTCTTGCACGTTTTCCTCCCAATGTGCTCTATGCCATTTAAGTGGAAAGCATGAAAGTGGCCGGGGGGAGGTCATTTGCTTCTCCCTCAACAAAGAGCATTTACGAGTAGTTGGGTTTCTCTGAGCAGTGGGTTGGACATCTCAACAAAACTTGGTCCAAAAGGTGGAGCATGATCAAATGGAGCTAGATACTGGAAAACATCTGGCACTTTAATAAGAAGGTTTTCTTGTGGAGAATGGTGTTGGGTTTTCTACCGAACAGGGACAAGGCTAGGGTGAGAGGTCTTGGGGATGGCACTTGCATCAGATATAGCCAATAAAGTAAGACCATATCCCACCTCATTTGGGGATGTCCATCGATCGAGAGCTTCATTGGAAGAGTTTGTAGACGAGTCTTCTTTCAGCTAGGCACCCCCTTCTTTAGAAGAGACCTACCACTAGGATGCACACGCTTGTCGATGAAGATCCAAAAGAACGGAGTTTTGCATGTAGAACCAATGGTGGAAACTTGTGGTTGGTTTCTCTCAAGCAGGAGGAAGCGGCTTGTTGAAAAGAAGAAGATAGACCTCCATGGGTTTTAGTGCGACTGTAGAAAGTTTTGTAACATGGAGTAAGGGTAAGTGCAGGCGTGAAATACCTTAGGGCCTTGTGCCCATTGCGCTGGTCTCTTTGTATGCGTAGGACGACCCCTATGCAAAGGACATGACAAGATTTGATATATTTGGTTGAATTAATGCAATTCAAGCTCAAATGAGCATTTAAAAAAAAAGACTATGCAAAATGGTATGCTCTTAACCACTTTTAACCACAAAAGGGAGTAACTTCCTACTACAAAGTGCTTTTAATTAAGCCTTGGTTCAATTGAGAAAAATTCAAATCATAGCTCCACTTTTGGAGAGGGTATTGCAAAATTTTGACAAGTAATTTGCCAAGGCAAGGAACTCCCACGGTAAACTCCATCTTGTTCCTTGCCAATCATTTTGTGCTTTAGCTTTGGTCTAGACACCTTAACGTAGAATTATAGTCAACAATTACTTCTCAGGTTATGAATTCCATGTGTACATGAATCTTTACTGCTTCCAACACAAAAAATGTACGCTATCTTTTATTCAGTTTAACATGTTATGCAACGCTTTATTCCTATGGACCCCTTCTACTTAATTTCTTTCAAATTAATGACTAAATTTTCTAATGGAAGAGATCAAGCTACATATTGTTGCCAAAATCAAACAAGTGGAGGATTCACGATTGCCCCCAAAGGCATAGAGAGCATCATTCAATGCAAGTGGTGTGCAAGTCTAGATAGGAGGAGGGGGGAGAGAGAGAGAAGTAGGCGTTTGGGGGGGGGGGGCGGGGAACTAAAAGGAAAAAGGGGAGAGAGAGGTTCAAAGAACATATTAGATTCAGCCACCACCAGGTAGAGTCAAACTTAATTGCATCCCATACATCATTATAATCAACTAGCTGGTGCAACCCGCCTACGACAAGTCTCGCTCGTTCTTACCATTTATTTATTGTGTGCTTGTCAAGTTGGCATTGTAGAAAATCTTGCAAAAGTGAGTAAGTCAAAAATTGAATCTTAAAAGTAACATACTTATCAATTTTTGTAATCATTGTCCTTGACAGCGGAAGGCATATCATCCGGTGACGTGATTGTGCTTTCAATGTACTTCACGTACCTATTTGCCTGCACACTGGCAAGCTACAATGGCTTTGAAGGATTACGCATCCAATGGATGAAGCCGTGCTCCTGGAAGCCTTGGTTTCCCCCCTCCTCTAGGTAGCACAAGGAGAAAAAAAGGCGATGTAATACATAAGATGGTTGTTAAGAATCCCTGTAAGGAGCCATGCCCCCTAGACACAACGGATGTACCGTGATGCATCTTAGGGCATTGTCATGTTAAACAGAGTTAAAAGGAAATAAATTTGTTGATTATCGACCTTGTCGAGCAATAAACCGAACCAAAAACTTAAAAACACCTACACTGATTGTAGAAGCATAAGCGTATCTGATTTGTAAAGAGATGTCCGGTACTTCGATTATCGGTAGATTTTTTGAATTTGCAAAAAATCAGCTTACTGGTTTTTCCTTGGATGCCTCAACATAATCGTGTTCGTGATTGCTTTTCGAACTGAGCCTAAACCGAGGAGAGGAAGTTGGGGCGGGGGGGGGGGGGTTTGCAGTGGGCACCCTCCCTTGACCTTTAATTTTTTTGCCACATGATGCAGGGAGAACGAGAAAGAGAGAGCCCACTGTGTTGCTCAACGGCCCACGAGACTGTTAAGTATGGAGCCTGATTTACCCTTGTAATTTTCTGTGGTAAAAGCGCACATTTGTAAGGCCCCCATTATGAGGAGAAGCCATCGTGCGTGAAGGAAAATCACTCACCGGAAACCAAAATTTTCACGGACAAGAATCAGGGGCAACTTTAAAGGCCTCGGGGGTGGAGGCCCCCGAGACTTTTTTTTCCGCCAGAATATTATGGCCGGCCGACGGCCGGAAAGTGGTCGGAAAACAACCGGTCGGTTGGCCGGTGGCCGGTAGTCAATGGCCGATGGCCGGTGGTCGGAAGTCAATGGCCGGTGGCCGATGGCCGAATTCAATGGCCAGTGGCCGAATTCAAAAGCGGACTTGTCTTCTCAAGGGCGGCCACACATGGGCTGATTGGAGGGTCCGATTTGGACTTATTCGCACAAGGGCGGCTACACATGGCTGTCTCTCATAAGAGAGGGCAGCCCTTTTGGCCTATAAAAGGAGGCCATTTCTACACACATTTCATAGTGTGAAGTTGATGCAACAAGGTGAGTGTGAGGTGGTGAGAGTGAAGCAAAGCGGGAGCTCCATTAAGGTTATAATCCCTTTGTAAACTACTTCTTGTTTTGAAGTACTAAAGCCATTGAGTGGCTGCTTTCCCGTGGACGTAGCCCACATTGGGTGAACCACGTATATCGTGTGTACTCTCTCTCTCTCTCTACTCTATAATCTCGTGTATATAAATCTGTCTCTCTCCATTAAGTAATCTACTCAATTATCTATTTAGCTACGTTTTATTTCCTAACAACTGGTATCAGAGCCAGGTTTGCTCGTAGCTAAATTATCTCAAGGAAAGGATTCCTTGAATTGAGTGGGAGTTATGGCGGAGGAAGGGAAGCTCAAGATTGAGAAGTTCAACGACAAAAACTACCAACATTGGAAGATGCAGATTGAAGACTATCTCTACCAGAAGGACCTCTATTTGCCACTAGGCGGTCTTGCGAAGAAGACCGCAACAATGGCAGATGAAGCATGGATTGTCCTTGATCGAAAGGCACTGGGAACAATCCGGTTAATCTTGGCGTCAACGGTGGCCTTCAATGTTTCGGAGATGAAGACCACGGAGGACTTGATGAAGTCACTTGACGACTTCTACGAGAAACCATTGGCATCCAATAAGGTATTTCTTATGAAGCGCTTGTTCAATCTAAAGATGACAGAGAATGGTTCAGTTGCAGAACACCTAAATGACTTTAACACAAACATAAGTCAACTTCGATCAGTGAAAATCAATTTAGATGACGAAGTGCAAGCTCTCCTTATACTATCATCTCTACCGGATAGTTGGGACAGCCTTGTGATGGCTGTAAGTAATTCTATCTCTGGCACACATACTCTTAAGTTTGATGATGTTGTGGGTGTTCTCCTAAGCGAGGAAATGCGAAGGAGAAGCACAGGAGAATCATCAAGTGCTGAATTATCAGTGGAAACAAGAGGAAGGCTTAAGGAGAGGTTCAAAAACCAAAAGGGTCGTGATCGCTCAAGGCGGAGCAAGTCACGCACAAAGTCAGTTCTTGAATGTTGGAACTGCGGCAAGAAGGGCCACATCAAGAAGGATTGCTGGTCCAAGAAGAAGAAGGAGATAGAGTCTCAAGACAACAAGCCAACATCGGAGGCCAATGTGGCAGGTAAAGTAGAGCAAGATGCTCTAATTCTCTCATTAGACAATGTGTCTAATTCCTGGATAGTAGATTCCGGGGCTTCATTCCATGCGACACCACACAAGCAACATTTCCAAGACTACACCAAAGGTAATTTTGGGTATGTATACTTGGGAGATGATGAAGCTTGTGAGATTGTCGGCAAAGGTACAGTTTCTGTCAAAACTGCTAACGGAAATGAATGGAAGCTTAAAGATGTTAGGCATGTTCCTTCTCTTCGCAAAAATTTGATCTCTACAGGACAATTGGACGATGAAGGTCACAACATTGCATTCGGAAAAAAACGGTGGAAGATCTCAAAGGGATCTTTGGTGGTTGCCAAGGGTGAAAAAGTCGGTACACTTTACTTGTGTACTGTTAGCACGCAACCTTCAGCTTGTGCAGCAACTACAGAAGTTGACAGTGCAGTGTGGCACTACCGACTTGGGCATATGAGTGCCAAAGGAATGCAAATCCTTCAAACAAAGAAGCTTCTACTAGGTTTGAAAGAAGTGGACTTAGAGTTCTGTGAAGATTGTGTTTATGGTAAACAAAAGAGGGTAAAATTTCAAAAATTAGGAAATGAAAGAAAAAATAAAAAACTTGAGTTGGTTCATTCTGATGTTTGGGGTCCTGCAAGTACACCATCACTTGGTGGCTCATTGTACTATGTAACATTCATAGACGATGCGACTAGAAAAACATGGGTTTATGTCATGAAGAATAAATCCGATGTATTTTTCATATTTCAAAGGTGGAAAGCCTTTGTGGAGAATGAAACAGGTACCAAGGTTAAATGCCTCAGATCCGACAATGGAGGCGAATATTGCAGCCAAGCTTTTGAAAGCTTTTGTGCTAGCAATGGCATTCGGAGCCAAAGGACAACCCCAAGGACACCTCAACAAAATGGGATTTCGGAAAGGATGAATAGGACAATCATGGAACGAGCACGAATCATGCGGCTACATGCAGGCCTACCGCTTGAGCTTTGGGCGGAAGCTGTAAGTACGTCTTTGTACTTAATCAATCGGTCACCCTCAACGGCATTGGATGGGGGAGTTCCAGAAGAGGCTTGGACAGGTAAACCGGTGAATTATGCATTTCTCAAAGTGTTTGGGTGTGAGGCTTTCATGCACATAGATAGAAGCCTAAGATCAAAGTTAGATGCAAAGTCCAAAAAGTGTTTCTTCATTGGCTATGGAGAAGGAGACTTTGGGTATCGCCTATGGAATCCTGAAGATGGTAAAATCTTAAGGAGTAGGGATGTAATTTTTAACGAACAAAATATGTACAAAGATTACTTGGAAAGAAAACAAACAAAAGAAACATGTGATGAGTACATAGAGCTTGAGGACGGTGAAGACTCAAGGACTGCAAACGGTGACAATGTGCAACAACGTCAACCAAATGAGGAGCCTCAACCTATTCCCCGAAGATCTACAAGAGCAAGTAGACCTCCAGAAAGGTTTGTTCCTTCCTTCAACCATCTCTTGATCTCAGATTCTGGAGAGCCGGCATCATATGAAGAAGCTATGCAACATGAATCCAAAGAAGAATGGACGAAGAGCATGCAAGTGGAGATGGACTCACTACATTGCAACCAAACATGGGAGTTGGTTGAGTTGCCTAAAGGTAAGCGGGCACTTCAAAACAAATGGGTGTACAAGCTAAAGGAAGAAGAAGGTGGGAAGAAAAGGTACAAGTCTAGGCTTGTGGTAAAAGGTTTTTCTCAAAAGAAAGGTATTGACTTCAATGAAATATTTTCTCCTGTTGTAAAAATGAACTCAATTGTCTTAAGCCTTGTGGCTGCTCATGATCTAAATCTCGAGCAAATGGATGTAAATACGGCATTCCCTCACGGTGACTTAGAGGAGGAAATCTACATGCTTCAACCAAAGGGGTATGAAGTAAAAGGTAAGGAGAAAATGGTTTGTAGATTAAAGAAGAGCTTGTATGGTTTAAAGCAAGCATCAAGACAATGGTACTTGAAGTTTGATCGATGGATGTTGGATCATGGATTCACAAGATGCAACTCGGATCACTGCGTCTACACGGAGAATTTGGGAGATGGAAAATTCATTATCCTAATGTTGTATGTTGATGACATGTTGATTGCAAGTGCTAACATGCAGGACATCAAAGACCTAAAAGAGGAGCTGTCCAAATCTTTTTCAATGAAAGATTTAGGTGCTGCAAAGAGGATGCTTGGTATGAAAATATCAAGGGACAGGACGAAGAAGACAATAAAGCTATCTCAAGAAGATTACATCAAGAAGGTACTAGAAAGGTTTGCAATGCAAAATGCAAAACCAGTTTCTACACCTTTGGCTGGTCATTTTAAACTAACGAAGGATATGTGTCCAAAGACACAAGAGGAGATAGCCTATATGTCTAAAGTTCCATATGCTGCAGCGGTAGGTTCTCTAATGTATGCTATGGTCTGGACAAGGCCAGACATTGCACATGCAGTGGGAGTTGTGAGTAGGTTCATGGACAACCCAGGTAAAGAGCATTGGCAAGCTGTGAAGTGGATACTTAGGTATCTAAAAGGGACAACAACAAATGCTTTGTATTTTGGAGGAACTGATATTTTTCTAGAAGGGTATGCTGATGCAGATATGGCAGGTGACAAAGATACTCGAAGGAGCACTACTGGCTATGTGTTCACGGTTGGAGGCACAGCAGTAAGCTGGGCTTCAAAGCTGCAGAAAGTGGTTTCACTTTCTACAACGGAAGCAGAGTATGTAGCAATGACGGAGGCAAGCAAAGAAATTCTGTGGCTTCACAGATTCTTAGAAGAGCTTGGATTCAAACAAGACAATTGTGTCTTGTACAGTGATAGCCAAAGCGCTATCCATCTTGCGAAGAACTCAGCCTTTCATTCAAGGACAAAGCACATTGAGGTGAGATATCACTTCATACGCACTCTTTTGGAAGAGGGACAACTAAAGCTAGGAAAGGTGCATACAAGTGAAAATCCTGCAGACATGTTTACAAAGGTGGTCAACAAGGAGAAGTTGAGCTTTTGCTCATCTTCAATCGGCATTCAAGGATAAGAAGCCAGAATGGAAAGTAGTCACAGGTTTGGTTTGGAGATCAGTCTCCAAGTGGGAGATTGTTAAGTATGGAGCCTGATTTACCCTTGTAATTTTCTGTGGTAAAAGCGCACATTTGTAAGGCCCCCATTATGAGGAGAAGCCATCGTGCGTGAAGGAAAATCACTCACTGGAAACCAAAATTTTCACGGGCAAGAATCAGGGGCAACTTTAAAGGCCTCTGGGGCGGAGGTCCCCGAGACTTTTTTTCGCTGGAATATTCTTTTTCGCCTGAATATTATGGCCGGACGGCGGCCGGAAAGTGGTCGGAAAACAACCGGTCGGTTGGCCGATGGCCGGTAGTCAATGGCCGATGGCCGGTGGTCGGAAGTCAATGGCCGGTGGCTGGTGGTCGGAAGTCAATGGCCGGTGGCCAGTGGCCGAATTCAAAAGCAGACTTGTCTTCTCAAGGGCGGCCACACATGGGCGGATTGGAGGGTCCGATTTGGACTTATTCGCACAAGGGCGGCTACACATGGCTGTCTCTCATAAGAGAGGGCAGCTCTTTTGGCCTATAAAAGGAGGCCATTTCTACACATAGTGTGAAGTTGATGAAATAAGGTGAGTGTGAGGTGGTGAGAGTGAAGCAAGGTGGGAGCTCCATTAAGGGTATAATCCCTTTGTAAACTACTTCTTGTTTTGAAGTACTAAAGCCATTGAGTGGCTGCTTTCCCGTGGACGTAGCCCACATTGGGTGAACCACGTATATCGTGTGTACTCTCTCTCTCTCTCTCTCTCTACTCTATAATCTCGTGTATATAAATCTGTCTCTCTCCATTAAGTAATCTACTCAATTATCTATTTAGCTATGTCTTATTTCCTAACAGAGACTATGATGTAAAGTGGTCCTTAGTGCAACACAACGCCATTGAGCCTTATGACGCACGATTTGGTGGAGGTGGAGCTCGTCTCCCTCCCCGGCACAAGCCCTCCTGCACACGGTTCTTCCTGGGTGCAACTCCCCCTCGTAGCAAGGGTTTTTGCACACGGTTCTCTTCTCCACGTCCCTCCTTGTTTGCATGAGCATGCAAAAAACATGCAAGGGATGAGTCCACGAATTCTAGGCCCAAAATAGCCTTGCTCTGATACCGATATGAGGACCTAGAGACTACCGTGATACATCAGCCTAACCATCCTTTAAATAGGCCCTTCCTCTATATTTGGTATTCCCTTGTCCACACCACTTAGGGAGCCAACCCTTGGCTTGGGTTCGTGGACCCCCCTCGGGTTTGCCCTTGGCGGACATGCTTCCTTGTTGAAGGGTATGCTTGCCAGTGCAACTGTGCAATGGATTATTCACGACGTCATCTACATGGTTGTCTTGAAGAGGACTCTACTTTACATGGTTGGGAGGGAGGGTCGGGTATGTATATGGTGTAGGATGGTGTGCACTATGGTGTTTTGGTTGGAGTAGGTTGGATACTAGATGATGCTTGGAGTGGTGAAAGTATGCTATGGCATTTTGTATGCATGGTTGGCTATGCGCTTGGGTGCAATATTATTGGAGGTTGATACAGATGGATGGATGCGCACGATGCCAGGTGTTTGATCCAAGTGGTTGGCTATACAAGGGGATTGGGAAACCCGGTTGAGAAGAGGTGGCATGAAGGAGGAATAGGACTTTGTACATGTGCCTGTATGTTTTATGTTTGCTCACAGTGTTCTCTAGTTTTACAGTTTCCAAGTTCAATAAGCATGTTTGTGGTCGAGTATGAATGCTCAATAAGGAGGTGGACAATGATGGTGTTACCAGAGAAGGTCGATGCCAAAAAGCATGGAAAGTAGTGTCAAGGGTGCGCGAAAACGTCAAAGCATTCAGACAAAAAAGTTTGTGATGTGTATGACTTATGCAGCTATGTGGACCAAGGTAGGGACACGATGCTTTAAATAGGTGTTTTCCATGTGAAAGGTCTCTTAAGCCATGCAAGGTTGGGAAGAGAAGGCCATGTAGGTAGTGGTGGAAAAAGAAAGTGGGTGAGTGACTTGACTTGACTTGACTGCATGAGGAGGGCTAATTTTTTTTAATATGTAAATTTTTGTAAAACTTGTACTTTGTAAAATTTGATGTATGTAGAGAAGGAAAAGGCCATTCTTGACATTTTTGCATCTAACGCATGTAGGCTAATTCTGCATCATTTGGAAGATATTTAAGTTTTTGTATTGTGCTATTTTTGGAGGTTGTGGGCATGACAAAGAAGAAGACAGAGCTTTGAGAGAGCCTTTTTGTGTATGCTCCACCATAGCCAATCACTTGGGAAAGAAGCAAGCTTTGATTGCATTGTCTCTGGTGTTGTCTCCGCCATCCCTTCTTGTCTTCTCTTGTGCAATCATGTCGGTGTGTCTAGGTAGTGTATGCCCCCCCGAGCCAATTTGTGTGTGTGCACAGAGAGAGAGAGAGAGAGAGAGAGAGAGAGAGAGAGAGAGAGAGAGAGAGAGAGAGAGAGAGAGAGAGAGAGAGAGAGAGAGAGAGAGAGAGAGAGAGAGAGGTGTTATGTGTGTGGTTAAGAATCGAGGAGCTATTATGATGATTGAGAATTATGTGCTTGGGTGTGTGTAGACGAGTGATTGCGGGGAATTTTGATTATTTGATGTGGTTTTTCGAGAGGATTGGGATGCTATGATTCCACTGAGCTATAGAGAGGCATGTGTGTGTTGTCGGGTGTGTTTCCTCTTTCCCCTCTTCTAATGTCTCTTGTCTGCCCCTCTTTTTGCCTTGCTAGACGTGGGCAATGCATGCCGACTGATGCTGCTGGTGTTTGGCCCTCTTGTATGACTTTCCGACTTGTGGCATTTTTCTTCCTTCTATTGTTGCTTACAAACACACAAAGCCTCTCTCTCTCTCTCTCACACACACACACACACACACACACACACACACACTCATGCACATATACCTCTCTCTCTCTCTCTCTCTCTCTCTCTCTCTCTCTCTCTCTCTCTCGGCAAAAGTGTCTTGATCACTCTGATCCTACCACCGTTTCCGCCCACCACCATGGCAACTTGCACCCATTTGTACTTTAGTAAGACACTGTGCCAATCATTATACGCGTCTTCGTTGTTGGTGGTCAATACCTTTCTGTGTTGCTCGCCCCCCAAAGCACATTTGCCGCTTCACACATATGCACACACATGAGGAGATGCGTTCACAAACATAAACACCTCTTGATGGCTTTCTAGTCTCTTTGTTTATTGGGTAGTTGGTGTGCTTCTCTCTCTTATTGTAGGAAGGCTACATGATACATCTATCTCTCTCTCTCTCTCTCTCTCTCTCTCTCTCTCTCTCTCTCTCTCTCTCTCTCTACACGCATACCTGCCTCCCACTTACCTATTGTACTACACAACAAAGAAATGAGATTAGAAATGTCTAACGCACAAGGCTCATTGTATAGATTTTCTCTTTCTCGTTTACAATTCTCTCTATCTCTATGAATTTCTTTTGTTCTCTCTCTATGTATCTCTACTTTGTCTTTGGCTATCTCTATGGCATGTGTTAATAAGAAGAGGAAACTAAAATAACATTTCTATCCCAAATGTGGTAGATATGTTATCCAAGTTCCCTCTTGAATAGTAAGTCTTGAGTTCAAGATCTGTCGAGTTCTTTTTCCTCTCAACGTCCTTGATTTCCACTTTAATCCAAGCTATTATGAAAATCTCTCTCTCTCTCTCTCTCTCACACACACACACACACACACACACACACACACACACACACACACACACACACACACACACACACACAAGTGGTGACTCTTTACGCTACATGGATACTATACTAAGCTAGAAGCAACTGCATCTACTCTACACACACACGCACACACATACACACACACATATGGGTCTCATTATTCTGCGTGGTTGGGCATGCTTACATCGGTCACATTACCAGTAATCACACACACACACACACACACACACACACACACACACACACACACACACACACACACACACACACATGATAGTATACTAAGCCCGATGGGACTGCATCTACATTACACACACACACACACACACACACACACACACACACACACACACACACACACACACACACACACACACACATGTGGTTTTCTCTCTACTCCGCATAAAATACTATACCTAGTGTCTGCAAGCTACCTCCAACTAATTGCACTATGACTATATTGGATTGGGAATGCGGTGTGGATTAGGGCTTAATTGGTAGTTTCCCTGGTCAAACCTCTTAATTCAGGATACTTTCTTAGCACATGGACCAATAGAAGTAAAAAGGAGAAGGGCATTCAAGGCTTGGCTCTCACTTTTTGGTATGGAAAAATGCATAATTATTTTACAACTTCAAAAGTACTTTTCACCTTGGTTTAGTGTGTATGAAAATAAGAAGCTAAAATACTTGGAAACTTCCAAGTTGAAGGGGATCGGGGAGCACCACAGACGGAGAGTGAGAGAGAGAGAGAAGGAGACACACAACACGATGTGGGTGGGGAGACTCAAAAGAGTGAGCAGCCCCCTATACACTTATGCTATGTATAAGGTATACAAGTCAATGGGTGCCCAGACTGTGGGCGGCCGGGCAAGGCACAGACGCCTATACCCATCGGGGAGCACCACAGATGGAGAGTGAGTGAGAGAGAGAGAAGGAGACACACAACACGATGTGGGTGGGGAGACTCAAAAGAGTGAGCAACCCCCTATACACTTATGCTATGTATAAGGTATACAAGTCAGTGGCCGCCCAGACTCTGGGCGGCCGGGCAAGGCACACCCCAACAAACTCACTGTCAAATCTGGTACATAGCGCACATGTCGTAACAAGTAAGATGCACCACTCGGTAATGACAGTCTCACATCTCCTGCACCTGCTATCGCATGCACCGATCCATCGGTCAAACGTACACTGCCAAGCATCCCGCTAGAATAGCTACAAAACCATTCACGATGCGGCGTGACATGAAACATAGCATCTGCGTCTAGCAACCACTGCGAAGGGAGTGCACTATCCACATGTATAGCATCTCGTGCATAGCTCGAGGTAAAAGTGACATCCCCGTCACTAGTATACTCCGACACTACATCTGCCTCAACTGTCAAAGCAACTGAGTCCATGGCATCACTACATACATCTCTGAGACTGCCATGTCTCCTACGATGTCGCATACGACGAAAACAACGCCGTCTAACGTGTCCAGAATGACCACAATACCAACATGTCACCTGTCGTCGTGCTCGTGAATGTACATGTCTCACACGAGTCCGTGATGACTCAGATCTATCATACATATCATGTAATCTGCGCCAAAGTGCTCTCGAAGTAGTCTCATACATAACAAGAGCATATACAGATTCCGCAAGGTGCAAAGAAAGCGTAGATAGTGCCATCTCCTCTAGCTCCTGCCACTGATCGTCAGACATGTTTGAAGGTCTACCTGCATCACCACTCAATGGTCCATGCAACCCTCGCTGTTTCAATGCGTCAAGCATACACTCTCTCCATGCCGCAAAGTCTGACCCATCAAACACGCGCATCTGTGAGAGGTCACAATCTGATCGATCACCTGTCTCTGCGATGAGCACAATGTAGCAAACTAGAAAGCAAAACCACCTCACCAACAACACCTGGAAACTGTCTACAAATATGGCCAGAAACACAATGTAAAACCTGTGAGACACACTCCAAAATAGAGCTCCCACAATGTCAATACAAGCCTCGCATGCTCTAGTATCACACTGGAATCTGTGAACTAATCACCAAGCCCACACTGTGCGGTATCGATGCATGCACACGCACAAGTCTTCCACCTGTAGAGAACACCGCACGCAAATGCTGAGTGCAACCCGCAATCTCTACCTAGATCACATAAATGATACGCATAAAACTCCTGGGAAAATTTCTCCAGAGTTTCGACGCACAATGGCTGTCAACACAAAATAACCATTGTCCTGCAAGCTCAATACAATGAGCAATCAATGCGCATCAAACTACACCCAACATACATGTATAAGCTCTGCAAAACTATGGCAAACAATGCTCGAGATCACAAGACTCTCCCACCTGAGAGCAAACCACTGTCTCAAGCAAAGAAAGATACACAACTCCTCACTCTTGCGAGAGTGGATACAAAAACACAAAACTGTGTACAAACTGACAAAACCTGTCAAAGTGAGAGTAAACACTCGATCACAAACTATGGCGAGAATTTGGGAAAAATTCGACAGAATTTCCCCTGAAAACTGAGCAAAAAACTCAAGTACAATCTCTACCATAAACCATAACACTACTCAATGCCAATGAGTAGAAATGCCAAAAATGGCTCCACATTTTCACATACAATGGCAATCTGCACTCAACGTACATCAACGGAGTGACCGCGCATAAGCAAGCGCCAAAAGATTTGCAATCCGGAAACTTGATCAATGCGAAAACAATGCTCTCAAGAGAGCTCACCGGCACTTGAAAGTGCTCGTCAAAATGCATGTATAATGGGCATCAACCATGCGCCATAACCATATGCAAACCATCTGCAAAGACCATGAATCCAAGCACAAAATCACTGCCAAAGTATCCTGTGAAAACCAGTGAAAGAAGCTCCACCTGTGTGTTCCAAAAACCTGCGTCTCTCAAGAGACCGCTTCGGTGGTGTGTAAACGACTCCGTACTTCGTTGCCCAAGTCTACCAAAAAACCCTCAAACCACAAGCTTAACACAAGCTGCAATTGAATCTTCAGCTCAGAATTTATGCACTCAACTTCAAGCATCTCCCGTGCTTCCAAAAGTGCATCAAACTCGCACACAATGCGACAACAGAAAATCTGGAATTTCTGTATACAGTCAGTCTGAGCTGAATATCAGCAAAACGGTGAGGAATTTGCAAAAAGTTTCTTCTGCAAAGTTGTAGACCACGTCGAAACCGATGGGCAATATGCACAGAATTCTCAGATCTGCATTCTACAAGGAGAAAAACGAATATGAAAACTGTGCTGTTGCACACACAGTTTTAGGGCAACACCTTCACTTACACACAATCTTCCACACTCCTTTCTGAGCTTCCACAAGATCATAATCACTCTCAACTGAGCTCACAAGATCCCATTGCATTCTCACAAAGCTTCCAACCTTTCTTAATCTCTCTACCGTCGAGAGTGAGCGAGCTATCGCCTCGAAGCTCTCAAAGCCGTTGTGCTCTCCGCGGTCACCATAGCTCTGATACCAATTGAAGGGGATCGGGGAGCACCACAGACGGAGAGTGAGAGAGAGAGAGAAGGAGACACACAACACGATGTGGGTGGGGAGACTCAAAAGAGTGAGCAGCCCCCTATACACTTATGCTATGTATAAGGTATACAAGTCAGTGGGCGCCCAGACTCTGGGCGGCCGGGCAAGGCACAAACGCCTATACCCCAACACAACTTATGTACATTATGGCGCTGGTCGTTCTTCACCGTGCCCTGTGTTTCTGCGCGTGAAGAAAAGGTGCCATACGAGGCGACGCTTCCATGACTATTTAAGGGTGATCTCTGCCTGCCTCTGCCACACCTTGTATTTGAGTTCGGGGATTCTATAGGATGTGATACACTATCGTACAAATGGTTTCAACGCTCAGCATGGTTAGACGTGCCCACACAACGGGGAAGTAGCTCCATGAATGCTTCTCAATACTCCTACAAGTCCTGCTCTATATAAAGGTGAGAGCCCCTTTGTGCTTCTCACTTAGATCTCTTGGCGCTATTTTTGGCTTTTCTGCATTGAGTGTTTGAGTAGAGTGGAGGGAGCTTTTTTCACTATCAAACATGCCTAACAAAACAGCACCGATTGCTGGGAATGAACTTGAGGCTATGCAGGTTAGCATGCTTCTTGAGGGCTGTAGCTTGAATACTTGTATCACTTTTCTATTTTCTGAAGCACCATAAAGAAATGGTTGTTGTCCTATGTATTATGCATTAGACTCCTCTTAATTTTGGCTCGGCAGTAGCTAGGATACTCTGGTTAGTTTTCTTTTTTTAGCCATAACCATTGTGCTGCTTACTATACATCATGGTCCTTATGACTCAGGCTTTCTAGCTCCTTCACTATGGCATTATATCTGAAAGGTGTAAATAGTGGTTCTGTTATTGATTCACCTTACTCTGCTTTGGTTCACCTTACTTGGTCTACAGTAGGTTGGATTGATGTTGGGATTATTCTATTGCATTTTAGTAAAGCCATGATGGTAGTGTGATTATTCTGAAAACTGTCATAAGATAAGGTCACTTATTAGTTTACCCTGATAAGCTATGTATAGGGTTCAATATATGCGGGCCAGTAGATGTGCTATTTGCTGGCTGTGAATATAGGGCACCTATGTGTTGCATTATTGTTTCACCTTCCTCTGACTATATAGTAAAGGCACAATCTATATTTTAGTCCTATAAGTTGGGCTCTCTGTTGATTCCATGCTGATATACATGCTACTGGCTTTGGCATGGCATGACTTGTCTAGAGTATCTCTGAGGCTAAGAAAGATTGAGCTAGTTGGAATTCCATCTATAAAATAGCATTGTATAAACCTATGGCTTACACTAAAATGCTACCTGCTGGTGTGTTTAACCTTTTGAAGTATTGCGCTAAATAGGACCTATCCTGGTTGCTAAAATTGAAATCTTAGATTGTCGTTGACAAAAGCATGACTTCATGCTTCTTGCCTGTTCTTTTACTCGGATTCAATAACTTGGCTTCTACAAACGTTTTGTTCCTCTACTTAGTGTATCCTGGTTCTTAGTCCATCTAGTTGACTGGGTGATATCTCTTATGTTGTGAGCTATGGAATAGCTTGACTGGTCTAAACTGCATTTGGGTGAAACTCCATCAGGATGTTAGCATGGTATAAATAACTTGCTGGCTGAGTTGCATTACTATACTGACATAGGTACTTCTTCATGGTTTTTGTTACATTGCCAAACTGAGGGAATCTTGAAATTATGATTGACTAGTTGCTATAACTTGGATCATTGGGACATGTATTGTAATGTAATTGGTATGGTGTATCCTATCTGCATATGGGTCACAAATCTTTTTGGCTGGTTATGGATACTTTGTATGGTTGTGAATCTTCATTAGCAGGTAGCACTAAGGTTTCGCATACTGATCAGCTTCTGAGCTTACTAAAAGGGTGTTTAGGTCTACCTGCCCTATGGGTGTACTAAGATTGGTCTGACATATGAACATAGGCTAAGTGCTGGAAGGAATGACATGTCTGGAATAACTCTGGCTGAGAAGGTTTTTGCTTCTGAGAGAGAGAGAGAGAGAGAGAGAGAGAGAGAGAGAGAGAGAGAGAGAGAGAGAGAGAGAGAGAGAGAGAGAGAGAGAGAGAGAGAGAGAGAGAGAGAGGTGTTATGTGTGTGGTTAAGAATCGAGGAGCTATTATGATGATTGAGAATTATGTGCTTGGGTGTGTGTAGACGAGTGATTGCAGGGAATTTTGATTATTTGATGTGTTTTTTCGAGAGGATTGGGATGCTATGATTCCACTTGAGCTATAGAAAGGCATGTGTGTGTTGTCGGGTGTGTTTCCCGTTTCCCCTCTTCCAATGTCTCTTGTCTGCCCCTCTCTCTCTCTCTCTCTCTGTCTCTCTCTCTCTCTCTCTCTCTCTCTCTCTCTCTCTCTCTCTCTCTCTCTCTCTCTCTCTCTCTCTCTCTCTCTCTCTCGGCAAAAGATTCTTGATCACTCTCTGATCCTACCACCGTTTCCGCCCACCACCATGGCAACTTGCACCCATTTGTAGTTTAGTAAGACACTGTGCCAATCGTTATACGCGTCTTCGTTGTTGGTGGTCAATACCTTTCTGTGTTGCTCGCCCCCCAAAGCACATTTGCCGCTTCACACATATGCACACACATGAGGAGATGCGTTCACAAAAATAAACACCTCTTGATGGCTTTCTAGTCTCTTTGTTTATTGCGTAGTTTGTGTGCTTCTCTCTCTTATTGTAGGAAGGCTACATGATACATCTATCCCTCTCTCTCTCTCTCTCTCTCTATACACGCATAGCTGCCTCCCACTTACCTATTGTACTACACAACAAAGAAATGAGATTAGAAACGTCTAACGCTCAAGGCTCATTGTATAGATTTTCTCTTTCTCGTTTACAATTCTCTCTATCTCTATGAATTTCTTTTGTTCTCTCTCTCTCTCTATGTATCTCTACTTTGTCTTTGGCTATCTCTATGGCATGTGTTAATAAGAAGAGGAAACTAAAATAACATTTCTATCCCAAATGTGGTAGATATGTTATCCAAGTTCCCTCTTGAATAGTAAGTCTTGAGTTCAAGATCTGTCGAGTTCTTTTTCCTCTCAACGTCCTTGATTTCCACTTTAATCCAAGCTATTATGAAAATCTCTCTCTCTCTCTCTCTCTCTCTCTCTCTCTCACACACACACACACACACACACACACACACACACACACACACACACACACACACACACACACACACACACACACACACACACACACACACACACACACACACACACACACACACACACACACACACACACACACACATTTATCTAGTTGACAATTACTTGAATAACCCTGGGTGAAGTATGTCCCCTTCGTAATCTTGCTCTCTCTATTTGGACAACAATGTCTTGGTTAAACCTTGGCCGGCTATATCTAAAGCTTGAACAATTATTCAGATGTCAGTGCCTTAGCTTACCCTTGACCAAATTCTTCCATCTTGGGTAATTTTACTTTCTTTCTCTAGCGCATCTATTCACACACCCCTTGGAACTATCATAAAATACCCTATAGTGGATGGTGGAGGTTTTACAACTTTCTTTATGTTGGAAGGGCTGTGACCCAAAGGGCACATGAGCACGTTGGTGGATAAATTGGGCCATCTTTTTGGAACCATCATGTTGATGCCATAAATGTGAAACAATCATACTTGGCCATAATGATAAGGCTACCAATCACGATCAAGGAATATCTCCTATTGACCTCATTCACACATCCGATACATCACTCAAATAATGTGGCCATATAGTCGGGTTATTGGTTCTCTATCCTTGCTTAGCTTAGTAAATAAAAAACCCGCTATAGAAACTTGCGTATGGTCGCTTTGTATAGTTTTGCAGTACACCCTGTGCCGTGAGTTGAAAACCCATCTCTCTCTCTCTCTCTCTCTCTCTCTCTCTCTCTCTCTCTCTCTCTCTCTATCCCCCACACTCACAGACTGAAACACACATGCACGCACTCGCGGGCAACTTTTCTTCTGATACTGCCATACAACATGAAGACAACTTGGATCTCAATAGCCGAATGCAGATACCTTGTTGGAACTGGGAAAAAGAAAGCCAGAATGCTGCATCCCTTCTTTACACAAACGTGGGGATTCCCCTTTGCACGACGTGCCTTCTTCCAACCAGGTAGGCAGTACTGCCTACTGAGATATCTAGGAATTTGATTGGTGTTCATATTAAGCAAGTTTTCTTGTTTGATTAATGTCATTTCAGCATAATACCGAACTGTTGGAGGGCGTTGGTTGTATTGGTGTTACATTTCTATGACATGAAGGTTAAATTCAGAAACTGAGAGGTAACTCTGCTGGCTTTTCTATGTAAGTAAACATCTCATAAACAGAAGCGTGCTGGTTGACTGAGCATCACACGTATATTATCAGTAATATCTTGTTGGAAAGCTTTGTATAACTCTCAGCTACCTGGCTGTACTCTAGGAAACACAGAAAATGGTTTTTTATCGTGTGAGTATTTGGATCTTACATTAGCTGGAATACATCTTTAAAGCGTTATGCTTGGTGTTGACATAATAAAAATATGCGTACTGGTCCTTGCAGTAACTCAAATTTTATGTATTCTGTTCGCTGGCATAGTAAATATATGCATACTGGTTCCTTTTGAAGGGGATCGGGGAGCACCATAGACGGAGAGTGAGCGAGAGAGAAGGAGACACACGACACAGATATGGGTGGGGAGACTCCAAGAGTGAGCAGCCCCCTATACACTTATGCTATGTATAAGGTATACAAGTCAGTGGGCGCCCAAACTCTGGGCGGCCGGGCAAGGCACAGACGCCTATACCCCAACAACCTCCCACTTAAAGGTGACTGTGCCTTTAAGCAAGAGAACCTAGTCTAAAGACTACAAAAGGTGAGAGAAAACCGCTCTCAACCGATACCCATTGGCTGGCTGTGATCGTGTGCATCCGGCTGTCCTGCTCCCGTGTAAGTCCATACACCACCAGACGTACCGCACACGTACTGCAAGTATGTACGCAATACCTGCATATCTCCCTCGTGCTCTATGCCATCATCAGTCAACAAACGACTGACAACCCCAACTGCAAATTCTCCCACTGCAGCTGCGATATATGGTCTCAAGATCAGCATCTTATACATGAGACCACCGAATGCCGATGCAATGCTAGCGGGCCCTGCTAGCTCTACGGAGCATGCATCAACATATATATCCCTGGCAATAGGCATCTCTGACTGACAAGGCATGTCAGCCACATGCATCTCCTGACTGTCCGCAAAAGACGCATCAACCTGTCGTGCAACCTCAGAGCAAACCAGCTGCTCTAGGTGTCTATTGGAAGACATATCCTGCACAACTATATCCCTATGCTCACTGTCGAGCATAGAAAGGAATGACTGCATAATCGCTGACATCTCAGTCTCCTCTACAATCATCCACTGCAAACATGACCACTCAATCTGCTGTGACTCACTAGAGCTCTCATGCTCTAACTCCGTATGCATAGACTCTTGCACAACGTCCTCCTGTCGTGACTCACTAGAGCAAGACCGCTCTACCTGCCTATCCTGCATAGAAGTATCTCGCACAACTGACTCTTTGCTTTGCTCAGTCACTAGCAAAGCATGCATGTCTGACTCTGTCACCTCTCTATGTGACTGCTCAAGTCGTGCCCCAACTGTGTGCACAACGAGCTCACTACTCTACACTCCATGTAAAGTACCCTGCAACCCATGAGCAAAAGAGACTCGCCTGCTCTCTCGCTCTCTACCTGGCTGTGTGATCACAGAGACAACACCGTCTCTCGCGTGATCCACATGCAATGGGTAACTTGTACCACTCCTGGCACCTCTCGCAATCACTAGCGAACCCAAATGCATCACAAAATCTCGCTCTCGTAGCGAAATCTGACATCCACAATCTCTAAGCTGACCAATCGAGATCAAACTCACTGTCAAATCTGGTACATAGCGCACATGTCGTAACAAGTAAGATGCACCACTCGGTAATGACAGTCTCACATCTCTTGCACCTGCTATCGCATGCACCGATCCATCGGTCAAACGTACACTGCCAAGCATCCCTCTAGAATAGCTACAAAACCATTCACGATGCGGCGTGACATGAAACATAGCATCTGCGTCTAGCAACCACTGCGAAGGGAGTGCACTATCGACATGTATAGTATCTCGTGCATAGCTCAAGGTAAAAGTGACATCCCCGTCACTAGTATACTCCGACACTACATCTGCCTCAACTGTCAAAGCAACTGAGTCCATGGCATCACTACATACATCTCTGAGACTGCCATGTCTCCTACGATGTCGCATACGACGAAAACAGCGCCGTCTAACGTGTCCAGAATGACCACAATACCAACATGTCACCTGTCGGCGTGCTCGTGAATGTACATGTCTCACACGAGTCCGTGATGACTCAGATCTATCATACATATCATGTAATTTGCGCCAAAGTGCTCTCGAAGTAGTCTCATACATAACAAGAGCATATACAGATTCCGCAAGGTGCAAAGAGAGCGTAGATAGTGCCATCTCCTCTAGCTCCTGCCACTGATCGTCAGACATGTTTGAAGGTCTACCTGCATCACCACTCAATGGTCGATGCAACCCTCGCGGTGTCAATGCATCAAGCATACACTTTTTCCATGCTGCAAAGTATGACCCATCAAACACGCGCATCTGTGAGAGGTCACAATCTGATCGATCACCTGTCTCTGCCATGAGCACAATGTTGCAAACTAGAAAGCAAAACCACCTCACCAACAACACCTGGAAACTGTCTACCAATATGGCCAGAAACACAATGTAAAACCTGTGAGACACACTCCAAAATAGAGCTCCCGCAATGTCAACCAAATCAGCCCTAAACTGGCTGGAATCGCATCAACAAAAGTCTGCAAATATGGCTGTAAAATCTGATGCAAAGTTGCACCAATAACCGTGCAAAACCTTGCACAAAATCACAAGTCAATATGACTCAATCACGCATAAATATCTGACAAAATTTTGGCAGAGTCTCCTTTGTAACTGGAGCAAAATCTCAACAGTAAACCTCAAAGAGACAATAATATATGCCACAATGGCCAATCCGGGAATAAACTCGACCGGAATCACCTCACAAAGTCATACATATGAGCATACCCGCTCTTGCTGGAGTACCACTCAACGACACCTCAAATGACATACATGTGAGTGATGATTGCTGCCAAAATACCTTTCAATCGATGAGCAAATGTCTGCCAGATAACTATAGCAACATTTTGCAAAACCTTGCAAGATCTGTCGCTATGCGCAATACAAAATACGACACACAAGGGCATACACAAGTGACTCCAAACTCCAACCAAATGATGACTGAAAATCACCTGTCAAAGTGGGAGTAAACTCAACCACTAAACTGTCAAAGAGAAACCTACGGATACGTAGAAGCTATGGCGAGAACTTGGATAAAATCCAACAGAGTTTCTTCTATAAATTGAGCCAAATCTCAAATAATCTCAGCCATAAACAAATACACAAATCCATATATGGCATACATAAACTGCCAAGACCATGGCAACATAGCTCACTCTCGCATGAGTGGCTCTCTGGACAAATGCATATCCAAAAACCTGTGTACACCTATGAATTTGCTGGTTGCTGCAGAAAATACTCCGTGTGTGTGAGATATACCAAAAACAATGTTTTTGGGACCCGAAAGTGCACAAATAAACCTGCTGCTGTACCTGCTGTAATTCAAAGCATAATTTCAGCAATTAGACATCACCATCGCGTCCGGAGCGTGCCAAAACCCTGACCTAGACTCCTGGATCATGTAGATCTGACTCTGTATGACGGAGCTACGCAAAAAACTGTGTTTTAGAGCCCGAAAATGGCAAAAACGAGCTGCACACAGTCTTGAACCTGCTCCTGCTCCACTCTGTGTGATGCAATGTCCTCTCAATGCAAGCTCCAACGCAAGAGCTCTGCCACAACATCATCCAAGCACTCGAATGTCAAGCTCTCCTCCGCCGAGCACTTCTCTAACGAGCTCCACTGAGCTCAAAAGCTCCTCTCACCAAGGAAGCCGCAACCGCCTCCTCGACTAAGCTTGACCACACCAAGCTCCTAAGCTCCAAAGACAATTCTCCTCAAGCTAAAATTGCTCTCCGTGAAACTCCGCGATCGAACTCCACCGTCGAGAGCGAGCAAGCTATCGCCTCGAAGCTCTCAAAGCCGTCGTGCTCTCCGCGGTCACCATAGCTCTGATACCAATTGAAGGGGATCGGGGAGCACCATAGACGGAGAGTGAGCGAGAGAGAAGGAGACACACGACAGAGATATGGGTGGGGAGACTCCAAGAGTGAGCAGCCCCCTATACACTTATGCTATGTATAAGGTATACAAGTCAGTGGGCGCCCAGACTCTGGGCGGCCGGGCAAGGCACAAACGCCTATACCCCAACACCTTTTTGAGGATTTTCTGCTATTACAAACAAGGTGTTGCCATATTTTTGGAATTCCTATCACAGGCTGGGTTTGAAAACTGGTTTTCTGGCTTTGTTTTGACACCTAGATATGTATATGAATGCATGTTCTGTAGGTGGAGGCCTACTAGTTGGATTGTAGCTTTAAGTAGATGATTGTGACCATATGATGGGATCCTCACAAAAATAGTGGTAGTGGTTTTTTTGTGACAAACAAGACATCTTTTTTCTATAATGGGTTGGTTATGGCTTGTAAGCTAGTTCAAATAATTGGATATACAATTCGCTTAAATACAAGGGCATCAAGATTTACCTACCAAAACCTTTTTTGTGACACTTTGTCACTAGAACCAACAAGATGTCAGAAAAATTTGTTAGAAAATTGATTAGTAGAACTGATGTGGGTTAAATTTTTGCATTTTTATATTTTGGGGTAATGGATGATAATGTCCTCTCTATTCGGAGATTGAAGCAATTAAAGCTTCTAGCTTTTTTGTCATAACATGATATGCTAAGCTAAATTCAATTATGGTAAGAAAGAATCATCTCTAATAGAAGAATATTCAGTAGAAAAAACCTATTTTTGGATCATGAATATACCATTTCATTGATTGGGATTCTTGCATGATTATTGATTTAGATTTTGACAGTGGGCTCAATTTCCTAGCATGGCGAAGGACACTGATTTAACCTTAAGTTCTATGATATACATGTTCAGTGTAAAGGTTTCAATCTAATTTAAATGCCTTAATCCTCCTGTGAGGGTCTCCAAAAAGATGGTAAATATTGTTTCTTTTTGACAAGTGCTTCGAAAAAAGATGCTGTCCATTTTTTCACATAGAAGGTTTTTTGGAGTTTGTTGATACATTCGACATATTGTAGTCCGTAGTTCAGGCTGTAAGCTAATCTTGCAGGTGTGACATGGATAACAACTGGACTAGTTTTGACACCTGTAAAACACACAAGCATAGCTAGTTCTCACTGAATGCTTTTGTATGGATGCAGGTAACAGCTGGATCCTTCTCCTCGTAGGAGTAGTGGAGGTTTGTTTCTAAGGATTGGATATCTTCCAAGTGGATCAAATCAATAACATTACCTGGAGATAGGAAAATCTACATTTCTTCATGCAGTAGAGATTTTGGCTTATGTAAACTATTGACAGGATGTTATTTATATGTAACTTATCTCTTGAGTATATTGTCATTATCCTTGTACCCTTCTCCGTATGTATAATCTTCTACTCCATTGTATGGTTCAATAGTTTGTATAATCAAACTATTGTTAGGCTTTTCATTTCAAACACACACACATCTAGACTCTCACCTATGTCTCCAACCTTAGAGCTCCAAAGCTTTGTTTTGGAGAGTTTTACATACATAGCACCAAGAAGATTTGTACAAAAATCCATTGGATCTATATATTCTTTTGCAATGATGTGTTTTTAATACATATAAGGACTTCAACTAAACTGCTCTTGATACCCTCACTCAACTTTTTCTTCGAAGCCATTGACCCCTCCATTGCAACATCTCAAATCCTCACCAATAAGATATACGTTTGTAAAAGTGTCACTATGCAACAAACTTTGCTAAAAAATTGGAAGTTTTTTTAGATGTTGAAAAATAGTATGGATCACTCCTGAAAAGGAAAATTGATATTACTCTAATCTTTCTCTCTTTCTCTCTCTCAATAGCTATATGCATGCGCTTAGACACTACATGTGGTTGTAACTATATTTACTCCATATGTTGTCGCATATTTATTCCATACTAAAATGTGGAAGATAAGACATTCGACATGTTTTACATTCTAGAAGATCCACATCTTTAATATGCAAAGACAATTTGCACCAACATAATAGCGTTAGACTTTCAATCCTCTAAAGAGTCTCCCTACTCTCATCACTTGCATGGCTATATTGTTGCACTTCCCAATCAAAATAAACATGCAAGAACACACCTATGGGTTCTGTTTAAAGAAAAACCCACGAAAAACTTTCACAAAACAATGGAGAACTTAAGCTATATCAAAAGCAACAGTATCAATGGCATTTCACAAAATTCAAAATGTGACTTATTCGAGTTGCACATTATAACAATATAATAAAACAACCACAAACACACCAATTTAATGCAAGACTTCATCCTACTTGCATTAAAAGATTTCAAAGTTCATTTGGAGGGTATTGTAAGAAATTCTATCTCTCTCTAAAAAGTTTTCTTAAAATATATTCGCATTTATTGAGTATGTCCAAAAGGATAACTACACACTCTAAAAAGTGAACCAAAATTTTCATAGATCTTTAAAAACGGTCAAATTTTCATTCAATGCAAGTGTCTTTTTCAACATGTAGACGTCGCTCATTTAAAATCGCTTTTGTCATATTGGAATAAAAAATATCACAAAATTGTCATCTAAAGGTAGAATTTGAAGCTTTTGACACCTCTACTGCATCCAAAGTGCCCAAAAACCTTTAAAACAAGTATCTACATGCCTCGTCCTGACACCTGGAGAGGGAGAAAAGCCCAATTTTGGGCTTTTCTTTTCTCCCATTTTTGGGCTTTGCTCCCTCTCTAGGTGTCAAAATGAGGTATGTAGATATTCACTTTTTAGGTCTTTGGGCGCTCGAGATGCATTGGAGGCATCAAAAGCTTCAAATTCTATCTCTAGATGATAGTTTTGTGATTTTATTTTTCATTCCAGTGATGTTGAAAGAAATTTTAAATAAGCGGTGTCGACGTCATTAAAGGCAGGTTGTATTGAATGAAAAAGGTGATTGTTTTCAACGATCGTTGGATTATTAAATAAGTGTGGTAGCTTTTTCATTATTTTGTTAATATTGGTCGCTTTTTTTTCGTAACATTGGAATGGAAGAGACCTCTGAAATTTTCTAATGCCCTCCAAATGACCTCTGAAATTTTCTAATGCATCTACGAGAGATATATGTGTGTGTACGCATGAGTGTGTGTGTGTGTGTGTGTGTGAGTGTGTGAGAGAGAGAGAGAGAGAGAGAGAGAGAGAGAGAGAGAGAGAGAGAGAGAGAGAGAGAGAGAGAGTAGCATCTTTATTTGTTTGCAAATTAAAAAGTGCCCTTGATGAAGATGAATTGGATTTGCCTAAGATGCTCTCCAAGAGGGCAGCCATTAAAGAGGCCACATCTATATTAGCATGGAAGGAAGGGAGATAAGCAACAATATGCAAGAATATGCAGGCAAAGATTAACAATAGAGACAACACACACACACACACACACACACACACACACACACACACACACACACACACACACACACACACACACACACAGAGCAACTAACAATGAAAATACAGTTGAAATCATGCAAGTCTTAATGTAAATCCTAAATGATTTCACAAATAGACGTGCAATTGCAAAAAGACAAATACTTTAGCACATTACTTTTTTGAAAGGTCAAATTGGAAATGGGAAGACACACAAAGGATGACAGATGTATAGTTTATGATCTCATTTTTGGTGATTAAATTGTTGCCACTAGCATTTTGTGCCATGGGCTGTATAAGATCACTTTCTATAACAAGTGTGGGCAAAACTTTTAAATGCACTTTGTGGATTTAAATGTTATTTTAGATGCAAAACTTTGGCATGCATGTTTTGGGCATTTAAATTTTCCCAATCTGCTGCATTTGCAAAAATTTGATATGGTCGCTTCTTTGCTTCCTCTTGAATCACCTTCTGAGCATGTTTGTGAAGGTTTTATTTTGCGTAAGATGTCGTGTTCAAAGAGTCCAAAGGATGGTTCAATAAAGGCTGCATGTAGGTTGCAACTTGTGTATAGTGAAACTCCATCCTCAGGGGGTGCACTATGTAATCATGATGTACCAAAAGTGAGGTCAACATGAGGGTTTTTTAACACAAACATTTAAAAAAATTAACAAAAGGATTTTTCATATTCCATTTTAGAAAAAAATCTTAAAATAAAATGTAATTTTATTCATTCAAACATGTTAAAAATGGGGTTTCTAAAATACCCCCCAAGCGCATGTTATATAGGGGTTCTCTCCATAGTGCACCCTGCAAGGGTAATTACTTGTACTTCATGACTTTCATTGATGATTACTCTAGGCATGCATGGTTTTATCCACTTAAATCTAAGTATGAAGCACTCATGTGTTTCAAGAAATTTTTGGTTATGCCTGAAAATGTCTCTGAATGTACTAAGGGAACCTCCATTTAGATTGAGGAGGGGAATATATGTCTTATGGATTTAATGCATTTTTTGCTAGTCATGGGATAAAACACTAATGTATAGAGCCTTATACACCTCAAAAAAATGGTGTTGCTGAAAGAAAAATCACGTTGCTTACAAAGATGGCACAATGTATGGTCAAGCGTAAGGTTTACCACTTATTTTGGTTTGAGGCTCTCATGTGTGCTATTGATGTGCTGAACATGTGTACTACCAAGCATTCTACGACTTCTTATGAAGCATGGCATGATAGCAAACCATCTATTGATCACATGCGTGTTTTGGTTGTTTAACTTATGCTTTGGTGCCACAAATGTAGTACAAAAAATCAGGTGATAAGGATATCAAATGCATTTTTGTTGGCTATTGTCCCGAAAGAAACCGTTATAGGTTATGCTATCTATAAACAAAACATACCCTGGTTTCACGAGATATTGTATTCGTGGAAGATGACCTTTAACCTTTTTTATCATGTACAATAGCACACAACAGTTAATCTCACAAGACATTTATAACACTTTCTTACCTCTTTCTAATGGTGGAAACTTTGAGTTTATTGCTTCTCAAGGTGAAGCCTCAAAGTTTTCCTTGATGCAATGACTTGATGCCTTGAGCATGATTCATTGTGATCGCAAAGTACGAAAAAATTGAGGCTTTTTTGTGGTTTCAATCACCAAATCAAAGTGCCTAATTGCATGCTAATCAAGCCTAAGTGCAAATGCGGACTAGTTCACACACTAAATGCTACTAATCACGTGGATGAGGATAATGGCTCGCAATGAACGTGCCCAAAATCAATGAGAGTCGCACCGTGATTGTGCATCTTGTTTGATACTAAAACTTGATAAAAAAAGGAGGGATCAATTATGTAATCAAGAGAGACAGGGAATGCTAATCGCACCAAATCTCTGATGCCAATTCTTGAGTTAAGGCGGATCAAGGAGACTAGCATTCACGATTGCATACTTGATAATTACACTAGTAATTAGACTAATTACTCAATGCACAAAAGAGAGAGAGTATAGACTCAAAAGATAACTTGATTAATCATAAATTGAAAACATGCTTACAATACTTGAAGTGTACAAGATGATGGATACTCTTATAGTAGTTGCTAGTGGCTAGGTGCACCTCTCAAGGGTGGTCACAAAGGTATCTTTTCCAAGGATCAAGGTGAAACTCCCAAAGGTCAAGAGTGGCTCCAATATGAGTGGCTCCACATATTGGGGAAAGCTAGGGTGACTAGGATACCTTTTTGGACTCTTGTGAAACTCACATGCCAAGTGTACAAGACCATGTGTCCTCACATGCTTCCATGATGACTAGACTATCGACTGTAGAAGAGGTGATTCTCACACTCTAGTTGTCGATGCAGGCCAAAGGCCACAAACCCAACAAACTTCTTTCTTTAGAAGAAGTGCATAATCTAAAGAATTGGATGGTTACAATGCAATCAAAATTTGATGAACTAATAGAGAATGAGAACATGAACTTTATGTGAGTTTCCTTATGGCAAAAAGGCCATTAGTTCAAAGTGGTTTACAAGTTGACATGTGAATCATATGGTGAGATTGATCGCTACAAGGCTAGAGTTGTTGCAAAAGGTTATGCACAACAAAAAGACATATACTATGAAGAGACTTTTGCTCCTACTTGCTGTATGACTACTGTTCATTTTCTATGCACATTGGCAACTTACTTTGGATGGAATGTACATCAATTAGACATTGTTACTACTTTCTTGAATGGTGATATATTTGAGGAAGTATATGTAATGCAACCTCATGGTAATTTTACCAAGAAAGGACAAAAAAACAATGTGAAAATGTAAGAAATCTTTGTATGGGTTGAAACAGTCTCCTCATGCTTGGTATGAGAAAGCTCACACTCATTTGGTTAAATAAGGCTTTTGTAAACAGTCCAACAGAAAGCACTTTGTAAGTTTGGACTTGACGACTGCAAACCTATTACTACTCCAATGGAAACACATTTGAAATTGAGTCTTCATGATGATGGATTTCTTGCTAATGTCTCTCTTTATAAGATTGTTATTATTTATACATGCAATATGAGGCCGGATATTTGGTTTTCAACCTCATAGGTCAGCAAATTTATGCATATCCTAGGGTCTAAGCATTGAGAGGATGTTAAAAGGATCTTTTACTACTTGAGTGGTACTTTACATCTTGGGTTGTCTTATCCCAAGGAGGGCTCATTGCAATTTGAGCTTTAGAGATAGTCAAGCAAAGCAAGTCAAAGTACAAGGAAAGAATGGGATTCCAAGGATTTAATTAGTTAAAGCAAACCGTCTACTCAAAGGTATGAGAGCTGGACAACAAATATTTATGGTCAAGCTGAATAAGGACAATCCAAAATCAAACAGTACAAAACCCTCTCCAAATTCGCATTGTTTTTTGGATTCAAATTGGGTTGGTTGTTATGACACATGAGTGTCCACAAGTGGTTTTTGTTTCATGCTTGGCAGTCCATGCATATTATGGTTGAGCAAGAATCAATCTACTGCCACTTCCAATTGTGATGTTGAGTATAGGAAAGTCTTCACACTACGATTGGGTGTATATGGATCAGACGCCTTATTGACGATCTGAATGTTGGATAAGACACTACCAATATTATCTACACTGACAGTCAGAGTGCATTGGCAATTGCAAGGAACCCAATTTTTCATCCTCGCACAAAGCACATTGAGGTGCATTATCACTATGTCAGGGAGAGACTCTCAATGGGAGAGATGAACTCGGCTTCTGTGCCAACACATGACAATCTTGCAGATCTGTTCACAAAGGCATTTCCTTGTGAGAAGTTCAAAGCTTTCCACAAAGCTTTGGGTTTTCTTCCCTTTGTGGATTGATCATGTCCTTAGGGCATGGCACTTCCCTATACACTATATGTTAGCTCTCATTCACAGCATCACTCCCAGGGAGATTTGCTACCATATACGTGGTAGTGATGTGTGTGAGCACACTTAGAATTGCAAGGACACTTTCTCGCTGACTAGGAGGTCTTTTCCCTTATGCATTTTATATACACCCCATCATTCTAGGTCTAACTTATCTTTCTACTTGCACACTAAACAATTTACTCTTTTTTTGTGTGCTTTGATCTTCTTCAAGTTGTGTGTGTGCATCCTTGAAATCCTAATTCCAACACTATAGGTATTTCTTAGTAAAGCCTTTTTTACTCCAGGCCTTAGTGAAACCTTGATTTTTCTTGCCAATATTTCGGCTATAATGGTTGATGATGAATGTAGATTTAAATGGTTGAACGGGGGACTTTTTCTTGACAAGGGGGAGCTCTTTAATGTGCCCTTTAATCTTAACTCCTTGGAACACTCCAATGTGCCTCTCATGCAGGACTTTACATTAGAACAAAAGGAATAATGGAATTTTCTACAAGCAATCCTTGCTACTATATGAAATTAGTTTGGAATAATTTCTTTAGGCCCTACTTGAAATGTGATTGTAAGTCCTTGGACCCTAAAGTCGCATGTGAATCAAGAATTGTATGGTTTGACCTAATCATGTAGTACATCCTTAGCCAATTGGAACTTCTCTTTCCCAAAAAACCAAGTGAATGTCATTTATCAATGTTTTGCTCATGGCTTGGTGGACAAGCACGTGCCTTGGTGGTTGCACAACTTTCCTTTAGTCACTTAAGAATCTTGATACTAGATTTTCTTAAAGAACTAAATTCTAGGAGACTGGCACCTTTCTACCACTTATGCTAACTACAAAGGTGTCATCATTGCTACTAATCTCTTAAAACCTTGTAATGAAGAAAAAGCCACACCCTCTCTAAAGGGGACAAACTCTCTTACTTCGCCCAAAAACTCTTTCACTTCATTTTTAACCCCTAAATCCTCTTCTTGGAGCAATAGAGGAAAAACTAAGAGCTTCACTAGAGGGAGAGGGAGGAGTCCTCTAGTTAGACACCTTCTTCACATGTGAATCTTATATGGTTGCAGGTACTTTTTGGGCCATGCAAAAGATAAAGTATCTTTGAAGCTACAAGCAACAAAAGTACAATTTTTGTACACTGCTACTATTAAAATGATCTCTTGAACTTATTTCATCCTAGATGCATTTTTTAGGAGTTTTTTGACACAATATTTGGTAATCATCATCTTCTCAACAATCATGATTGGTAGAAGTATCTAAAATAGAAATTTTGCATATCATACCAACTTGAGGAAATATGTTATTCCTAATTGCTTTTGCATTAAGAATAGTTCTTTCTATAAGTAAAAAGTTTGAAAGCTTTGATGAACATGTCTGCACATGTGATTTAAGGATAATTGATAATGTTAAAGAAACAAAGATAATTACGTAAAAATATACATCTTGCTCTTATTGTTGCGATTGATTGCTTGAATGATTGTGATATATTCTATAGTTGGGGAGACACGCATGCAAAACACTAGAGCTGGGGGTCGTGACCGCGACAACCACCTTTAAGCATGGATAAGGGGCAAGTGTCAAATAACAGAGGGAATTTCGGCCCATGCACGGGTGGTCGATGCGGCAAGCCATGAGAGGGGAGCGAAGGATGCTGTGTGTGTGTGTGTGTGTGTGTGTGTGAGAGAGAGAGAGAGAGAGAGAGAGAGAGAGAGAGTTACATGAGCAAGCTCGTCATAGCCAAGCCTTGTATAATTGGTAGCTCTTTACAATGGTATCAAAGTCGTAGGTTGTCGTTCCTCTCTCTCACTCTTACTCTCACACCATAACTTGTCTCGCAGCGCTGCTCCAGCCCCCTTCATCAACCTGCCCTAATGTAGGCCATAGCATGTCTTGCAATGATGCTCCAACCTGCCCTCGTGCAAGCCATAGCACATCTCGCAGCACTACCTCAGTCCTTTATCAACCTGCCCACTTTGAGTAATTTTCTATGCCTTGTTCGTGCTGCATTCTCTAATCGAGCTCGTGGCATGCTGCCTTCCAAAAAAATCGTTCTCGTAATCCAATCAAGCTCTAAGGGAGGGAGAATTAGTCCTTTCCAATTCTATTTTCTCAATACTGTTGGATGCCTTGTGCTAGTCTTGAGCTGTACACCTTTGCCTTGTGACAATATTTTAAAAAAGGATTTCTTCCTGTAAAGTAAGTGGTTATGCATATTCCCCTCTAGTCATTTACCTTGTTATCCTACATTTTGGTGGGTTTTGTGAGTGGACAATGCTGAGCATTGAGAGAGATGAAGGGTTTGAGCTTCAATGAGAAGTCACAGTAAAGGAAATTGACAATTGCATATCTTTAAGTAGTCAAAAGCAAAACAAAGGAGGTTTAAGGTGATCAACCAAGAAGCGACAGCCTCAATCGTCAGAAATATCAAGGAAGTTTTATACATTTGTGCATAGCTTTCTTAACATGCTTTTCCATATTTTTTAAAGCTTTATGTGCATTTTGCGTTCAAAAGTTAAAATCACAAAGGAGATTACATCATGTCTTAGCCTCATTCCTTTGTGAATTTTAACTTATTTTTGTTGATAAGCAAAAAATCTATAGAGATTTTCAAAAGATGGACACCAATTCTTTTTGGCTTGTAAACTGCAAAACACCCAATGCTATGAAAACATTCCCCTTATGGGTGATTTTGGTCTGATTAACATACTATTCGAGATCGTAATATAAGAATGACCTTTGATAAGGTTAGGCTCCAACAATAGTTTAAAATCTCACTTGTAAGAAAACACAAATGGATAAAATGATCTCATTAAACACCTCCCAAACACTTTGAAGAACAAGAGCTTGGCTACAATATTTCTTGAATGTTGGAAAATTGGTTTGTGTAATATCTAGTGGACTTTGTTTTAGATAGTGCAAGGGTACAATCTAGTTGCATATGATACACTATTTCCAAAATGTTTTATACACATATAATAAGCATATAATATGTTTATCCATATTATTTGACCGTATTATTTGATGACATATCATCTCGTTTTCAAATCTTCATATATCTACTTACATACTGATCGATATGTATGTTGATCAATATAAAAACTTTATAAAAGTAGAAGCTTTTGCCTCCAAAATACATCTCATCTTCACATAAATTGCAAAGCTAACCCCAAACAATGCAAGGTAGAGAAAAAATAACAGAACATTATTATGATTTTTTGAGAAAAAATTATGGCTTTTGGGTTTTAAAAGTATTAAGAGTAGAACAATTAAATGTTTGGCTCTGAGCCTACATGTATTAAAGATAGAAAAGAGCTTGAGTTCTTTCTAGTTTGAAGATACATAAGATAGTGATAGATTATGATGAAATGTTTCATCACAATCTATCTCTATTTCTATGTAGGTTTTAGAATAAGCCTACACATGTTAAAAATAGAGAAGATCTTAAGCTCTTTTTAATTTTAGTATGTGTAGGCCCACTCTAAACGCTTCACAAAAATAGAGATAGTTTATGATTTTTCATTATACTCTATCTCCATTTTTGTGTAGTATTTAGACATATTACACTTATCTACTAAGTTTCTTTATCACATTGTGATTAAATGCATTTTTTGTACATATACTCTTATTTTTAAATAGGATTAAAATTATCTGATTGTTAAGTGCATAGACTTTATTCTAAAAACATTTTTAATAAAAAAGTATATCGATCAATAAGCCTATCATTTTGTTTACACTAATATTATTCAAAAATTCACAAATAATTCAAGTATTCATGAATAATACTTTATTATACATAATATTTTCATTATTCAAATGAAAATATGCAACACAAATTCCAATGGGTTTCTCTTGCTCTCCGAGTATGTCCCTGCAATCTTTTTTCCATTTCTTTTTGTAGGAATCTCAGTAGATCCTCTTAGGCTTTTGAAGGTCAAAAGGGGGGATACGGCACGTGGAAGAGAGGGAGTGAGTTATGTTTAAAAATAACAAAGCCTAAATAACCAACTCAAATTATAGTTTTAGCATATACAAATAGGATGGATGTGGAGAGAGAGAGAGAGAGAGAGAGAGAGAGAGAGAGAGAGAGAGAGAGAGAGAGAGAGAGAGAGAGAGAGAGAGAGAGAGAGAGAGAGAGAGACGTAGGTGGAATTCGAACGCAGGGTCGGCGACATCTGTAGGGCCTGGGGATGTTGCAATAGAAGTAGGTAGCATCAGCGATGTTTACACTTGCTGTGCAAGGGTGTACAGTTGCAACGCAGTGACTGTAAGTCTAGTTGAGGTGAGCATGGAGTGGATGGAGATGAGCTTGGAAGAGCTGCACAAAAGGGTCTCCATCATACGCATGCAACCCATTATGTGCAATATTTAGCCTGCATACTTTGAATACAATTAGTTTATTAGAAACATGGTTGATAAGCTTGCTCTTCAAAAACTTGGCCTCTTCTCACATACGTCAAAATTAAGCAATAACATCAAATTTTTTCACATCAATCTCATTTCAATCTACCGCAATTTCCTAAAAATCGAATCCACCTTTAGCTCAAGGTTTGAACTTAAAAAGGGACAATTTTTTGCACGTGTGCTCAACTTCTTACTTCCTCACTCATTAATTTACTTTCCCCTTTCTCAGAGTCTTCAACCATCCAAAGTGGCAATAAATAAATGCATGTCGGTATGCTATATTTAATCTTGTATTACTCTTTGATTGTTTTACAACCTTTGAAGAAATACATTCCTTAACCGTCAAGGTCGGGGGGTGGGGGGCAGTGGATCTGGGCCGTACATCCACCGTCCATTATATCAAGGAATTCTAGTTTCAGCCACCAAATGAACGCCAACTCAGCCTACGTAATATCACCACCTGCAGCCCAATCAGACGCTCGCAAATCAGCATGCAGAATGGGCTGTGCTACTACTGACACCTCAGCAATGGGAATCTTGTTGCTGATTGTGTGTTGAGAAGCTGACACATCGGTTGTTGGAATTGAAGCTGCACACTGTATTGCTATGACAGAGCATCAGGTTTGCCACTTGGCACAAAGCTAATGGCCCCCCATTCCCCCGACCATTGACGGTCGGGAATGGTTGTACACAGACCATTCCCATAATCAGTGCTCCCAGCCTCTGCCGATCGCCCTGATTAGTGGGAATGGTCAGTGCACGACCATTCCCTACACCATAAATTTTGTCACAATGGATTCAAAAGGCATGATGTAAAGATTACTATCATCTTTGGTCTTAAATGTAAGAATTGGCATGGTCTCAGATTAGGTTTAACTATGAACTCTCATCAACTTGATAAATATGGGCCTATCGCTAAAAACACTTGGGTATGGTGCCTAAGAAAGGATGGGTGCATGCACATGCGCGTCCGCACATGCACAGGCGTGCGTGCACACACACACACACACACACACACACACACACACACACACACACACACACACACACACACACACACACACACACACACACACACACAATGTTAACTTCACAAAGGGGCCCTTACACGTAGAGCCCACCTTGCACATATGCTAACCCCCATAGAGACAACTAGATGCTAGATTCGTCCATTGAGAGTGAATCCACACCTCATCCACACACATGGAAGTATTGCACACATGCTAACCCTCATAGAGATAGTTGGATGCTTGGATTCATCCATTGAGAGTGGATCAACACACATGGAAGTATTGGGATCAACTGTGAGAGTCAACCTTACTTTAATCAATTACTCTTTAGAGGATAAAATTACTATGGAATGGCTTACCTCGAGAATAACCTTCCTTCTTACCTTGGTGATATATGTTAGCAATATTGTAGCATCATAACACTTGTGGGACACTACAAATATCTATCACTATCATTTGCCTCAATTGGATATTGACAGACAAAGTTACTCATTTTGGCCTACCCTTTTGTGGAGTTATCACTTCTTGGAGCCTAATTTTTCTTCATACATAGGCTTCTTTAAAGCACCCTCACTTAGGATGGTTCTTTAAAGCACCCTCGATCCCACAATCATGATGGTTGTTTGAAGCATCCTCAATCTATGTCTTTTGTTGATTTGATCTCTCTCTCTCTCTCTCTCTCTCTCTCTCTCTCTCTCTCTCTCTCTCTCTCTCTATCATTCTATGTCCCTCCCATGAGGTAATTGACTCTCTCTACCAAATCTAGTAGCACATGGACATGAAAAACACACATATTATGCACTTACGCAGTTACACACACACACACACACACACACACACACACACACACACACACACACACACACACACACACACACACACACGGAGCATAAATATTGAGCAAAAATTTCAACACATTGATTATCAACTTAAAACAAACTCTTCCTTTGTTGTAACCCAATTTGGCCAAACCTTGGCCCATAAAAAAATACCATGATATTACTATGAGATGCATAACAAGTGGTTGTACCTTTGAGCATTAAATTTGGCCAAAGGTATGCTCTTTTGACTATGGTGATAAGCAACTGTTAAGTTTTAAAGTAACCAAGGTTATTCTTGTTACAAGGCTGGCAAGGATGACCTCTCAAAGTGGAAAAGGACAACTAAGTATCACAAATATTGCTTCCATTATGAAATAGGCATTTTTGGAGTTTAATACTCAAAGGATAAGGTACTGAGTGAAAAGGTTTCTATTTCAAGCTGTTAACAATTGATGTTTTGCATTACTACACAAAGATAGGCTTTGGGTTTAAAACTCATTTGATTTTTGGTTTTGAAATACTAACACAAGAAGAAGGTTACCAAAAGAGTGATAAGCTTTGAGTTTACTACAAAAAATACATCAAATTTAATTTTCATCGGATAAATCTATGCCTTCCTAGTTGCATCATCTATAAATGTCACATAATACAATGAGCCTCCAAGGGATGGTATATAAGCAAGACTCCATACATAACAATGAGCACATTCAAGCTTTTCCCTTTCCCTTTCAGTTCCTACTTTATAAAATTTTACCCTCCTTTGCTTTCCAAAAATAAATTTCTCATGAAAATCCAAGTCTACTTCAAACCTGATAGAAGTCTCTTTGGTTGAAGGATTTGTATTCCTTTGTCACTCATGTGACCAAGCTGATAGTGCCATACTGCACCATCAACTTCTGTAGATGTTTTATAAATGGAAAATTGTGTGCTAACCGTGCACAAGTAGAGTATACCCAGCTTGTCTCCCTTTGCAACCACCAAAGATCCTTTCGAGACCTTTTATTGTTTGTTTTTGGATGCAACACTATGGTCTTCATTATCCATTTAATCTCTAGAGATTAAGTTTCTACAAAGAGAGGGAACATACCAAACATTTTAAGCTTCCATTTATTTCCACAGTTTTAATAGAAGTTGTGTCTTTGCCAGTAATTTCATAAGCCTTATCATCTCCAAAGTACACATACCCAAAATTACCTTTGGTGTACAATCTTGGAAGTACTCCTTGGGGGGTGTTGCATGGAATGAAGCTCGAGAGTCTACTATCCAAGAATTTGATACATTGTCCAATGAAAGAATTAGAGCATTTTGCTCTACTTTATCGACCACATTGGCCTTCGATGTTGGCTTGCTTTCTTGAGACTTCAACTCCTTCTTCTTGGACCAATAATACTTTTTGACTTGGCCCTTCATATTGTAGTTCCTTTATTCTAGACTTCACTTTGTTTGTGACTTGCTATGCCTTGAGTGATCACGACTCTTTTGGATCTTGAATCTTTCCTTTGGTCTTCCTCTAGTTCCTATTGACAATGGATTACTTGATGTTTCTTCTATGCTCTTTTTTCACATTTCCTTGCTTAAGAGAACACCCACAAAAATCATCAAACTTGGGAGTATTTGTACCAAGAATGGAATTACTTATGACCATCACAAGGCTATCCCAACTATTTGCCAAAGAACATAGAATTAGGAGAGCTCATAATTCATCATTGAAGTTGAATTTCACAGATCGAGGCTCAGATCGAGGCTCAGTTATGTTGGTGTTGAAGTCATTTAAATATTTTGCAATCGAACTATTCTCTACCATTTTTAAGTTGAACATTCTTTTCATGAGAAATACCTCGTTTGATGTGGATGGTTTCCTGTAAAGGACATCAAGGGACTTTCTCAAGTCCTTTTGGCATTCACCTCCAAAATGTTGAATTCCAGTACCATTGATGCTAAGTAAAACTGAATTGTTCCCAACGCCTTTCAATCAAGGACATAACAAGCTTCAATTGTCACTGTTGTGGGCTTCTTTGCAAGACCTCCTAATGGAAAATAGAGATCCTTTTGGGAGATATAATCTTTGATTTGCATTAACCAATGTTGGTAGTTCTTACCATTGAATTTCTCAATCTTGAAGTTGCTCTCTTTTGCCATTGAACGCTACCTTCCAAGTCTTTCTAGTGACGTTCAGTTAAACCAACGACCCCCTAACTAATGTAAAAGTGCACTAATCTGCCTCTCATTTGCTACTCTCAAGCCCATTTTAGCTAATTTATAAATAAACTTTCTTTCTTTACTTACCCTTCTAAACTTCGTAGTCCAACTATCCAATCTCAACCTAAGATCTCACTTATACATCTTCCTTTTTCTTATCTAAACCAATAAACCAATTAACCATAGATCTCCATTTAATTTTTTTTCAATATGATTTTTCAACAAAATACTAAGCAAACACGCTTGCATGAGTTCAAATTTATATATCTGTTTAATTATACCAACTTCCAAACTCACTAGACATTATAAATTCACAATAAGTTTTTCTATAGTTCATTGTTTATTTCAATGCTACAGTCACTTAATGGACTTTAATCATTTCTTTTCCTCTTAAAACGCCAAATAGATCACAATGAACTGTCAATTTCCATTAAAATTTTGCTATGTATAAATGTCGAGATTCTTATTTCCCAGATTGCTTTTAAATATGCCAAACTATGCCATGCATTCCATTTTCAGACAAGCTCTTTGCAAATTAACTTTCATTAAACGACTACTTTTCTATTTCGTTTATGAATACGATGCACGTTAATGACTCTATTTCAAGGTTTTTCTCTTCTTTTATTTATTTTTAGCTTTTATATTTTAAACTGATAACTTTTTGCATGATTTCCTAACATTTCCTAAAATGTAAAATAACCAAAAGAACAAATATTATCATTTTGATTTATAGCAATTTCACTGACTGATGACGCTTTTAAAACAAATTTTCCACGCCAACTCGTGTGATCACAGTTTTGTGACGCCGCCTCGTTGTCTTCTCTCTTGCTTCAATGGCGTTCAAGATTCGTCTCTCTCCATCTCTTAATACGACTCTCTCTCTCTCTCTCTCTCTCTCTCTCTCTCTCTTGTTGTCCTTCTTTAATTCACTCTCAACTCCCTATTCTCAATAGCAACAAGTATCTCGCACTCTTTCTCTAACTAATTTCACTACAGGAAGCATATAACTCTCTCTCCCCTATACTCACAAATAGTCGCTACAAGCACCTATAGTCTCAAGCAACTACACACACAGGCAGTCATATGCGGCCTAATCTCTCCCTGTAATCAACACTACAAGAAGGTTTGTCTTTCTCTCTCACTAGCGCTAACATAAATCTCTCTCTCTCTATCTCATTCATGCCCACACACATAGACTAACACACACATACACAAGAAAGCATCATTCCCTTTCTAACTAACTCTCCAACGATTCTCTCCTCTCTTTAATTCTTCACAGGACACACACACACATACTCAGCGTTACACACACCCCCTCTACAGGCTCGCGATTCCACCCGGCAAGACAAAGCGACCCCCTCGTGCTCTCTACTGCACGTGGTTTCCCTCGCGACCTCTCTATCTCTCTAACTCTCTAACTGCGGCCTCACACCCAGAAGAAGAACAACACACACTCTCTCTCCCTGGCTCTTCAGCGATTTTCTCTCTCTACCTGCGCCCTGGAGACTTCATTCGCACACACTCAGATTCCTGCTCTCCCTCTCGCTCACATGCTCTCTCTGCTCCCGATCTGCTTGTAGGCTCTCTCCTCTCCAATTGCTCATGCTTGCAACCCTGGCGACTCCCAAACTGCATACCCGTTCACAGCTGGCCAACAAAAAACTAAAAATGTTTTTTTTTCTTTAATAAAAATATATTCTCTACCAGTAATTTTAAGGTCTCTAAAGACCTTGTTCCCGCCTTTTGAATCCCTGAGACCTCAAAGATCTCTATCGTGGCAATGAGCCTCGAGCTCAAATCTTTTCGCCCCCTATTCTCTAATCTCACAGTCTCTCCTGTAAGTTAAGTCAAAATTTGAAGCTTTTCCCGGTACTGACAATAAAACTTGTGTAAATTTCCCGCTTCTTCAAAGGCAAGCTCAAAATCTAACTGGGATTTTACAATTTTGACCGACTAACATGCATTAACACAAGTTAGGGCAAACTCACAAGACTTCAAAGATCTACTTCGGCTAAGACTGAACTCAAGACCTCTTATTGTAATACTCACCTTGAAACTTTCTCTAGCTGGTAAGCTTTCCATCTCTTTCCAGTCGAAAACGACCAAACTAGGTCAAAAACTTATGAACTTCTCTTAAAAGAACTAAGATAGCATTCAAATTTTAATGTAAACATCAACAAATGCTTTAAAATTCTATCTAATCATTTATATGCAGCAACATCAAATCATGTTAAATAGGCATACATGTGCAATAATTTAAAATGCAAATGCTTCTGGCATGCCCATGCATATCCCAATTAACCCGGACTTGTGTACAAATTGTCAAAAAGTATTGGGGTCTACATTCCTCCTCCACTGAAACGTGAAGTCATCCTCGACGAACAAGAAATATTTGCTACACTTCTTTACTTCATAAAGTTGCCGTTCCTCAGCTTTGCAACTATACTTCATAGCAAATGTTAAAAAACAACTCTCTTCCCTCCTTAAATGCGAACACCCTCGTGAGCATAGTATCCTAAAACACAACACACTAGCACTAGTGATTCCTTTCAAAATTAAAAAACATATTAAATTCCACATTTTCATTAAATTGACACATAGTCAGTGTAAATTAAAATGTACTGACCATAGTACATTGAACAAATCAATATAGCCAGCTATATAATTGAACTAACTAATCAATTGTAGACAGTATCAGGTTAAAAATCCCTTACTAGTCACAAGTAACTAAGAAGTGCATACTAAAGGTGATTAGTTAATATAAATACAAAAACCTTACCAAATCTAGTCAATAAATTTATTACTGTTTAATAATGAGAACACCCCTTTCCATGTCTTAAGTCTCTATAGAGGTAACATCTCCCAAACCTTAACATATGAGAACTATAATAGCAATTACTAATAAGGAAGTCACTGACCGAGTTAAAATTTCCCTCTTTGTTTTTTTTTATAAATAAAATTTATTTAGTGCAATCATTCATGCATTTTCTCAGATTTTTTTCAAGTTTTTTTTTAAATTTTAATTTTTTAAAGCCACATCGGACTTGCATTTTTGTTTTGATTTTATTCATAGACATGCATTCCACACTCACTCCTGCGTCGAGCAGGAATATCCTTTCACATTCACTTACCAACCCATATAAAACTTGGCTACGGCTCGTGGCTCTGTCACTAGAGACAAAGTTGGTCCACCCACCTACCAAGCTTACACGGCGATGGATACACAACATATAACATATAAGTTTCCATCCCCAAGCTCATTATATTTGTAAAACATTCTATCATACCTCTAATAAGCTAAGGTCAAGGGACAAAACCTAACCGTACAGACCTACTGCACTTCCAAAGTTGTTAAATCAATATTAAGAGCATAAATATATTAATATATAACTTAGTTTAGCTACAATACTTCTATTAATTAATCATCTCTACTATCCCTTTTAGCTACCCATGAACCCAGTCAGAAACTCTTGACTAATAAGTCAGACTAAAGAATAATAGTTCAACTATATAAACTACTAAGCTAAGAAGTTCAAAATACTATTAAAAAGTAGCATGTTAATTCCCAGTGACTTAACATTATTTAAACATAATTTCTTTTAATAGATAGCAACATTAGAATTGGAATGGAACCACCTGCTTGTTTACTTGAAAGCTTTCATTAAGCTGCATCCCCAGGTACAGCTTCAACACTGCTAAACTTTTCAGCACTCTAAGTGGCCACATCTCTAATTTAATGCGCAAAATAAAATCCACACACCCTACAAAGTACATTTAGGGATCTACTCCTAATTTTTATGGAATTTTTGTTTGTTTTTGTTTTGTTTCTTTTGATTGTTTTTGCTTGTTTTGTGTTTTTAGTGTTGTTTTTTTCAATAAAATAAAAAATCAAGCATAAAAGAAATGATTCTTTTTGGATTTTGGGTTTTGTTTGTTGTTTTTTAAAAAAAAGCCTCACTACATATTATGCAATGGTGCAGGTGCATTGGATAAGCCAAAAGGTGCTACACGCTGAAGACCCCCTCCATAGGGTTGTGCTTGGCCATATTGAAGTATTGCTTATTGTCTAGGCAACAACATAAGATATAATCCCCTAGGTAAACCTAAGGGTACCCCCTCATCCTCATCATCAAGAATAATAAACTCCAAATCTACCATGGGGTCAATCATAATATCCTCATCTAAGTCAGGAAACATCTCCTTACATGCTATAGGGCCATTCTCACAAAAATACCCAAAAAGTGCAAGCAAGAAACATAGATAATCCCAGCCGTGCACCTCTAAGTCAAAACCCATGGCCCACCATCGTAACAACCATTCTACCTGTATATAATCTATCATGCAGACAACGGTCTCTATGTCTAACCCACGAATGAAGGGTCTAAACACAACAAACAAGTAGTCTATAGAGGTGTCCATGACTCACCAAATATGGATGGAATGGAAAAAATGTGATGATGAATGAGGTGATAATTCTTGCCATAAATAACTAGTGTTATCACTTATTCCAAAAGAAGAAAGAAATAGACAAACTTCTAATGCAACTCAATTTTTTTTCTTTTTACTTGATTTTTGTTTTTTTTGCTTTTTTAATGGTTTTGTCCTTATGTGTTTTGAAAAGAAAAAAAAGCTAAGTGAAATAGTGTTTCACCGCAGACCATTGACTTTGAAAGGATCTAAAGCTTTGTCAATGTCCTGAACTAACAAGGGCCCATTAATGAAGGTCCGAAGTACTTTAAAAGGACCTAGCCATCGTATCTGTAGTTTTCTAGGGAATTTATAGTAACGACTATCATAAATTAAAACCTTATTGTCTCTTTGAAATTTCCAAACTTTGATATGGAGATCATGCTAAGCTTTACATCGCCTTTGCATAGCCTCAAGACTTTGTAAGGCTAGCAAGCGAACTCGTCGAGTTTGGTCAAGGTAAACAACCTATCTTTTTTAAGATTCCTCTTCACCAAATCTAGTAGATAAGGCAACCCTTAAGGTTGGAATCTCCTTTTCGATTGGAAATATGGCTTCAACACCATAAACTAAAGTGAAGGGTGTATTTTAGGTTGTTACCTTAAAAGTGGTGCGATAAGCCCATAATGCTTTAGGTAATCGTTCATCCCAATCACGACGATTATCAGCTACCATTTTTGTTAAAATGTTACCCAAAAATCTGTTGGCAACTTCCACTTGTCCATTTGCACGTGGATAATAAGGTGTAGACTTTCGATGTTTAATTTTATGTAACTCGATCAATTCCCTAATAGTGTCATTAAGGAAATGAGATCCTCGATCGCTAACCAGCTCTAGTGGACAATCAAATCTTGTAATGACATCCTCATAGAGAAACTTAGCCACATCTAAGGCTCTATCAGCCTTCAAAGGTTTATAGCTTAAACCCACTTGGTAACATAGTCTGTACATACCAAAATATATCGGTTAGAACGATATCGGGATGGAGGATCTATGGGTCCTACAAAATCTATTCCCCATTTCTCAAATGGCTTCAAAGCTAGTATTGGTGTTAATGGTGTTGCATATTGCACAGTGGGTCGACCAGCTCGCTGACATTTATCACACCTTTTACAATGTGTAAAGGAGTCTTTGTAAACAGTCGGCCACCAATATCCTACCATCAATACTTTTCTTGCAGTTAATTCCCCTGCAAAATGGCCTCCACAAGGCTCATCATGTAATGCCTTTAAAACTTGATAAACTTTGTCCTCTCTTAAGCATCGTCTATAAATTTTTTCACGAGGAAAATAACAATGTAAGAAACCCCCCATCAATGAATAGTGACGGGCTTGAAGAAGTAGCTTCTCCTTTTCATGCTTAGTTGCTTTATGAGGATATTCAGACGTGCTAAGAAAATTAGCTATGTCTGCATACCAAGGTAACTCACTTCCAATAAAAAACAGGTTAGCATTGGGTAACTCATCATCAACTCCCCTCTCTACATCATCGGTAAGTAATCTAGAAAGATGATCAGCTAACACATGTGACTTGCCTAGCCGTACAACTACCTCAAAGTCAAACTCTTGTAAAAGTAACATCCATCGAATGACTCTTCCAGATAGTTTTGGTTTATTTAACAAGTATTTCAATGCGGCATAATCCACATAGAATACAAAATGATTTTCCAATAGATAATGCCAAAATTTATCAACAGAGAAAACCATAGACATGCATTCTTTTTCAGTCGCACTGTAATTATGCTCAGGGTAACTTAAGACCCTACTAGCATAATAGATTGGATGATCAACTTTCTTATCATCAGCCTGACACAACACAACCCCAACTGCTGTATGAGATGCATCAGTATGGATATGAAATTCTTTTGTCCAATCAAGACTCACTAGAATTGGCGCTTTTACTAATCGGTCTTTAATGTCTCCAAATGAAACTTGACATTTGTCAGTCCACATATAACCGATATCCTTTTTAAGCAAATTTGTTAGAGGTCCCACAATTGAAGCAAAGTTCAAAATGAATCTCCTATAGTAATCGGCATGTCCCAAAAACCCCACAACTGACGAAGGTTATGTGGTACTGGCAAATCTTTGATTTTACTAACCTTACTCTCATCAACTGTAATGCCATCCCGAGGGACAACATGACCTAGTAGTATTCCTTTGGTTACTCGAAAGAAACACTTCTTAGGGTTTAAAGAAATGCCCATTTAAATGCTACATTCAAACACCAAGCCAACTTTTCAGGCATATCCTCTTCAGTTCCTTGCACTGAAAAATCATCTAAGAAAATTTCCATCTAGGAAATCCTGATAAGCTGCAATCATAACACGTTGGAATGTGGCAGGGGAATTACATAGCCCAAATGGCATAACTTGATAAGCAAATGTTCCCCATTCAGTAGTGAAAGTAGTTTTTGATTGACCATCTTCATGTATTTGAATTTGATTACAGCCACTGAATTCATCCATAAAGGAATAAAGGGCATATCCGCAACACGATCTAAAACTTGATCATTAAAGGGCAAAGGGAAATGATCTTTCTTAGTTTTCCCATTGAGTTTTCTATAATCTACACAAATACGGATTTTCTTATTTTTCTTGGATACTACCACGATTGGGGAAACCCAATCATTATAAGCAACCGCATAAATAAATCCCACATCCAAAAGTTTCATTATCTCTGCTTTTTCCAATTCAACATAAACAGGATTGGTGCGACGTTGACGTTGATAAATAGGTCGAGCTTTAAGTTCTAAGTCAATATAGTGTTGACATAGCTTAGGATTGGATGACCATGCAAAAGCATGCTGATACTTTGTAAGTACTTCTTTGAAACGCTCCAACACTTCTCCTTTTAATTGACTTCCCAATGTCAAGAATTTTCCTTCCGACACTTCCCACTGAACATTTAAATTATCTTTTGATAACACAAAAGAAGATTGTGTACGTGGCATAGCCCTAATTAGAGGATGTTTTTCCTCCTTATAGACAACATTTTCAAGTAAGTTGTGTTTATTTATAAGAGATTCAGACTCTTCATTTTTATTCTCTGTATCACTCACAATAGCCACAGATTGTGTCCCACAATAGGGTACAATCACAGTTTCATAATTCTTTGTTGACCAGCCATCAATATTTACCATATAGGTATCAAGTGTTACTTCAGCCATTAAAGAGCCCTCAGTCTGGAATTTAGGGACGACGTCAGTGATTCCATATTCTTCTGACTGTTCTTCCATATCTTCTTGTTTATAATAATCTTCCCATTGCTTCAATAATTCTTTGCTATGCTTAGCCTCTAAAATAGCATTTCCTTTTTCTTTTTCTAATCATGCCATTTTTTGTAGCACTTGAGCCATAGCTTCATCTGCTAACTCACACTCTTTTAGTAACTGTTCGTACATAGCCTTTACTTCTACTAGTGCAATGGATTTTCCTCTAGGCTTATCCATATCCTCTAAGTCGTCCTCCAGGGTTATATTAAAACAGTTTGCCAAACACTCATCTGAGGTGGACAACCATTGTGCAATATCCTTATCAGAATCATAATTCGAAGAGTAATGAACTTTGTATTCACCCATTCCTAAGTGACAAGCATAATTACCAACACCCTCTGAGTCCCTGTGGAATCATCCTCTATCCACATATGGTAAGCATTGTGTAGAAATCAAGAATATTTATCCGTATTTAATGAGAAGTGTTGTTTAACTGCTTCTTCATCCTCTAATTTATCATCACTATAATCTGTGTTTTCTTCCGTTTATGACACCGCCAGCTTTTTATACTCCCTCAAAAACTCCTTAGAGACAACTCGCAGTTCTACTCTATCATTGCAAAGACCAATAATGATCACTCCTTTATGCCAACTTTGCACACACCTGACTTGTACAAGCCAAGGTCTTTCTAACAATATTGGGAAAGAGGCCCCGTACGAATGTGGTCAAACTATCAAGTAACTCACATGAAACTCAAGTCCTGCCACTATAGTCTTGACCCCTTATAAAATCCCTAAAGGTTTTACACGTCGTTGATTGGCCAAGCATAGAATGATGTTCGTAGATTCCACTCAACTCTCCCATAGTTTGCTCAATCATTAAACTGACTGTGCTCCACCATCTAATTGCACTCTAGTCACGCTATGGATTCCTATTTCCAAGGAAATAGTAGGTGATCCTAGGTCCATAAACATATCTACTACTTGAACTCCTTTTTCTTTGACTGGCTCCATCATTTTAGAGATTTTTCTCTTCCCTGTCCTACATACGAGCTTATGATATAATTGTTTCTTACAAAGAGGAGATATCTCTACTAAAGTGGTCAAGTCCAATGATATTTTGCAATCCTGCATAGACTCCCATAAATTCAAGATCTCTGATGCGCTCTTCCTGTGAGCTACAGATGTTTGTAACCTTTCTGTAAAAGGTGCTATACCTTTTTTAATTTCTTTCTCTTCTTTTAGCTTAAAAGAAATCGGTGATTCATCAATAGAATGATCCTCAGACACTTCATCAGGAGATTCTACAAACTCTTTTATGAAAGAGTCCTCACTCTTCTTACTTACATTCAGGACAGTCAGCCCTTTATCATGGTCCATATTTTGAGATCGAGTGACCACCCCGACCATCATGGGTTCTTTAGCAAAAATCACTTTCCTTACGTTTCGTTTACGAGGGAATCCATATTGCAATTGTTCAACCTCTACTAAATTGGCAGAGGTACTAAGACCCTCATCGACCTTCTGTTTCCCTTTGTCATTTTGCACTGAAGTTACCCGTTTTGGGCATGAATCTTCATAATGACCCTCCTCAGTACAGATTCGACATAATGGTATATAGTCTTGATTTTTATGAGGATTGGGGCAACAAGGAGCTATATGTCCTTCGTGTTGATATTTATAGCATACCACAGGGCTAGAAGGCTCCATATTTGGATTAGTGTATCGGAAATTATTCCGTCAAAATGGAGGCCTATATGGAGAATTTCTCCTCATTTGTCCTTCCAACCTTGGAGTAGGTGGTATCCCTTGTGTGGGTAACCCTTTCCTTTGTTGTTGTAATTGCTACCGATATGTTTCAGGTAGTCCCCTTTGCATAAAAGGTTGTGGTGGTGGACCTATCTCATAGGTCATATTGATTCTATCCATAAGGTTATAATTGGTTTGCATAGCCCTTGCTTGACAGCGTTCACATGCTTGCTTTACAAAGTAATTGTCTACACATGATTGTTTTTTAGACAAAAGGTACAAAACAGTATACGCACGTGGTCTGGCACTACCCTTGATGCAGTTGGACACTCAGTTGCCAAATGGCCGTAACCATTGCACTTCCCATACCACACATTGGATCTCATTGGAGGTGCACTCATAGACGGGCCTGCTACTTGTTGAGCTATAGCATATAATTATTTTCTTTGAGGTCTTAAAGCACTCAAAATTTATTCTTTTAATTTTCCAATTGCGTCCGTCATCAATTGGACTACCCTCTCTTCTGTGAGAGCTGGCGGTGGTGGTGTACCAGTCTGCAACATGTATGCTGGAGTTGTCATGTATGGATTTGGGGAATTATAAGGAGTCTGATTTGTATTTACCACCACTTGTGGTGATGTAACTCCATAACCACATACAGGCTCCTGAGTTCGTGGAATTGGTATAGTGGGAGAAGTAACCATACTAGGTCCACTAAAAAATTCTCTTCTCCTCTATTGGCTTAATTGCACCTCTTTCCAGTTTCTAGCTTCTTGTTTAGCAACTGCTAAGTTTGCTAGTCTTCTTAAACTCACATATTGTTGAGCGTTCGGATCTTGCAAGCCATCTACAAGACTACATTTTTGAGTATCCTCGTTGGGTGCCGTATTTCCCATCTTTCGTACTATTGTCTCCATCCTTTAGATGTAATGATCAATACTTTTGTTAATTCCCTACTGAAGATAATCTAACTGTTGAGCAAGTCTATCTTGGAATCTTTGACGGGAAACTTCGCTAAAAATGCTGTTGTCAACTCAGGGTAAGTAGCCCTATTCGCTGCTGTTGGTACATTTTCATACCAACTAGCAGCTTTATCCTTAAAGGTAGCTGGGAAAATATGTAGTTTTTGATCGTTATCTACGATTTCGTTTGCTACACATGTTACTTCAAATTTTTGAAGATGAGCATTAGGGTCTTCATCCCAGAGCCCTACAAACTGTGTAAAATCTGCCAATCGTAGCGTAGCTCGTGCTACTGGCACTGCCATTTGATCTAATGGATTCTCAAAGTGTGGGTCTTCCCAAAAATTTAGTGCTCATGGTTTGGGTAGAGCAAATAAATGTCTTAACCCCAAGTCGCGACATTGGTCTAAGTGAAACGGTTGGTCAACTATTTCTCTTACTGGCGTGGATTGGCCCACTAACCTACCTTCTCTTAATCCCTCAATAAGAACTCTTGGTACATTCTGAAAGCAATGCGTTAATGTGTTCGAGTTGATTGGAAAGACCTTGGAGCAATTATCTCTTCCCGCCTCTTTCTACGTGCTTCTCTAGCCCTATTTTGGTCTTCTCTGAAGTAACTGGTTTACTAAGGGTCGACGTAAAAGGGGTTTTATTCTGCTCCTATGTGCTAGTTAAACAATAATCTGTCTTAAGTAATTTCTCTTTACTGTAATCGTTGAACTAGTGTTTCCAATCACACAAGGTGGATGTGGAACACGACAACAGTATTGACAACAAGTCCTTCTTCTACTCTTCGTTTGTACTTGGCTTACTGACCCTACACAGTTAGTCAACACAATGTTTTGGGGTTCAAAATCCCAATTTTTATACTCCTAGAGCCACTCCACGTTAGCTTGTAGTTCTCTAAGCATACGTTATAGCTACTTGCTTTTACAGAAGCCACTCAGACATAGATTTCTCTTCTCGTTCTAGGATGCCTCTATGCTCTTTAATCATGTAAGGGTCCAACTTTCTAGGAACCTCGCTCCCTAATGCTAAGTACTTTCGGAAATTGCTAAATGCTAGCGGCCTTTCTTTTGGAATTGAATATCTTTCACAATGGTAACCCCCACCTGAGTCAAATGCTATCGCCTTATAGTATATCACGTTGACTAATTTCTAGTGGGTGATTAGCTGGATTGCTGTGTATGTGTCTAAATGCGTGAAGGGCTTTGGCACAGGATCACTAGGTGTGTTGACGATTCTTTCCGAGGTCTCTACCTCGTGAGCGTCTACGGAAAGGGCCCTTTCCAGTTCTGTGTACTCGTGTACGCACTCTCCTTCTTCCCCTAATGTACTAAGCAACCAACCTATGTATAGGCCTTTATAGTGTATTCAACTACGCTTGTGGCTTCTAAAAGCTTATCTAAAATTCTCCACTTAATGAGATCAGGCAAATTGCTGACCCATTCTAACAACATAGGATCCTTGACTACAGTCGTATTACTTTGAATATAGGAACTCTATGCTATTGAGATTTGATTAACTCTGTCTAGCAATTGGGAAACCTAAGTGCCCACGGACACTCGTGTACTACATTTGACCATCGCTCACACAAAACAACCATGGCTCTTTAAGTCCAAGGACCCCGTAGGAATGTTTACGTGTGCTCTCACTCACTTACTTGGACTAAACGGCTCTATATTTCACTCTCGATCTCTAGATCAAACCAGGGAACAATCGCCATGCAAAGTTTATACACCGGGGTGCCCCGTAGTTGAAGTAGCTAGCGAACTCCCGGTGGATGCACCAAATGAACGCTACCTTCCAAGTCTTTCTAGTGACATTCAGTTAAACCAAGGGCCCCCTAACTAACCTAAGAGTGCACTAATCTGCCTATGATTTGCTACTCTCAAGCCCATTTTAGCTAATTTATAAATAAACTTTCTTTCTTTACTTACCCTTCTGAACTTCGTAGTCCAACTATCCAATCTCAACCTAAGATCTCACTTATACATCTTCCTTTTTTTTTATCTAAACCAATAAAACAATTAACCACATATCTCCATGTACTTTTTTTTCCGATATGATTTTTCAACAAAATACTAAGCAAACACACTTGCATGAGTTCAAATTTATATATCTGTTTAACTATACCAACTTCCAAACTCACTAGACAATATAATTTCACAATAAGTTTTTCTATAGTTCTCTGTTTATTTCAATGCGACAGTCACTTAATGGACTTTAATCATTTCTTCTCCTCTTAAAACGCCAAATAAATCACAATGAACTGTCAATTTCCATTAAAATTTTGCAATGTATTCTTATTTCCTAGATTGCTTGTAAATATGCCAAACTATGCCATGCATTCCATTTTCAGACAAGCTCTTTGCAAATTAACTTTCATTAAACGACTACTTTTCTATTTCGTTTATGAATACGATGCACACTAATGACTCTATTTCAAGGTTTTTCTCTTCTTTTATTTATTTTTAGCTTTTATATTTTAAACTGATAACTTTTTGCGTGATTTCTTAACATTTCGTAAAATGTAAAATAACCAAAAGAACAAATATTATCATTTTGATTTGTAGCAATTTCACTAACCGATGACGCTTTTAAAACAATTTTCCTACGCGGACTTGTGTGATCGCAGTTTTGTGACGTGCCTCGTTGTCTTCTCTCTCACTTCAATGGCGTTCAAGAGTCGACTCTCTCCATCTCTTAATGTGACTCTCTCTCTCTCTCTCTCTCTCTCTCTCTCTCTCTCTCTCTCTCTCTCTCGTTGTCCTTCTTTCATTCATGCTCAACTCCCTATTCTCAATAACAAGTATCTCCCACTCTTTCTCTAACTAATTTCACTACAAAAAGCATATAGCTTTCTCTCCCCTATACTCACAAACAATCGCTACAAGAACCTACAGTCTCAAGCAACTACACACACAGGCAGTCATATGTGGTCTAATCTCTCCCTGTAATCAACACTACAAGAAGGTATGTATTTCTCTCTCACTAGTGCTAACAAAAATCTCTCTCTCTATCTCATTCATGCCCACACACATAGACTAACACACACATACACAAGCACGCATCATTCCCTTTCTAACTAACTCTCCAACTATTTTTTTTCTCTCTCTCTCTACTTCTTCACGAGACCCAGACACACATACTCAGCGCTACACACACACCCTCTACATAAAGAGACTTCAATTCCTCCTACAGGGACACAATGCATTCTGTCTTGCTTTAAAGGCCCGGATTTCCATATACGACTTTTAGATTTTGAGAAAGATGCAGTTATATCTAAATTTTTATCTGCCCTACAGGTTGCATGAGTCAATGATTGGATCTTCCTCCTTGCCAAGTCTAGAAAAGATGAAAAGAGCCTTCTCCCGGCTTTAGATAGCTTCCTACTATCGCTCCCTTTTATAGATTGCCAGGATAGTTCTGATATTGAATTCTATTTCTCATCATTACCTTCCATTGTTAATAAGTTATACCTTATCAATAATGTGCCTATAATGGCTGTCGATATCTTACAGGAAATAAATACAGTTAATCCCTTGTTTGATCTTGATCTCTTGGACCCTCAAGAGAAACAAGCCTTAGCTACAGTTATTGGCAATCCTTCATCATCTAAGCTAAGTAAGAGCCTCTCCAACAATTTCTCAGGTGTGGTTCCACTGTTACCTCCACGACAAGTGGAACTTGATGCGATTCGCCTTGACAACAAGCTTTGGGACTTTGAGTTGATCGACCATTGTGCCCCTTTTACTATATCTGCCTTAGCTTTACTATGTAGCTTACCCTCTGAAGCAGTTGAGCAATGTGAGATTGCAGTGCTCCAAGCCAAACAACTAGTTGAGCAAGGTGAGATTGCAGTGCTCCAAGCCAAACAACTAGTTTCATATGATCTCTCTTTTGAACTAACACAACTACATCTATCTGATGTTGATTCCTCAAAATGTTCTAACCAAGCATTGATTGCCAGGACAAAAGGACTATCAATTATTGATAGAATCAAGGATCCGAAGAGGTTCCTGAAAAATTGTTGGAATACTAACAGACCATTTGTAAAATGTCAGTGTAAGAAACAGGATCCAAATTCCAACTGCAAGGCCTCCATCATTTGGGTTGACATCTTATTTGGTACGTATTCCAGAATTTACAAAAGTTCTTCGAGTTCTCGTCTGGGCCAGCGCAGGTGTATGCCTTTATTGGGTGGATTGGTACCATCCCTATTGTTGTTAGACAAGCACTGATTGTGTATTATCATTTTCATGCTCACATGCTTGATGCAGCACGTGGTCTTGCTTTATATTCTCCAGGAAATTCATTACTTCCAAAGCTAGCACATATGCCATTGGCTAACACTATCGAATTACTTCTCCGACCATCTAAAGCAAAGGAGTCAATGAAAAGGATTGCTAATACACCGGGCAGTTCATCATCAGCATCAACTAAAAGAACAAGACAATTTCGTGCATCAGAGGATATGGGAGATACTCCTAAAACATTGGATTTCAACCAACCTGATGATGATCAGGTTCGTTCTATCCTTTTTCGATACAATGGACATAAACAATTAATTAAAAAGCAAAGAAAGGCTAGTCGGTTTGTGCATCTTCTGTTCAATAATAAATTCCTTGACCACATTCACCCAAAATTATTTTATAGCACAATGTTGAAACATTTCTGGATTCCAAAAACCCTCGAGTTTTTTAGAATCTCTTTCGGATGGGAGTTTACAAAAAATATCGGTTCACTTTTATACAAGCCTTTCCTAACCTTTGCTATGCCTTTTGACCTTGACCAACCATGTGTCTGTCAGGCACAAAATAGGTTCACAAATTTCTTAGTAGACTTTCCTCCTTTTGGGAGGCATGTACTTACTACTAGTATTGATATTGCCAGACATAGATTTCTCAATGACTATATTAAAAAAGGCCTTAATCACATTCCCCAAGTTCCATTTGATTGTGTAAAGGCTTCTAAATCCATCTTGGATGGCTAGGAGATATTATGTGAGATTATGGGTATGCAATATAACCAACCACACAATGAATATATTATGGGAAACTTACAAAGACTTTTTAGAGAAAAATTTCCGAAGCATAAAGTGAATGTGAGCCCTTGGTACCTTAATGTTGACCTCATGGATGAAATCGAATTTCTCCTATCACATATCTTCATATGTGGCATTGATAAATCTGCACAGACACCTATCTTTATTTGCAAGAAATTAGTTAGGTTAGCTGCTATAGAAAGGATCTCTTTGCATGAGTTTGAGAAATTAGATACAACAGTGGAAGAATTGACAAAAACGACCAAGGACTTTTCTCTGGCTTATGGGCTTGAGATACCAGCCAGATACACGCTATCCTATCTCATGGGCAATTTTAAAATTCATAAAAATGAGTTTAGATGGATAACAAATGCACATAACTGCATTTTTTCATCTTATACCTCAATTATGACATATCTTTTAAAAGCATTGAATATAGGGGTGCTGGAATACACATAGGTTTTTCATAAAAAAACAGTAATTTTTTTTGGGTAAAAACAAATGTATATTGGATTATTAATAATCAATATGATTTCTTAATAAATCTGCCCAAACAAATTTACTGTGCTTTTACATTTGATGTAAAAGCTTGTTATGAAGCCATTCCACATTTTGGATCTAATAGTTTAACAGACACGCTGGAAAAGTTCGTTAAGCTAATGACAGGGTTTGGGTACAAAGGATTTAAAGGATGCAAGAAAAAAATACAGCTCACTAAGAAAAACAAAGAGGTGAGTAGCTCCTTTGAATTCTTTCTTATACTTAATCGATTTTTGCTTGAAAATTGTGTCACTTCACTTGGAACATGCATATATCGTCAAAAACAAGGTATACCGATGGGATACTCGTGTTCACCCCTTTGGTGTAACATTTACTTGGCCTGGTTCGAGTTGGAATTTGGGAGAAAATTGGCGCGATTGGGAAAATGGGAAATACTGAAAGCGTTTTATCATACTTGGAGGTATATGGATGACCTTATATTTCTTAATAATCAAGTTGTCCACCAATGTCTAATTAATAATAAACCTCTCTCAGAAGAGGACCCTTTTTCCATTTATCCACTTGACATTCTGCAAATAAAACCCACTTATGATACATATCAGGTTACTTATCTTAATACAACCATACAACTGCTTCGCCCCTTTTGTGGGGACTATATCTCTTTCACTGCTTGGAAAAAAAACAAGCTACCTTGCCGTAATATCTCATTTATCCAACGGATGCTACGCGACCTAGGGATGTCGCAACGAAAGTATGTATATCACAAGTGTTCCCTATTCTATATAATGCATCTTGCACCATATACACATATCTAGACCTTATGAAATTAATCACATTCTTTGTGAATAATGGCTTTTCTCAACAATGTTTACTCCAATGCATTAAAGGTTTTTTGATATCAAATACTTTCCCTGAATGCAAAGTCGATCTTCAATATCTGATCAATCTTTTGGTGGGGGATAGGTCCACTTGGTGGCCTATCCTCCACCAAGTCAACCTTTCCTCAGGGATGGGGAGGGCGCACACACACACACACACACACACACACACACACACACACACACACACACACACACACACACACACACACACACAAAATCTTTCACGGAACAAAAAAGCTTAGCTGATAATTATTTCAGGAGCCCTTCATCTACATCTCTATTATACCGCCCATTACATGATCGCACAAACAACTGTCACAGTAGAAGCATGTGTTTGGACGATCGGCCAAAGGTAGGATACGAGTCGCCAAGACGACCCCATACTCCCAAGTGCGTGGAGTAATGTTAAAATATCCTCTTAATTGATGACCATAACTACGGTACAAGAAAATCTTATGAGAAGGTAGAAACTGGGCTAGCAGGTATAACCGATCAGAAAAACCTGGCTTTATTGAATATTCTATGTAATAATATTGTGGACCTAGGCCCAGTACCTCAACAACCATCGCCAATCGGATATTATTTTTGAAATGCTCTCGACCCCATAGAGTCACTCGAGTCACTCGGTCCTGATAGGTCCACCACTTGGTTTGAGAAACTGAGGTTCCTAACTGCGGACATAAATGATGTTCGTAACGGAGTAAGGTTTCTCTCCGAGTAGATGTACTGGACAGATAAAGATGTGCAGTTGCTATAAAAAAAACCTGTTCTTGATTCTATGCCATAATACGACTGATAAGCTGATTAGCTGAAGATGCTAAACACTAGAAAGGGTACTCTAGACTTTGTCTTTTTGTAAATATATCTCCCATCTTATATAGACCCACTGGTTTTTACTACCAGAGGAAATTTTTTTACTCTCACCATTATGATAGGTAAATTTTTACCCTAGTGATGGCTGAATGACATTTAGCTTACTATAGGGTTGGGAAGTAGGTGTAAAACTGCTATGTATGAGCATCCGAGGCTTAATACAATAAAATTCTCAACTAATTAAAGGACCAGGTATCAACTATGGAATAGTTTGGTATCCATTACAAATTAGGTGTTTGGTGTACAATATGAACTGTCCGTGCATTCAAACTTTATGCTATCTTATCATTGCTCAGAAAATGATATGTAGCATGGTTTGTTTCACCAAGTATGCAATGTAGCAGGAGTGTTTTTGGAGAATTGAAGCTAGACTTGTTTAAATAACACTTTCTCTTTTAAGCAACTGTACGACCCCGAGACCAAAAGGGAAAACTAAATAAAACTACCCGAAAGGTGGTTTATCTCTCACCTTTTAGTATACCAAGAGCCTATCATATGGCTCGGGGGAATTATATGACTATAGACCCGAGGCCGGTTGCAATCACTCCGGTCGGGCAGAGACTATGGAAATGCCTAGGTAATTGGGGGGGGCATAATGTGGTAGGCACTGCCAGTCCTTGCATGTAACTTAAAACTTTACCTTGTATTACGGTAAAATTGGGAAATAGAGTATGGTGGCTTTTCATCTGAGTAAGCGGGCCTCCTACTACACGCTACCGCCTGTACTGAGAGGGGGGTGTCCGCAGACGATTAGTGTAAGCAAGATTAACACGTAAGGTGCCTGATTCTGCCGGATCTCGTGCTCGATTTAATCCCTAAAGACTTGCCCGCATAAAGTGACCTCGATGGGAGGGGTGGTACCACTGTGGGTCGCGTCGTCTGCAGATGACTTCAACTTGTATAAAATGCTGTGCAGTATTGGGTGTATAAGATTGGTATGGAAATTGTTTGGTCAGCTATAATAATACAGGGCTCGGTACCATGGGTAAGTGGATAAGACCCCGGACTGTTTTGGGTTCTAGATATGGTGCATATTTTTGAATCGGCTAAAGAGGTCATTATGTACTGATTTCGGAAATTGGTGCCCTGTCTTTTTGAATCTGATGGCTTTTTAAGTTGTAGTACATATCAATTCGTTTCTCTGAACTCTCCAATCTTCTTAGAAACTTTTGTGGGCTTAGTCCTATCTTTGTTACAGCTCCCTCTATGCCTATGTCCCTCCACCGAATAGCCTCTTTTGTAGAGATGCAGCTGCTTTAGAAACGGTAAAAGAATTCCAGAAAGACCTTTGTTCACTCAGTGAAGCTTCACTTTTGGACATGGTACCGAAAGTTTCTAGGGACTTTCCTTTTTTACGTTCAAGACAAATTGAGGTAGAATCCTTGGGGGTAGACCATAGGCTATGGATGTTCCCAAATAAAGGATTTCTAGCACCCATATCTATGGAAACCTGGGTCTTCCTTGCCAGCTTGGCCCTTGCAACTATTGAGGAATGCAAACTTAAAGTTCCGAAAGGGATCCAGCTCTTGGACAAAGGGGATTTGATTAAAGCTCCGTTCAATATGAGTTTCCTTGATGATAAAAAATGTAGTTCGAATACAGGTTTATGTGCAAGAACTAAAGGGGTGATGACCTTTAGTAAAAGTAATGCTGATTACTACACCGAGATAATATGGAATGTGTTCAGGCCTTACCTTAAGTGTGCTTGCAGATTCTTAGACCCCAAAGCTGTGTGCGAGTCAAGCATAATTTGGTTTGACCATGCTATTTGGTATGCCCTCAACAATCTGCCTAGTATCTTTCCGGATAAAGCAGAAGAATTTCACCTTTCCCTCTTTTGATCTTGGCTTGGTGGACAAGCTAAAGATCCGGTCTAGCTCAAATTTCCTTTATTCAGTACATATCAATTATGTGTGACACTCTTGAAGAACTCGGATCAGATGGGTGTGGTACTCTGCTAACCACTTATGGCAGCTTTAAAGGTATCAAAAGTATGGTCGGGCAAATCAAACCGAATATTGAAGAGGATGAATCTCAAGTTTCCAAACGTCCTAATACTCTTGGCTCTCCGGCAGCATCTTACACCTCTTTCTTAACTCCCTCTTCAAGTGAATCTGTGTTTGGAAGAGGGAGAGGTAGAAGTTATGTGAGAGGTCCGGGAAGAAACCTTCCAATCAGAAACCTTTTGGATATGTAATATGTAGGATCGAAGGAGTGCTTGCGGAAGACGTTACCTACCTCCAAAGGAAGAAGCATGTAATAAGATTATCTCACATTGCTTGTTTGCTAACAAGATTTTGGATTTCTTTACTCCCCAAGCTATTTTCTCAGAATGTTTTGGACATATTTTGGGATCGAATTTATTACTAAAGGATGTGATGATTGGATGGAAATACTCGCCGCCTATTAAGAATCTTTTTTATTCTAATGAATTTCTCCATAATAAGGAGATACTTATCTGCTCTTGTCATCTATTTCAAAAATTCTGTAAAAACTTCACTGACTTTGGTTTACATGTTTGTACATCTAACTTAGAAATTGTTTCTGATCCACAAGTAAGGAGCCTCTTGAGTAAAGGCCTGAATCATATTCCTCCTTTTCCACTAAATCCTCAAAGTGCCTTATTTGCACTACTTGAATGCCTGGCCGACTTGGCCTTAAAACTCCAACTGGAGGAGGAAGTTCACTTCCAACTTACTTCAACACTCAAAGGAATGTTTTGGAAAAAGATCAGTCTTATGCCACAAGTATGGCTAAGCACTGATAGCAGGGCTTACGCCTAAATTGAAGACCTCTATTTCTGACACTAAAAAGAAATGGCTTATTATTGGCCTAGATAAAGCCTCAAATATGGCGTCCTTTATATGTAAGAAATTAGCTTTCGAGGCTGCCAATTCAAGACTGAATAGTAAAGACTTTCTTAAACTTGAGAACTCTTCGCTATGTATAGCTACAACATTGAACAATGAATTATCTGGACTCGGTTATAGTCCCGACTCTCTGAAAATTCCTGTACTCTTCCCAACATATAAGAATCATAAGCATAAATTTAGATGGATTTCTGACGCTTCAAAAAGCCTGTTCTCTTGTGTTACGAATGATATCACCCACTGCTTAAATTTTGTTCTACTAGAAATCAAAGATATCTGTGCCATCAAACACAGAGATATAAAGAGATTCAGAAATATAAATTATTGCCCTTTTTGGGTCATAAAAAACGCAGCCGAGGTATATATCAACCTCCCAGAAAACATTTACTCTATCTTCACGGCAGACATAACTCAATGTTATGAAAATATCCCTTTAGAAGGACCGTATGGGCTTGTTTATACCTTATCATGTCTTATCATGTCTTATAAAGATTGCCTTTGCCCACAGAAAAGAGCTTGGGTATACTTGCATCTCACAAAAAGGGAATAAAGGATGGGTAAAAAAATTAAAAAAATTCGCACCGTTCATCTTTAAAGAGGATGATTTATATAAGTATATCTTTTGGCTACTTAATAACAGTTATATCCAATTAGGGGATACCTGCTACAAACAAACTCTAGGAATCCCAATGGGTTTTGCTTGCTCTCCGATTATGTGTGATCTATATCTCTGTTACTTCGAATACCAATGGCTCCTAAGAATATTAGAAAACCCAGCGAGTAACTCGTTACTTACACACTTTGCACATTCATTTAGATTTATGGATGACCTGTGTAGCCTCAACAATCGCATGTTTGAGATTACTCTTAATGATATTTATCCACCATGCCTTAGTATTGACTTTACATTCTCCGAGAGAGTTCTTTGGCAGGATAAATGGATCATTTCTAGGACACACTTCCTGAATATTGAGTTTACTTTAACTCCCCCACTTTTGGGAGACTTTTACAATCGCTTTTTTTGGAAAAGAGAAAAGCTTAAACTTATGTCATCTCAATTTACAAAGAAAAAAAGCAATAGACCTTTCAAAAATTCTCTACACACCTGTCTAGGAATGCTTTTTCTTATAATATATGCCTCTTCAGACTGTTTTAGAGCATATGAAGAAATCAATACTTTGATTACCAAATTCATTTACAATGGGTTTACAAAAAAAGACCTTGTTGCGTGCATTTGCAACTCCCTAGAAAAACACAACTGGACCTACCTTAAGTTTGACTTACAAAATTTGATAAGTCTACTTAAATCAGAATAAAATCTAACCACAGCATAATAGTTTTTCAAATTAATACAAACACTTCATGAGGTGGTAGGCCCCTATTTTATGGGGTTTACTACCTCATAGCATAAGGTGCCTGGGAATGGGTGGACACACACACACACACACACACACACACACACACACACACACACACACACACACACACACACACACACACACACACACACACACACACACACACACAAAATCTTTCACGGAACAAAAAAGCTTAGCTGATAATTATTTCAGGAGCCCTTCATCTACATCTCTATTATACCGCCCATTACATGATCGCACAAACAGCTGTCACAGTAGAAGCATGTGTTTGGACGATCGGCCAAAGGTAGGATACGAGTCGCCAAGATGACCCCATACTCCCAAGTGCGTGGAGTAATGTTAAAATATCCTCTTAATTGATGACCATAACTACGGTACAAGAAAATCTTATTAGAAGGTAGAAACTGGGCTAGCAAGTATAACCGATCAGAAAAACCTGGCTTTATTGAATATTCTATGTAATAATATTGTGGACCTAGGCCCAGTACCTCAGCAACCATCGCCAATCGGATATTATTTTTGAAATGCTCTCGACCCCATAGAGTCACTCGAGTCACTCGGTCCTGATAGGTCCACCACTTGGTTTGAGAAACTGAGGTTCCTAACTGCGAAAATAAATGATGTTCATAACGGAGTAAGGTTTCTCTCCGAGTAGATGTACTGGATAGATAAAGATGTGCAGTTGCTATAAAAAAAACCTGTTCTTGATTCTATGCCATAATACGATTGGTAAGCTGATTAGCTGAAGATGCTAAACACTGGAAAGGGTACTCTGGACTTTGTTTTTTTGTAAATATATCTCCCATCTTATATAGACCCACTGGTTTTTACTACCAGAGGAAAATTTTTAACTCTCACCATTATGATAGGTGAATTTTTACCCTAGTGATGGCTGAATGACATTTAGCTTACTATAGGGTTGGGAAGTAGGTGTAAAACTGCTATGTATGATCATCCGAGGCTTAATACAATAAAATTCTCAACTAATTAAAGGACCAGGTATCAAATATGGAATAGTTTGGTATCCATTACAAATTAGGTGTTTGGTGTACAATATGAACTGTCCGTGCATTCAAACTTTATACTATCTTATCATTGTTTAGAAAATGCTCTGTAGCATGGTTTGTTTCACCAAGTATGCAATGTAGCAGGAGTGGTTTTGGAAAATTGAATCTGGACTTGTTTAAATAACACTTTCTCTTTTAAACACATTGTACGACCCCGAGACCAAAAGGGAAAACTAAATAAAACCACCCGAAGGGTGGTTTATCTCTCACCTTTTAGTATACCAAGAGCCTATCATATGGCTCGGGGGAATTATATGACTATAGACCCGAGGCCGGTTGCAATCACTCCGGCTAGGCGGAGACTATGGAAATGCCTAGGTAATTGGGGGGGCCATAATGTGGTAGGCACTACCAGTCCTTACATGTAACTTAAAACTTTACCTTGTATTACGGTAAAATTAGGAAATAGAGTATGGTGGCTTTTTATCTGAGTAAGCTGGCCTCCTACTACAAGCTACTGCCTATACTGAGAGGGGGGGTGCCTGCAACCAATTAGTGTAAGCAGGATTAACGCGTAAGGTGCCTAATTGTGCCGGATCTCGTGCTTGATTTAATCCCTAAAGACTTGCCCGCATAAAGTGACCTCGATGGGAGGGGCTGGTACCACTGTGGGTCGCGTCGTCTGCAGATGACTTCAACTTGTATAAAATGGTGAGTACTCATACTCACTTAGCATCATCGTTTTCGGTTCACTTCTCTGCGTGTGTGAGGTCATTACTGTGTGAGTGAGTGTCTGCTGAAGAGTGTGGTCGCATCATGCTGAAAAAATCCGAAAAATCAATTGTGCAGGTTCCCTCGGCTCCTAATCTACAGGTTAACTTAAAATCTATTCTGCTCTTTTTATATTGGTGTATTGCCGGAAGTTCTGGCTACAGAAGCAAGTTTTCTCTGCTAAATGGAATTTTTTGGATGGTGTGGAACTTAAAGGGAAAGTGGTTTATGGCTGATGATGCGTTCGTTTGTGGAACTGCTACGCAGTAGGTGTAATGAAAAAGGATACTGTTGGTTTTTGGAAATAAAATCAAAAATTCAAATTAAAAAAAAGGGGCTGCGCTGTATTGGGTGTATAAGATTGGTATGGAAATTGTTTGGTTAGCTGTAATAATATAGGGCTCGGTACCATGGGTAAGTGGATAAGACCCCGGACTGTTTTGGGTTCTAGATATGGTGCATATTTATGAATCGGCTAAAGAGGTCATTATGTACTGATTTCAAAAATTGGTGCCCTGTCTTTTTGAATCTGATGGCTTTTTAAGTTGTAGTACATATCAATTCGTTTATTTTTTATTGCTGGGTTGCATCGGTTGACTGTTGGGTTTCGCTTCATCGGTGTACACCCGCTAAGATATTCTAAGTTACACCTCTGATGAGTATTAAAATTTTAATAAACGCTGCCTCGTTGGGTGGTTATAGATAGATTTTCTGAAGATTGTTAAGATAGAGGTCCTTTTTGGAATTCAGGACTTCCTTGCTTCTTGTTTAGTACTAACTGCTTACATACTTAGTCTTCCTTTAAATAAATTGCATTAAGTCTCACATACATATGGATAATATCCTGTGTTTTGATAACTGATGATGGTTGTAAAGAAAAAGCTTGATGGTTTGACTGGTTTTTTAAGTTGTTTCACCTTTGGAACATTGGTAGAATTATACTTTTGGGATTATCTGTAGTAATAGCAATTGGTTGGTAAAAACTCAACACTGATAAGTACGCATCAGTAGTTGATTCTTTCTGCCTAGTATGGATTACATACACTCACTCTGGTCTTGTTTTTGGTTGCTTGACATGAAAATGCGTCAGGTTACTAAAACATGGTCATATAAGGAAACTGATCTAAACTGCCAAATCACTTGATGATACTCAGATTTATTTTGTATACTGGTGGGGTATGAGGAGATTCATGGAAACTTATCTTGAAAAATTGATGCTTTTAAAATTGATACCTGAGAATTTTTTTGGTATTACTGGTTATGCTGCCAAATTCTAATAAATGCAGATGTTTAGAGAAAATGGAGTTAGTACTTGATGATCTGGTCAGGTCTAACTTTACACCTTCTGCTTGATCTTAGGTGTGGCTGATCGGAGTTGGTTTTCCATTTTGAATCTGGTTTTCCAGTCTGATTAAAGTAGAATTTTTTTAATCTACCTAAAAAATCTCCTATAAATCTTAATTTTGACAAAGAAAGTTTTATAATAATAATAATATATATATACTTATATATATATATTCAAGAAATAACCTGATATATAACTGCTCTAGGGGGTTTTTTACTGTACTTTTTTCAATTTGGCAAAAAAGCCAAGGAACTTTTTTTCTAAAAAAACAACAAAATACAAGTTAAGAACTGTGGTTTTTTTTATGGTGACATGGATAACAACTGGGATGCCCAGCATCACCTGCGTACAGTCACGTGCTAACGAATTGTTTTCTTGTGGCTATGGGTGCAGGTGAGGGCTACCTTCCTTGATTAAAATGTTATGTTCTTAGCAAATGGTGGATCTCTTATTGTGATGCAAAATTTCCCAGACTTTGGGTTTGAGGATTCTTGAGCTTTATTCTGTTATCTTCATTACCTTGTACATAATTTATTTCAACAGCAAAGAGATTATTGTACAAATCCATTGTACTTTTCTAGAATTGTTGGTCTGTGAACAGTTAGTGTTCGTTTGCGTATATATATAGATTTAGAACTGCTACACACACACACACACACACACACACACACACACACACACACACACACACTTTTGGAGTAACATTAGGATAAATGTGCCGAGTCCTATTACTTATGGTGGTTTTGGTGGTTACAGATGGTGGATATTGACAAGGGTTTGTGAAAACTTGTGGCATATAGATGTTTCTGGGAGCAAAAGGTGGAGATATTATAAGCAAGGAATGTACCAAAGATGTTTAATTCCGCGTGTTTTTTGTTTGTCATTTTGGTTTTACCAAATAACTATGACGCCACAAATGTCTGATGTAATCCTTGAGCCTTGGCTTGGATGAACTTGTTAATGTATCTGTAATCTGGGAAATCCTTATGCAAGCATATGATAGGCAGACGGATGGGTTGTTGATGTGGTAGTATGGTTAGGGTAAGCAAATCACCTTATAACAAAACCCATTATGGTTTTTTGTGGTTTGAGCATATAATTCAGAGCATATGGTTGTTAGTAAAAGATGATTTACCAATATATGATCTGTCTCATTGACACTAGCTGGAGTATTTGGAGTTTCTTCTTGGCACCGTGATGAATTGTATATAGAATGATATTATGTCATATGGTGTATACGACAATGATTATAAGTCGTAGCCTTGGCATAGCTCAAATAAATGAGCCGCCTGTATTCTAGACCATGGGTCAAGCACGGAAATGAAAACTAGTAAAATTAGATAATTAAGACCGGGTAACTCATAAGGAATGTAAACATGGACGTATGGGAACTGGATATTAGATAACTAGATGGAATCAGCTGGCACAAGCATATGGTCGATTTTCTTAGAAAAAATCCCATGCATGCGGGGCCTTTATGATAATACATGTTTTGGGCATTCAAAAGGCAACCACTTTGTAGGCTCGACGTGGTTATAAGCAGAGAAGTCGACTGAGCAAAACCTGTTGCATAACATCTTTTGACAGTGCACAGAGAGCACTTACGGCAACGCATCAGCGTGGGCATCCCTTAGGTGTGTGTAGGTGGGTACATAACCAAGCAATCTTGAGCATGTGCTTGGGGTTCTGAATCCGCTCCTGCATCCCTTAGTTCTGTGTATGCGGGTACTTAACCTTACAATCTTAAGCATGGGCTTAGGGGTCTGATCACAGTGGGCATTTGGGGCGGCTAGTCGATAGCATAGCTTGATGTGGCAAACATTGTGCATGGCTGGGGTTAATATACTGTAAGAAGCTACCTTCACATCGATCTTGGCACGTATACAAACGACGATGGAGGTGATACACTTCGGCAGAGCTCAGTTGGACGAGTACTAACACATTGGATATACGGGGAATCAACATATTAACACTATGACTTCGACTGCAATCATCACTCTCGCAAATCAAGTAGGTTTTTTTTGCCTACTGAGATGTTGTATACTGTAAAATTTGGTGCTTAAAATCTAAATGAACTTAAATATGGTAGTAAAAAATACCAGGGTGGAGTTGTCCAAATACATGGATATCATACATGTGGAAACTAGGCATTCTGTCTTGGAAATAAAAAAGGGGTATCCTTATGGTACGAGTAAGAGGGTTTTAGACCTATCTTGGAAAATTTGGGGCTAATACAGCTAAGGTTTTGAGAAGTATTGGTTGCAACCAGTAAAAAAGTTTTTTTGTTGCTTATCTTGTCGAGTAAAAATATACCAGTTTGTTGGCTGAACCATAGGCAACACTTAAGATATAACTATCCGAAAAGTTTGATAAACCGGATAAAGTGCTCGATTTGGTGTCTCGTGACTTGATGGTAGTATAAATAATGTTTTGGTCTGTTAAAATTCCCATAATATGATATGGAGGATCGGTTATGAATGTCCTGTCTAACAAAAAGTTTTTTTCGAAGGTGTTATCTTATAATGAGGGTACATTGGAGCAAGGTAAGTATCGGCCGCTTTGATAGTTGATTATGAAACTGGTCTGGTTACGTGCTTGGTATCTAGAATTGTCCCTACTAGTCCGGTGACCTTGTTTTCATCTTTTCACTTCCATATGTCAATGAATGAATGATTGTCAATGTAAACCATATGTATAAGAGAATGATTTCATGCTAAGTAGTAAGCTAAAATTGTATTATCAGTAAAAATATAATATGTGTTTATATTGTAAAAATGTATGATAATGATTGCCATGTCTCATAAAATCTGTAATGTACAGGCTACTTGACAGGGATATAGTCTGTAGACGGATGATAAAGGATTGATACAACGTAAAAGCTAAACTTGAGGATCTTGTTGAATAAACACTAAGTAGTCACTGCAGATGATTGAGAGGATCAAGAATGAAGCGTGCTTATTTAACCGGAGAAATCCAAAAATCCTAATAAAACATATAAGGAGGCGGTAGAAAGTGGTCTAGGTGAGCTGGACAGCAATAACAAGCGGTTCAGGGTGCTTGGATACCTGTTTACCCAATTATTTGGGAGAATATTCTGATATGTTTCAATGTTGGATGGTGGCATGTAAAATTCTGAACCTTGGCTGGCTGTGGATCTCTTCCTGTCGGTCTTTGGAATGCGGGAAATTTGGTTGTAATCTTTTTTTTAATAAAAGACAAATGGTATATATGGTTTGGTTGTAAACAATCTGTTAGCCTTCTTGTATTGATTTTTATGGTTCTTGTATTTAGGTTAAGTATGGTGTGTCATGGGAATCTATTAGATAGGGTCTTTAAACATAAACACACACACACACACACACACACACACACACACACACACACACACACACACACACACACACACACACACACACACACACACACACACACACACACACACACACACACACATAGGGTACGATACACAAATGTAAAGCTCATAGTATATCATCATATACCAAGCCAACATTATTTTCATCTTTGTCAGTATCTTCAGTGGCAAGGTTAATTTTAGCTTTTCCTTTGTGTTCGAAATATTCATTGTGATTGGTTACATGTGTGAAGGTTTATCTTTGAATCTACAGTACTTTGTATCATGGTTGTTCTTGCCACAAATGTGTCAAGGGTTGACTTCATAACAATCTTTTGAAAGATGATTTGTTCAGCCACAATGTATGTACTTTAGGCTACTTTTGTTGTTACGGTTGGAGCAGCTAGATGAGACAAAAGAGCACCATTTGTCTATGGTTAATGACCTTTAAGATTTTTTTGTGCTCTTGAAGAGAGTTTATTACATCTTCGTTTAGGAAATGTCTTTCTCTTTAAGTACTATTATGATTTGCCCAAAATTCGCATCAGGCATATCTTTGAGAAGCACAACAATTCTATCTTCATTTTCTATTGGGCCTTTAATATATGTTAATTGTGTAGTTCAGATACTTTTGAGCCGATTGATGAGAGATGATACATATTCTCCGAGCCCCATAAGAAATCCATAGAGTTGCATCTCTAATGAAATTTTGGAATTCTTGGCAATAGCACCAAAAGGTTGCTCTAACGTTTTCCATGCTTCGTGTGTAGTGGTGCAATTGTCTAAATAGTGTACAAAATTCGTATCAAGCGACGTGAGAAAAATGCATGGAGCTTACTCATCTTTAGATGCGAATGGTGCTAAGCTTTGTTGGGTTTTGATTCTATCACCCACATCTAGCCTCATTTCATTTCTCTCTTTTCTTCGTGGCTAGGAGGACAAGCAAGGGAGTTGATTTTGGCTGAAATTTCCTTTATGACATTTTGTACACTCACGGTGGATATGCTTAAGGAGGGAATGAAGATTGAATGCTCTTACCTACTTATGGCACTTATAATAGGATCAAGAAAATCTTAAGCTTACTTAAGCCTAACTTTGAGGATGAAGAATCACCTTCTGAGAAGAGGCATGATACTCTTATTTCCCCTAACTCTTCCTTTACTTCCTTTCTTACACTTTATTTTTTAGCTGACTACAGTTTAGGAAGAGGCAAATTTAAAAGCTTTACAAGAGGGAGAGGTCATAGCTTACTTATTAAACATCTTTTCGAAATGTGAACTTGTTGGCTGTTTCTACCATGTAGAGGATGGGTTCTACAATGCAGAGGGTTTAGATTGGACCCTATATATCTCCTTCCGATCCATAAGGGGCCTTTTCTGCCTAATGCTCAATATCCCAACTAGCCAAAGAATCCCACCAAGACCTGCATTCCCATGGGCCTCTTTACCCTCACTTGCATTGAGTATCTTGAATTCATTAGGGGGACTTTCCCACAGTTTGAAGAAACAAACCCCCAGCCACTATTTCACGAGAAAGAAAGATTGTTCAACACAGATATAGTCCACACACCAAAGTGATTGGATTTTATACGTTAGAAATGTATGCGATGTTCAATTTAGAGATTGTAAAACCCCCACACCATGCATTTGCACACACTTATCCTCACATTTTGCACAAAACCCTCTGCATTTGCACAAATCTTATGCATTCACATTTTGCACGAACACAACGCACAATTATTTAGCTTCACAAAGATGGAAAAACTTGTACATTGATCAAAAACTGTCTAGCAATGGGAAAGACTGGTGTCAAGCATATTTGCAAAAAGCTTTGGACACACATTCAATGCTGACAATGACATCTGCTTTACATATTTTGAGGGCACATTTGGAAGGGAGGAGAGAATCAAACGACACCAACACTCTACAATCAACATCAACAAAGCAAAATACTTTGAAGATTTTCCAGTAGGCCTTCACCTTTGATCTTTGACATTGGAGAAAGTATTTGACCTACCACCTAGTTTCCTACCAAGCTCTAGGGAAAGTGTATTTTGATCCTATAGCCACTTTTGTGGGGAGGATGCTTTGACTTTAATCATACAGCCTGCTGATAGATTCTCTAGGGATAGATACTTTTGTACTTTTGGGTAATACTATGATACACACAGGGAGACTTGTCGAGATGTGCGACACATCTACACCACCAACTACTGAGAACCAACTTTGCATTAGAAGACTACACATTTGACATCATTGATTATGCCATTGGATGGCCTCTTCCAACTTTTACCAATAATTTTTCCAACATATAAACCTCATAAGCACAAATTCAGGTTGATTTTTTAAGCATTAAATGGAATTTTTACAATCATACACAAGACATCACAACTTGCCTTAATCTAGTACTTACAAAACTCTGTAACATTTGTGCTACAAAAAGGACCGATCTTAAAGGGTGAAAGAACATATTGGTAGTACCACTATTCCACTTTTAGGGGTTACCTCTAGAGACTACTTTGGAAGGAGAAATGTGATTTATTAAAAAGAAAAGGGTAATTTTAAAAGGCTAATGGTCCACTAGTTTGAATGCTAAATTGTAAACCACTCATTGTATGGGAGGGATGGGTCACTTATTGCATGTAATGATGGAACCTGCTATCCTTCTTGCATGTCCCATTTTTTGCATTCCCATTCCCACTTGAAACTTTCTTTGTGGGTGCGCTTGAGGAGCAACTATGCTTTAAACTTCCTTCGTGTTAGGACTGCTTTCTTCCTTGCGGAGCTCTGCTCCACTTGAAAGGTAAACCCTAATCCCTATTCGAGCTTCTCTACATGTGTGTCATTCAGATTCCATGTCGTGTTTTGCATGTCCTATTTTTGCATTCCCACCCTATATGTACTTGAGCTACTCTACAGGCATTAGCCCTCCTCTTCCTTCTTTGCACAGGCTACACTATGAAGTCACTTGCCTGCAGTTTACCAAGCCACAGGATCTTGAAGAACAAGATGCAAGAACCTAGATTTGAAGATTTAGTCCCTTCCACCTAATGAGCTAGCAAAGTGAAGCAAACCCCTGCGTAGTCCAATAAAACTGAAGTTGAAGGGGGTGCTTGACTGCCTTGTCGAGTATTTTGCATCCAACTCAAAGGTGTCTAAAAAGTCATCAAAAGGTATGCATGCTTCTACTTTCATTGTGTTTTCCACTGTTGCAAGGGCTGCAAAACTGGTCTTTCAACAAGCTTTGTTTTCTGGTGCTTGCGGTGTTTGAGTATCCATGCCTATCCAGACTTTGCTACTCAATTGAGAAACTACATGAGGAGCACGGTCTCAGCCTAGATGGAAGGCTGCCTAAAGAGCTCATAGAAAAAGATATCCTTGAGGAGGAGTGACTGAGTGTTTTCAACTGCTTGCACAAGAAAAACACGAAGCTATTTCTTCACCATGTGAGGGATGAGTTTGTCGACAAGTGTAGGATTTTATACCAAAAGGTATATCAGGCGGCCCCATCCAATGGTGAACTACTAGCAAAATTTGCACTGAGATTTTTGTATGAGAGGTGTCAAGCAGCATCGACTGGTCCGACCACACATTGGATTGCATGGGCAAGGTTTGGTGGAGTTGTCCTTGATAGTTGCAAGATGGAGAAAAGGGGGTTAGAGAGGAAGATCAACAAGTTTCGTGTTGATTATGACTTCATCAATAGAGAACAATTTGTCTGTGACGGTGCCTTATCATCAATACCAACAATGTCGAAAAGCTGCAGGCACATGAGGGAGTAGAGAAGCCGATGTATATTTAGCAGGTACTGAACATGGCATAGGGAATCAATGCCAAGGAGGATGACTTGCAAAAGAAGTTGGATGGGGTGAAAGTGCAGCTGCATGAGAAGAGGAACACGTGGCTCAGAAATGAAGGGTTGTTCTCTGCTTACAGTGGCTTCTATACTTAATTGGAGCAACTAAACAAGGACTTGGAGGTGCTTAAGAACTCACCGAGTTTTGATCTAAGAGAGGTTGACTGCAAGGGGGAAGAGGTCAAAGACATCACCAAAATGCTATCCAAAGGAGGTCCCAATAATTATTTGGCCCACGTTTTAAAGAAGAGTTGGACTCCTTGCAGGTGAGCTTGTTGCTCAAAGTGCAAGAAAAGTGTTTGTATTGCTTTGAAATTACTGAGAAACTACTTGAGCTATGCATGAGTGGTTATCATGCTAAATAAGGTGCATAGAAAGTGCTTAGAGACTGCTTCATAGTGCTTACTAGTACAGCCGGCCGCCTTCGCCTTCGGTGGCCTCTCTCTCTCTCTCCCCCTCTTTATCGCGTGCAACTGGGCTTTTTTTCTTTTTGGACTTTAGCCTTCAGGTCGCAAATTGCGACACGTGTAAAGGGGAGCCCTTTCGCCATATTATGTTAGTAGATGAGGTGCTTAGATAGTACTAAGAAGTGACTCATACTGCTCAATGGACCTTAGGAAATGGCTAGAAGTGCTTAGACACATCTCAAAAGTGCTAAGAGGTGATGCAACTCCTTAGATGTGCTTCACAGTGAAGCACTTCCTTAGCAATGCTGTGCTTATAAGTGCATTGAAAGAGCTTCAAAGTGCTTACATGGGTCATTGGAAACTGCATAGCAAGTGGTTAGAAACTGCTTAGCAAATGGTAAGGAACTGCTTAGAAGAGCTTCATAGTGCTCAATGGTGCTTAGAAGTGCATAGAAAGAGCTCAGTGCTTAGAAGGTCTTTGGAAACTGCTTAGCAATTGGTTAGCAACTTTTTAGAAGTCCTTCATAGTGCTCAATGGTGCTAAGAAAGTGCTTATAAAGTGCCTAGAAGTGCTTAGAAACAGTCTACAAGAGCTTAGAAAGAGCCTCAAAGTGCTATGGGGGGATTAGAAAGTGCTTAGGAAAGCTACATAAAGCGGTGTAGCAACTGCTAAGAAGTGCTTTATAGTGGTGAATGGTGCTTAGAAAGTACTTCAAAATGCTTAGAAAGAGCTACAAAGTGCTTACAAGGTCATCAAAAGCTGCTTAGCAAGTGGTTAGCAACTTTTTAGAAGTCCTTCATAGTGCTCAATGGTGCTAAGAAAGTGCCTAGGAGTGCTTCGAAACAACCTCAAAGTGTTATGCGGGGGTTAGAAAGTGCTAAGCAAAGGTGCAAAAAGTGGTGTAGCAACTGCTTAGAAGTGCTTTACAATGGTCAAATGATGGTGCTTAGAAAGTACTTCGAAGTGCTTAGAAAGAGCTACAAAGTGTTGTGAGGTGATTAGAAACTGCCTAGCAAGTGGTGACAAAGTAGTGTAGCAACTGCCTAGAGGTGTTTTGTAGTGCTCAATCTTGCTTAGAAAGTTCATAGAAGTGCTTAGAAAGAGCTAAGAGAGCACTTGTGCTTATAAGTGCTTAGTAATAAGAAAGTGCATGGAAAGTGCTTTTTTGGTGTTTCAAAAGTTCTTGCCAAGCCTTCTTCAATCCGATTTAAATTGTTAAGAATAAGTTGGATAGCGCATTTAAGTGCAACCAAGCAACAAATGATCTTATTCTTTATTGTTGTCTTTGCTATGGTTGACAGGATAGCATGAATGCTTTGAAATGTGAATCACGGTTCTTGACATCTCGAAAAGCGTTCATGGATACAACAATTCAATACATGCAGGAGGAGAGTACAACCTTCATGGTGCCTTCACCACCTACAATGGCCTCTTTTTTGAAACCTGTTGCACATATTGGTGGCGAATGTGTTGCATGTGGAAAACCCCTCTTAGCTAACCACATGGCAGGGGCTTTCTTGTTGGAATGTCAACATAAGTATCACCCATTTTGCTTTGCATTATTGTACATCATCAGGTCAAAGTACACCTACCCAATGTGCACTATAAAGATTCTAAAGATTGCCAAGTGTTGGACGCTCGTAACTGCATACACAGAGCATGGGGGTGAGTTCACTATACTCAGCTTAATTCCACTTACCATGAGATTAGTATGTCAAGAGTCTAACATGATCACAGAAACCAATGCTAAGAAAATTTATTCTCTGCTTCGATTTGATGAATACAACACATAACTATCTGATGGTCTTCAGTTGTTCAAGGACACAACTATGGATGACAACCCTCCTTGCAAAATGGATGCTGCAACAATAGTGATTGAGGAGAATCAAGGCAAGGATGCTATTGTGGATGACTCCCGCAAGCTCTCAACCCACAATCAAGAAGGTGAAAAATAACATTGTTGTAACGTTTCATTTTGTTGGACTAACTTTCTATTGTTTTACCCTAAATCTTGCTGTGATCCTAGAACCGAAAACTGCAGATAGCCTGATGGCCCCAAGGCTGAACTAATAGTGGTTAAGGAGAACCATGGCAAGGCTACCATTGTGGACAACTCTAGTAAGCTATCAACCCACAACCAACAAGGTAAAAAAGAACATTGATGTAGCGTCCCTACTTGTTGGACAAGCTTTCTATGTTTTACCCTAAGCCTTGCTATGATCCTAGAATCAAAAACAACAAATAAAGTGTAGTGCCCCGAGGATGTGGAGACGTTACGGGCAATTGCAAAAACACTGAAGAAGAAGAGTAAGAGAAAATTGGAGGAAGGACTTCACCCTCTAGATCCAAAGAAAAGTACTAACCATGACCCCCCCAAAATCCGTGCACAACGAAAACTTAAAGTTTCATGTGCTATTTACTTTTTTCAAATATAAGATATTTTTTTGTCTCGTGTGTCAATCTCCACTTCAATGAGTAAAAGTACAAGTCTTTGGTAATGTTAGACACCGGAGACAGGTGGTACTAGACTTGAAGACCACAGAGAGCCGTTTCCATCCTATGGTGGTAGAGGACGAGGATGACACAACAAGCTACGAGTACGAGATTGAGACGGCTTATGAGAAGAAGGCTACATTGATACCAAGGAGGAGGAAATCTGAGGATGATATGCTAATGATTGATGCCAATTTGTTTGGTGTCACTATAGAGGGCTCTCATGAAAAAGAGGAGATGCAACCGTAGGTTTATGGCATAGGTGCGGAAAAGGTAGCTGGTATGTTAAGTGAAGATTTGACCAAGAAAGAAAAAGAAGTCAATGTACAATTGTGTGCATCCTTTCCAAATTTATTTGCAGCAAAGTACAAGGATCTGTGAGGTGCAAAGGATGTAGAGCACAATGAAGGGTACAAGCCAAAGGCACAAAAGCCAAGAAGATTACGAGAAATTCAAAAGGAAGCCCTCTGCCAGGAGATCAATTAATTGTTGGATGTAGGTATTATATACCTCGTGAAGGAGTCGGAGTGGGTTTCTCTAGTAAAGAATGGGAAATGGAGGGTGTGTGTCAACTACAAGCCATTAAATGCAGCTGCCAAGCAAAATCACTACCCATTGCCGTTTCAAGACAAGATATTAAATCAGGTAGTTGGCCATGAGAGGTACTCAATCATGGATGGGTTTTTATGGTACTTTCAGATAGGGATCGCACTTGAGGACCAACATAAGATGACATTTATCTCTCCATGGGGATGTTTTGCCTACCGTAGGATGCCATTGGGGTTGGTAAATGCCTATATCACTTTCCAAGATTGGATGAACAGGGTGTTTGGTCCCTACTTGGGCCGGTTCATCATGGTCTTTATGGATGATATATGGTGCTATAGCTCAAGGGTGGAGCATTTGTCAAAGTTGCGGCTATCTTTACAGTGGCACGATGAAGCAGGTGGTCAATTGAACCCTAAGAAGTGCAAGCTAGCACAACCTAGAGCATAATTATTGGGCCATGTGTTTTTGCACATTGGGATTGAGTGGATTTAGATAAGTTCAAGGCTCTAGTCCTGATGGAGTCTCCCTCTAGTGCTCAAGGTTTGGCCTCATTTGTGCAAGAGTTGAAGTATCTATCACGGGTTTTTTGGATGCTATCGTAGTATGTGTATCCTCTACAAAAGAGGGCCCAATAGGTTCATGGGTTTGGATGGGATGAAGAAGATCAGGAGGCCTTTGACATGGTGAAATAATTCTTGTGTCAATTGCCAATGGTGTGTTCTCCAAACCAAGAGGACGATTTTTATATATTGCTATGACAGTGGGGTCGGTGGCTATTGGAGCGGTGTTGTTGCAAAAGGTAGGGAGAAGTTACAAAGCTATCTCCTTTGAGAGAAGGATAATAAGTCTTGGAGAGGCGACCTATACCAAAGCGGAGCAGTGGGTGATGGAACTAGTTTTTTTCTTGCAGGAAGTTTAAAGTGCATCTCATTGTGCGTAAGTTCTATGAGGGAAGAGATCATGAAGTGGGTGTTAGAGCTAAAGGAGTTTGGGTTCGAGTTTAAGATCAACCACACTAGTCCGTCTCACCAAAAAGGAGCCAAACATGGAGGAAGAATTTACCATGTGGTTTGATGGTGCAAATAGAAGGGTGATCTAGAAAGCAGGTGGAGGTGTGGTGATATAGGATCCACACGAAAAAGTAATCTTTTCAAAGGTCCATGATTTGGAGGATGTCCACACCAACAATGAAGCAAAGTACCTCTCCCTCCATCTCTGTTTGAAGCAATGCGTGGAGTTTGGCATTTCCAGGTTGATAGTGAAAGGGGATGCGTTGTTGGTCATCAAGAAATTGTTGGGCCAATGGCAAGTAAAGTGGGATTCCTTGAAGCATTGGTTTTTTTCCATTTAGAAGCTGTTAAAGATCTTTGAAGATGTCCAATTCAAGCATGTCGCAAAATTAGGCGACAAACCAGCTAGCAAGTAGCAAAGTACAAGTACATGCTGCAAGTTTATATGCGGCCCCAACTGCTTACACAAGTAGGTAATCATTGAAGGAGGTAGAAGATTTTTTGGGTACAAGGCAATGTCCAGAGGGTCTTTCCAAGTTGCAGAGAAGAAGAGTAGTGCAGAGAGCTTGCAAGTTTACACTAATAGGTGAAGACTTGATGACGTACGACAGAGACGGGGTGTTAAGGAGAGTGCTATACAAAGAAGAGATTAGCTTGGTGTTGGAGAAATGTCATGAGGAAAGCGGACACCAAAATAAAGACCAGATGCTGTTTTGAGTATTAAGAGCAGGTTCTTGGTGGCTTTCTATAGTGAGGGATGTGCACTATTGGTGCAAAACCTGCCACGCCTGCAAAACCATGGGTGAAAATGTTTGGTAACCGAGTCGTAGGGGGCCATCATCGTTGAAAATTCTTTCAAGAGGTGGGGTTTGGATGCTATCGGTCCACTCCCTAATTCTAAAAGTGGTAAGAAGTACATTGTGGTAGCCATCAACTACCTCACAAGGTCATTTTGGAATACCTTGGGTGCTCATTTTTTATAGAGGTCAGAGATTTAGAAGCAAGCTTACGCGTGCATTGGTCGAGAAGCTGGGAATTCAACATCGGTGGTCTTTACCCTACCATCCTCAATGTAATGGTCTAGTAGAGAGTTCCAATGGGCAGATCAGCAAGATGCTAACGAATTATGTGTACAAGCAGAAGACCGAATGGGAAACCAATTTAGAGAAGTGTCTATGAACGTACATGACATCTTACAAAGTGGCTACCAATTTCACTCCATTTGAGTTGGTCTATGGTAAGGAGGCAGTGTTGTTAGTGCATGCACAACTAAGTGCTCTGAAGGGTATGTGGGGCATCAACGCCACTTTCCGAGAGGTTTTGCAGGACCGGATTGTCAACCTTGAAGCATTGCAGATGGACAAAGAAGCGGCAGCGGACTACACTGTGAAGCAGCGAGAGAAGCGAGTGGGCCAAGTTCAATAAGAGTCTGTCATACAAGAAGATAGAAGAAGGAAACTTGGTGATGAATTATGTAATGGAAATGGCCTATGAACTTTGAGAATAGCGAAATTAAGAGAATTAAAGTGAACACTTTTGTGAGATCACTTTGAGAACATAGAGGGTGAACTTAATTGATGGTAGCAACATGAACATAGTACTTAATTAACTTGGCATGAACAATACTTTTCCAAGAGAGAGAGTATTAGAGAACATGACAATAGTCGAGGACCGGATTTACTTGGAGCCGGTCCCCCCTCCAAAAGGCGTTTGTATTATAGATTCTCCCATCAAGAGAGACTTGGTACAGTACAATCTTTGTATTCCTTGTGACCTTGGTGATGCTATGAATATGAAAAGCTTCATGCATCAAGAGCATAACATAAACTTTGCAAAAAACATTAACTATCCCAAGGCCTCAAACACCTTCGAAGGTGGAGAGAGCTAGCGAGGAATGAGGGTAGGGAAGAGGAAGAAGAATCATTCATAGGAGAAAGAAATAGTTCCTTACTTATCATCACTCTTCTTGCTTAGCATAGTATAATAGCATAGTAATGAAGATGAAGAAGATGGCAAGCTTAAGCGTTGAAGCATGACTCTTGGTTGGATTTGCATTCCATAGACAAGATTGTTGGTGTAGGCTCTCAACTTCTCAACAAGCTTGGAGAAGGAGATGGAGCTCTTGCACTTTGCTCTCCACACAATGAGAGAATGTGTGTGTGTGGAAGAGTATACCCCCCCCTCTCATGCTTGGTCCACCTCTCTCTCTCTCTCTCTCTCTCTCTCTCTCTTTCTCTCTCTCGTATTATTTAACTATATTACTTGGACATGTGTCCTCTTTTTTCTCTTTGAGAGAAAGAACCTAATTATGTATTTTTATGCATCTAAATTCTCATTGGATCTCTTTTAAAGCCTATCCAATAGGATTCAAGCACATTATGAGGGCCACATGTGGAGGATTTTGACATGTGTATTTTATGCTTCTTAAGTCATTTGGTTTGAATTGAACACTTCAAGCACTTAGTCAATAAGACATGGAAACCGTTTATGCCTCTTAAGAGTTTATCTTTGAATTGAACATTTCAAGAACCTTAGTCATTTAAGCATAAAAATCACCTCAAGCTTTGGGCAAGGTTCCCAGAACCACTTTAAGTATCTTAGCACCTAATGCTTGGGTAGGATTCCCACCTCAAGGTTGGCCCTAGCTTGCCTAAGGTCAAAGGACTTTTTATCACTAACTTTTGGAGGTCTTTAATGAAGCTAACCCTAAGGTATTTTAAGCTCCATTAGATGCACGTTGCTCTTTGATAGACTACCTCGTTTTGGATCCCTATTGAGATGTAACCATCTCTCTTCTTGGTCCCTTTTTGAGGTAAATCTAGAAGCACTTATTGCACATTGCTCTTTGATCGTCTCCTTTTGGACCCCTATTGAGATGCAACCATTTCTCCTTTTTGGTCCCCCTGTTGAGATAGGTTTAGAAACACATATCTATATCCTAACTCTTGTTCCCCTTTTATCTTCCCATATTAAATGATTAGTTTAATATGAGAAAATCATTTGGTAAAGTATGAAACCTACTTGGACTTCACCTTTCAGAAGAAGTTCAAGAAAAGTGGACAGGTCAATACAAGGTGCAGAGGGCCTTTCCTAATGGAACCTATCAGCTGGTGAGAGCTAATGGTAAGCTGCTTAGGCACAGGGTGAATGATGTGTGGCTCAAGCTGTACTTTGACAGAGGTTTGGTGCATGATGTGCATCGAATTGCAGCCAAGGGGGGTGGGAAACCCACCTAGAAAGGAGAAGTGTACGAAGGAGATGAAGTTTTGTACATAGCTTGTACATATGGTTGTGATTTGTGAGTGCTTTTGGTTGTCTGTTTAGTGTGGCAGTTTTTAAAGTTTTGTAAATATGCTTTTGGTTGATCAGAATATTCGAGAAGGGGGTTTCAAAATGATGGTGCAATCAAATTTGGTCGGGCCTAAGAGTGGTGCCACGCTATGCTAAGGCTGCAAACACGTGCATGGCAGAGGCTAAAGCTGATATGAAGGTCTTGGGCAAGCAAAGGGCAATGGAAGTGTATGCTTGATGCGGATTTTTAGGCCAAAGGGGCTCCAGAAAGGGCCAATTGGGATGGATATTCAAGGTGTCCAAAGTGCGGGATTTTCGCTTTGGAATGTAGTGTTCAAGATGCTCTTCAAGCCCATTTGAACGGCTCGTAAGTTATGGCAATTTGAAGATTAAAGGGTTTGCAGATCCCCAGCTGATAGGGCAAGAGGGGACAGGTGGCCAAAGATAAAGTGAGCAGATAGACTTGTAGAGATTCACCTGTGGAGCATGCCGGTCTTCTCGAATTGCCAACCGGAGCCCGAACAGGAAAGATATGGCTAGTGGAGGATTTATCAGGGGCCAGTTATGGGGCACTTTGACCACATCAATAGACGTGCCATCTAGTGTGTTTTTTGAGCTTGACTAGGTTCAAGAATGTGGTGTACATCACGTAGAGTTTACAAGAATTAACGGCTCATCAATTGGAGTTGAAGGCAGCTAGATATGCCAAGTGGAACTTGGCGGCAATCGCTTGTCGAGTGGCATCCAGTGATTTTTTCCCTTTTTTGCGGCCTTGGATGGCTGGTGCGACGAAGTCCGAAACCAATGGGATTTGCACAAGTTTAAGTTCGAGTTGAAGGCTTCCAGGTGGATTTTGCGGTTTGAAGATTGGGTCCCTAAGCAGGGAGTGGCGTCTTGAGAGAGTTGGGATTAAAAAGGGCGAGTTTTTTGTTTTTTCAAGGAGGTTGGAGGGTGGGCATTCGTGGTGGCCCCACGTGCCGTGAACATAAAGTAGGGATTCCCATGAGAAATGTTGATACCGCATTTTGGTCACCTATGCTAAATAAGTTTACTAGAGCTAGGCAACGTGGGATGGTTATGGCTGCGTGGCCGGTGAGCTCTGCTCGTGTCCCAACACCCGACACTCGACACTCCGGGTGGGCTGGAGGTTTTCGGCAGTGGTGGCGGCATCTAAGAGTGCGACGACGGCGATCGATCGTTGAGCAAAGTAGTTTGCACTGATGATGTGGCAGCTTGTAAAAGGGCATGTTCCCACGCCTAATTGGGCACCCATTTTTTATTAAGAACAAGCTTGGGAGCACTAGCGCTAGTGTCCCCCCCTTCCCCGAGGTCTCAAGAAGGCTAGCAGGGAGAGAGAGTGTTGGGGAATTAGTCTAAAGGCCTCAAGCCTCATATAAAATTGACAAATTTGGAGCCAAGGAGGTCCAATCAAATTCAAGTTACTAAAAAGGGAGGGACCCCTCTATAAAACCCCATTTTCCACTCATTTGAGGGGCTTTTTCCCAGTTTTGGAACTGCGGAAGGTTGAAGAAAGCCAAGAGTGTTGCCCTTGGGGCTATTTTTTTTGTGTGAGCCCGCCGAGAGGTGTTGTTATGGTTGCACAAGCACTGTGAAATTCAGAGCCATTTCCCCCCGTTTCTGGCGTCATTTCCCCGTTCCCTTGTCCTTGATCTTTCTTTTTGCATTTGTGTTGATGTCGGCCGACTATCTCAAAGAACCAGGTACAGACTCTGGCTTGGCAACACACTCAACTCCAGCCCAGGACTCACAGGTATAAATGGGGGTGTCGAGGCTCAGATGTGCAGGGATGGTGAAGCAGTGCTCTGTGCAAGGCTCCTACCAAGACGACTACGTACAAGATAATAGAACTGGCCCAAAAGGACTACTCATATGTACAACCATAAAGAGCCACCAACGGCTCATAAATGTCTAGTCAGCTAAGTCTATCTCCAAACTGAGTGGTGGTGGTGACCTGGCCACGATGTCCACTAGACCACCGTAGGTACCCTGCCACGTGTCACTCCCAGCCCAAAGGGTCCGTCCAGTGTGAACCAAACCAACTGTAGCTAATTGTCCAACTGTCTGCCTATCCTGTGAAGTGACAAGGTAGCCCTGCTACAGGTTGCCCGCCACAAGACCGCTCACCGTCTCGGTGAGAGGAAGACTGAAACTGTGAAAGAAAACTACTAGTATGTACAATGGTGAGCTCCTGAATTTGTCATCCAAGAGATAGAGTGGTGGCCACTACTGCATCCGAAGTATCAGCCTCTGGAGGTGGAGCCATCAAATCGATTGTGGGGCCTTGCTGTATGTGAGCTCTCCTGTCAGTAAGTGTGTTTCCTGAGAAATGACCAGCCACCTGCTGCTGGGCAGATGGTAGCACCTGTCGTGTAGTGTACTGAGGACGTCGAGTAATAGAGCCATGGCGATGTGCTCTAGCAACTCCATCACAACAAGTCATATTTTGCATCTGAGGCAATGGTGAAGACTGAAACCCCTGAGGAGGAGGATACTGTTGTTGTTGTTGATTGTAGTATTGAACGGGAACTGGAGTCTGTGAGTAAAGTCCCATAAACTGCTGAGAAGGACCCATTGTTGCATGCTGCATTGGTGTACCTGCTCCAGTCCACCCATATCCCATACCCATCATCGTAGGCTACGTTGCCCTATTTTCATGTAACAGCAATTCTCTAAATCCTTGTAGTTGATTCTGAAGGTCACTAATCACTTGAGACTTTAACTTCAGGGCCTGTTGGAGTGCGAAAATATTGGCATCCCTATCAGCGATGGCGCTCTCAGCAACCTTCAGAGCTCCCTCCATAGCTGCATAAGTAGCTGCGTGACGCTGGTGTGTGGCTGCTAAACGCTCTGCTCCCAGCTCAATGGTGGCAATGGCTTGCCTAGACTCCTGCAATATATCCTCAGATAGCCGAAAAAATGATGTAGAGTCTGACCTTGTGGAAGGTCCTATAGCAGTGTCAGGGTGAAGAGAGCTGGCAAGTGGTACATCTGGTGGGACTGGTGTGACAAGTGGCACTGCTCACGGTGGACTAGGCGCATGCCTCTCTGTCGAAGTAGAGATGGTGGGAGTGGTTGCCGCAGGACTAGGCATAGGAGAAGAAGCAATTGCCACTGGGACGTGGGAGCTAGTCACTGTGGTAGGGGTAAAAATAGCAGCAGTAGAGAGAGGAACATACACTGTAGAAGCCATAGCTCTGACATGCATAGTGTGATCTGCACCACCTGAACTTACCAGCGAATCAGTAGCGACCGTATGCGAGGAACGTCGAACTGGTTGCTTCACTCGAAGCTGTTGGCTTTTCCGAAATTGGCAGGGATACTAAAGATTCTATTGTGTCCTTCACTACCTTTGCTCTCTTTTTTTTTGGCTTTTCAGATAGATCCATTGTTTGTTCAATATCTTTCCCTTTTCCCTTAGAGCTTTTACGCCGCAACGCCGCATCCACATCCATAGGACTAACAGGTATATTAGTGACCCAGGCCAACATCGGAGCTACGAAGCATTGAAAGCTAGATTGCACAGATTGCACCTGAGCTCTAAATCTTTTTGCCCGCGACTATAAAGAGGTAAATAAAATTTGATGAAAGCCACACGGGATGGTGTGGATGAGGCAGTATAGGCCTTTGCAGTGCGAGAATATAGTAGGCACGTCACATCTGGCCTTGCCCTTGCCCTGACTGACTTTAGGATCTCGGACCAAAAAGTAATACTTGAAAATGGCCCCGAGCTTTTTATTCCTTGCATAGTCAGCATGACTCGTACTAAGTAGCTCTTTGCATGCCTCTATTGTCGCATCTTTCGAAAGTTGTGAATAGGTTCGCGTAGCCGGTTTTACTGCAATAAAGGTTGTCATCCCCAAAGCGTTACCAATTCGTGTAGCAGTCAGTGGGTGTCCTCTGACTTTGGGAAAAAACTTGAGGAGTGCATGCACCATATCCATGGGGATATCAGAAGGCAGATCGATGTCTGCTAATGCTGACAAACCTACCTTGTGTAGCTGGTCTTTTGATAAGACTTCTCGAAGGGACGGATGAGGCTGCTGCAGATGGAAGTTCAGTATGAACTTCGTTTGGGTCTTGGAAGGAGGCCGAGGAATTTGATGACTCAATACCTGCATGATGGCTTTCCTCTTCTTTTGGTTCTTTGCAGCTTCTTCTTCTTCATCCTCTTCCTCTTCCTCGTTGCTCGAAGACTCTGAGTCGAAAGCAGAGCTTGAGTCGGATGCCTTGTAATTTTCATCATTGTGATTAATGGAGGACACATCTATGAGGCCATGGCTAGAGGTATCCACATCCTCTTCCTCTGCAGAACTTTGGGATGTCTCACTTGGCCTCTCACCATCAGTTGGCCTCTCTGGAGAGAGAGCTCTTTTCTTCCTTACTTGCTTGCTTGTACCAGCCATCGTAAAGAAAGCTCCCTAGTTGTGTCAATCTGCAGTGTGCAGGGTGAACTCTGGAAAAGCTTGATTAAGCAAGAAGCGAGTAGCCTGTCCTTTCAAAAGCGATGGATGATTGAAAGCACACGATGGATGTTTGAAAGCAAGCGATGGATGCAGGCGGAATTGGGCGAGGGGTTTAGTTAGCACGAGCAGGCGGAATTGGGCAAGGGGTTTAGGTACGTTACGAGCAAGGGGATGGGTAGAGGATAGGGGCGAGGGGAGTAAGGGGTAGGGACGAGGGGGTTAGGGAGGGTAGGGGCAAGGGGAGAGAGTGGATAGGGACGAGGGGGTTGAGGGAGGGTAGGGGCGAGGGGATTAGGGAGGGTAGGGGCGAGGGGGTTGGGGGAGGGTAGGGGCGAAGGGAGAGAGTGGATAGGGGCGAGGGGGTTGAGGGTGGGTAGGGGCGAGGGGGGAGAGTGGATAGGGGTGAGGGGATTAGGGAGGGTAGGTTCAAGGGGGTGTGAGAGGCTAGGTAGGGGCGAGGGGGTTGGGATAGGGTGGGGGCGAGCAGTAAGGGAGGGTAGGTAGGGGCGAGGGGGTGTGGGATAGGGTGGGGGCGAGTAGTAAGGGAGGGTAGGTAGGGGCGAGGGGGTGTGGAGAGGGTAGGGTAGGGGCGAGGGGAAGTAAGGGAGGGTAGGGGCGAGGGGGTTGGGATAGGGTAGGTGCCTCACTTAACGTCTTTCAGGAAAGCACCAATACAGGGAACTCAGGGTAAAAAGCAATATTGGGTAGGGTTGAGTGAAAAAGCAAAGCTAGCAGTAAGCAAGCAGGAGGAAGTAGTAAGCGAAAGCACAAAGCAATATAGTAAGGAGCAACTAGTTGCAGCAGCGGCTTGGAGTCCAAGGTAGAGAGAGAGAGAGGGATAGAGAGCGTAGATGCTGCAGAATTTATAGCCAATGGCCTATCAGGGCTTCCACTTGATATAGTGCTTGTGAGCAGTGTGAGAGAGATGTGCCAGAATGTCGAGAAGATCCATATTCTATCTGATTAGAGTTGTACTTGCCAATTTGAAGAGATCCACAAAGAGAGGGAGAGGTGTTAAGCTGTAAGGACCAGAGATAGAGATACCCACGATAGAGATAGACACGAAGACAGAGAGAAACAGGAAGCTCATTATCAAATCAATTTGTGAATTCCAATAATTAGAAAGAAAAAATTCAAGAGTAGCTCGAATCCAATTCGAATTATGTCAATGTGAGGTGAGAAGGAGTTTGATGTATGCATAAAACACGAGAATTTTTACGATAACACAGATTACACTGAGATGAGAACTTGAGATAAGGTAAATCTGAGAAGAGGGTTAATTGATCGATGGAGAGAGCCGAAAATTGAGACGGGACAGTCATACAATTGTATGTGGGAGTTATAACACAACCAGATTCTATAGAGTCAGGCAAGTGAGTGATAGCACTTTATTCTTGATCCATTTACCAGTGGCAAAGGAACGCCTTCCAAAGTGACTAACTGCACAGCCCCCTGTGGCAAAATCTCATGTACCTTGAAAGGCCCTTGCCAGGCTGGGATCAACTTCTTGGCTTTCTTCAGATACTTAGCTTGATAGAGTAGCACCAGCGAGCCTTGTATTATTTTCGGCCGTCGGAGATGGCGATCATGCCACGCTTTGCAACGAATCTGCTCAGCTTGCAGAGCATGTGAAGCTAAACGGCGGCTTTCATCCAATAAGGTGAGACGGGATATAGAAGCAGATTCCATGCCCCAACTAGCACGCAGACTGCCCACCCTAGGGGATCCGAAGTTGAACTCAAATAGAGCTATGGCTTCCAAACCGAAAGCGAGTTGAAAAGGCGTGTGATTCGTTGTTGCTTTGAAAGATGTGCGGTATGCCCAAAGAGTGGCGTGCACAACCTGAGCCCACGATGCTGGATGGAGATGACATGCTTTCCACAGGAGGGCGATGAGAACCTTGTTGGTGCTCTCGGCCTGCCCATTGGCTCTAGGGTAATAAGAGCACGACTTGCGATGAAAAATCTTGTAATTGGCCAGCAAAGTTGAGATCATGTCATTGACAAAATGATTGCCCCTATCACTGGTGATCTCTAAGGGACATCCAAATCTGCATAAAATATTTTCATATAAAAATTTGGCTAATGTATTGCCAGTGCAATCTACTGTCGCCACTACCTCTACCCACTTTGTTGCATAGTCTGTAGCCACTAGCAGATATTTGTGATTACCTGGTTGAGCCGGGGGATATATTGGACCCACAAAGTCCAAGCCCCATCTCTCAAAAGGTAGCCACGCCATCGAGACCTGCAGAGGACGGTTGGATTGCTTACTTGGCTTCGGCTCACAGCGCTGGCACACATCACAAACCTTAGAATATGCTATTGCATCCTTAAAAACGTAGGGCCACCATAGACCACTCTGTAGAATCTTATGGGCGGTGATGTGACCAGGGAAATGGCCACCAGTGGGACCATTGTGGGCATCCTCCAGAATATGCTCCACCTCATGGGGCAAGACACAACGCTTCAGAACACCATCTGGTCTCGATTTGTAGAGCTGGCCCCCAATCAGAGTGAAAGGCCTGGACTTCAACAACAATCTCCTCTTCTGCAGTGGAGATGCCTTCTTTGGGTACAGCCCACTAGATAGAAAATGTAAGACCTCGCCGTACCATTCCGGTGTTGTATCGATTTTAAAAAGACTGCTATCTGGAAAGTCATCCGCAATCCCGGTAGCTTCTTCACCTTTGTGAATGCGAGAGAGGTGGTCAGCCATTACATGATGCTTACCAAGACGGAGTACCACTTCAAAATCAAACTCTTGGAATAGGAGGAGCCATTGCCATACTCGACCTGCGACTTGTGGCTTATTAAGCAGATAGCACAATGCATGGTGATCAGTAATAATTGTGAAGTGGACCCCTAGCAAATAGTGACGAAATTTTTGTAGAGCATACACTATAGCCAAACCTTCCCTCTCTGTGGTACTATAGTTGCGCTCTACTTTGGTGAGCAGGAGACTTGCATAATGTACACGGCGATCCAAGTTGAACTCTTTGCTAGGCTGAGTCAGCACAACACCCACAGCCAGCAGAATGGCATCTGTATGCAAATGAAAAGGTAGGGCCCAATCCGGGGCAACTAGAATAGGCGCTTCAGTGAGGCGTTTTTTGAGGTATGCAAATGCTTCGGCCTCAGGTGTTGACCACTGGAAGGGAACAGCAGCACTGGTGAGCCGGGTCAATGGTTGAGCCACCTGTGCATACATACGTATAAACCTGCGATGAACACCTTTCGGATTTATGGGAGGAGGTAACTTCAAGATGGCCAATATCTTCTCTGGGTCAGGTGCTAAACCTTGAGCAGACACCACATGGCCCAACAGTGTGCCCTCGTTGACCAAAAAATGACACTTGTTCGGATTGAGCTTCAAATGTGCCTCTCTGCATTTGAGGAAGACTGCAGAGAGCTGAGCAAGATGCTCTTTTAGATTTTCTATTGGGGTCGAACATTGAGCACCCAAGAAGGTGGAAAAGTCGTCCATGAATATGCGAAGGTGATCAGTAAGTAGAGGACAAAAGATGAGATATACTATGCGATTGAAAGAAGGCGGTGCATTTTTAAGCCCAAAAGACATTCTAGTGTAGATGAAAATACCCCAAGGAGTCACAAAAGCTGTTTTGACTTGGTCGTCAAGATGTATTCCTAACTGATTGTAGCCGCTGAACCTGTCCATAAAACTATACAGTACATGGCCAGCGACATCTTCGAGGACTCTCTCAGTGAAAGGGGTCGGAAATCCATCCGGGATTGTGACCTTATTCAGAGCCCGGTAGTCGACGCAAACTCGAATTTTGTTGGACTACTTCTTTGGGGCAATAACCATAGGGGACAACCATTCTGAGTGCTCTATTGCTACAATAATACCTGCTTCTTGCATTTTTCCAACTCGATTTTGACTGCTTCTGCATACTTGGGATTCAGTTTGTAAACCCGTCCTCTGACCGGCTTAGCCCCCTCAACCAGAGGAATTGTGTGGACTCCTAGCTTTGCTCGGATTCCTTCCAAATCGTGTAAAGACCAGGCAAACATATCCTTGAAAGAGCGCATGAAAGAGATTACCAGGTCGAGTAGAGCGGGGTGATCCCATAACCAAGCGGCTAACAAGATGGGCTGATGGTTGTCAGGGCCGCTTAGGTTGATCTCTGTAACTGGGTCAGGCGGTGCCGTGGGCGAGGCTGCGTCAGGGAGAGAAGACCGTGCCCCCTCTGTGAGCTTTTGGACATTATGAGCTGGCATCTGATCAATGTTGAAATCAACATACTCTTCCTGCAACCATCCTGATGGAAGCTCTGTGAATGGTAAATCCTCAGATACCTCAAAGTGCTCCGGCATGGGTAGAGAGTCAGATGGAGTAGAGGCTAAGGAAGGAGTTGGGGTGTTGGCCAACTCTTGCAAGGGAGACTTTTCCCCCCTCTGGTCCACTTGGTTCTGGCGCACTTGGCTGACTGGGATTACTGGCTTCAGGTGTAGCTTCAGGTGTAGGATCAGGGGGAGAGGGTGAATCTGTTGGCAAAGGTTGAAGAGAGACTACATAGCATGGCATCGAAGAGGTAGCTTCTAACCACTGCAGTAAGTCTTCATCGGACCCATCAGGAGGGACCGACTGCTCCAAGTCAGGGTTGGACTCTACTGACAAAGAGCTATGCTGAACGACCGGATCCATACCTCCTTCGAGACGAATTTGTTGCATTGGAGAGCCAGGAGTATGTATCCACATGGCGTCGTTTCCCCAGTCGTGAAGTGCTTTCGTATGTCGCAACCATGGCCTACCAATCAGCAAGGGATAACCTCCCTCTACCTGGGGAAGATTAACTACCACAAAATCCAAGTTAAAAGTGAAATCTTGTACCTTCAGAGGCACCTTGTCGACTATGGCCACTGGGTAGACTGTTCTCTGATCGGCCAATGTAACACTGAAAGGAGCAGGTCGGGTAGGCTTTAGACCTAAGGCCATCATAGTGAATTCAGGCATCAAATTGATTCCAGATCCACCATCAACGATGATGCCGAATCGCTGTTGCCCAAGAATAGATACAGTGACACGAGGACTTTTATAATCGGTGAGGGGAGCAGTTGGATAGGAAATCAAATAAGACTCTGAGGGCTGTACAGGGAGGTGCCCGCCACTAGGCCCAGCACCGGGGTACAGAGACTAAATGACTGACAGGGTGTCACTTCTAAGTGTTGCATCGAGCCTTAGCATGTCGTATAGTGACACCTGCTGAAAAGTATTTTTCAAGATGACTTCTGATGTGGGCTTGTCGCCTTCGAACTGGGCTCCCTTTGTGACCTTAATCTGTTCCAAGTCAGCCACTACTTCCAAGAAGGCTCCATCAATGTCAGATAACAGGGAAGTTGGTTTGCTCTGAGCAATTTTGAAGGACTCGTCCTTTGGGTCAGGTAGACCAGATTGAGGAAGTGGGAATTGGCGGGGTGGACCTGTGGGCAGACTGAGACCAAGAGCTGCTCTTTGTGCCCGAGTAAGGACACCAGTATGCTCCTCCACTTGCAGTGGCTTAACCACATGAGTAGCAGGTGATGGTTGAGGCACGGTGTTCACAGTAATCAAATTTATCTTCGGGAAGGTGAAATCTTGCTGGTTCTGAGTCGAGCCTGAAGACGTGGATGCCCTTTGGGTGGGACAATCCTTATTGTAGTGATCCTTCGAATCAGGGCAATGACGACAAGGAGGGGACCCTTCAGGTAAAGGACACTTGCTCTGATAATGCCCATATTCTCCGCATCTACAGCAGAGTATGGGCCGATTGGAAGGACGAAACGGGTGACGAGGTGGTTGCTGCATGGAGTTGGAGGCTGAAGTGTAGAAGCTTTGAGGGGTTGAGGTGGCATTAGCATTATAAAAACTTTGAGTCGGGAAAGTACTTGACATACCTTGGACAGCAGGGGTATTGAGCAAAGGTGGCATGTAGTTGGGATGGCCGTAGTGGGAAACCATGTTGGATGCTGGTGCTAACCCCTGTTGGAGAGTAGGACCATGACTTTGTTGTATTTTGTGCAATCCCTTTATATAGTAGCAATCCTTATCTTCATGACCCGATTTTTCGCAGAAGTGACAATAAGAGCAAGGAGACAGTCCTGTGGAGGGTGTCCTGGAGAGCCGCATGAACTACACCATACCATAGCCTTAGTCTCTTGCTGAGACCTGAGCTCTTCTAACTCTCTTTTAAGTTGATCATAGGCCTCTTGATGTGGAGTCTTCTCCTCTTTGAGAGAGAAGGATCTCTCTTCTTGAAGGGCCCGCTGTAACTTTAGGGCTTCCAGTTCCCTTCATAAAGAAGTCAAGGGGTCTGATGGACTGTCCACGAGTACAGGGGCAGTATCTAACTGAGGAGAGTCAGTGAACTTCCTTCTTGCTCCCTCTATTCTAGTAGCAGTAGCAACAAAATCCTCCAGACTGGCTTCAGGACGGAGACTTTCTCTGAGCTTTTGTTGAGAAGTCTTAGGCAGAGCCTTCTCTACCCACTTCTTCACCATGAATTCCCCTGGTTGCTGAGGCAGCTTGGCGACCAGGGACTTTGTTCTGGTCATGAGCTCTGCAAATGTCTCCTTGGGCTAGAGCAACAGGTTGGCCAACTCATTTAGAATCTTCTCTTGATAATCCCCTGGTCGGAAAGCTTCACACAATTGCTGTCTTAACATGGTCCAAGTAGTAAAGTGGTTTTCAGCAAACTGACTGTACCATTTATCTGCAAGACCATCCAAGGTGGACGGAAAGAGCACCTGGTATGCGTCTTCTCTGTTGAGGCCACGACCTCTGCAAAGAGAGACAAACCTCCGAGCATGGTCATCTGCATCTTCTGTGGAGAGACCTTTAAAGGTAGGGAACTTGATGTTCACCTTTGCCAGAACACTTGTGAGCTCCTCCATGGCCTCTTGCTCCTGAGTCTGTTGCTCACTAGCTTGCTGTAACAAAATGGGGGTGAGCCTTACCGGAGAAGGTGACCTGGAGGATGTAGAACCGGTTGAAGGAATGGAGGTAGCCGTATGAGTAGGTATGGGTGATGGGGTCAATATGCTTCTACTGGGCACCAAGGGTTGACGCCGTCTGTGGTAGTACTTCAGAGGACTCGGTAGTGCACTTTGACGCTCCAATGACCTCCTTGTATGTGTCATGCAGTAACCGCCAACCCCACCAAGCTTTGGGCAAGAAGACCTTCACGTGGGCAAGACAACCTTCACTTGGCTGAACATTGGTCTAGACTCTACTAGACCAGGGCGAGTGACTAGACCACCTGGCCTGGACCAGGACGAGGAAGGACTAGACCAGGGACGAGAAGGACTAGACCAGGACGAGGACTGGGTGGACCAGAGCGAGAGGACCATACCAACAAGGCGAGAGACTAGACCAGCTAGATTAAGCTGTCACGGGTGAAACTGGACCAGACCAACAGGCTGCACAGGCGAAGCGAAGAAACCGGCTACTCAACAGAGTGAGACTTCAGTTGAGGTCCCACCGTGATCGCCAAAATGAGAGCACCTGTAGCGCGGATAATGTGTCGTGCTCTCTACAGTGTGGGTGCCCCTCATTGCAATTTGCGTGACAATCTCACTCAACAGATGGAAACTCACTCAAACAGAATGAAACACAGAAACAATGGATAACAACAGAACAGAGACAACACAACAGTGGACCAGAACATGTGGACTCGACTATCTCAAAGAACCAGGTACAGACTCTGGCTTGGCAACACACTCAGCTCTAGAACAGCACTCACATGTACAAATGGGGGTGTCGAGGCTCAAATGTACAGGGATGGTGAAGCAGTGCTCTGTGCAAGACTCCTACCAAGACGACTACGTACAAGATAATAGAACTGGCCCAAAACAACTACTCATATGTACAACCATAAAGAGCCACCAACGGCTCATAAATGTCTAGTCAGCTAAGTCTATCTCCAAACTGAGTGGTGGTGGTGACCTGGCCACGATGTCCACTAGACCACCGTAGGTACCCTGCCACGTGTCACTCCCAGCTCAAAGGGTCCGTCCAGTGTGAACCAGACCAACTGTAGCTACCTGTCCAACTGTCTGTCTGTCCTGTGAAGTGACACAATAGCCCTACTACAACCTTGCAGAGAGTTTGTTAAGAGAAATAGTAATAGACCTAGAAAACATGTTGTCAACACATCCCTAGGAATTCTGTCGCTTATTATCTACTCGTCCTCAGAATACTTCACGACATTTCAAGAGATCAACAAATTGATACACAAATTTTGTAATAATGGTTTTAGCAAGCACGAGCTTATCTCATGTAATCTCAAGACCATCCATAGAAATGAATGGCTCGGTGCTAAAGCTAACATTGACTGACTCTCAACTCTTTTGAGGACGGTAGGCCCATACCAAAAGTGCTTAATGTCTTATCTAGTATGTGACTAGGTAAGGGCATGCATGCACACTTACGCGTGCGCACGCACACACACACACACACACACACACACACACACACACACACACACGCGCGCGCGCGCGCGCGTGCACACACATATTGTATGTGGTCACTCTTATTGTGAGTTATTAATAGATGGGATAGATAATACTGGCCCCTTGGTATTTAAGTAGAGATATCAATAATATATTTGGAGGAAACAAGGAGGGAGAGATGTGAAGCCTTCTCCTAAGCTAAGAAGGTGAAAATAGTATAGTTACTCCTAATTTTTACGAGAAATTTATGGGACACCTCTTACTCTTGCTATTTCTTGATGCATGACTCAATGCAAATTTGATGCACATGTGACTTGGTTTTAGCACTAGCCTCAGAATTCCTCAAAGACTGAAAAACATCACAATAACCACAACCATGAGAGCAATACAAACTCTCTACATGCTGGCAACAAAATTGTAAAAAGGTGAGGGTCTCCTCAATAAAAATTTGCTGCACATTCGTTTCCTCTATGTGTGAAAGTATGGTTAGGACAAACCTTCATGGCTATGAGTTGTATTTTTTTAATGCTCCTTTAGTCATACCATCGATGGGTATGTATGAGTTGTCAAAGTGGCTAATGGATTTTGATCTAGGGCTACATAGTAGGCTCTATCCTCATAATTGGTTCTAACACAGTCATCTTGAGTTTGTTGTTCAAAACATGACGTACTAATAAGGGATGAGGTCGGCTACAAGGAGTTAACATATACTTAGGGATAGGTTCACCATGAAGTTTCCCTCCAAAGCAGTGGTCTCCTGTTAACAAAGTTTAGTGTTAAAAAAATTAGTTTCTCTGGTCCTCTACAAAGTTAGGAAGACATCAAAAGTAATGAGGTCGACAAATGGCTGATAAAGTGGATCTGCGTTGTTTTGCCATGACATGTTCATAATATGAAAATAAAATATCTACCTCTCTCAATACTTTCTAATATGTAAAAGTGCTCTAATGTACATAGTGTGATATATGCAAAAACAATTGTACATACCTTAGCAAGGCATCAATTAGGCTAGTTAGGCCAAAATAGGAACTTTCACCTATCGAGATTCTAAGAGAATTTTAATGACACTATGATCAATTGCCAAGGACTAAAAAGGCTACCCTAAACTTGGAAAAGACAGAGCTCCCTTTGTAGACCATAGGAAAAGAGACACATGCGCAGTTGAAGATACTTATTGAAGACAAAGATGTTGAACAACACCTAAAGGCCAACTAGAATGAGGTCGAAGATGCAATATCACTACTAGCTAAGTGACAACGACAAAGGGACAAGATGATAGTCAACACTATTCGAGCCCCAAGCATTCTTCAGAGTTCTATAAAGTCTGTTATTGTGGTTCCAAAAAGTGTCAAATCCATCTTAGATGATATTGTGATATTGTTAAAGGAATGCAAGAGCTGAAGTTAAAGCTTGCAAAGCTACAAGGAAAGGGGAACCATCAGGCCTATCTACATGGCAAAGACCTCAAAATAGAGAAGGCTTTGTACATAGATGCAAGGAGGGATTGTGAAAGTTTAAAAGATTCTTTGATGAGGAGCTTGTTTTGTTTAAAGATGGTTGGATCTACTTAAGGGAAACACATAAGCCCCTTGGTACCAACTTTGGCAAAGGAGGAACAAAGAAGCTAGTAGAGGACATAGTTATACTAGCCATGCCATCTCAATGGTTGAGGGAGCCACCTACGGGTTGATTTAAGAGCCTATAAAGTAGAAAGGAGTCGAGGTTGGAGAAGAAGTATCTAATGAGATTGGATAATTGTAGCCATGTGCAATAAAATCTATTATAAAGCTCACTATTTATTTTGCAAAGTTTATAGAGGGCGAATCAGCTCTGTTTACATTTTGCATTTGATTTTCATAGCCCTGTTAAGTGCTTTCAATCAATGTGTTTACAACTAGATGTGGCCTTGCACACTCAACTATTGTTTGTGCGATATCTACCAAAACCAATGATTTAGATATTGCCAAACGGCCAATTTGGGGCTCAAGGAATCAAAAAGCATAGTAGCATTACCAAGGGAAATAGAGAATGGAAAATTAATAAAACAATCATACTTTGCAAGAACATCTATAATTAGCCTATGCCAGATCTATCTATAAAAATTCCTTAGAAAAGCATCTCCTATTTTTAAAACGGGTGAAATGTATTCTATTTTGCGCACTTTTATTTCAACTAATATAGATATATGTATGGAGAACGTGATCATTTGAGATTGGGCCCCATCTATGTAATGTGGCAATATGGGCAAATATTGGTGGTAATACACTCAAGAGAACCGCTCCTTTATCTTCCAAGGGAACCTCAAAATTGATATATGTGAGTTGAGTAATGATGCTCATTATTCTATTGACAAAACTAGAGACATTCTTCCCTTGAAACATAACTAGCTTCTACAAGCTTTTCTTGAGATTGATTCTACTTTGCTCTTTCTTTGCACCAAAATTTTGTTCTAGAGTATTCCAAGCTTCAACTACGGTGGTGCAAGTATCAATGAAGTGCACAAAATTGTCCATGAAGTACAATGATAACTATACCTAAGGTTTGCTCATCTTTGGCTTGAGTATCCCACTAACTACGAGGAGTGTAAACTTAGTTTTCAAATACCACTGAGTGTATTCGTGGAAGTGAAAGGTTGACCACCAACATGCACTAATGCGCTAGTTTGAGTGCCTTCATTTGTGGATGGTTCACTTGCTTCTCTAGGTTTGACTACAGACCATAATGTTTTCTTCATGAGATGCCCTCATAGCTATATGCGAAACCCCTCACCATTGCATTTCTCAAAGAGAACGATGATTAAATAATCTCCATAAATGAAAACAAGTGCATAAATTTCAATAATGTGCTGGGATGCAAAAATTTTAGCTAGATAATGAAAGAATGGAGAGAGTGAGTTTTTTTTTTTTCCTTTGCTTGAAAATCCCTCGGTTGGAAAAAATTTCTTGATGTCTTTTACTGTAGATGAAGCTTCCCCTTTAATGTAATTTTCTACTAAGAAATAGTTTGAGAATATAAAAGTGCCTTTACTCAACCTTTTGTGGGAACAACCTCCCTATAAGAGTGTTGTTTGTTTCCTTGGTGAGAAACCTCCCCTAAAAGGAGAGAGAGCCTTGAGCTCTTTGGACAAAGGAACTGACTAATCTCTTGTCCACAACCACACTAATCAATGATTCATTCATGGTAACATATGAATGAATCTCTTATAAAGAGGAGATAATCCCCTTGCCATTTTTTCTTCCTCCCTTTTTGTTCAATTGACAAGTTCTCATGTCCTTAAGTCCTTTCATACCCCTTTTGGCACTTCCTTTTCCCTCCCTTTTTTCGTTTCATAGAGAATTTTGCCCAAAAACTCCTTTCCCTCTTTGCATGCAATCTCTTGAGAAACTCTTTTCTCAAAATATCTAGAGCATGTTTCTTTTGACCCACCTGCCCGCCCAAAAACAAAAAGGATGAGTCCAACTTGATCAATATGAAATGACAGGTGTTGTAAAATTTCACTCTTGTGCCAATGCTATTCCCTTACAAAGGTAGTTAAAGCCTTAACATTCCTATGCGATGGGACAAAGCTTCTTGTATCCCCTTCAAGCAAAACACACCATGTGTTACACGTGTTTGTTCTAATCACCCAAAAAAATCCCCTCCATGGGACCTCTCTCTCTCTCTCTCTCTCTCTCTCTCTCTCTCTCTCTCTCTCTCTCTCTCTCTACTATTATACCAAGCAACATCACAAACTTTGAATTGATTCACAAATATAAACTTTTTATCCTACTACTTGCTCAAAAGAATGGTTGTCTTCTTGAAATTGTTCCACAACATGTCATTAAAAGTTTGTAAAGATTCACTTATTGATTATCATTCAACATGCTACGTTCAATGGAAGAGTAGTTGTATGCTTCAATTTAGAGTTCTACATTGATCTCAATATACATATAGAGTCTACTCATTGTCCACACCTATAGTTAGTTAAGCATATGTGAATAGTAATAGAAGTTTGCTAACATGATTTCAAAAATATCATGAAAAATACATTACAAGCTCACAGGTTGTGCCTTGAAAATATCATGAAAAACACCTTACGTGCTCACATGTTGTGCCTCGAAAATAAAAAATAAAAAACCATAAGAAAGTATAGCGATGAGGCGTCACCATCCTCATCCAAATATTATAAACCATAGAGAACGTTCCCTTGCCTCAGCAGACACTAGTTTTCTCCTCAAGTGTTGAAGGGTCATGATATGCTTCTCCTCTAGTTTTAGAGGGTCATTATAATTCTTCTCCAAATTTAGAGAGATGTGTTCGTTTTGGATTTGTAGTGCATGGGAAGAAATGATTATCTTCAAGTTGGTAAAACCCATGGGTGCTCCCTTCCTCATGACAATCCATAGTTGGTATCCCCTCCATTTGCAAATTGAAAACCCAAGTAGTAAAAAAAACAATTGGGTTCGATCAAGGACAACCTCACAAACCTTGTTTGAATGATGTGGGCCGCATCAAGCATACTAGCTTTCAAACCCTGCCCTTGTATTTGTCGAGCAAATTGTACAATCAACGCAATCTAAGAGAGGACTACGTTGAATATATTCTTCTATCGAGCAGGGTTATTTGCTTATGCTCTCACAATTCTCTCCTCTATGGCTAAAGAAAATTATGTCATTGCAGCTCTCTCAATTGAACTTTATGGATTTCTAATGATTTTCACAAGTTACACATCAATGGAGGTGACACATCATTGGAGTACCTTGTCGTCTGGCCTCTTATGAAGGTTGGCTCATCTTCATTGAGCTCAATTTCAAGCTCCTCTTCATACCTTCGTCTACAAGAGTGTAGATCCATCAACATCATATTTGAGTAATTCGTCACATCCAAGACTCTTGTCCCCAAAGGGCTTCTTTTCATTGATAGAAGATCTTGCCATGTGTTTTGGTCCACATCCCTCATGGAAAGGTAAATTTTCTTCCCAATCATGGAAACAAGGTTAACCCATACTTCTTGATCTCTCTTCACAACAACTTTTAAATTCTCAATCATATGTGTGGCAATCAATCATGGAAACAACCTTAAGCCATACCTCTTGATCTCTCTTCCTAGTCACGGAAACAACCTCTCTTCACAACAGCTTTTGCATTATTAATCATATGTGTGGCAATTTGGGACACATGTACAATCCCTTCCTTCGATCATAAAGCCCATAAGCTGCCCAAAACAGCCATGATCCATGACAATTTAAATGCTACCTCGGTAAACATTGAACAACTTAAGTTCTTGTGGTTGATGCCCATTTGAAGAGCTAGGGTTTCTACCATCTCGATCCCTCCTATCATCCCTTTGGCAACAATCACTCAGAAAACCTTGGAGAAGAAGCTCATGAAAAACATTGTATGGCTTGACAGACATCCTCTCTTTGCATGCGATCTACTGGCACTTGAAATTTGGTAAACACGACTTGATCGGCCAACCTACATCTTGTGGTGGTGGCACCAAGTGAAGATAATTACTCGTGAATCTGCTACTATTTTTCTGCTAACTTTGAAGACTGAAACTGGATGAAGGAAAAATATTTTGTCTGCGATATTCTTAAATTAAGCTTTCGATAGTCCTGTCTGCCTTCAAAAAAACCTCGCAGTTGCTCTTCATAGAATCCCTGGGTAGCCTTGCGCATCTTGCAGGCTTTCTTCTTCGCTGCAAGATGCGAGCACTCCTCTGTGTTCAGGGGGGCCATGGCGAGGGAAGCTCTTTCTCACGCCGTATCAATTTCTTCTACCATGTTCAAAGGATACACAGCATCGTAAAACTGTGCCAAGAGATGCTCTCATAGCTTCTCCTGCACTTTGGTGATAATATCGGAACAAGAGTGTTCTGCAGTACTGGTCCTGCTTCAAGCAGGTTGTAGAAATTTGTCGTTGCCTGCCAAACTGTAGAACTTCTCTGCATCACGTGTAGCTAAGGTGATTTTTAGATGCAAATCTTTTCGCCCCCTTCCTCGGTCCTTCAGCAGCCCAAAGAGAACATCATCTGGCTGCACGGCATATCAATCTCTCCATGTGCTGGGATATTAGTCCCTTGTCGCTCGGTTAAATGTGTCTGCGTAACAGTAAGAAGTGCAGCATTCACTCTCTGTGTTTCTAGCATGGGATCTTCCCAAGGTCGATGGGCCTGCAAACTCGGTCACAATCCAACAAGCGCAACAAAGCTGGAGCCGGGCTGCTTGGGGTTTTATTCAGCACCTCCGCTATTGTTAATTAATAAAACGTTGCATACACAGCCAGAAGGGTTGCCACCAGTTGGGCTACGACATATGCAGTCATGAGCAATACCCCAGGGCGTTCGAGGAAAGACCAGCTTATTGATCTAGTTACAAAAATGAGCGCTTGGCTGATAATGCTCACTTGCAAGTACATGGCAGCTGTGAGCTGGAATTGACTGCAACTAATGTCCATCACAACAAACTTGTCTGGGAAATTCTGTTTTGTGGGCTGCGTAGAAGACGACCACTGGCGTCAATGCAAGGTAAGTTCCAATAGCAACACCAGTTGCAAAATCTATGGGCTTTACCTGATCTTTTGAGATAGTCATTATTGTACCATCGTTTTAGTATGGCAATGATTAGGACCATGAAGGGCAAAAAACAAACTGCCAAAGCCCAACACTGTATGTATGGTGATAGAAACTGCATAAGTCGTACACTCTAGCGGATAGCACAACTGGTAAGAAGTACACTAATAATAACACTCAGACCAGGCTTAGTCAGCACAATATTAGATCGGCAACAACAATGGCTGTGTCTGCTTTCTTGAAAGCAGGGGCATCATTGACACCAGCACTTGTCATTCCGCTGCTTCTCTTATAACCGTTTTGACTATTTCGTACTTGTGCTCTGGGAAAACTCCTGCAAATCCATCTGCCTTTTCAATGAGCTCATCCAGAGAGGTGATATTTTCATGGTTAGTCTGTCCTACTAAGAATGATGAAAGGGTATATGTGGTGCCCATACCCAACGGTTTGCCAAGTCTCCTTAGCGATATTAAGTTGGTCACCTGTTATCATCTTAACATTGACAACCAGATTTGAATTGTCTCAGCACTATCGTGGTGAGGAGGATCAAAGAGATGTCAATTACCACATGGACGTGTGCTTCAATATTGTGGTTGCTGTTAGCAAGGGCAAGTATGACAGTGCAAGTCTTTTTTCCACAGGTTTGAAAGGGAGAAAATGTAACTCCTATTTGTTAGCAAATGCCTCCTTGGGATCAGCAAGCATTCCAACAATTGCAGGATCAATGGCATTGCATTCCAAAAGACCGCTTTCTAGAAACGTATCAATAGGAGGCTCTTGAACTTTCCTAACAAGAATGATTACTATAATAAAATGCAAAGCCATTATTTATGAGCAATTATATGTTTTGAACACAATGCAACCTTGGGGTGCTGATTTATTTTCAGCATGTAACCTGAGAGATATATGACTGAAAAGGCTAAGCCACACATGAAGAGATCCAAAAAATAGAACATTTGATGTCTAACGTTGACCCTCTTATTGACAATGCCTTGGTTGACATGTATATCGATTGCGGCTTTTTGGACAACAACGGAGTACCGGAGAGACAACCTATAATAAAGAGATGTTGCACTGAACTAAATTACATCTAATTCAAGAATGTACATCAATTGAACTGAACTACCAAACCATTCTCTCCGAAGTAATCATGGCACACTAGTTTTCCAATGAGTTAGCATAGACACCCTGAGAAAGCTTTTCAATGACACCTTGTTAGACAGCCTTTTTAGCCTTTCACTATAAGATTTGTTTTCTTATTTAATTTAGATGAGAGATACATTTTCATTGTATGTACAATTTTCATCTCATAGGCAACGTCGGCCTCTTTAAGATGTCAAGGGAGTAACACACACTCCCCCCCCCCCTCTCTCTCGTATCAAGTATTGGGTTCAAGACTCTTCCTAAAAATCTTTGAGGTCTCTTGGGATTGTTCCTAAAATGTACTCTCTCTCTCTCTCTCTCTCTCTCTCTCTCTCTCTCTCTCTCTCTCACACACACACACACACACACCACACACACATGCAAACATCCCTCCTTTCATCATGCCTTTTGTAGACGTTAATATATCATTTCATCTCTCTCTCTCTCTCTCTCTCTCTCTCTCTCTCTCTCTCTCTCTCTCTCTCTCTCTCTCTCTCACACACACACACACACACACACACACACATACACACACACGCGTGCGCGCGAACACCCCTCCTTTCATCATGCTCAGCTGGTTATCAACAAACAAGATGGATCTTCGTGCATTGGCATTGCCCCAAATAATAAACTATTATTTGTTACCAAAACTTGTAACGCTTCTAGTATGTATGTAGCGTGATATTGTGCATTGCTTGGTTTTCTTATCTGATTCACCCATCCAATTGTGGATGCAGCTACCTCATGCTATAAAAATGCCATCTACAAACTTGAGAAGAAAATCAAAATTAAAATTTATATACCATGTAAAATTACCATGGATAGAGACACGGAGCCAAAAGATTTAAATAGAATTACATTATTACATTATAGTGGACAATGACACGGAGCCCCTTCAGTAAGAAGAGCTGCACATGTACAATGTGATATCCACGTATATCTTGAAATCAAGTATATTGCAAGATTTCACAAGTACATCTTGCCTTCTAATTAATAGTTTGTTTCTTTTTGTACTCAATATTTTGATTTTCTAGAATCAGTAGGGAGATGTTAGTATATAGAAAATGAGAAATAAATGTCCTAAAAGAAAATGCCATGGGTACTTTGCTAGACATAAAGGTGCATAAACAATCATGGCATGAGATTTATGGAACATAGCTGTTGGATGATACCTCTGATTCACCATAGCCGTGACAGACAAGTGGAAGTGTACAGAGAGAGAGAAATGAAATGAAATGTTATATTAACGTCTTCAACAGGCCAAAGTGACCTATGAGACCTAAAAGTTACAATGTGGTGGATCTGATACAAAGTCCGAGTAACAAAAGTAACAAAATGAAATGAAAATGACAATGACAATATGACAAAATGACTAAATGACTACTATGGAATCCTAAACTCCAAGGTGTGAACTAATCAGCTAGCTGGGATAGCTAAAATCACAAGAGATCCAGCATCGGTCGCTGGTGGATCTCATCAATCTCCTCCATGGTCAGTAGTCTGACCGGGCGTCGTGCATGTCGGGCCAGAGTGATCCGAATCCTCTGATGCAGCCTCCGTCGGTGCTCCGTAGTCCTCCGTGGTTGCGGGCGTCTGGATCTCCCTAGCTCAGTCGCCCGATCGATCAGTGTGCCTCTGGCGTGAGACAGCGAGCTCTGCTGTGGTAGTAACTCCTCCGGGTGTCCAGTGTCTGCTCTAAAGAAGTCTGTGATCTGATCTGATGCTGGCTAGCCTCTCCTCTCATCAGGCTCTCTCTATGTCTGCGTAGCTCGTGCAAAAACAAACCCAAGCATCTCTGATCCTCGTAACTCTGGAGAGTGGTCCAAAGCCCTCTCTGAACAAGCAGTGGAAGCGGCCTCGTATCTCGTAATAGACGGGGCAGTGGCATGTGTAGTGCAACTCTCTCACAAGCTCTATGTCACATAGGGGGCATGTCCTGGCCTCTGCTGGTACTCTGCTGTATCTCCCAGTCTCGATCTGCAGAGCTGGTGTGAAGATGTGCGTATCTGGCCAATAGCACATTGGACCCCATGAGACAAGTGGGTGTCCATGTACTTGGGCCTCGTCACAAAACCGTCCTCCGTAAGCTGGAGGAGATGCTCTCTGTAGAAAGCCATCTTCGTGCCCACCTCCTGTGCTGGCTGTATCCATGTCCTCCTCGTGTCTAGCTAAGTCAGGTCCTGGCGGATGAGCCTGGTGATCTCGGACTGTGTAAGAGTCAGAGAGGTGCATCCCGTGAGTACTGGAAAGGAGGCAAACTGTCTATGTTGAACCTATGTGCCTGAAACCATGATGTCATCTCCCCATACCAGCATGCAATATCTCCCTGCATGGCTAACTGTCGAGAGGACTCAAGTGCAAGGCAGGCATATCTGTCTCTGGGAAGTTCCCACACGCGGTGTATAAAGGAGACAGATCTGGTGAGCGCCTCAACCACTAGTGGGGGGGCAGCTAGATCTGCTCGGACAATGGCACGTGGTACTGAAGCCTTGGCTCTAATGAGCCGCGAGATCATAGAGACCAAAGGCTTCTCCATGTACCCCCATCCATCAGTGCGGCATGTCCTCCCGTGATGATCCAATGAAGGTCCCCAAATCTCAGCTCCATAGAGCAATGCAGAAGCCACCAAAGTGTTAAAGAGCCAGAGCTTCGTCCGAAGCTCCTGAAACTGAACCTGCGAACACATCCTTTCCAATCTACCCAGTGCTGCCTGGGCTCTGGTCAATCTAGTCTCTGCTGCCCTCCTCAGTGAAAATCCACTAAAAACCACTCCAAGGTAAGTATAAGCATCTGTATACTCCACTGTCTCCTGGCCGTATGTGAATGCGGGCGCTGACCTCCTAATCCACTATGGGGTGGTATTAAATACCATGACCTTGGTTTTACCAAGGTTGACGGACAAACCACTTTCCTGGGCAAACCTATGCAAAGCATCCAAGTGATGTTGCATCCCCTCCGGAGAGTCGGAGATCAACACAATATCATCAGCATATAACAATAGTGGAATCCATGTCCCTCCCACTTGTGCACCTCTATCACCATCTCTCTGAATGTAGTCAGAAACCTCATCCACATACATACCAAATAGAGTAGCAGAGAGCGGGCAACCCTGCTTCACCCCAATAGTGGAGTGAACCGGTGTGGATAGACCCTCTGAGGTGCGTACATGCCCCACTACTGACCTGTATAATGCCATGACCCCCCAAATGAGCTCTGTGGGTACTCCCATCTGCTGTAATCTGCGCATCAATCTAGCTCTGGAAACTGTGTCAAATGCTTTGCGGCAATCCACAAAGCTACAATAGATCCGTCTCCCATGTGATCTGCCCTCCTCAATGATGGCTCTGAGTGTCAAGATATGGTCAAGAGTAGAAAAACCCCTCTTGAACCCTGCCTGCCCGGCTGCGCGTATCCCCTCCCTCTCTGCCCATCTACTCAACTGTTGCTCAAGAATAGATGCGTACAACCGTGCCAATGTGTGTCCAATCATGATAGTGCGATAATTCCCAGGCTCCATAGGGTCTCCCGACTTGAAGATAGGTACAATAGTAGATAGGCTCCAAGTATCAAGCAAGCCCTCACACATGGCACGGTTAAACACAACTGCTAGAAGCTGTGCTAGTAGATCTCTGGCATGCGTGAAATGCTCAGCCACTAAGCCATCATGATCATAAGCTCTCCCGGTCCTCATCCTGTCAATGGCGTTCCTCACCATCTCAGCGGTGAAAAAAGCACATGTGTGGGCATGGATCAGGGGGGTCGGGAAGGGAGGGCTGCTCAGGAACTGTGTATAGAGATGATGCGTATTGGCCCCAGGCCTCTGTGGAAGTAATGGCAGGGGGGGGGGGGGGGGGAGGGCTCATGAAAGAACTGACATGCCTCACACGAGTCCTGACTCAAGAATAGCTGGTATAGATCCTGCTCTAGGCGAGCCAAAAATGCCCTCTTCTTCCCCCGCACTAGGCGTCGGAAGTCAATCTGTGACTGTCTGTGAGTGATGTCCCCCAAAAGTACCTCCCTCTAAAGTCTGGCTCTAGTGTCCCGGCATTCCTCATCATACCAGCTGTTTTGGGGCATGCTCCCCGAACGGCGTCTCTGCTCAGGCTGGGTATGTGGGTATGCCTTTGCTGCTGCACCATGTAGTGTCTGTGTCAGAATAGTAGTAAGCTCCAAAGGTCGCCCTGGCTCCTCTGCGCACAGGCGTCTGTAGATCCCATCTATGTATACAGAGTCCGTCTCCCGCGTGAAGGTGTAGCGAGTAGAGGCTACTGCCCGTGGCCTGTGTGCTATACTAAACTGAAAAGAGATGGTAAACGACACAAGAGCATGATCTACTGCCACACCCACAGGACTGGGTCCAACCGTGAGATCCTGGATATGAGAGATGAGGCTCGGCTATGCCATGATATAATCCATTGTGCTGGCTCCATATCTGTGTGGAAAGCATGTAAAACCCCCCACAGCGGGAAATCTCTGTAGGCCATTCAAGATGGCCAATCCATGTGCAGTCCCCATGTCTATCAAGTGTCGTCCATACTCAATGTGTTCTCCATCCCGTGATAGTCTGGATAGGCCCGTCTCTACAACATCCAACTCTCTCAGCATCTCCTCTGAAGTATCATAAAATACTGTCTGATGATGGGCAGTCCTAGCATTGAAATCCCCTAGAATGATGATGTCACCATCTCTAGAGAACTCCCATATGTCATCATCCAAAATAGAGAAGGGGGACTGTCCTCTGGGTGGTGCATAAACTGACGTACTCGGGGGAAAGTAGCAAATAGCAATGTAAAGATATCTGCCTGTCTCTGCTCTCAATCTCACCCACATGTACCTAGCTTGCTCATCCCTGCGGGCCATATGTCTCAATGGCTACAACTCCTCCCTGAATAACACTGCCACTCTTCCTGAGCCCCGCCCTCTGTGCTTTGATCGTGTCTCATGTCTACAGGTTGTCTCCCATCTATATCCACTAATGTGAGGCATAGATTGCCTCGGGGCCTGATGTGTCTCAGAGCCCCGCCCTCTGTGCTCTGTCGCGTCTCCTGTCTACAGGCTGTCTCCCATCTATATCCACTAATGTGAGGCATAGATTGCCCCGGGGCCTGATGTGTCTCAGAGTAGAAGACGATGTCTCTTCCAGTAAAACTATCCTCAAAGGCACCCACATCAAGGCGCATAGATCCATTACAATTCCAAGTGGCAACTTTGAGTGTGGTCCCATAGGTCTCGCACCGTCATGTGGAGTGCCGCTCTACAATCACCACCCGGCCATCTCTGTAGAAGGCCGTCTTTCCCTTCTCCCTTGCCACTTGAATCTCTGGCATTACCTCTCTCATATGCGCAAGCTGTGTGAGAGTGAGGTCATCTCCAAGGAATATGCCTGTTTTCTTTAGTGTAGGGCGCTTCTTCAAGAAGTCCTTCTTTGCCTCCATGGACGGGAAACGGATGATTAAAGCTCTCCCTTTTGAAGTCTCCCCATTGCCTTGTGTCTTCTTCCCTACCCTCGGGCCTCCATGCCTTTGTATGAGTAGCCTCACTACCCATCATGCAGAGAAGTCCTTTGACTTCCCCTTCCACATCATCTCGGTCTTTTTAGACCGCTTACTCTTATATGCAAGGCTCTAGTTTTCCTTCGTTGCTCTTCTTCTAGAGTCATGTTGATGATTGTGGGAGTGGGGACGGATGTGGTTTCTTTCCCTTTCCCTTTCTTAGCGACTTCTATCCATTTCTCGGCCTCATCCGCCTTCTTTTGCGTCTTCATCATCACATCCATCCACAAAGACGTCTTTACCACCTTGTGTTTCTCCTCCTCTGTGATCATCCGTACCTGCTCCTTGATGACCTTGATCTCCTCTATCACCAAGGGCTGAAATTCCCCTTCTTCCAGTCCACTGCTTACTCTATCCGCAAGCTCTCGCTTGAGGGCTGTGACCTCTTCTCTAAGTGCTTGTGAATCCACCTTAAGTGCTTGTAGCTCTGCGTACAAGTCCTCTTTCTCCTTCTTCCATTGCGCGCCTTCATTGAGAAACATTTGAAGAAGGTTCGCCTTCTCTTTCCACCATCCCTCCGTCTCTGCTTTCCATTCTTTCATCTCCCTTTCCATTTGTGTTATCCGCTTGTTTGTAAGCACAAAGGTTGCCTTCGTATGGGGCCTCCACTGGCGAAGCGCTCATTGCCTCCATTGGCGATGCGGGTATAGCTCGACGCTCTGGCTCGGCTGAGTCCAGGCGGATAGGGCACAAGTCCAGCCCGCAAGGCCAATACTCGGCAACAAAAGCAATGGGAAGCACTAGCTCACTCTGGCTCGGTTGAGACCAGGTGGCCTTATCCAGACACCTGCTGGCGGGTATGACTGCGCAACCAAAAGGAGATATATTCGGGAGCCTTGAGCTCGTGACCCCCTCAACAACATACATACCTCGGGTAGTGTCAACCCGGATCAGAAAACCTGCTGCATACATTCGGAATCCAAGAAACCAAAGCCAGCGCTGGCTCAGCTGAGACCAGGCGGCATACACAACACAGCCCCTTATGGGCGATACGAATCAAGGAGACAATATGCAGATAGACACCCCTCGGTCTGCCTGCAACCTGCTCTTACACAGCTCTCCAAAACCTCCACCTGCTCGAGCTCTGCTGAACGCAATGAAGCTTCCACCTGTTTCCCAATACGAGGGTTCTATGCCACAGCCAACTGCGGGCACCACTAAAAACCTGTGCCAAGTAATACGGGGGCGAAGCCCTGCTGTCCTGTAACCTGCTGAAACGTCTGCTGCTCGCGGCCCCCTTTGAGGGATGGCTCACGGCCCGCACGATACCCCGCTGGGCTGTGCCTGCAGCCTGCCCGCATTGGGGCGACCTGAGTACCCGGCGACCTGAGAGAGGGGGTCACGAGCTAAAGGAGATATATTCGGGAGCCTTTAGCTCGTGATCTGGTCAGCGCCTCCACCACTAGTGGGGGGGGCTGCTAGCTCTGCTCGGATAATGGCCCGTGGTACTGATGCCTTGGCTCTAATGAGCCGCGAGATCATAGAGACCAGAGGTTTCTCCATGTTCCCCCATCCATCTGTGCGACCCGGCCTCCCGCGGTGATCCAATGAAGGTCTCCGTATCTCAACTCCATAGAGCAATGCTGAAGCCACCAAAGTGTCAAAGAGCCAGAGCTTCGTCCGAGGCTCCTGAAACTGAACCTGCGAACACATCTTCTCTAATCTACCGAGTGCTGCGTGGGCTCTAGTCAGTCTGGTCTCTGCTGCTCTTCTGAGTGAGAATGCAGGTCCGCTAAAAACCACTCCAAGGTAAGTGTAAGCATCTGTGTACTCCACAGTCTCCTGGCCGTATGTGAATGTAGGTACTGACCTCCTGATCCACTGTGGGGTGGTATTAAACACCATAACCTTGGTTTTACCAAGGTTGACAGACAAACCACTTTCGTGGGCAAACCTATGCAAAGCATCCAGTTGACGTTGCATTCCCTATGGAGATTCGGAGATCAACACTACATCATCAGCATATAACAAAAGTGGAATCCATGTCCCTGCCAACTATGCACCTCTATCCCCATCGCTCTCAATGTAGTCAGAAACCTCATCCACATACATACCGAAAAGAGTAGGAGAGAGCGGGCAACCCTACTTCACCCCAATAGTGGAGAAAGTCCCTCAGGGGTGCGTACATGCCCTACTACTGATCTGTACAATGCCATGATCCCCCAAATAAGCTCTGTGGTACTCCCATTTCCTGCAATCTGCGCATCAATCTAGCTCTGGGTACTCTGTCAAAAGCTTTGCGGAAGTCCACAAAGCTACAATAGATCCGTCTCCCATGAGATCTGCCTTCCTCGATGATGGCCCTGAGTGTCAAGATATGGTCAAGAGTAGAGAAGCCTCTCCTGAACCCTGCCTGCCCAGCTGCACGCATTCCTTCCCTCTCTGCCCATCTACTCAGCTATTGCTTAAGAATGGATGCATACAACCGTGCCAGTGTGTGTCCAATCATGATAGTGCGATAATTCCCAGGCTCCATGGGGTCTCCTGACTTGAAGATAGGTACGATCGTAGATAGGCTCCAAGTGTCCGGTAGGCCCTCACATGGCACGGTTAAACATAACTGCTAGAAGCTCTGCTAGTAGGTCTTTGGCATGAGTGAAATGCTCAACGACTAAGCCATCATGATCATAAGCTCTCCCAGTCCTCATCCTATCAATAGCTTTCTTCACCATCTCAGCGGTGAAAAAAGCACATGTGTGTGGGCATGGATCGGGGGGGTTGGGGAGGGACGGCTGTCCAGGTACTGTGTACAAAGATGATGCGTACTGACCCCAGGTCTTTGTGGAGGAAATAGCAGAGGGGGGGGGGGGGGGGGGGGGGGGGGGGGGGCTGCTCATGAAAGAGCCGCCACGCCTCACGCGAGTCCTGACTCAAGAATAGCTGGTATAGATCCTGCTTGAGTCGAGCCAAAAAAGCCCTCTTCTTCCGCTGCACCAAGCGTCGGAAGTCAATCTGTGACTGTCTATGAGTGACGTCCCCCAAAAGCACCCCCCTCTGAAGTCTGGCTCTAGTCTGGCAGCACTCATCATCGTACCAGCTGTTCTGAGGCATGCTCCCTGATCGGCGGCTCTGCTCAGGCTGGGTGTGTGGGTATGCCTCTGCTGCTGCATCATGTAATGTCTGTGTCAGTATAGTAGTTAGCTCCTCCAGAGGTCGCCCCGGGTCCTCAGTGCATAGGCGTCTATAGATCCCGTCCATGTATACAGAATCCGTCTCCCGTGTGAAGGTGTAGCGAGTAGGGGCTGTTACCCGTGGACTGTGTGCTACACTGAACTGGAAGGAGATGGTCATCGACACCAGAGCATGATCCACGACACCAGAGCATGATCCATTGCCACTCCGATCGGTCTGGGCCCAACTGTGAGATCCTGGATACTAGAGATGAGATTCGGCTGTGCCATGACATAGTCCACTGTGCTGGCTCCATGTCTGTGTAGGAAGCATGTAAAACCTCCCGCAGCAGCAGGAAATCTCTGTACGCCATTCAAGATGGCCAATCCATGTGCGGAGCCCATGTCTATCAGGTGTTGCCCATACTCAGTATATTCCACATCGTGTGATAGTCTGGACAGGCCCGTCTCTACAACATCTAGCTCTCTCAGCATCTCCTCTGAAGTATGATTAAAACATTGTCTGGTGATGGGCAGTCCTAGCATTGAAGTCCCTAGAATGATAATGTCACCATCTCTAGAGAACTCCCATATGTCATCATCCAAAATAGAAAAAGGGGACTGTCCTCTGGGTGATGCATAGACTGATGTACTCGGGGAAAAGTAGCAAATAGCAATGTAAAGATATATGCATGTCTCTGCTTTCAGTCTCACCCACATGTACCTAGCCTGCTCATCCCTACGGGCTATATGTATCAATGGCTGCAGATCTTCTCTAAATAACACTGCCACTCCCCCCGAGCCCTGTCCTCTATGCTCTGAGCGTGTCTCCTATCTGTAGGCTGTCTCCCATCTGTATCCACTGATGTGAGGCATGGATTGCCCGGGGGCCTGGTGTGTCTCGGAGTAAAAGATGATGTCTCTTCCAGTAAAGCTATCCTCAAAAGCACCCACATCAAGACGCATAGATCCATTACACTTCCACGCATCCACTTTGAGTGTGGTCCCATAAGTCTCGCACCGTCATGTGGAGCGTCGTTCTAGTATTACTACTCTTCCATCTCGGTAAAAGGCAATCTTGCCTTTTCCCCTTGCTGCTCTAATCTCCGGCATCACTTCCTGCATATGAGCGATCTACGAGAGGGTGAGATCATCCCCGAGAAAGATGCCCGTCTCTTTAAGAGTTGGTCTTTTCTTCAAGAAGGACTTCTTCGCTTCCATGGAGGAAAAACGGAGGATGAGTGCTCTTTCTTTTGAGGTTTCCTCGCTGCTTCCATTTTTCTTTATGTTGCCCACTCTCCATGCTCTTGTGTGCGTCGGCTCATGAACCCGCATTAAGGCCATGAGTTCTTTTACCTCTTCGTCCACATTCCTTTTGTCTTTAAGACCGCAAATTCTCACATGTAACGCGCGCACCCGTCTTCTTTGCTCCTCCTCTAGTGTCTGATTAATGATAGTGGGTGTGGACGTGGGCGTTATCTCCTTGCCTTTTCCTTTCTTGGCCACCTTGATCCATTTCTTGGCTTCATCGGCCTTCTGTGGAGTTTTGGTAAGAACATCCACCCAAGAAGTCGTCATCTCTTTTTGTTGCTCTTCTCCCTCTTTGATGGCCCGTACTTGCTCCTTGATCGTGTTGATTTCTTCGAACACTGAGGGTTGCAGTTCGCCCTCTTCCAGTGTGTTTCTTGATCGTGCTTCGGCGAGGTCTTTCTTGAGTGACGCAATCTCTTCATCCTGAGTCGTCACTCGGTCTTCCAGCGTATTTATCTTGCTCTCTCGGATCAGCACGTGTCCTTCGAGCATGTTTATTGTGCCCAAGAGATTGCGGTTCATCTTGGTAATGGTCTCCGTAATTTCCTCTTTGCACTTTTGAATGGCATCCTCTAGGGGGTCGGCTTTATCGTTCTGCTTCCTCATGCTTGATCGCCGTCCGACAAAGAGCCACTAAGCTCATGTGGCGTGGTAGCTGGGGGGGGGGGGGGGGGGGGGGGGGGGGGGGGGGGGAACGCGAAGAGGTATGGCAAGGGAGGGGCAGCGATGGAGTACGGACGAGAGAGAGAGGGGGGGGAGAGAGAGAGAATGGAAAAACGCGATAGAGTACGAGCGAGAGAGAGAAGGGGGGGGGGGGGGGGGGGGGGGGGGGGGGGGGGGGCGGGGGGGACAGCGCACGGGGTAGGGGAGAGAGAGAGAGAGAGAGAGAGAGAGAGAGAGAGAGAGAGAGAGAGAGAGGCAACACGATAGACTTAAAACTTAAAGTTAAGAAACGATAGACTTAAAAAATAAGGGTTAAAAAGTTAGTCCGTTAAAAAAATAATAATAATAACAGCGCGATAGAGAGAGAGAGAGAGAGAGAGAGAGAGAGAGAGAGAGAGAGAGAGAGAGAGAGAGAGAGAGAGAGAGAGAGAGAGAGACACAACTCTACAAGTAGGGGGCGGGTGCAGGGGCGGCGCGCGAGCAGAGGGCGGGGGTGCAAGGGGCAGCGCGCGAGCGAGGGGCAAGTGCAGAGGCAACGGGTGAGCAGAGGATGGGAGCAGGGGGTGGGGGTGCCGGGACAGCGCGCGAGCAGGGGGCGGGTGCAAGGACAGCGCGCGAGCAGGGGGCGGGTGGTGCAGGGTCAGCGCGCGAGACAGTGTAACAGGGAACAGGGGGAACACAGCCCAAACGTTTCGAAACGGCGTTCCGGACGAGTCCCGTTCCCGAAACGGAGATGGGAACGGAATGCAGTTCCGGAATGGGGTGTAACCGGAACGGTGTTCCGGCGGTGTTCCGGAATGGGGGGAACGAGGTGGAACATGAGGCGGAACGGCGAAACGCGGGGCGGAACAGGCAAAAGTAGGGATTTTGGGGGAAAAAAAGTGGGCTTTTGGGGGCAAATTTGGGGCTGTTCGGGAAACATAATTAGTGCACTTTGAGGGCACGTTAGGGGGCAGATTTGGTGGCAGTTTTGGGGTTGTTTAGGAGTTTACTTGGGACTAAGCTGAATGCAGGTAATTCAAGTCTTACTTTAGGTGGACCGTTCCGGGCCCCCCTCCTCCTCCCCGTTCCCATCCCGTTCCAGACCCTCCCGTTCCCGTTCCCCGTTCCCCGTTCCTGTTCCGGGTAACTATGGCGCGAGCAGGGGGCGGTGGTGCAGGGGCAGCGCGCGAGCAGAGGGCGGTGGTGCAGGGTCAGCGCGCAAGCGGGGGGCAGGTGCAAGGGCAGCGGGAGAGCGGGGGGCGGGGGAGCAGGGACTGCGCGGGGGGGGGGGGGGGGGGGGGGGGGGGGGGGGGGGGGTGTGTGCAGGGGCAGCGGGGGGAGAAATGAAATGAAATGAAATGTTATATTAACGTCTTCAAAAGGCCAAAGTGACCTATGAGACCAGAAAGTTACAATGTGGTGGATCTGATACAAAGTCAGAACAGCAGCTAGCTGGGATAGCAAGATCACAAGAGATCCAGCATCGGTCGCTGGCGGATCTCATCAATCTCCTCCATGGTCAGTAGTCTGACCGGGCGTCGTGCATGTCGAGCCAAAGTGATCCGAATCCTCTGATGCAGCCTCCGCCGATGCTGTGTAGTCCTCTGCAGTCGTGGGCGTAGAGAGAGAGAGAGAGAGAGAGAGAGAGAGAGAGAGAGAGAGAGAGCTCAATGCAGTACTCAAAAGGGTATGTTAAAGGCACGCACACTACTTATTCTTATTCAGAAAGCCTTTAAACAGGCTAGACTATAAACGTATCTCTATGAGGAAGATTAAAAGGAGATGTTATCTTAAGCCTATGGAAGGCATTATCCTGGTGACAAGTGGGCAAGTTGGCGAACTAGCTAGGCTTATCCAGCAAAGATGTGGTCTACAAGAGAGCAAGATGATCCTGAATAGGTACAACAATACAAAAATCATGGAGGTAGGTACATACATGAGACATCATACATACAAGTACCTGTGTTGCCATCACGACTCTCATCAAGCTTGGGTGGCTGCAGGTGAACCGGTGCCGACAATGGGACTGGTGATCACTACACTACTGCTGAAGTGATGCTGAGGGTGTAACATTGTGGTGCAACCTCAGCATCCTTATCCTCTTCTTCCAAGTAGGGAAGGGGACTTTCCACAGCTAGCTTGTGTCATTAACCTTGATATGAGCAGGGTGGGCATGCACGCTAACACGACCATGCCAATGCGGAACAGCACCGGCAGAGGGAGTCACGAGACAGGAAACAGCGGAAAGGGGCAGCACTGTAGGCTGCTGAGAGAAGAATCGGAGTCGCAATAAGCAGTTTCTCTTTTGAACTGGGTCACAACCATAGTTGACTGCAGCTTTTCTCCATCTTTTGAGGACAGTGCCAATAAATCAGTCCAAGCTCAGACAAGATTGTGTTGCTGGATAAGTTCATGTTAAAGACTGCCTTATGCTCAACACACCTCTAGCTCCCCAAGACCAGGGGCACCTCACCTCAGAACATTGCCTTTAAAATCCAGTGCCCAGTAAAAATACACAAACAATGCTTCATTTTAATGTTCTAACTGTGCTCAATAACATGCACAAATTGGGGCGCAAGAAAATTATACAAGGCAAAATCACGTACAAATTTAGGCTTACAATATGTATACACAAATAGTGGTATTTACCAAGACAGTTACTTTGGTAAACTGTTTACCGATCGCCCTGCTCGCTCGACCATTACATCATATAGCTGCTTTCCATTCTGATAAAAATCAAATAGACATTCAAGGTAAGTACCTGAAACAAACTTCAGAATTTTCCTTTCGAGTACAACGCAGGAAAACCTTGTTTCTAGACGACTTAAAGCTTACATGCAAGCCAGAAAAGACTTCAGCTATAAGAAAAGATCACTTCTAGCAATTCAGCCAAAACTCTTTCTTGTCTCAAAGGCAATATGTATGGAAAATAATGCATAGAATGTTGATTTAAGCACTCCACCACTTACAAAAATCACAGGAAAAAAGTGGACTTGGCCATCAGGTTTTGTTTGAGTCTCTTTGAAGTAAACAAGAACTGGAAAATTGGGCCACCACATCTCCCAATTAACGAAGGTGGAATACCTGCAGACAGCACATGGAATAAGCAGATAGACAAAGTGACATTAATGCATTCTAAAATCACATCAGAATAGAAGAATATTGCGAAACTACTGAGCGAGCAAGCCACTGGCTGCAGAAGAACTCCTCAAGGTGACCATCGGATTCAACAAACAATTTGATCCTTTTAAAGTCGGTGCTGCTGGTGGTGATTGGGGGGGAAGAAAGGGGGGGGGGGGTTGAGCTGATAGCCTGCGCACATGCACCAGTGCCGGCCGTTCAGGTTGCTAAATCTCAATCGGACCAAAGAACTACTGATCACACACATGCAGCTCCAATTGCCGGCCAAAACAGCAGCAATGATGACTGTAGATGGTGAACGGCCAAAAGTGCTGACGCTTGCAGCCTCAAGAGGGTGTGTTGTGTAGCCCAAAGTACCCTTGCATTAATTGCTGCAAGCTAAATCTGGTCTGTGAGCACCCCACTGGTTGTTGAACCTTGGCAATCGGCTAGGGCCTCCCATTGACGTCCTGGTCACCGGCGATAGGAGTTTGCCAACGTTCATGAAAGCGGGCAGAATCTGATGGGGTCGAGCAGAATCTTCACTGGCTGGACCCTGAAAACATGCGCATGTGCGCACCCTATGATTACCAGTGCCTTTTGTGCTTCGCGAGCACACCTTTTACGCTGGCATCATGGTTTTGTTCCAGCCCTAGGCACTCTTGAAAAGGAGATCAACATTCCTATGTCAGTCGGCTCCCCTCATCCCTGGAGACTCAAGAGGGTACGTCCCCTTCCTCCCTCTAGGGTCTGATTGGGGAACTTGAGTTCCCTCAAACACTTACTCCAGCTGCCACCAAGGCAACTGAAAATACTACTGTCCAAGTCCTTGTTAAAGACCCTGCTCTCTCCTGAGGGAGAAAATTCTTCGAAGGATTAGTGTTGGGTGAATTAGGCAGTGAGTTGAGTGCTCGGGGCTGCCGAATCAGTGCTTCATTTGTAGAAAAATCGTCTCTCTGGCGAAGGCTTGTCCTTGTCCCTAAACCCGCCAGACAGCTGCAAAGCCAGCCGACTAATCATGAACCATACACCAATAAGGTCCCAAACTACGCTCTCAAAGGTCTCCCATACCAGTTCCGGAATGGTAGTTTCTTTTTGTTGCATAAAAGGAATCTACAAAGGTGAAACTTCAATGAATGACATGAAGCCATTCACTCCCGAGGTAACCGCAAGCACGTCCAGGGCAGAGATGTAGCAACTTAATTCTTCTCAATGTAGGCTGCGAACAGCCACCAAAGGAGAGATTTGGGTTGATTTGCACACCGATGTGAGCGGCTCAGAAAAGCAGGTATGGCTGTAGAAGATACGGCCAAAAACATGGCAGAATAGCAGCAAAGAGATCGAAAAACTGATGATTATGGCCGCAGATAAAAGCAGAGAGGGCACCCCTTTTGTGCTGCCTGAGCATACTTTCATTGCTGGCACCATGGTTTTGTTCCAGCCTTAAGGTGCTCTTAACGAGATTGCTTTTCCTATGTCAGTCTGTGTCCCTCATCCATGCAGAGGGTACCTCTCTGATTCCATACTTAAGTCCCCTCAAACCGAATACATAGACAAGAAGAAGAAGTTTTAACGTCATACAAACAATCCCCGGTTACCTCAAAGATCAATCTGACAAGAAAACAAGACGAAAGAAGAAAGTGACATCAATCTTCACGGAAGGCCAAACTCCACCAATTGAGCAGATCAAATACAGTATTTATACCAAAAACAGCAAATGAAAGAAAATAAAACATGACTAAAATCTAAAAAGTCGTCTCTTAAAATGAGCTACATCTCACACAAGTGAATAACCATGTGTTAAGATATGGAAATTAGGGTATCATCTGCTGCATGACAGCTTCATTGATTATCAAATTCTTGCTTAACAGCTTTCCCTCCTCTGTAGATTGCCCACTTGCCAATCTTCCTTCCTCAAAATTTGAACAGTTTATTAGCTCTACTCTTTACAGCTGCTCTGTCTCATGACATCCTTCTTCTCCCTAAAATACATAGCACTTTGCTCGCTTACCCTCGATTTCAAGTTAAGTAGGATTCCCAAGGTCAAAAAATGGGGCAACTTGAGAGAGAGGGCAAGGGGTGAATCCGAGGATAAAAGTTATGCGATGACATAAACCTATTTAAACTAAAAGTACGTCCACTTCATCTTACTTTTTCATTCACAAGATGAAGCACATCTCTGACAAGAAAATGATTTGAATGAAACAAATCAACTCACTTCCATCTGTTTTTGCCCCCAACAAAAACATTCTCTCCAGATTCTGTGAGTTCCTCGCCAACTTTTACTTCCTACATGACATCAACAGCAGAGTAATATGTGAAGAAAATGGCTTTCTTCAAAAACCAACTATCATATGTACTTGAAATTGCAACAGAAACAATTCACATACCAACGCTTCATCGTCAAACACAAACCGAACACGAGTAGTCTGCAAGTATCAAGAAAGAATCACAAGCAATAATCATGAACTACAAACAGTTCATAAGAGTCAACTTTGATTATTAAGTAAACATCATGCGCATTCAGAAGCCCCCAATCAAATGGAAAGGTGCAATCAGATTTTGCTCATCAAAAAGATTAGTCTGCATCTCCTTGAAGTGTAAGTCAGGTATTTCAAGCTTGCATATAAATATATGAAATACCTGGAAAAGCAATAACAACCCAAGGAGACCCACGGGTGCTGCAGCCAACATATTGTCTGCATAAACCAATGCAGCTGCACCACCTGACAGACAGGTTTCAATATTTAAAGTTGTGTTTGACCAAACAATAAAGCAAAATGTGAAGCACTCATCCGTTGATTTTTAGGAAAACCAGAAAAATTTTAAAGAATGGGACTTTTGAACTCAATAGTTTCAAATCTTATCCAGGCAGGAAAAAAAAACATGCCATAACATGATCGGGCTTAAAACCATAACAAGACGGGCAGACAATAAGCACATAGAAGGCACAGCTGGGTCTTGACGGAACAACCAAGGCCGACAAACACACACAGCACAATTGACAACGAAAATCACCTAGAAGGACAATTGGTATTCTGTAATCAGGTTCTGGAACAATGGTCTCTTTAGCTGTTTTGACATTCTTGCCAGCCTGGCAACGAGTTCAAAAAACAAATGGAAGTTAAGAAAATGCTGTCAAAAATGTGTGAGCAAGAAACCCAGCATTTCAGCTTGCACCTTTTGATAAACAATAAACATTCATACATGACCTGTTATCCCCCTTACACATCCTATACTGGCAAACACCTCAAAATATGCCTATTGTATGGCCTATACTCTTACTCTCAAAACACATTAGAATACATGTCAAATGCAAAGGACAATAAACATGCACTAAATCAGGTATCACACTAATCCAACCACCCCTTTTTAGCCCATACTAGTTAGTTCTTTCCTTCGAAAAAGTCTCTTGACCTTTAGAGTAACCCACCCTCTCAAGGGCCCACCACTCCGTCACCAGACAGGTATTTGCTTTTGAATTGCACAAACAATGGGTACAATGTGTCATGTGCAACGGAAGGGTTTAAGGATTTTAGCTCAGATCTAGTATTTCGCACAAACACAAGGTTACTTCACTTCACTTGAGAGAAACTGAACTGAGCACAATGAAAGAGAGAGGCAGAGAGAGAAGAGACACAACATTGCATGTCAGGTCCCAACCACCCTCAAGGGCCCCCTTGGTCTGTTGCCAGAGCGAGTACTTACTTTTGAATACTTGCACAAACGCTACAACGCTGAAAATGATGAATATTGAGAGATGATGCTGAAGGGATCTACAAAAACCCGAGGCTAAACTGATCCAAAAATGCAAGGTGGAATCTGATGTTGAGGACGTAGGTGCTGAAAACGCTGGTGCTGAGGGTGCTGATAGCGAAAACGCTGGATATGGCTGGTGCTAGGGCGTTGGTTGCCCTCTACGGGTACTCGGTTCTGAGATGCTTAAAATTGAAAGCCAGGGGGCTTTTATAGGTTTTTAGCCATTTTCCCTACCTACATTTATCAATGTCATGTCACAATCGATTATTAATAAGTGACTTCGGTGACTCTTCATATGCATGTATGCTTAAGTGACTATACTACGTAAGTGAGGGTACGCAACTATGACCTGCCTGATCATGCACGTCCTTCTAGAGGCTCACAAAATTGCCAAGCTAAATCCTAAGCTATTCTAACTAAGGCTGATGCTAGCATGTAGCAATAGCTTGTCCATGTAGCTCAAGTGCAATGCGGCGATGGGCACATGAACCCCCCATTAAAGATGAGACACAATTGCCAAACTTCTTCTTGTTGATGCTTTCTATAGTTCTGATGCCGAATGCTTCTGATGCTTGTGGATGCATAGATCAATGAAAACGCCTCTAGACTTATGGAAACTATGGATGTAGGTACTATTGTGATGTAAACACCAACCAACCGAGTTCCTAGGTAGCCTTACTATTGTCGCACAATACCAGCCTTGATACTTACTCTTGCCGTGCGAGCAAGTGCTACCGCCCAAATAGTCAGGTCGCAAAAACATTGTGGCTGAAGACAAAAGTGAGGATGCTGGGAGGTATATCCAATTGTCACGTGACACATCCCAACCCTATGTGTCCGTGGACAAGCTACACCATAGCAGGGTTCAGTCAGTTTAGTCAAGTCTAGATTAGCAGTGATCTGGCACTTTTGTGAGTCTATTCGTAGACCGTGCATGCCCGGTCACTTAGCATAAGATGCATATCCTCCGGTTGCACACAGCATGATCATCGGAATTCCCATCAGAATCCATTAGCATCAGTTAGGGGAATTTTCCAGTGCATTTAGCCTATTTTCCTATTTATTGGGATTTTCACTTATTATTTTTAAGTGACTTTCCAACAAAAGTAGGTAGGGCAATTTTGCTAAGTTAATATATAAGCAAACCAAAGTTCCCACTTTCTGGCAGAAGAGGCAGCAGGAGCTTCCCACTCAACAGGTCACTTCTCAGCAGTACCCCCCAGAAGCCTGGCGTTTTGGCTTTGCATCATCACCTACACCATCAGAGCCTAGCGTTTTGGAAATAGACCTCAGCCGGCATGTCCTCTTGCAGTACCGCGGCAACACCAGATCCCCCGCATCTTCCCCCCCCCCCCCCCCCCCCCCCCCCCCGCATCATCGCCAAGACCACCAACATTAGAGTTTTTGCTCACCAGACATCAGCCCCAAGACTGCTGCAAGTTCAGAGATTTTTCAGCCATGCACTAACGCCAACAGGTCTGCAAACACTCAGCATTTTGATTAGCAAATTCAGCATTGAAAAACAGAGATGAGCCAAGGAGCACAGCAGGCTACCAAGCAACAGGTGTTTCCCTCCCTCTCTCAGCAAGACCCTCTCCAAGCAACTTGGTGAGGCCCATTCCCCCGCATCATCCTCATCTTGGAATCGCCCACTCTTCTGGCTGCCCTAGCGTTTTCCTCCCATGCAGATATCGCCAGCAAGCAGTGAAAGCTAGCGTTTTTCCCATTGGTCACATCAGCGTTTTTGGCCACTACTAACGCCAGGAAAATCTCAGCCAATTCAGCGATTTCATCAAGCAAATTGTAGCAGACTACCGAGGCCGGGTAAGGAGTTATTAAGCACTTGGAAAACTGCCATTTTCAGCAAAGAAACCTCTGCTGTCACAGCGTTTTTCAGCCAAGCATTCATCTCCAAAAACGCAGCAGAAAGAGCAAAAAGTCCAGCGTTTTTCATCATCCTCTCGACCCGACAAAAACAGTCATTTTTCAGCCATGAACCCATCAAGAAACAGTCATTTTCAGCCACCAAGAAGTTCACAGATTTCAGCCGAAGTCGCCGTCGTCATCACCGTCGTCGTCATCGGCATAGTCCAATTGCATCAGTCCATTGCATACACATTGTACACCTTGTGCAATCAAAGTAGACCACTCTCACCGACGAGAGTGGGGCCTTTGGAGGAGGGTTTTACAACCTCTCGGTGTCGTATCTCTTCTCTCTCCTTCTCTCAGTCTCATTCACTTGCACGCACAATATCCACTCACTTTGTTCGTGACCGCAGCACTCTACAAGACGGAAAGCTCTCTCTTTCCCTAAGAACTAAAAGGAACCTTGAGCAATAAAGATCACTAATCTTGAGAAATACAACATTCATTCCACTGCACCTAACACCAATGGTGCCATGTCGGTGGAAGTGGATGCACGCTACATGCAAATGCAAATGCAAAAGGTGGTTAGGAATCCTGTCTCCAACTCCTTCCATATACAAGGCAAGCAAATCTTGGTGATCAAGATATGGATCTTCGTGTATCCAATGCCGATCTTCATTCATGATGAGGAGATTAGGCCTTAAGGGTATCCAAGACATAGCGATAAAGATGGGAGTGGCTAATATTTGTAGGCAACAAGTATTAGTCCAGGCCAGGCACACGCAACTTCTTTGAAATAGAGAGAAAAAACATTCTAAAAGAGATTCCTTGGGTTCACAGCTCTGCTTGGGTTCTTAATTCTTCACTTGAGTTCGCAAAGCCGAAGCACGTCCAAAGCTCAGATGCCAATGTCACGTGCAACGAAAGGGTTTGAGAATTTTAGCTCAGATCTAGTAATTTGCACAAACACAAGGTTACTTTATTCACTTGAGAGAGACTGAATTGAACACAATGAAAGAGAGAAGCAGAGAGAGAAAAGAGAGATGACACCACATGTCGAGTCCCAACCACCCTCAAGGACCCCCTTGCTCTGTTGCGAGAGCAAGTACTTGCTTTAGATTACTTGCACAAACGCTCCAATGCTGAAAATGCTGAATACTGAATGTTGATGCTAATGGCATCTGGTATTGATGCAAAAATATGAGAAAAACACTAGGCTGAACTGGTCCAAAAACGCAAGGTTGAATTTGATGCTGAGGACGTAGGTGCTGAAAACGTTGGTATTGGATTGTTGGTGTTGGGGGTATTGATGGCGAAGATGTTGGATATGGCTGGTGCTAGGGCGTTGGTTGCCCTCTATGGGAACTGTGTTCTGAGATGCTTAAAATTGAAGGCCAAGTGACTCTTTTATAGGTTTTTAGCCATTTTCCCTACCTACTTTTTATAAATGTCATGTCACAGTCACTTATTAGTAAATGACTTAAGTGACTGTTCATGAACCTATATGCTTAAGTAACTATACTATGCAAGTGAGGGTATGCAACTATGACCTGCCTAATCATGCACGTCCTAGAGGCTCACAAAGTTGCCAAGCTAGGTCCTAAGCTATACAAACTAAGACTGATGTTGACCAAGAGCAATAGCTTGTCCACGTGACTCAAGTGCAATGCCTACGTGACACAAGGTACATAGCTTGATGCTCATGTAGGGGGTGTGAAGAAAGCGCATGTGGAGTATGAGGCAGAATCGTGAGCAGCAGAGAGAAGCTGTGAGAAGTTGAACGCACGTAAGGATGTGTTTACACCTGTATATGAACACACCTGTATACGTTTATACATAGAGAGGAAGGGCCTTTATGCCCAACAACCTCCCACTTAAAAGGCCTGAAGTGGTACCTTTAAGCTAACCAACTCCCACTAATTGTAAGCAATGCTCATGTTGAGCCTTTGCAAGACTCTTAGTGAGAATATCTACAGGGTTATCTTAGGTTTTAATCTTAGTCAGTGTGACAAGACCATCATCCAAGACCTGTCGTTGAAATGGTATTGAACATCTATGTGTTTGGTGCCTGCATGAAACATGGCATTCTTAGCCAGACATACTGCACTCTGGCTGTCACAACCAAGCACTGGAGCACGTGCAGAAAGACCAAATCCCTGACCAGACGGCCAAGCCAAATAGCTTCTTTAGAAGCCTCTGTGGTTGAAATATATCAACCTCTGTAGTACTCACTGCCACAATTTTCTATAACCTTGAGCACCAAGAGATAGCCCCACCGGCTAAAGTAAAAACACACCCACTGGTAGATTTACTAGTGTCAAGGTCTCCTGCCATGTCCAAATCACAGAATCCTTGCAATTCTAGTGTACCCTATCCATAGCATATACACTTCTCTTGTGAACCTTTTAAGTATCTGAAGATACATTTCACTGGTTCCCAATGTGGCTTGCCACGATTAGACATAAATCTACTGACAACTCCCACTGCATGAGAAATGGCATGCCAAGTGGCAACCATGGCATACATCAAAGATCCACAAGCTGATGCATAAGGTATACCCGTCATAGCACTTGCAACTACATAATCCTTTGGGCAATCAACTTTGCTAAGCTTTGTATGTGGCGATAAAGGCACACCAAGAGGCTTAGCGTCAGCCACATTAAATTTGTCAAGTGATTTGCTAATGTACTTGTCTTGTGAGAGAAACAACAGGTGCTTCTCTCTATATCCTTTGATGTGCATGCCCAAAATGTGTTCAATTGCCCCCAAATCTTTCATTGAGAAGGCTGAACTCAGCTGCCTTTTTAGAGCGTTCAAAGTACTCTTATGCTTTCCTACAATCAGCATATTATCCACATATAAGACTAGCACAATAAGGCTTCCATCATCAACCATTTTAGTGTACAAAGAGTGATCTAAATGATTGTGTTTGAATCCATGGTTGAGCATGAAGGTGTCAAACTTTTTGTACCACTGTCGTGGGGCTTGTTTGAACCCATATAAGCTGCGTTTCACCTTACAAACCAAATGCTCTTTTCTTGGAATGACAAAACCTTTTGGCTGTTTCATCTACAGCTCTTCATATAAGTCACCATGAAGAAAAGCAATATTCACATCCATTTGGTCCAACTCTGCGCGCAGTGAGAGCAAACAACACAAGGAGAGAAGATATTTTCACCATTGGTGAAAAGACCTCTTGGAAGTCTATGCCTTCCTTTTGTGAAAAGCCCTTGGCAACCAACCATTCTTTATACTTGGGCTCCCATCAATACATTTCACTTTGCAAACCCATTTATTAGGGATAGCTTTCCCACCCTCGGACAAAGGTGCAAGCTCCCATGTGCTATTTGCATACAGAGAGTTCATCTCATTTTGCATAGCAAGCTTGCACACCATCACCAGATGGCTGATTTTCAGCATTTCCTTGCTAGATCATAAAAAACATGGGGGGTATGGACTTCGAGCAAGCACGAACTTCGATGAGGACCTCGAGTGGTGTGAAGGCCCCCATCCATCTAGGAGTTGCTGTCAGTTGCCGTCTCTAGAGGGGTAAGCCAATCAGCTGGTAAAGCCTCTGTAATGTCCTAGCACATGCTCTGCACTCCTCTCATGCCTCGTAACTGGATGCTATGTGTCTCCTCGGGCAAACCTGAGAACTGAAGCCAGTCGCCGAGAGTGCGGGCTTGGCCCTCTGCCATGGGACCCCAAGAAACATGAGGCCGGCTACCAACCAGGCAACCTCTCTGGGTGCTACCCAAGGGGTTCCAAACTAGGGGCTCTCTCAAGCGCTCCTCCGTGCTAGTGGGCTGGTGCTGCTCCAGGCCTCTCCTCAGCTGCTCCCAAGACCGAAGCAGGCTCGCAGCAAACTGATCCTCCAATCTCTTGCTCAAACCAACTCTGTGCATCTCTATAAAGATCCACCTCATGAAAGGGCTCCAAGGGCCTCCTGCATGAGGGATTTGATCTCGAAGCCGATGAAGCAGCAAAACCTTCCAGGGCTCCTCCCTTGGAAGGAGTCCTCTGACAACAAACTTCCCTAGAAGGTCTCTGTTATGTTGTGCTAGGTCTATGATATCAAGCCCCCCTTGAGAACATGGTAAGGTGATGACCTGCCAGCATAGTCACAGGGGATGCCCATTTTTGGGCTTCTCGTCCCCACTTGCCGTCCCGCCCTCTTCTTTACACTAAAAATCCATTTGAGCCCTGTCCCCCTTCCCTTGGGACGCATCCCTTATGACTATGCTTCATAGTTATAGGGAATGGCCATTTTCAGGTCTCCATTCCCCGTTCCCATCCCACTTTCCCGTTTCGGATCCTCGTTCCGTGTTCCACACGTGAGTATCCAAAACAAGGAATGGCATTTTATGCATGTTGTCGTTCCGCGTTCCCGTTCCAATTTTCCGTTCCAGGTAACTATGCTATGCTTGCCAGGCTACTTTGGCCTAGGCTAGCTGAGTGTCGTGCCCTCACCAAAGAAAGTTCCTGATCAGCCTCTCTAGCTGGCTGATACAGGAGCTCGAGAAGATCTAGCAAGACATGATGTACCACATAGTAGCCAACAACACCTGGTTGGCCACTACAACTCTGCCTGCCAAAGAGAGTCGTGCTAAGATCCAATGCAACAACTTCCTCCTAATGGATAGGAGGAGGGGAGCAGTATGCTGCTCAGGGGACAAGTCCACGCCAACCTGACAACCCAAATAGCTAACTGCAGTCCCTGGGGGAATCCATCTAAAACCCTCACCTGGCAACCAATCAAGAGTAGGAGCACTGCCAACCCAAAAAGCTATTGTCTTCCTCCAATCGATCGGTGCTCCTTATGCACAATAAAACACCTCAAGAGCCTCCTCACACCTGTGTAGATTTGCCTCCTAGCCCTCCAAGTACAAGACTGAGTCGTCGGCAAACTCAGCGTCAAGTAGCTCATCTGCCTTAATAGGGAGCTCGAGACCACGTGTGACGCAAGCCAACCTGCAGAGAAGTCAAGAATCTGCTCATCGTCTCAACATAGAACAGAAAAAGGAAGGGGGCTAGAGGGCAACCCTGTCTGACCGAATGCGTGAGCATGAAGCGTTCCCCTCTTCCCCCTGCCAAGAGCACCTGACTGTGCGCACGCCTGTAGAGAGCAGACACACCTCTGATCCAATCATCTAAGAAACGAATCCTGTGTAGAGAGCCCTCTAGGAGGTCCCAATCAACTCTATCGCAGGACTTCTCAAAATCGAGGAGTATCACCAAATCCTCTCCTCGCAGACGCACGCCTCCCAAAAAGTGAAGATGTTGTCAAGGATACTACGCTTCTTGATTAAACCTGTCTGGGTCCCATGTATAATGCTCTCGAGTAGTGGCTGAATCCTAAAGCTCAGAGCCTTTGCCAGAATTTTTGTAGGATGAGTTGAGGATAGTGATGGGTCGCCATTGTCGAATCTCATCCAAGGAGCCTCCCTCCTTGGGAATAAGGTAGATCATGCCCTCACTCATGCTGTCAGGCATTTCGCCAATGTGCAAAATGTACTGGAATGCGTTGCAAAGATCTGAACCAAGCAAGTCTCAGTACTCTTAAGAAGAAGCTGGGAGTCAAACCATCCTTCCCTAGACAACTACCACGGGGGAGTGCTCTAAGGGCCTTATGGAGCTCCTCTAGTTGGAGAGGGAGCTCAAGTCTCTGTCGCATCTCCTCAATAAAACAAGGCAAGGAAGGCATCTGTGCCAAGATCAGCTCTCTGCATGCATCCTTACGCTCTGACCGAGGCTCAGCTAATAACAAAACACGGTAAAAATCAGTAGCAAGTGCACGCATATCCTCAGGCTCGGAAGCAACTGACCCATCCGGTCTCCTCAATTAGCTGACACTCGTGTGCGCATGGCATGGCCCCACCGTCTCAAAAAACTCCCCAGTAACTCTGTCACCCATCCGGATCCACTGAGATGCTTGCCGCTGGAAGGCAAACTCATGCCTCTGCTCCTCAATGCTAGCCACCTCCTCTCTAGCCTGTTGCATCTGCTCCTCCAACCAAGGACTGTCTAGATGCTGCTCTTGCATCCTTTGCAAGGAAACTATGCCCCATCGGAGACGCTGCTGCTCCTTCCTGGTTGCAGCCAAGCGAGCTGCAGACTCCTTAGAGGAAGAAGCGACTGAGCTCAGCCACGCCAGCGGCCACTCTACCAACAAGGGTGTCCTGCGTGTCCAAGCTCTCTCACCAAAGTGCCTCCACTCGCTCTCTAAGCTCTGGATCCAGCAAGATCCTCTCAGGGATGCGTAGCATCGCACCCCCTTCCTCTGTCTGTCTGTCACGGTGAGAATCATTGGCACATGGTCGGAAAAAGTAGTCCCTGCTAGGATGCAAACAGATTTCCCCATGTACAAAAATATGGTCATTGGCGTAGAAGCGATCTATCCGAGATAGATTCACTCCTCGTCCTCTGCGGTCAGAGCGAGAGAAAGACAAGTTGTCTGGGGGCCTCACAAAGCCCGAGTGCTGCCAAACATCAAAAACCCTCAAAGCAAGGTGGAAAGGTACGTAGTGTACGGTACGGTTTAGGTACGTACGGAACGTACTTCCGTACTGAACCAACCTTTAGGTACGTGATAGGTACGTACCATTTGTAAAAAAAGACAATTACACTAAATTTAAGTTCACAGACCTTTCAAAATTCAACCTCATTAACAATGCAATGCTTAAAATGAACATATTGATCATAAAACTTAATGACTCAAGACTCAATACTCAATGAGAAAACCAATGACCATAAATCATAAAACCAAATAACAACTACAAACATCATGTCCATGGCATCAGCCAAAAGTAGGCATATACCATACAAACTGAATCAAGATCCAAAACAAAGTACTGTGAAATACTACAATGCCATAATAACAATAAAAGTCTGTTGCAGCCTGTCCTCAAAAGCATGTAGTCACCAGTGTGCACTAAGACGTGCGGCCTCAAAAGTCTATGTCAGATGCGGAAGATGAATCGTCGGTAGAGAGCAAGCCCCCATCATCAAGGACATTGCCCTCCTCATCAAACTCAGGGTCAGGCTCAGCATATGTCAACTCTGGTACAAGCACCTCTGCACCACAAGCCTCCTCAGGCATATCAGCAATCTCTGCATGGATGAGCCAGACAGCTTCATTCGCTCGCCTGCAAATGGAGCGAATAGGAAGCTTCCCCCTGCGAATACTCTCTCGTCTCACAGTGTCTGGATCTCCTCCCACCGTGCGTAGAGGAAGGCTAAGAGCTCATGCACGTGATCTAGTCACACGACGATCCACGCTCTCGAGCTCTCTATGCAGCTCTCTAACAATCTGCTCCTGCTCGTCTCTAATCTGTCGGTCCACCTCCTCTGGTCTAGGATCATCTACCATTTTCAGCTCTGTCGCATCAACCTGTTTAAGAGTAAAATAAAGTTAAACTGACTTATTTATGGCATATGCTTGCAGGTTGAGTTTACAATAGCCAACATCAAGATAATTACCTGTTTGGGTTGCCCCAAAGAATGGTAACTCCGCACAAGCCTCATGTTGGCTCTGCAATACACCAACTTCTCCAACTGAGAAGTGCTAAGGCGATTTCGAATCTTCGTGTGAGAGAGTAAGCACTCCAATTGCGCTCACATGCTCCAACCGAGCAATCCTGCTCAGTGCTCAAGCAAGAGCGCAATCGTCAGCAAGAGAGTGACAAGTGTCTAGTAATATAAAGATGAAGTTAGAAGCTTAAAATGATATATACATTGTACAATGTAATCATGGATGGCAGTTTCCTAACCTGAGAAAGGATACGAAGAGCAATGCGTGAGAGGTTGGGAAGACCAACTCTCCCATACGAGTGCCACCACGTCAAAGGATACTTTGTGGCTTCCTTCCTCAAAGAAACTGCTGTCGTGAAAGAAGCGCCAATGCCATTCATGTAGTTGGTGAATTCCTTGTCTATCCCAAGCTGATCATCCTCTGAAAACATGAGCCCAACATACTCTGATTGTTTTGTGCTAAGCAAGGTATCACTCCATAGCTCTGGCGACCTATAGAGAGGATGAAGCATGGCAGCCATCGCATGTATGGGACGGCTCATGAAAGTCCAACGGCTCAAGTTATAACTTAGACTTGATGATTAAAACAGACAACCATTAGAACATGAGGAACCCTTACCGATCAATAGTCAACAAATCGCATTTGGAAACGTGGTCTTTCATCTGCATAAACAGATGATAGACTAGTCCCAAGGTCGATCCCTCCATATCCGTCAATCGAAGGAGGACGTAGACTGGCTTGAGTGCCACTGAAAGAGCGTGCACTTCCTGCCAAAAGCTCTCATCAAGGATCCGCCTCTGCAAGTATTTTGTAGATTCATCCTGCGATCTTGACATGCCTCGCCATTTTGGATCCACCACTGTCTGTAGTAGTGGATCTCAAAGTTTGTAGAGCCTCTGTAAAACCAAGTAAATGTAGGCAAACCTGGTTTTTGAAGGTCGAACCATATCCAAAGTGCTATGGCTGCGGAAGATAGCAAGAGCCTGATGTTTCTTGCGAAAGAATGTGGTGACCTTGACTACATCTGCAACTATGGGCTGCACCCATGAAAGTTTGCCAATATCCTCCATGAGCAAATCCAAACAATGTGCAGCACATGGAGTCCACACTATGCCAGGAAACTGTTGCTCCACCATAAATCCCATTGCCTTGCAATTAGCTGCATTATCTGTCACTACCTGCACAACATTCTCCTTGCCAACCTCCTCTATGGCTGTTTTGATGTGACCAAAAATAAACTCAGCCGTGATCTTTTCCCCTGCTTTTCCTGCATCCACAGTACGCAAGAAATAGGTGCCCAAAGCTGAAGACACAAGGATATTGATTATGTGTCGTCTGCGTATGTCTGCCCAACCATCTGAGATAATGGTGCATCCAAACTCCTTCCATCAAGCTTTCACAGGCGTAAGTGCCTTCTCAATTAAGGCCTTCTGTTCATCTAACATAGTGGTGCGCATCTTTGTGTAATCAAGACTTGTCCATGTCTAAGTAGGCCCCACCTGTGCAATGGCTTTTACCATTCTTTTCCACTGATCTGTGCGCAAAACATTGAAAGATATGTTGCACTCAATAAGAGTGCGACATATCTCCATCTCTGCCACCCTCTGACGCTCTTTCACCCAAGCCTGAGAAGAGATGCGACTAGGCAAAGTGGTCTACGTTGGTGTTTCAGATGTACCTTTTTCACGTGGCAAGGAATCCTCACCTTCACCACCAACACGTGCTCTCTTCCTGGAAGTAGGGGGTTGCATGGAGGCCGAACCTCCTCCAACCTCTGTCTCCGCACCTAAAGACTCTAGCTCTCCAACAAAAGCATCATGTAAAGCATCCTGTGTGCTGGGAGCACCTCTCAAACCAGGAGCACCAACAGGAAAATACTCTTAAATAAGCTGCTCCCTCAAAGGTGGTGGTATTTTCTCACATGCACCAATTTGATCAGTGCACCCGATGCCCGTCAAGTGCTTTTTGACTCGCGTAATAGTGCTGGTGTATTGGTCCCCACAATACTTGCATTGCCATAAGCGTGTGCCAGAACCTTGCTGAGAAGTGGTCGTGATGATGCTCAAAACATTGGTGTGGAGCGACCAGTTAGGGTTGGTTTTACGCGGCATAATGAATCCTGCACATTGCAAATGCAAAAGAGTGCACACACATGAGGAGTACGGAGTGCGAGAAGAGTACGGAGTGCATGGTGGCAGAAGCAGTACCTTTTCACGCGCGTAGCTCAGCTCTGCAGGACTCTGTGCACTGCTCTGCAGACTTCTCTGTAACAGAACAGAGACTCTTTTGCTACAGTGGTCGATTAAAAAAGCCTAAGGCTTCTCCCCCTTCACACTAATAAGCCCATCTGAAAGCCTCCCTAGCGGAATTTGTCCGAGCTGAAAACGCCCCAAAAATATATATATATGCCGTATTGTACCGTACGTTACGTACTGTACCGCACCGTATGATTGTACAGTACGGAATGGTACCGTACGTACGTACGGATTCTACCCTGCCTCAAAGTCATACATAGGCGCTCCCAAGCTGCCAACTCAGCCCCGTGCACAGTAGCATGACCACCTCCAATCCTGTCAGAGGGATCCTCCAACATATTGAAGTCTCCCCCAACAAACTGCTCTGCATGCGGCAAAGACTCTACAATATGAGACCAAAACTCTCTCGTGCACTTGCCACATTGGACGCATATGTTCAAAATGCCCATGAGGAAACCTTGAACCTGCATAGTAATCCACTGAGCCCTGTTTGGCATAATGCCCACAATGGCCTGCTGCCATGAGTCCGCAATAGCATACATACCCCTCCCTGGATACATGCAAGTCCAAATGCAGCTGACCAAAATGTCTCGTAGCGACCAAGCAAAATCTGAGATGATGCTCCTGTAGCATAAGAATATCGATCTCACCACCCACAAGGCATCGTTGAAGCTCCTAACGCAACCGACCCCTTTGACGCTGAACCTAGGGCCCTCCTAATCCCTACACATTCTATGAGACGATCCTTACGGAGTTGGTCAGAAAAAACAGATGCTGTAGCAGCAGCCAACCTCGCTATCTTAGAGGTCGGCTTGAATGGAGAATAATCCGCATTCGAGCGACCTCTAGAAAAACGCTGATGAAGTGATTGTCCCACCCAAGCCCAAGCCGAGCGTGCAGTCCGTATGGCTACATCCTCTGTCTAAGAATCCTCATTTACAAATACATAGCAAGGGGGGCTCTGAGTGTCAGCATACAAGTGTACCACAATGTGCCTGCAACCGGCTACATCCGGCGACGTCACACTGAACTTGGCTAAAGGCCAAAGTGTCTGTACCAAATCTGTCACTCTTAGGTCCCCTGTGTGTGTGAGACCTCAATAGCTTGGACCTGGAGCCAGTCAAGAATTGTGTGCAACGTCCACTCTGTATGGTCCCTACCGCATAACGGAAAGGAGAAACCTACCGTTGTATCCAGACCCTCAGAGCCTCGGGCTGCTAAGAAGAGGACATGAACTCGAAAGCAAGCTTTCTTCAAGTTGGAAGAAGGGTCACCAAGGATGTACAATCAAAGAAGTCCCATCGTCTGCGAATGTCGAAGCTGGTCAAACCACGAGGGACTACTACAAAAGCAGAGGTCTGGACCAAGAGAGGCGTCCTCAGGTGGGGATGTAGCAAAAAGCACTACCAAGAGAACGTCTCGCTACAGATGTGTCTAGTCCCCTGCGTCTGAGAAGGAGCGTGAGATGGGTCGGGAGATGAGACTGAGGGCCCCATCGGGGAGAGAGGAGCAGGAGGAGGAGGTGGGGGTGGGGGGGAAGGAGGAGGAGGCGGCGGAGCGGAGAAGGTGGAGGGGGGGGAGGCGGTGGAGGAGCTGCAGTGGAGGGGGCCTCCTCAAGGGGCTCCTGCTGAAGGGGGTCAAAAGAGTTCCTTGTCTGAACCCAATGCTGTTGAGCTGCAAGAGGGCACCTGCTACCAACCGTCAGCTGGCTGATCATTGGCCTCTGTCGAGGTACCGGTCTGTGTGTCCTGGGTACCTGTCCGTTGGGTATGTTCAACCTTGGGAGGATGCGCATGCGCTGTGGATCGAGATCTCCTGCAAGGACAGGCCTTCGCTAAGTGGCCCATCTTTCTACAAATGAAGCATTGGTTCAAGAGTCCCGAATACTCCACCCTCTGGCGTAACCATCCCCCACTCACCCTAGGTAGAAGGACCACCTTCGGGAGAGAGTGTCACGAACCAAGACGCGAACTGAAGGCACGCCGGTAGCCTTGGCTGCAACTGAAGTTGTCGTACACGAGGTCTCCAAGACTGTCCCGATCTCGGAACCAATCCTGGAAATAAGCGGTAAGTACTCCCTCCGCAAGCCAGGGAAGCATATCGAAATATGCAAGTCTGCCTCCTGGACAAGAACATTCGATGATGGATCGAACCCATGGCACCACTGTCGGAAATGAGCTCTAACCGCTCGAATTTCAACGGGCTCATCGAGATGACCATGGCAACCATCTCGAGAGTCTCAAACTCTATCTAATAGTATCCTCGTCCGAGAAGTTGGATGTCAATGATCTTCCCCACCTCTGCTAAAAGGCGGGCCTGCAGAAGGTCGCGTACCTCTCCTCGACTGGGATGACTGCCAATAATCTTGCAGAGGACAGAGGTGGCCTGGAGGCGCTCCACCTCTACTGCGAGGCTCGCTTGCTCTGCTGGCGACAGAGCAAGTCGAATGGGGGGCTCTGCGAGGTCGGTCGAGGGGGCTTCGTCACAGTCCCTTTGTGGTGTAGCATGAGTCTCCATTCGTGTCTGCTACTATGGAAGAAGGTGAGCGACAGGGGTGATGGAGCATTTGCCAACGAGCTAAAATCAGCCCACCAGCATTGCTGCCAGAACGGAAAAAAAAAGGGGGGGAGGGGGGGACGGATTAGGCAGGCGGGGGCACGTGGCGCTGGCTGGGGGACAGCACACTGCCGGGTTGGCGCACAACACGAGGCGGGAGGGAGGGGGGAGGGGATAGCGATGGCGAGAGGGGGCGGGTGCCCGGGGGGGGGGGGGGGGGGGGGGGAGTGGGGGGGTGGGGTTGCGCAGACAAGCTGGAGCAACAGCGAGCGTTGTCATCATCTTTTTTATCATCCTCCTTTTTCTTTCCTTGCTGTTTTTTTCTTTCTTGTTCCCTTTTGTAGTACCTGCAATCGAGCTTCTTATGCCCTTACGAACATACCGATAGCAAGTAACATCTTCTGTTTGCCCTTGATTTCACTTCTACTTTTACCTCTATTTGCAGCATTATCCCTCTTCTCTGCCCTTCCTCATTGAACCACTGCTTCTCATCTCCTCATTGAGGTTAGATCCCCTAACACCATCAAAGGTTAAAGCAAGGTTGTTGCTAAGTGAAACAACCAAGGCTTCCGAATTGTCAAGCAAGTCATCAGCAAGAAAATAGCCTTCAATTTATCACTAAAGGGCTGCAAACCAAAAACCTCCAACTGACTCAAAATTCCTGTGAAAGCACTCACATGCTCAAATGTTGGCTTAGACTCAATCCAACTCCATGTTCACAAGTTTGCGCATAAAGTGCACTTGATTCACTGGAGTTGTATTTTCATAAGTTAACTTTTTCCACATAGCATAGGCAGTATCAAAATGCTTAATGTCTATAAGTACATCATCAAACACAACCATTTTAATACAGGCAATGGCTTTCTTATTGAATCTAGCCAAATCCTTATTTGTCATAGATACATGCTTAGTCTCCAAGAGAGCATCATCACAATCCTCAAGAAACAAAATGCCTTGCATCTTGTTTTTCCACAGGTCAAAGCCAGTGCCATCAAACCTCTTGATTTCAAGAAGGGATGTAGTGTCATTGCTACTAGAAGCATTTGTGGCCGTTCTTCAGCAAAACACAAAGAAATGATGCAATTTTTAATAGCAAACAGTAAGCTAAGTATTCAGCCAAACTCAGCCCAAAATATCAGCAAAGAAGAGCAAGATTTAGTGTCGCTGTGCCCAAATATATGTACAACAATAGAAAAGGATGATTTTCAGCAACAAAATTGAAATTTCAGTATATATTTCATGCATACACCATTGCCAGGTAACTCCCACTTCAACAGTAGCACCAAAAATACATCTGCGACAATACCAGATCTGCAAATGATCTCCAAAACTGCTGCAACATGAATATTCAGCAATACATCAACTCAATGGAACTGCCCAGCATGGGTATTGCACACATATGCGACCAAAGCACCTTCTGATACGTAGATCACCAAAGATTCTCTACAATGTTTCAAAAAACTCAGAAGTGGGAGATAATCCCACTGCTTGCAACACAAAGGTTACTCTAGCAATGTCCCTAAAGTGCATTTCACGCATCAATTTTGCCAAAATCCATAAATTTCAGCAGAAGCCCCAAAGTTTCACTGACCAACCTGCTGGAATCGCATTAATATATGATCTCGAGAGGATAAAATTGGCAACTTCAGCAAAATTTTGCAAAAACCCAAATCTTACGCGTCTAGATGTGCACCAATGTCAATAAATTGGGCTCCACTGAGCAAAGTTGCACTAATACATGAAAACCCCCAAATTTCATGGGTTGAATGTGTCACAAACTGCTGACGTATCAGGCCACTGAAGACCCAACGAAATGCTGCAATCATTTCGCCTTTCAATCCTGCACTCAAACAAAATCATATGAGAGAGTAGACATAAATCATATTCATTTTCCGGGAGTTCCCATTTCAAAGTTTTTCATTCATAAAGTCATAAAGCAGAATACTGTCAGCACATTAGTATCCCTGAAATCCAACGGAAAATCAGTGACTTTATTCCATCTGGGTAATCTGTGACAAAGGAGCGGAGTAACTCCCCTCTTGTGCAGTCCCACTGCACCAGATTCAACCCTGCTGATCTACGGGATCTCTCGAAATAGACACAGCTAGACCAAAAGCCTCAAGGTAAAGTTCGAGTATCTGAGGAGTATCTGCCAGGTCCTCCTCCTCCATCCACTTTGCATCCAATGCCGGATAGTTCTTGAATTTCACCAAGAACCGCCATATCACTTTACCTTTCACTTTCCATGTGCGCCGGTATCTGTTCAAGAACGAGTATCTCCTCGCTCTCTTCTACTTTAGGTTGCTCGCCAGGCTCCCTGTCGACTGGCACCTTACCTTTGATAGGTTTCAAGAGACTTTGTAATGTGCAGCGGAAGTGAATGATGGTGTATGGCTCAAGATGAGTGATCAGTGGATGCTCAGGGTTCCTTTTACTGGCGGAAAGGGAGAGCCTTCCTTGACTTAATGAGAGAATGTGCAATGACCAAAACACGAGTGGCATGCAAACTGTGAGAGAGTGCTAGAGAGAGAGAAAAGAGACGACACCAGATGGGGTCCGAAAACCCCCCCCCCTCCCTCCTATTGCTAGAGAGGTATTTGCTTTAGATTGCACAAAGTCTGGTACAACGCTTCTAGATGTTGTGGTACTTGAGGACGACTATGTCGACGATGGCGATGTCGACAACGATGATGACGATGGCGATGTCGACGACGACGGCGTCAAGGCTGAACATTGAAAACGCTAGATGCTTTGCTATGGATCTGCAACTGTGGCGGTACTACGGGGCTGATGAGCAACCGCCGACTCCGATCGAGTCGTGCAAGGGCTGAAATGCAAAAACGCTGGCTGGTTTGGGCTGAACTGCAAAACGCTGGCTGAATTTTGCTGAAGCTGAAAACGCTAGGCTGATCTGGGTGTAGATGGGACAACCGGCGAGGATCTGCAATGGTTGTTGCGGGTTCTCGCGAGGCTAAGGTTGGAAGCTGAAAATGCTGAGGGCTGTGGGCTGAAAACGCTGATTTCCTTATGCTGAAAACATTGGGCTGAACTGCTTGAAAAAACGTTGGGAGGCCTGTGCGCCTGATGCCTGCGCTCCCTTCCTGTCTTCTGCTTCTCTCTAGCGCCCAGGGCCTTCCTATATAGCTGTCAATTCCTGGGTCGAGCAAGGTCAATTTAGCCTCCACGATTCTGGATAATTAATAAGTCACTTTATAATTTAAGTGGCCTATAAGAGGTGGTTCCCACCCGCACAAAACTAGGTTCATGCAATGGGGAATGCTCATGCTTGGTACTGGCTACCGATGCTAATCGTCCTGGGTTGTGCAATCAGAGGGATACATCTACTCTAAGTGCCTGGACATGCACGTCTTGCACACACGCTCACAAGGTTGCCAGAACACTTCCTAGGCTACCTAAACCCTAGAAGTAGGAACAGCTTGTCCACGTACACATAGGGTTAAATGTGCACGTGACATCCCCCCCTTTTCAAGGTGAGATACTAGTATCGAGCTGTATGGCGTTCGTGAAGTCCGCCAACAGCTCCTGGGATCCTACGAAGTGCTCTTCACCGGCCCACTCTGCTGCATGGATCGATCAATACTTGAACTTCATAAAGGTTTGCAATGCTTGCTTCTTCGGGCCGCACCGAAAGCAACACAGAATGAACTGTTGTGGCTCCAATGCTCCAACTTCGTCTGTGGTCGTGGGTCCATTTTCTTCAAGAATCTCCGCTACGGAAAATTCCTAAACCACTTCAAAATCAAAACCATAAACATATTTGTTCCATGTAGAGTGACTGGAAAAAATTTATTCTCCCTAAATAAGTGTGCATGCAATGTAGATGAACAAAGTGACGGAGTGCCAAACCGTTCACCAAACACATGTCAAAATTGAGATCAACACTTCACCTTTCGACCTAAACCTATCAATTGTGGCAAGTCACAACGGAATTGCCAATGCTTGATGGACAATTGTGCTCGTACTTTTTCTCTGCATGTGTCATGCCAAAGAATGAACATGCAAAAGCGACTGACAAAACAGACAATCGTGAGGCAATGCAAGTTCCTCGAATGCAAAATCTTTATCTTTTCTCGAATGATCCGCATACATCCGTGCTCATCCGTGAGTGAATCATGTGCATCGTGCAATACGGCATGCCTGTGAAAAGGAAACACATAAAGACGGTGACAAAAATACAAGAGATAGTCATGATTGAGAAACTCGAACAATGCGTGCGAACACACAATACTTCTTGAGTGGGTTCCTTGGACCTCGACTCGAGAGCCAAGATCGATCATGTGTGACTGATCGTATCTGCAATGAGGTTAGCTTTTCTAGAAACATCATCATCCAAACCCTAAAATTGCTCCTTGCGAACAATCACATCTCTATCATGCAAAAAATGCATGTCGTGCTTCGGAGAAGAAAAAACAGCAAGAGAATTCTTTTCATACAATGACTCATGCTTTTCTAGACTGTGGGACTGTGTATTGAGAGAAACAATCATACTACGAGTTTTGACCTCTTGGGAATCATGAGAGTAAGAGACTAATGGCAAAGATGGAATGCTCTTGTCACAGCGAAGGACCACGGGAGGTGCTCCTTCAGCTGAGAGAGAGAGAGAGAGAGAGAGAGAGAGAGAGAGAGAGTTTTCTTTCCAACCAATGCGTGGATTATAACCTTAAACAACTTAATGCCAAAAATCAAATCACATCCTGTGAGAGGAGAAACCACAAAACGACAATGAAAATCGACATTTTGAACTAAGACTGTCACATCAGGACATTCATGCGTGAGAAGAGTGCATGCTAAGAGCAAATCCAGAGATCACAATGGGATCTATGGGGAGAGCTTCTAAACGTACGCTCTTCACAAGAGAGTCACTATTCACATCATGCATACTACCCGAATCAAACAAGATCACAATGTGTGTACTATTCACATGACCATAACATAGCATGAGAGACTCATCTACATGATCATGAGAAACTTCAGACGCATTAGTGTGCTCACTAAGTGCATTCACAAATGATGTGGATTCTGTGGGTTCTTTTGTGAGTTCTTTAGGGTCTTCTTTCTTAGGACAATCTCGTTTCATGTGACCTTTAGTGTGACACTCAAAACATCTTTTGTCTCGTGCATATTCGGCTTGTTCTTCAAGAGTTAACCAACCTCCTGAAATTCCTTGAGCATATTTTTCATCAGGCGTCAACTTAGGGGTGTCTTGAGTTTTAGTCTTTCCTTTATCATCATTGTGAGACTTCTTTGCTCTAGGTGTAGAAGAAGATTGAGAAGAAGAATTATCGTCATTACCGTGCTTATCATTCGGTTGGTCTTGCTAAGTACTCGACTTGTTTTTCTTCGGTTTGCCTTTGTTGTGCTTCATTTCTTGTGCTAAGGCGATTCTGACGGCGTCATTATAGTCCTTAGGACTGAAAACTTGTACATCAAACTTGATGTACTCGTCTAACCCAAAGAGGAAAGCCTCCTTGCGATCCTCATCCGACTTACGCAATTGAACGCCAATCTACAAAATACGGTTAGAAAAAGACATAACAGGGAATCCATTTTGTTTAAGACCACGCCAATCTTCTTATAACCGATCAAGGTACTATGGTGGCATGAAGCAAGCCTTCAACTTGTCTTGGAAGTCAACCCAACTGAAACAGAGGGGTACGTCTTCCTCGGCATGCTCAAGATGCTCAGTCATTTGTGACTCTTGCCAAGCTTGATACCAATTAATGGCATCGCCCGCTAGGTACACGGAAACAGTCAAAACTTTACTGTTACTTGTTTTCTTGACAGTCGCAAAGTTAAGCATTAAATTGATGCAACCAAGAATGAAACAAAGAAGCATCCATCTTACCATCATACTTACTAAACGCCAACTTCTCAGTGATTGGATTGTTGGAATCTTCGCCTCTACCTGTGCTACCTGATGACACAAACCTCCTTGAGTGGCTCGGACTTTGAGGAGAGTACCTGTAGGACCAACTCCTTAATGCATTGGTCTCTCTGCGCCTCTCGCTCTAACTCCATAGCCACGCGCTTCTCTTCGGTCGCTATGCGTTGAGCTTCGCGTGCTTGCTCACGCTCAAGCTCCATAGCTGCCCTTCTTTCTTCTCGATCTCGATCCATGGCGGCACTTTGAGTCTCTTGTTGTAGCATCATCTCCATCATCATCTTGACCAAAGCCTCCATAGGATTTGGTGCAATCCGTCGTGTAGATGGGGATGGGGGAGGATCGGAGAACAATCCTCTTGGTGTCGAAATGTTAGGTGCAGCAGAATGAATGTTGTATTTTCTCAAGATTAGTGATCTTTATTGCTCAAGGTTCCTTTTAGTTCTTAGGGAAAGAGAGAGCTTTCCGTCTTATGGAGTGCTGTGATCACGAACAAAGTGAGTGGATATTGTGCGTGCAAGTGAATGAGACTGAGAGAAGGAGAGAGAAGAGATACGACACCCGAGAGGTTGTACAACCCTCCTCCGAAGGCCCCACTCTCATCAGCGAGAGTGTTCTACTTTGATTGCACAAATGTGTACAATGCGAATGCAATGGACTGATGCAAGTTGGACTATGCCGATGACAACGACGGTGATGGCGACGGCGACTGAGGCTGAAATCTGTGATCTTCCTTATGCTGAATTTCTTGGATTGTTTTAGGGCTGAAAATGACTGTGGTACTGCTGTTTTATGGCTGAAAATGAATGTCTTGATCGGGGGTCATGCTAAGGGGAAAAACGCTGAGTTACTGTACCTCTTTGGTTGCGTTTTTAATGGCTGATGTACCTGCTGAGAATTGATGTAAAAACGCTGAGGCTCTAGGTCAAGATCTGCATCTTAATGGGCTGAATATCTGCTGCCAAAAACGCTGCCATGGGCCGAGATTCACTAACGCTAGGGCTGTTGTTCTCCTTGCCAAAACGCTGGTTGTGGATATCAAGAATGCTAGCAGTTGGGGGCTGATCTACAGAGGAACACAAGCGCCAGAGATTGGAGGTTGTGGGCGATGAGACTGCAAGAGGGAAAAACGCCAGATGAGGGGAGATGGTGGCGATGGATCTGATGCTGAGGGGGGTACTGCAGAGAAGTTGCCTGTTGAGCGGGAAGCTCCTGCTGCCTCTTCTGCCAGAAAGTGCTAACTATCACAAAACGGGAGCGTACACGAGCACTTAGAAATCTGAAAAATAAAATACTTTGCAAAAGGGAGAGAAGGGAGAAGATCGACACAGTATTGGGGACCAGAAGATGGGTTGGTCCCCCCCCCCCCCCCCCCCGTTAAGAGTATTCTTTATTCAGGGAGAATTCTTATACAAGCACGAGAACCCGAGGAAACCCCTCCGTTCTGTAATCTTAGACCCGAAGGTCGTGCTTTCCCGTAAAGGGCTTGGACACAAGGCCGTTCCTTCCCATAAGGGACTTAGGCACGAAGCCGTACTTTCTCGTAAGGGACTTAGGCGTAAAGCCGTACTTCCCGTGAGAGGCCTTCCCGTAAGACGAGAGATTCCTGCAAAACAAACCACACAAAGCAACAATTTCTCAATGTGTATCAACACCTTATACCTGTCGCTCCTTGCTCGGAGAATCGACCTCCGTACTCAGTCGTCACATGAACACTTGCAATTTCCGTCGCCAGCCTCTACTCCAGAATCCCAGCGCTAGCACTTTCTGCTGCTTCCGCCCATGTGAAAACTGGGCCCTTGCACCCGGCAGGAATAGGGGCCGAAAAAGTAGAACCTGGCGCTCCTAGAGAGAGGAGAGAGAAGAATCGCTCATTCTGGCGCTTTCTAGAGAGAGGAGAGAGAGAGATCGCTGATTTTCAGCCCTCGTAGCCTATTAGCGCTGGCTTTTTAGAAGGACTTGCTTTATTTTATTAATAAAGGGCTGGTCACTTAAAAGTGACCGGCCACTTAATAAAATAAAGTGTGAACCTGTTCAAACTTTAAAAACTCACTCAATTAGTGAAAATAATGCTACACGAACACATTCCACGCGTCCCCGGGTGCAGGGCACGGCACAGATGCAATGCAGACACAGACTCCTCGCGGGAAAGCATCTGCCCTCCCGCGAATGTTCCTGCTTTTCGTAAAAAGCTTCATTGAACCCATCTTTATTCTTGTGCTTGCGTTCTTACGCGTATTTTCTTACTCAGTTCGGATTTCCTCCTTAGCCTACGGAATGCCCCCTTTCTGATGCACCCATCACCCATCATGTGACGCATCAGGGGCACTCGTAACCCGGCCCTTTCCACCGAACTTACGGAAACTCCTTCGCGATGTTTACCGTCACCCATCAAATGACACATCAGAGTTGTCCGTTCTTGATGGCAGTTCCTGTAGCTACAATCTTTTAACAGTTCTTAGTGCACACAATAAAATATCCTTTAAAAAAAAGATTAATCATTAAAAATAAGAAAATAGTCCAATTAGCAACACTAACTTGGGTTTGCTTATATATTAACTTAGCAAAATTGCCCTACCTACTTTTGTTGGAAAGTCGCTTAAAAATAATAAGTGAAAATAACCAATAAATAGGAAAATAGGCTAAATGCACTCGAAAATTCCCCTAACTGATGCTAATGGATTCTGATGGGAATTCCGATGATCATGCTATGTGCAACCGGAGGATATGCATCTATGCTAAGTGACTGGGCATGCACGGTCTACGAATAGACTCACAAAAGTGCCAGATCACTGCTAATCTAGACTTAACTAAACTGACTGAACCCTGCTGTGGTATAGCTTGTCCACAATCACATAGGGTTGGGATGTGTCACGTGACATCCCCTCCTTTTCAAAGTGAGGTATTGGTACCGAACTGTATGGCGTCGAGGGAGATCGCCAACAGTATCCGGAATCCTGGAAGGGACTCTTTGCCGGCCCACTCTGATGTGTGGGTCGTGCGGTACTTGAACTTCATAAAGGTCTGCAACGCTTGCTTCTTTGGGCCGCGCCGAAAGCGACAAAGTCTTTTGTGGCTCCTTCGATGCTTCAACTTCGTCTAGAGTCCTGCTTCTTTCGTCTTCAAGAATCTCCATGGCTGAAAATTCCTGAAACCATCTCCAACACAAAACCACGAACATACCCATTCCATGTAAAGTGAAGGAAAAAAATCTCGTCTTCTCTAAAGACTGTGCAATATAGATGAACAAATAGATGGAGTGACAACCCGTTCATCAAACACATCAAACAATGAGATCGAATCTTTCCTTTTTGATCGACATCAATCAACTGTGGCAAATCACAATGGAAATGCCCATGCTTGGTGCTCATACAATCATATGCTCGTTCAGAAACTGTGTCATGCCAAGGAAGAAACATGGAATGTGACTTCTTGACATACAGACTTTTCAACTTTTCATGAACAATCCGCATACATTCATGCTCATCCATGAGAGAAACGTGCTCAACTGTTGAATACACAAAAGTATTAGAGGAAGCTTGCTACTACTGCCCGCTCCCCCCCCCCCCTCGCCCTCCAGCCCCCGCACTGCCCCCCCTCCCCTTCGCGCTGCCTCCTGCCACCCCGCACTGCCCCGCCCTCGCCCTCACGCTGCCTCCCTCACCCTCGCGCAGCCTAGCCCAACCCCCCCCCCCCCCCCCCCCCCCCCCCCCCCCCCTCTTGTGCGCTACTACCAGCCGCCCTCGCCCCGTGCCCCCGCCCGTCCGCTGCCTTCCCCCCTTCCCTCCAGCCCGTCCGCTGCCCTCCCCCCCTCCCTGGCCGCTTCTCCCCCACCCCGCAGCCTCTTGTCTCTCGCTCGCCGCTCTCTCCGTCCCCCCCCCCCCCCCGCCCCCGTCGTCCTCACTGTTCCCGAAGGTCTTCTACACCTGGCTCTGCAGCATTTCTTCTTCGGACGAGTGCTCGGCGTACTCTTTGTAGACTTCCTTCACCGTCCGCTTCTTCGACTTAGCAGTAGACACAAATGGAGGCTCCAGCTCCGCCACAGAGGGACTCGCCTGAAGCCCCCTCGCCCGACCCCGCTGAGCCCACCATTCGACTTGCTCTTTCGCCGACAGAGCAAGCGAGCCTTGCTGCAGAGGTAGAGCGCTTGCAGGCGACTTCAGTCATCTGCAAGGTTCTCAGCACCCGTCCTAGCAGAGGAGAGCTGCGAGACCTTCTCCAGGCCCGCCTTCTCGCAGAGGTGGGCAAGATCTTGGATGTCCAGATTCTTGGACAGGGGTACTACCAGATCGAGTTTGAGACTTCCGAGATGGCCTCCAAGGTCATAGCTATGAGTCCACTGGCCATCCGAGCATCACGCGCCCACTTTCGACAGTGGAGACATGGTTTTGACCCGACTTCGGATGTGCTCGTAGAGGAGGCAGACATCCCCATCTCAGTTTGCTTTCTGGGTTTACAGAGGGAGTACCTTCCACTTCTCTCCAGGATTGGCTCCGCCATCGAGACTGTCCTGGAGACACCTCGTACGACAGCATCAGTAGGTGCCAAGGCGGCTGGCATCCCTTCAGTTCGAGTTTTGGTCAGAGATACCCACACGCTCCCGAAGGTCATCCTTCTGCCTCGAGTGAGTGGAGGTTGGTTTAGACAGAGTGTGGAGTTCGGGAGACAGATGGGCCACCTAGCGAAGGCCTGTCCACGGAGGAGGCCACGACCTGCACCTCAGCCTCAGCCCCAGCCTGCCAAGGCTGGGCCGCAGCCACAGCCAGCGGCACAGCGCACATATTCAGAGCCATCCTCCGAGCCTGGGGCTCCAGCGGAGGAGGGGTGACAGCAGGCCCGTGGCCATCGACGCCAGGAGCCACAGCGACAGCCTGGCACTCAGAGTGGCCCTCACGTGTCTACTCAGCAGCAGTGGGTTCCCACGGGGAACCGCTTTGGTCCTCTTGAGCAGGAGGAGCCCCCTACGCCAGCCTCCACCTCAGCTTCACCCTCGCCAGCCCCTCCACCTTCAGATTTCCCCTCCTCCTCCACATCCCCTCCCCCGCCCTCTGCTCTCGCCTACTCCCCTCCTCGCCCTCCTATCTCTGTCGCCCCACCCCGCTTCTCTTCTCCTCCGCCCCCCCCCCCAGTTCCTTCTCCCCCTCCTCCTGCTCCAGTACCACAGTCGACTCAGGAGACTGGTCCCTCGCCGGCGGCTAGGAGATCTCTTGGCAGCGCCTTTGCCACGAGTCGCCTAGCGAGAGAGGGTCAGCCCTTCTTGCGGCCCCCTCTGCAGATTAAGACATCTTCCCTTGCAGCTATCCCTCGTGGTCTGACGAGCATTGACCTCCGACGCCGCTGGGATTTCTTCGACTACGGGTTCACTCGCTTCCTCGGCGATTCCGCAGCAGACCACGAGGCAGCCTGCTTCAGGGTCCACGCTTTGTTCCTCGCCGCTAGGGGAACAGAGGCCTTGGACTCGGCAGTTGGTTTCTCCTTCCCCCTCTGTGGGAGGACCGAGAGAGAGTGGTCCCTAGACTCAGTGGTGGGATGGTTGCATACACAGGTTCTCGAGTTCTCTCACCACATGGGAGAACTTGGAGTTACAAATTTGCTGCAGACTTTGTGGCCACTGGCCAAGTTTGCGGTGACACCCCCAGACTCAGCAGGATGTAGGCACATTGTGGTGTACTTTTTTGCTGATACGCAGTGTTTGCCTTGCTATGTATACATTCATGAGGACTCTTGGACAGAGGAGGTTGCTTTACGCACGGCTCGCTCTGCTTGGGCTTGGGCCAGGCACTCACTGCAGTCTCGCCTATCTAGAGGACGCTCGGATGCGGATTACTCCCCATCCAAGCCAGCCTCGAAGATAGCCCGTCTTGCTGCTGCGGCAACATCTGTTCTCTCTCGCTCCCCATGAGGATCGTCTCGTGGAACGTGCAGGGACTAGGTGGGCCCCAGTTTCAACGACAGTGGGGCCGATTGCGTCAGGAGCTTCAGCGTTGCCTTGTGGGAGGAGAGATTGATCTCCTTATGCTTCAGGAGCACCATTTGTTTGAGAGCCGCATTCGGCGATGTGGTCAGATTTTGCGTGGACGGTATGATACCTTTTGGTCAACTGCTTTTGGACCTGGAGGCATCCAGGGTGGGGTATGTATGACTATTGCGGACTCATTGCAGTGGGCAGAGGGATAATTGTGCCAGGCAGGGCTCAGTGGATTACTATGCAGCTTCAGGGTGGCCTTGTGGGCTTCCTGAACATCTATGCGCCCAATGTGGCGAGTGCTCGTGCAGAGTTTTGGTCACAGATTGTCGAGTCTTTGCCACAGGTTGACCATTGGTGTGTAGGAGGGGACTTCAACATGTTGGAGGACCCTTCTGACAGGATCGGAGGCAGCCATGCTACTGTGCATGGACTCGAGTTAGCAGCTTGGGAGAGGTTGTGTATGACTTTGAGGGTCTCGGATACATGGCAGCATTCTGGCTTTGTGAGGCCTCCAGAGAGTCTTGCCTTCTCTAGATCGGACCGCAGAGTGGGAGGAGTGAATCTATCGCGGATAGATCGCTTCTACACTAGTGACCACTTCAGTGACTTGGGGGGCTCAGTGGGCATCCTGGCAGGGACATCCTTCTCGGACCATGCACCAGTGATCCTCACAGTGGCAGACAGGCAGAGGAGTGGGAGCACGATGCTTCGCATCCCAGAGCGGGTCTTGTTGGACTCAGCACTCAGAGAGAGGGTAGAGGCTCTCTGGACAGAGGGCATGGACAGCCAGGCTCTACTTGCAGACAGAGTGGCCTTAGGCCTAGCTCAGCTTAGCCACTTTTTTCTACAGGAGTCTTTGGCTCGACGGGCTGCAGCGAGAGAGGAGCAGCAGCGTCTCAGACAAGGCATTGCTTCACTACAGAGGATGCAGGAGCAGCATCCAGACAGTCCATGGTTGGAGGAGCAGTTACAGCAGGCTCGACAGGAGCTTGCTTGCACAGAGGAGAGGCGCCATGAGTTTGCCTTTCACCGACAGGCATCTCAGTGGACTCAGGTGGGTGACAGAGTGACAGGTGTTTTTTTTTAGACAGTGGGACCTCGGCACTCGCATGCCAAGGTCAATCAGTTGAGGAGACCAGATGGGTCAGTTGTTTGTGAGCCCGAGGATATGCGTGCGGGTCAGTTGTTTGTGAGCCCGAGGATATGCGTGCAGTTGCTACTGACTTTTACCGTGAGTTACTGTCGGCTGAGCCCCAGTCAGAGAGACAGGATGCATGCAGGGAGCAGGTTTGGGCACAGATGCCTTATCTTGTGACTGAGGAGATGCGCCAGAGGCTAGAGATACCTCTTCACCTTGAGGAGCTACACACGGCTCTAAGGGCCCTCCCTCGTGGTAGCTGTCGAGGTGAGGATGGGCTGACTCCTAGTTTCTTCTTGGAGTACTGGGACCTGCTTGGCCCAGATCTGTGTAGTGCATTTCAGTACATTCTGCTCACAGGAGTGATGCCGGATAGCATGAGTGAGGGCCTGATTTACCTCATTCCAAAGGAGGGTGGCTCCTTGGATGAGATTCGACAGTGGCACCCCATCACCATCCTAAACTCAGCCTACAAAATTCTTGCCAAGGCTCTGAGTTTGAGGATTCAGCCACTTTTGGAGAGCCTTATACATGGGACTCAGACAGGTTTTGTCAAGGAAAGCAGTATCCTTGACAACATCTTCACCTTCTGGGAGGCTTCTGCCCTGGCACAACTCCGTGGGGAGGACCTTGTGACTCTTCTTCTCGATTTTGAGAAGGCATACGACAGAGTTGACTGGGACTTTCTAGAGGGCACGCTACGCAGGATGGGCTTCTCAGATGCTTGGACCAGAGGGATGTCAGCTTTGTACAGACAAGCTCACAGTCAGGTGCTTTTGGCAGGCGGTAGAGGTGAGCGCTTCATGCTCACACGATCGGTCAAACAGGGTCGTCCTCTTGCCCCCTTTCTCTTTCTGTTCTATGCGGAGGCGATGAGCAGATTTTTGGTGTCACAGCAGGTTGGTCTGAGGGGCTTAGCACTCCCTATACGGGGAGATGAGCTTCTGGACGCTGAGTTTGCTGACGACTCGGCCTTGTACTTAGAGGGCCAGGAGGCCAATTTACACAGATGTGAGCAGGCTTTGGAGACCTTCTGCTGTGCATCGGGCGCACTGATCAACTGGAGAAAGACAGTGGCTTTCTCGGTTGGCAGTGCTCCTGTGCAAGATTGGATGCCAGGAGAGGGTTTTAGGTGGATTCCTCCAGGGACTGCAGTTCGATACTTGGGTTGTCAGGTTGGTTTGGACTTGTCCCCCGAGCAGCAGATTGCTCCTCTTCTCCTGTCCATCAGGAGAAAGCTGTTACATTGGAGCTCAGCACGACTTTCGCTGGCTGGTAGAGTAGTAGTTGCCAGCCAGGTGTTGTTGGCGACTATGTGGTACATCACTTCTTGCTGGATCTTCTCGAGTTCTTGTATCAGCCAGGTAGAGAGGCTAATCAGGAACTTCCTTTGGTCAGGTCGCGACACTCAGATTGCCCGAGCCAAGGTGGCTTGGTCGGTCATCACACTTCCTTGTTCTCAGGGAGGGCTTGGGATCATTGATCCAGCACAGCAGAGCAGAGCCCTTCTTGGGAAGTTCGTAGTCAGAGGACTTCTTCCAGGCGAGGAGCCCTGGAAGGAGTTCTTGCTGCAGAGGCTTCATGCCAGGGTGCCTCAGTCAAGAGGCCCTTGGCAACCTTCGACCAGATGGATCTTTACAGAGCTGCGCCGAGTTGGTTTGAGCAGGAGACTGGAGGACCGATTTGCTGTGAGTTTGCTTCGATCTTGGGAGCTCTTACGGCGTGGCCTAGAGCAGAGACAGCCGACGTGCACGGAGGAGCGCCTACGGCAGCCCCTCGTCTGGAACCCCATGGTTAGCACTCAGAGAGGCCACTTGGTTGGGAGTCGGCCTCATGTTTCTTGGGGTCCCATGGCAGCTGGTCCAGCGCGCTCTCTAGGTGACTGGCTAGAGTTCACAGGTTTGTCGGAGGAGGTGCAGGCTGTCCAGCTACAGGGCATGAGAGGGGTGCAGAGCATGTGTCAGGACATCTCAGAGTCAGTTCCAGCTAAGTGGCTCACGCCTCTCGAGCCCGTAGCACCCCGGTGGATGGGAGCCTTCACACGACTGGAGGTTCTCATTTCAGTCAGGGCTTGCTCAGAGACTGTCCCAGCCCTGTTCTTCGAGCTTCAGGGTGGGGGACGCTTACAGCGAGTTGCAGTAGAGGCCCCGCAGGTAGCAGTCCAGAGGATCCGAGTTGTGGGCATCTGGGGGGAGACTTGCGTCTTAGACCCTGACCCAGCAGCTCTTGAGACAGGACACTGGAGGCTATGGGCTTGGGAGTGCTGTCCACTGGCACGAGTACAGTGGGATCCTGCTGAGTGGCTATGGAGGGACCCCTTCTCTTCTGCAGACCACCCAGGAGTCCCCTTCATATACTTGCAGCACAGAGAGAGGCCCACCCCGCTGCAGCACGCCATTGGCAGGAGGAGGGCCTCACAGTCGAGTTCTTGGCAGCTTTTTGGCAGAGGCTGTGGGACTCCAAACAGCCGAGGCGAGTCACCTTGTTTCAGTGGCTGGTCGTACATAGAGCCACAGCAGTAGGGAGCTGGCTTGTGCATAGTGGTCTCTCGGCCACATGTGCAGCTTGTGACCATTTGGTGGAGAGTCAGCGTCACTGTCTTTGGGACTGTCCCTCGGCCCAGCAGGTGTGGCTACGAGTTCTTCGGCTGATGCCTGCTCTCTCCACGGCTCGACAGTACACTTGGGGGGCAGCGGCTTGGTCCACCCTCACGGGCCCGGCACTTCAGTTTGAGCTATCTTCCACCAGCAGGATGATAGTGATACAGGGGGGGCGACCTACACTTCAGCCTGCTACAAAGCTTACTCCACTGGAGTGGTGCAGTGAGAGAGAGGAGTGTTGGGAGCTCATCAGTGGCCTGACACTTTGGTTCATTTGGCGGGCCCATTGTTTCCGCATCTTTGAGGCTCGCCCTGTGCCACCAGCAGAGACTGTTCGTGACTTTTGGCTAGAGCTGATCCATACTCTCAGAGGACAGCTCCGACCGCATGCGGGAGCGCCGCGAGGCTTTCCTTCAACTCTGGCGCCCTGGGCCTTTCTACACCATAGTCCAGGGGGTGCTCAGATGGCACTACTGTCCACTTGTGTGGCTTTTCCCTCCTCCCATCTCTTGATTTAGCCCCATTGTATATATGCTGTTTTTTCATTGGGAGAGTCTCCCCATCATGCTTGTTGTAGCCCTCTCTTGCAGAGGTGGTTGTAGCCCTATGGGCAGTTTTCATTAACTAATAGAAGGATCTTTTTCTCGGAAAAAAAAAAGAAACGTGCTCAACATACAATATGTCATGCCTAGGAAAAGGGATCACATAACGATGTTGACTAAAATACAAGAAACCTTCACGAATGAAACACTCGAACAATGCGTGCCTATCAATCATGCGAACACACAATACTTCCTGTGAGGGCTGTTTGGACCAAGGCTTGAGAGCCAAGATCGGTTCTTCTTGAGGGGGTTCTTTCTGAATGATCGAATCGTCCTGTGGGGGTTCTTTGGACCTCGACTCGAAAGCCAAGATCAGATCTTCGTGATTGATCGAATGTACAACGAGGTTAGCTTCGCTAGGAAAAGCATCCACTAACACATCATCCTTGTGAACAATCACATCATCTTCATGCAATTCATCATGCTTGTCTTTTTCATCCAAATCATCATGTAAATCATTATCCATCAAATCATCATGCTTCTCATAATCATGCAATTCTTGTGTGTCATGCTGTCGAGAAAAAAAGACTGAGAGAGTCTCCTTATCTCAAATCCTTTCAATCTTGTCCTGCATATTAGCAATGAGAGATGGAGAAGGTGAAGTATCCACTCCCTGAAAGACAGTAGGAGAATCACTTTTGGCATTGAGAGTTAAAGTGTTAGCCTCCCAATCAACGAGAGGGTTTATTTCACGAAACCATTTCATGCCTAAAATCATATCACATCCTGAGAGAGGAGAAACAACAAATCTTCTAGTGAAGACAGTCTGTTGAATTGCAAACAACACATCAAGGCACTCCTTCGTGATGAGAGCGTCCATACCAGGACGAAAGCCAGAGACCTCGATAGGAGATCTCGGACTAACTTCGAGGCGGGCTCTCTCAACAAGAGAGGGGCTGATCACATCATGCATACTACCTGGGTCAAACAATATGACAAAACGGTGCCCCGACGTACGACCATAACATTTAATGAGAGAATCATCAATGGGAGGGTCCTGAGAAACTTTGGGCACACCTGTGGTATCGTTCATTGCCTTGACAGATGTAGTGGGTACTGTGGGTTCTTTAGATTCATTCGATTCAAGCTTAGGACATGTTCGTTTTATGTGACCCTTAATGTGACAATGAAAACAACGACCTTCCTTAGAATAAGTGCTTTGTTCTTCCGAAGTGATGTAACCTCCTATAATTCCTTGTGCTACCTTTTCATCTGGAGTAAGCTTAGGTTTAGTAGTTGTGTTAGCCTTACCCTTAGATTCATTGGAAGAATTCTTTGATGAGATATTGTTGGAAGATTGGTTAGAAGAGTTATCATTCTTACCGTTCTTACCATTCTGCGGGTTCTGAGAAGTCTGCGAGGTACTTGTGGAAGTCTTGTTCTCCTTAGGCTTTCCCTTGTTGGAAGAATTCTTTGATGAGATACTGTTGGAAGATTGGTTAGAAGAGTTATCATTCTTACCATTCTTACCGTTCTTACCACTCTGCGGGTTCTGAGAAGTCTGCGAGGTACTTGTGGAAGTCTTGTTCTCCTTAGGCTTTCCCTTGTTGTGCTTCATCTCCTGTGCGAGAGCAATCGCTACCGCTTTGTTGAGATCGATGGGATCGAATACCTCGACATCGTACTTGATATACTCGTCCAATCCAAAGAGAAAAGCCTCTTTGCGCTCATCATCCGACATGCGTAGCTGGGTACCTAGCTACAAAACACGATTAGAAAAAGACATAACCGGCATACCATTTTGCTTGAGAGCGGCGAGCGCGCCAATCGTCCTTCAATCGTGCGAGGTACTGAGGTGGCATAAACCGCACCTTGAGCTTGTCTTGGAAATCAGCCCAACTAAAAGAGAGGGGCGTAAAATCGTTGGCTGCCTCAAGGTGCGCGGCTAGCTGTGCCTCTTGCCATGGGCTAGCCATAGGTCCATGTAAGGGATGTAATGTGTTACAACCGTTGCGTGGTACCAATTAATGGCATCACCGGCAAGGTACATACCTGCCGTCAAAACTTTGCTATTTCTTGTCTTCTTAGTTGTCGCAAAATAAGCATTAAATTGATGCAACCAAGAATGAATAACAGTAGCATCCATCTACCGTCATACTTACTGAAAGTCAACTTTTCTGTAACTGGATGTTTGGAATCCGCGTCGTGGCTTGCGCCACTTGACGAACTTCCACGATCTTTGGGTGGTTCGGTCTTCGAAGCTAGGATGTGGGAAATGAATTCTTGATGACGAATCTCCCTTTGAGCTTCTCGTTCATCGCACTCGCGTTCGAAAGCAAGTCGATTTTCTTCTTGTTTTGCGGCAAGAGCAAGGCGATTTGCTTCTTGTCTATCCATCATGGCCATTATCTACTTGACCACTGCCTCCATAGGGTTTGGCGTAGATGGTGAAGGGGGAGGGTTGAAGAAATCATCTCCGGGTGGGAATGAGTCTTCGTCGCCTCTCTCATGCTCATCACCTGTATGCAAAGTATCCATTCCGCTTTGGGTGACGACCATGCAGTATGATCTTGGGGTCTTAAGCTCGCGAGGAACTTGGGTTCTTGAGGGTCTTGAGGTTCTTGGGGTCCTTGATTCGTGAGAATCTTTGGTTCTTGAGGTTCTTGAGGGTCTTTGGTTCTTGGGGTTCTTGAGGTTTTCTTTCGCTTGCAAATCGCATTGGAGAAGGATCTTCTCTTCATCCGAGTTCTACCCTTTTCTGCGGGCGCACCCTTTGGCGGCCTTGCGCGTTCTTGAGGTTTTCTTTCGCTTGCAAATCGCATTGGAGAAGGATCTTCTCTTCATCCGAGTTCTACCCTTTTCTGCGGGCGCACCCTTTGGTGGCCTTGCGCTCACACCAAGGTTGCTTTTTCCCACCTCGCGTCGATTGGCCGGCCGCTAAGTGCACGGTCTGCTCTCAATGATTCAAAAGAGACACAAGGGGAGGCTGGACAAGCCCTTCTTTCTTGGGATTCCTGTCACTCTTTAACAAAACACGATTAGGAATCGCCACGCCCAAGTAAACTTGGGTTCGTGTGATCGCAACAAGCAAAAAAATTCTTGTGGTTCTTGCGGTTCTTTCCTTGAGTAATGCAGAACACTTCCAAAGCTCTAATACCAATGTTAGGTGCAGCGGGAATGACTGTTGTATTTTCTCAAGATTAGTGATGTTTATTGCTCAAGGTTCCTTTTAGTTCTTAGGGAAAGAGAGCTTTCCGTCTTATGGAGTGCTGTGATCACGAACAAAGTGAGTGGATATTGTGCGTGCAAGTGAATGAGACTGAGAGAAGGAGAGAGAAGAGATACGACACCCGAGAGGTTGTAAAACCCTCCTCCGAAGGCCCCACTCTCGTCAGCGAGAGTGTTCTACTTTGATTGCACAAATGTGTACAATGCGAATGCAATGGACTGATGCAAGTTGGACTATGCCGATGACAACGACGGTGATGGCGACGGCGACTGAGGCTGAAATCTGTGATCTTCCTTATGCTGAATTTCTTGGATTGTTTTAGGGCTGAAAATGACTGTGGTACTGCTGTTTTATGGCTGAAAATGAATGTCTTGCTCGGGGGTCATGCTAAGGGGAAAAACGCTGAGTTACTGTACCTCTTTGGCTGCGTTTTTAATGGTTGATGTACCTGCTGAGAATTGATGTAAAAACGCTGAGGCTCTAGGTCAAGATCTGCATCTTAATGGGCTGAATATCTGCTGCCAAAAACGCTGCCATGGGCTGAGATTCAGTAACGCTAGGGCTGTTGTTCTCCTTGCCAAAACGCTTGCTGTGGATATCAAGAACGCTAGCAGTTGGGGGCTGATCTGCAGAGGAACACAAGCGCCAGAGATTGGAGGTTGTGGGCGATGAGACTGCAAGAGGAAAAAACGCCATATGAGGGGAGATGGTGGCGATGGATCTGATGCTGAGGGGGGTACTGCTGAGAAGTTGCTTGTTGAGCGGGAAGCTCCTGCTGCCTCTTCTGCCAGAAAGTGCTAACTTGGGTATGCTTATATATTAACTTAGCAAAATTGCCCTACCTACTTTTGTTGGAAAGTCACTTAAAAATAATAAGTGAAAATAACCAATAAATAGGAAAATAGGCTAAATGCACTGGAAAATTCCCCTAACTGATGCTAATGGATTCTGATGGGAATTCCGATGATCATGTTGTGTGCAACCGGAGGATATGCATCTATGCTAAGTGACTAGGCATGCACAGTCTACGAATAGACTCACAAAAGTGCCAGATCACTGCTAATCTAGACTTGACTGAACTGACTGAACCCTGCTGTGGTATAGTTTGTCCACAGACACATAGGGTTGAAATGTGTCACGTGACAAGAAACTTCTTCCTCTCTAGCTCCGCTCTCATCACCTTCACGCAAAGTATCCATTCCGCTTTGGGTGATGACCATGCACTAAGTTCTTGGGTACTTGGGGTTCTTGAGGTTCTTGAGTTCTTCGCTTGCAATCTGCATTTAAGAAGGCTTTGCTCTTACCCAAGCTCAATTCCTTCCTGCGGGTGCATCCCTTGGTGGCGTTGCGTTGACACCAAGGTTGTTTTTTCCCATCTCACGTCGATTAGCATGCCGCTAAGTGCAAGGTCCGCTCTCAATGAGTGGAAAAGAGGAACGAGGGGAGGTTGAACAAGCCCTTCTTTCTTGGGTTACCTGCCACTCTTCAAAAACACAGATTAGAGATCGACACGCCCAAGTGGTCTTGGGTTACGTGCAACCACAAGCAAAAAAAATTATTGTGCTTCTTTCCTTGAGTGATGATACCGAACACTGCCAAAGAGCTCTGATACCAATGTAATGTGCAACGGAAGTGAATGATGGTGTATGGCTCAGGACAAGTGATCAGTGGGTGCTCACGGTTCCTTTTACTGACGGAAAGGGAGAGCCTTCCTGGACTTAATGAGAGAATGTGCAATGACCATAACACGAGAGTGACATGTGTCACAAATGGGAGCGCATAGCAATATAGAATATACTCGGATAAATAGAATTTATCACTTAATACTGAAGCCAGAGGATATAGAGAGAAATAGAATGATGGTGTATGGCTCAGGGCAAGTGATCAGTGGGTGCTCACGGTTCCTTTTACTGACGGACAGGGAGAGCCTTCCTTGACTCAATGCGAGAATGTGCAATGATCATAACACGAGAGTGACATGTGTCACAAACGGGAGCGCATAGCAATATATAATATACTCGGATAAATAGAATTTATCACTTAATACTGAAGCCAGACGATATAGAGAGAAATAGATAGGAGAGAGAGAGAGAGTGAGAGGATCGACACAGTATTGGGGACCTGAAGTTGGGCTGGTCCTCCCCCGTAATAGTATCTTTATTATTGAGGAGAAGTCTATACAAGCACTTGAACCGAACGTATTACCACGTTCATTGTAGAATAAGACTTGATGGTTCCCGGAAGCCTCGACTTCCTATTCCTAGGGCAAAACCATATTCCAAGGAACTTCCGTTTCTTATTCCAATTCCTCAAGAATCAAGGTTCTCGCCTCTGGATCTCACCTTCCAAACTCAGGGCATGGCATCCCTGCAACTCGTTTCTGACTCTATTTCCAGAGTCCTCTTCTCGCAGAACAACTCTGCTTTCTCGGACATGAAGTCCTTCCCTTGGGACATCTTGAGAGACTACCTCTCTCCCATCGGTGGATCTACTTCCGAAACTTGGGTATGAAACCCTTGGGCTGATCTCGCTCTAGTTCCTCAGAGCGCTTTCGCCTGCAGAGGCTCATGCCTTCCTCTACTCCTACTCCCTCGCTAAGAGGAAGTACACCTACAAACAAATATTCAGAGTTCATAACATGAAAATCGTTACCTTCAAAGTCTCGATGCTCGAAACGCAACTCGGTTCTCAAAAAGCAATTCCCCGGAAGAGATTTCTACATAGAAAATCCTCCCTTCCAATCCTACACACAAAAGAGGTGTGTTCTCGGGTTCCTTCTCGTAAATCAGCCCCGTCTATGACGTTTATGGGCTGAAAACAGAGAAAAACAGCAATTGGTCGCGATGGAAACACGCTCCGTAGGCACTTCTTCGCGAGGGAACTCACGCACTGGTCTTGGCGACATCTGGTACACTTGGGGCAGCCATGGGCATCACCGGCAACGTCTTCTTTGCGGATGAAATCTGAAGCAGCATCTTCTTCTTGCAAGAACTGATCTTCCCCTCTGAGTGAGGGCATGTGATGCTTTTAAAGCTCCTGGCCACGGCACGAATAGCTGCTCGCATAGAGATCGCGGCCTTTTTTTTTTTTTTCTTGCGCTGTTCTACCAGAAAAAGAGAGAGAGAAAACGTTGGCTGATTTGTTGCCTTATTTATCAGATGGCTGCCCACTTATTAAGTGGGCGGCCGGCATATTTTAAAAATAGTCTAAATCTGCCCAAAAACTCAATAAAACCTTATAAGTTAAAAACAATCCTTTCACAGCAGTTCCCAGGCGTCCCTGGATGCAATCACATGAACAATTGCAATGCAGACATAGGCTTCCTCGCGGGAAAGCATTTGCTTTCCCGAAAAGCAATCCCGCTTTCTCAGAAAGCATCTGTTTTTCCTCAAAGTTTCCTCTGAACCCATCTTCATTCAAGTGCTTGCTTTTCCTTGTGCATTCTAACACAGTTCGGAATTTCCTCCTGAATATGAATAATCCCTTTTCCGATGCACCTGTCACCCATCTTGGGACGCATCAGGAATACCATCACCTAGTCCTTTCCTACCGAACTTATGGTACAATCTCCTTCGCGATGCTCTATGTCACCCATCCTATGACACATCAGAGATGGCCATTCCCGAATGGTCAGATACTTCTTTCCGATGCTCCCTGTCACCCATCCGATGTGACGCATCAGAAGTACTCGTTCCTTGTGGCCTTACAAATATTCCCTTTACAGTGCTCCCGTCATTACTCTGAATGACGCACTAGAAATAATCTGTACTCGGATGTCTCCAGTGAGAAAAACCCTCACTTAAAACTCCAATAATTCATTTAGAATTATTTTTCCTTGGTGTTCCAAGCGAGAAAACCCTATCACTTATAATCCAATAATTCATTTAAAATTATTTTCCTGTCAGATAAAGCCAATTTAGCAACACCATGCAAACTGTCAGTGAGTGCTAGAGAGTGCTAGAGAGAGAAAAGAGACGACACGAGATGGGGTTCCAAACCCCCCTCCAAGGGCCGCCCCCTCTATTGCTAGAAAGGTATTTGCTTTAGATTGCACAAAGTTTGGTACAATGCTTCTAGATGCTGTGGTATTTGAGGACGACTATGTCGACGATGGCGATGTCGACGACGACGATGGTGTCGACGATGACAGCGTCAAGGCTAAACACTGAAAACGCTAGATGCTCTGCTATGGATCTGCAACTGTGGCGGTACTGCGGGGCTGATCTACAACCGCTGAGTTGTGCAAGGGCTGAAATGCAAAAAACACTGGCTGGTCTGGGCTGAACTGCAAAACGCTGGCTGAATTCTGCTAAAGCTGAAAACGTTAGGCTGATCTAGGTGTACATGGGACAATCGGCCAGGATCTGCAATGGTTGTTGCGAGTTCTCACGAGGCTAAGGCAGGAAACTGAAAACGCTGAGGGCTGTGGGCTGAAAACGCTGATTTCCTTATGCTGAAAACGCTGGGCTGAACTGCTTGAGGAAACGTTGCGAGGCCTATGCACCTAATGCAAGTGCTCCATTCCTGTCTTCTGCTTCTCTCTAGCGCCAAGGGCCTTCCTATATAGCTACCAATTCCTGGGTCGAGCAAGGTCACTTCTGGATAAATTAATAAGTCACTTTATAATTTAAGTAGCCTATAAGAGGTGGTTTCCATGCGCACAAAATTGGGTTTATGCGATGGAGAATGCTCATGCTTGAACCTGGCTACTTATGCTAATGGTCCTGGTTTGTGCAATCATAGGGTATGTAGTCACTCTTGAAAGGTGGGCATGGGAAACACCTCTACACATGTATAGCCTATGAGTTGTTAGGTTTTCTATATAGCTATGTGTAAGCCAAGTAGAGAAGGAGTGCCAGCCGGATATCTAATCAAGGCTTATAAAATAAAGCCCTCCATGTACATATTTTATGCCATGTTGTGAAGATAATGGATTGTACATTATTATATATTGAGTTTGAATCTCTCTCTCTCTCTCTCTCTCTCTCTCTCTCTCTCTCTCTCTCTCTCTCTCTCTCTCTCTCTCTCTCTCTACTGTGTGTATCTATGGATGCTCTAGCCTTCAAACCTCCTTGATCCCAACAACTGGTATCAGAGCATAGGCTTGCCGCTCCCACTTCCCACATCACCCACAACACCCCTTGAAACCTTGAAGCTCTTGAGCTTGAAGCTGCAGATCGAAGCCAGCTAAAGTAGATCTCAGCCAAGCAGTGCCGGGTTGAGCAAATTAAAATTGAGAGCAGGTGAAAGTGGTGCAGTGAGCACAATCGAAGTCGAGAGAACCTAATAAAGCAGTCCAAGGCAAGCCAAAGAAATTGGGGCAGCAACGTGAGCACAGTGGGGAATTTGCAAGCAAATGGGGCAAGCTGAGAAAATCCAAGCAATTCAAGGGATTTTGAGTAGCAAGCATAAGCACGCTATTGAAGGCAACGAGTTGAATAAGGCCGCAAAAGGTAGCGCTGTGAGAGTCCAAGTAGTGAGCAAATTCGGCCACTCATCAACTTGACGATAAAGCAGGTCGAGAGAGCAGGAGCAAAGCAAGCTTGGAGGATTGTAGGACATCAAGGCAGCGCTGCAGAAGGAGCTCATAACCAAATTGTCGTCGCAAAGTGCAAATCGGCCTGTAGCGAGACAGAGCCGAGCGAGCAAAAATCCATTGAAGCTGAGTGCAAGAGCAGGTGAATTTACACACACACACAGTCTTGCGGCACAAGGCTTTCGCAATCTCGCATTCTGGTAGATCGTATCCACGATCATGTCACGTGCACATCCAACCCTATGTGTACGTGGACAAGCTACTTCAAGTTCAGGGTTCATTTCAGTTAGATTAGGAAGTGTTCTGGCACTTTTGTGAGTCTGTTCGCAGACCGTGCATGTCCAGACACTTAGAGTAGATGCATATCCTCTGGTTGCACACAACATGATCATTAGATTACAGTCAAAACCCATGAGGAGCATTTTTACAGTGCATAGACCTATTTTCCCTATTTTTGACATTTTTCACTTATTATTTTTAAGTGACTTTTGTTGGGAACTAGGTAGGGCAAATTCAATAAGGATGTATATAAGAAACCTGGCGCTAGCACTTTTTGGCAGAAGAGGCAGCACGAACTTCGCGTTCAACAGACCTTCTCAACAAGATCCCCCACCGGCGGTAGACCTAGAGTTTTCAGCCATCAGAAGGCCCAGCGTTTTTGCATTGCAGGTCAGCCCCGGCCACAACACGACAGCAGATTCCACTAGCGTTAGCAGATTTCCACCGCAAGCACAGAATTCAGCCTAGCGTTTTTGGATCAGCAAGAGAAAGTTTTTGCAGATCTTCGCGACAGAACCAACAAGAACACCAGCGTTTTCAGTTTTCGGAATAGACTCACAGTAGAACAAGTCCCGAACCTCGTAGATCTCGCCTTTCCGCAGCAGATCCTCGCCGCATGGTCAAATCCCGCGAAGTTTGCAGTTTCAGCCAGGGAAACGCAGATTTCAGCATCTGCGTTTTCAGCGCCTCGTCGTCGCATCGTCGCCATCGACATCGTCACCAACATAGAGTCAAAATTCAGTAGATAAAGATTTGCAGATTTCAGCCATTAGTGTTTTCAGATTTCAGCCCGTCTCGTCGTCGTCGACATCGTCGGCAAAGTCCAAAGCATTGTAGAGATTTGTGCAATCAATAGTAGACCACTCTCGCCATAGAGAGTGGGGCCTTCGGAGGGGGGTTTGACAACTGTTTTGGTGTCGTATTCTTCTCTCTCTATCTCTCGGTCTCAACACCTTCATTCACAATGTTCGCCACTTTGTTTGTGATCATTGCACTCTTTCACTAAAGGAACGGAAGGCTCTCCCTTCCGTAAGTAAAAGGAACCCTTGAGCACAGTTCGGAGCACTCATCTTGAGCAAAGTTCAACATTCACTTCCGCTACACCTTACATTGATCATGCGAACACATATTACTTCCTGTGGGGGTTCAGTGGACCTCGACTCGAGAGCCAAGATCGGTTCTTTGTGATCTATCGAATCTTCATGTGGGGGTTCTTTGGACCTCAACTCGAGAGCCAAGATCGGTTCCTCGTGATTGCTCAAATCTGCAATGAGGTTAGCTTCACTAGACAAAGTATCAACTAAACCATCATCCTTGTGAACAATCACATCTTTTTCTTGCAAATCATCATGCTTGTGAGAAATCACATCTTGATCATGCAAATCATCATGCTCATCATTATCATGCAAATCATGTGTGTCTTGCTTTGGAAAAGAAGAAACTAAGAGTTTCCTTTTCCTGATCCTTTGCAATCTGTGCCTGCATACTAAAAAAGAGTCGCAACAACTCTTGCATGTGTTGAGCTCTCTGTTCGGCTGCCAAGCGCGCTTGCTCATGCTCACGCTCCAAGGCTGCCCTTTTGTCTTCGGCCGCCAAACGCGCTTGCTCACGCTCACGCTCAAAGGCTAACCGGCTTTCTTCGCGCTCGCGAGCCAATTCTGTTGTTCTTTCTTGGCGCTCGCGACCCATTTTTGCTCGTATTTCTACGGCCGCCAAGCGTGCTTGCTCGCGCTCACGCGCTAGGGCTGCCATTCTTTCTTCATGCTCTACCTTTCTTTCTGCTTTTCTTGCTTCGTGTTCTAACATCCTGTCCATCATCATCTTGTCGAAAGCCTCCATAGGAGTTAGGGCAATCCTGGGGGAGGGTCAGAAAAACCTCCTGGTGGAGAAAATTCTTCTTCACCTTCTTCATGTCCATCACCTTCATGCAAAGTATCCATTCCGCTTCGGGTGATGACCATACACTGAGATCTTTGGTTCTTAAGTTCACGAGAAACTTGAGTTCTTGTGGGTCTTGGTTCTTGGGTTCTTGAGGTTCTTGAGGTTCTTGTGTAGCTTGCAATCTGTGTTAGAGAAGGATCTTCTCTTCACCCGAATTTTGCTCTTTTCCGCAGGCGCACCCCTTGGCGGCCTTGCGCTCACACCAAGGTTGCTTTTTCCCACCTCACGTCGATTGGCCGGCCGCTAAGTGCACGGTCCGCTCTCAATGAGTGAAAAGAGGCACAAGGGGAGGCTGGACAAGCCCTTATTTCTTGGGTTTCCTGTCACTCTTCAAAAACACCATTAGGAATTGACACGCCTAAGAAGACTTGGGTTACGTGCGACTGCAACAAGCAAAAAGAATAATGTGGTTCTTGTGGTTCTTTCCTTGAGTGATACAGAACACTGCCAAAGCTCTGGTACCAATGTAAGGTGCAACGGAAGTGAATGTTGAACTTTGCTCAAGATGAGTGCTCCGAACTGTGCTAAAGGTTCCTTTTACTTACGGAAGGGAGAGCCTTCTGTTCCTTTAGTGAGAGTGCAATGATCACAAACAAAGTGGCGAACACTATGAATGAAGGTGCTGAGACTGAGAGATAGAGAGAGAGAGAAGAGAATACGACACCAGGAAGTTGTCAAACCTCCTCCAAGGGCCCCACTCTCGATGGCGAGAGCGGTCTATGCTATTGATTGCACAATCTGGTATAAGATGCTGATGCAAATCTAAGTGATGCTATGTCGAGGCCGACGGTGGTACCGACGATGACAAGACTAGGGCTGAAAACTGAATGCTTGGAAATGCTTTGCGAATCTGCAACTGTCGACGAATGACAAGACTAGGGCTGAAAACTGAATGCTTGGAAATGCTGTCCTTGCTGTCTTCAAAAACGCTCACCTTGCTGTCCTTAAAACGTTGATCTTGTTGTGTTCAAAAAGCTGATTTCTGCCCTAAATACCCCTGATAATGCAAACGAAGTTTGCCTATGACAAGTGTAAATGGCAACATCTCGTCCGGGTGCCGCTAGAACAACCTTCGCCTGTGGCCCCATTTGGTCGGGCATATTTCCAAGTCGAGCCACCAATTCAGGTGAAATGATGTTGGCCTTGGCTCCTCCGTCAAAGAAGATGAGGGCTTCTTGATATCGTACTTTGCCCCAAGTTCTGTGCTTTCATCCATCTGATCTAGGTCTGTCCCCACACAATCTGACACCAGTCCTACTTTCATCTTTCCTTTTCTTCCATGTTCTTCGGCTTCTCTGGAACTCTTTGGCCCATCTTCTAATTGTCCATTGGGTGCCTTTTTGGGGCACCGTGCGGATATATGTCTTGTTCCACACAATCAAAACACTTCCCCGCTTTGAGGTACTCGACTTTCTCTTCCTCTGTCAGTCGGGGACGAGTATCTTTCTTTTTCTGTAACTTCTCTTTTCCTTTTGTTGTCATTTGTCAAATTTTGCCGGTCCTTGGTGTCGACAGTTGATCCGTCGGATAAGTTAGATTACACAAATGCATAGCAAACCCTTGCTTAGCATGTCTCATCAATTGCTTTATGGACTCGGACTTTTGTAGTCATCAGTAATATCGAATCTCTTTGGGAAGTCCACAGCAAAATCGCTCAATTTGCTACTTAAATGAAACAAACGTAGAGAGTGGATCTCCTGGCTACACGCGCCGCCTACAGACACGCATCGGACAAACCACCCAACCATAGCCACCATCCGGCAGCTCCCCCGTGCTGGGGCCAACGCCCGAGGACGTAGGCGTGCACCTGTAAGACCGAGTGTCCCATACCACCCAGCCTCACCTCCTCGAGGTGACCTCGCGCACTCCTAGCCTCGCGGGCTAACCACTAGCACTCTGCAAGTGGATGTCGATAACTGCAAATGAGGCCTTGGCCTCCCTTTTATAATAACGGCCGGCCACACTGGCCGCGTTCACACTACATCCACTCGAACACTTGGACGCCCATCCCAACGGCGTCTAGGCTAGATCCCCTCTCCTGTGAGCGGGACATAACATACTTCCTCCCTTAAGAACCATTGATGTCCTCATCAATGAAGTGGGGATACTGAGCCTTCAAAGCTCTTACTGGTTCCCAAGTAGCAAACCTTTCAGATTGACCCTTCCATTTAATTAAGTACTCGTGAAAAGCCTTTTGGCGCAAATGACGGGTACGATGATCTAAAACTGCTTTTGGTTCTCGAGGAATATACTCAGTTTGCATATCTTGCCATACATTTTCCTCGATAGGCACAACGTCGGCTTCGCCCAATTTCACTCTAAGGCGGCTGACATGAAACACTGGATGTACACTAACATCCAAAGGAAGAGCCAGTTTGTAGGCAACTTGGCCAATTTTCTTTGTGATCGAGCCATTGTCCCACATCTAGAGTCCTTGGAGATCTCTTTTGATTAGCATAAGTAGTGACTCGGTCACGAGCCGTTCTTATACTATCCTTAGCCAATTCGAGCATTTCTTGCATGTCATACAAGAAATCACGAGCTTGGAGTTCCTTCACTTTCTCTAAGCCAATAGCAATTGGGGATTTAGGCTCAAATCCATACATCAGCATGAATGGGCTAAATCCAGTAGCAGAGTGCTTGCTATTATTATACGCAAACTCTAACTGTGGAAGATACCTTTTCCAGTCAGACTGCCTATGAGAGACATAGGCTCTCAACATGTCCTCTAACGTCTGATTCATCCTCTCAGTTTGTCCGTCGGACTCAGGATGGTCAGAAGACGACATACTCAACTTCGTCTAAAGGTGAGCAAAGACATCTTGCCAAAATCGGCCAATGAACTTAGTATCTCAATCACTGACGATATCTTCTCGGAGACCATACAGCTTATAAAGCTGATCGACAAATAAAACAGCCAACTCATGGCTTTTTATTGTCGACTTCATTGGTATAAACTTCGCCATTTTTGTGAGTCTATCAACCACAACCCAAATAGCGTCTTGGCCTCGACTAGTATTTGGCAAACCAACGATGAAGTCCATGGAAATACTCTGCCACTTGGCATCTGGGATTTCCAATGGATGTAGCAGGCCAGCTTTACTAAGGCGCTCTGCCTTATTGACTTGACACTGAGCGCATCTCTTCACATAGCTCTCTATGTAAGAGCGCATTCTTGGCCAATAGAAATATCGCTTGAACAAAGCCAAAGTTCTCTGGATGCCTGGGTGCCCAGCGCTAGGAACATCGTGGCATTCGCACAAAATCCTTTGTCGAATCTCATCGATTTCCGGTACGCAGACTTTACCATTTCTGAACAATAGTCCACCTCTAATGGAATATTGTCGTTGTCTCGTTTCTCGAGCACGACTCACTTGGGTCTCCGGACCATCCAAGCCTATATGCGAGTCATGCCTTGCTTCAACCTCGTTCCATATCTTGCCAAAATGGCCATCGGAACGACATAGCCCTCGGAGAGAGATAGAAATCCGTCGAGATTTCAGCCATAGACAAGGCATTGACCTCAGGAATCCTGCTGAGCGCATCAGCAACTCAATTGCTGGATCCTTTTCTATAACCAATCTCAAAGTCGAACTCTTGCATAAGCTCAACCCATCTAGCCTTCCGGCCTCTGAGATCAACCTAATCACAGATATAGCGCAAGGAGTGATGATCTGTCCATGCAACAAACGTAGAGCCATACAAGTAGTGCCGCCATTTCCTCAGGACGTGGACTACGGCGTAAAGCTCCTTTTCATACGTTGGATAACGCATCTCAGCATCAGAAAGCTTCTTACTTTCAAACGCAACAGGACATCCATCCTGGTATAATGCCGCACCAATAGCATAATCACTAGCATCCGTTTCAACCACAAACGGTTTGCTAGGATCCACAATGTGCAATATTGGCGCAGTAGTCACCAAGTGCTTTAGTGTCCGAAAGCTCTCGTCGAGACGCTCATTCCAGACAACAGGGGGATTACCCCTACGGTGAGGACCCGAAGTCTTCGGCCCTTTCACCCCTCCTTTTAAAAGTTGCGTAAGCGGAGCAACAACTTTAGAGTAATCCCTGATAAACTTGCGAAAGAATCCAGTAAAGCCTAAAAAGGACTTTACTTGGCGTACATTCTTCAGAATAGGCCAATTTCGCACTTTATCCAACTTTTCTGGGTCAACGTGAATTCCATCGTGAGTAATGATGTGACCCAAGTACAAAAGCTCTTTCCTAAAGAATTCACACTTAGAAGCCTTAGCGTAAAGCTTCTCAGTTCTCAGTACTTCGAGAACAGTGCGTATATGCACTAAGTGCTCAGACAAACTTCGGCTGTAGATCAAGATATCATCGAGAAATACAACAACGAAGTTGCCTAAAAATGGTCTCATCAGATCATTCATCATCTGCTGAAACGTAGCTGGAGCATTGGTCAAACCAAAAGGCAAGACCAAAAACTCGTAGTGACCATAACGCATATGGAAGCCTGTCTTAGGAATATCTTCGAGTTTGATCTGTATCTAATGATAGCCTGATCACAAGTCTATCTTCGTGAAATACAACGCTCCATGGAGTCGATCTATCAGATCGTCCATGCGTGGGAGCGGATATTTGCTCTTAACAGTAAGCTTATTCAACCCTTTGTAATCCACGCAAAAGCACATAGTGTTATCCTTCTTTCGAGAAAGTAACACTTGCGCTCCCCACGGGGATTTACTTGGCCGAACAAAACCGCGGTCGAGATAATCTTTCAACTGCCGCTGAATCTCGTCCTCCTCGGTTTTACTAAACCGATAGGTTGCTTTGAGAAGGGCTGACTACCAACCACCAACTCAATGACGTGATCTACTCCTCTCGAAGGCGGCAAGCCAGGAGGTAGATCATCAGGAAAAACATCCTTCAAATCAGTCATGATTTCTCGGATAAGGTTGGATTCGTCGGAATCCCGAAGTTCAACAGAAGAACATGAAACATTTTTACGAAATTCAGTGACAGAAGTACCAAGCACCAATGAATCAAACCAAGTAGATGATAAATATTGATAAAAGTCAACATCAGAAGACTTTGTTTCTTTGTACATTTCCAAAGCAGTAACAACTGGTATTGCAAAACCATTATTTACAAACTTCTGATTACAAAGCGACACAGATACATGAGGCATGTCCTGCTTAACAAAAACAAGAGTGATGTACATAGTCTATATACAATAAGTCTTGTTTATCATAAAACCATGGAATTCCTAAAATAACATCTGCTCTATCCAGGCGCATGATGTGGAAATCCAGGTTCTCTTTGTAATCAGCTAGCTCGAGCGACAAGTTTGGAACCATCCGATTCCATACATCCGTATCCTCGCCACGAGCCATCTTCACGTGATACTCATGGTCACTGTCCCGCGTCCGCAGGCTCAGTTTTTGCACCAATTTTGCATCCATAAAATTGTGTGAGCTTCCATTATCAAGGAGTACAGTCACGTCGTGACCATTGATCTTCCGGGGAAACGGAGAAGATCGTGCTTACCAAACACTTTGGTGCTAAAAGTACAATTAGTGCATGAATTGTGCGCTAAATGATGGATTTCAACTTGAATGACATCAGAGTTACCTGAGATCTCGTAAATCTGAACCGAAGGACGACCTTGCGGTTTCTGTGTCTTCTTCTTCTTGGGGCAATCCTTGATTTGGTGACCCGTCTGGCCACATCCGAAGCAAGCCCCCTTCTTTACTGCATCAACAACTGAAGCATTTTTGGCTTTCTTCTTCACCTGAGAAGATCTCGGCGGTGATTTGGACTTATGCTGGAATCGGGGTCGCTTCCTCGAAGAACCCTCACCAGATTGATGGTCTGCAGTTCTTTTCTTCTCATAATTGGCTCCATTTATCAAATGGAACGTCCTGGCCTTTGCCACTACATCCTCGGCGTCAATCGGGGCTTTGTCCTTGATTAAGGCCCAACGAGAATCCTCATGTAATCCCAGCAAGTACATGTGCACAGCATGCGTAGAATCCACCTCGCAGAAGGTGAGCGCCTCTTTGAAACCTGTCGTATACTTATCAAAAGACAGAGTTTTCATCAAAAGACTCTGCAGTTTGGCATAAGCTTTCAAAGGGTCCATTTTGGCGAAATCCCTCTTATATTTCACACAAAAATCAACCCACGTCGTAGGCTTCTCTGTCATGTCGCGCCACCAAGTAAGCGCCTTACTGCGCAAATAGAGAGGAATCGTCTGAATCCTCAGTTCATCATGCTCCCCATGGAGATCAAAATACGAGTCCACTGATGCAACCAGTTATTTACGGCTAGTTCCGTACACTCCTTCTCTTCCCCTGAGAAATTTGTAGTTTTGTAAAGAATCGTGGTAGTCGGACCACCCTGTGAACGCCCAAAAGCAGCAATCTGTGTCCGCAATCGCTGGAGGTTGGTTTCGCCCTCGAAAATACGCGCAGTCGTCGACCGAGCCGTATTTTCTAAAGCCGGGAACTAAGCCCTTGCACGACCCCTTCGAGAGAGGCCAAGCGAAGGTCCGTCTGAACGTTCGCGTTTTCTAGAGCGGTAACACATTGGTCGAAACTCTAGAAAGTACTTGTAATCCATGTGTAAAGAGAATGCGTGAATGGAATTTGAACATTACCCGGCGCGTTGTCATGCTGCACATCCGAGCTGGAGGAGTCCATGTCAAAGTGCGTGAAAAACTGGAAATTTCACGCGAAACTCGGCCTTTTCTGCACTTTTCGGTCACGAAAAGTTCAACTTCGAGGAGCTCTTCGCGTCGGCGTGAGCGTCCGAAGCCGAGCAGGTGATGGCGGGAGCACGAGCAGGTGTGAGAGAGCATACTTGAGAGAGGAGCAGGAGAGCTAAAATGAAGTTCTGTGTAAGCTCTGCGAGTATCTGTGAGTGAGTTGTTTTAATAACTTGCAGGTTTCATACCTTGTATAAAAAAACCCCAAATGTCTTGGCCAACTTTAAAAAAAAGGTCAGCTAATTAACAAAATACTCAGTAGCGTGAGGAGACCAGCGCAATGGCTTTGCGCTAAAAAAAATCAGGGGGCAGCCTCTGTATACGGACGCGTGGAGAGAGAGGCGCAAAGGGTGAAGCAACTACCCAGTGCGTGGCCCTCCGTGCCCAACACACGCCATAGGCTCCACCCTCAAGCCAACCCATACAAACTCCTCCATGTTGGAGAATCAACGCAGCCCTGGCTCTTCGTTTTGCAGCTGGTCACCCCCAAGCAAAGAGAGAGGTAGCACTCTCTCTCTCTCTCTCTCTCTCTCTCTCTCTCTCTCTCTCTCTCTCTCTCTCTCTCTCTCTCTATGCTTCGCACAAAGGAGAAGGAGATTACAGAGAAAGCTGAAAGAGGATATTGCATGCTCAATTTTAATCTAAAATCAGCCACTTAATAAAGAATTCACTGATTTTCATCGAAAATCAGCAAAACTAGTGAAGGAACTGTGATTTTCAGCATTTTCATCTCCTGATGTGCTGATTTTTATCAAAAATCAGCGACCAAACTTTAATTTTCACTTGCAAACATACTCATGAGAAGAAAATAATTGATTAAACAATTATATCATCAAGAAATTGCATGAAATAAAGACTATCCGACTTAAACCAGTCTGTAGGTGTGCACACAGTCCATCCCGTAGCCAAGCCGGCTCCGATACCATGAAACAAACGCGGAGAGTGGATCTCCCGGCTACATGGACCGCCTACACACGCGTCGGACAAACCACCCGACCATAGCCACCATCCGGCAGCTCCCCCGTGCTGGGGCCAACGTCCGAGGACGTAGGCGTGCACCTGTAAGACCGAGTGTCCCATACCACCCGGCCTCATCTCCTCGAGGTGACCTCGTGCACTCCTAGCCTCGCGGGCTAACCACTGGCACTCTGCCAATGGGGGTCGATAACCGCAAATGAGGCCTTGGCCTCCCTTTTATAATAACGGCCGGCCACACTGACCATGTTCACACTACGTCCGCCCGAACACTTGGACACCCATCCCGACGGCGTCTAGGCTAGATCCCCTCTCCTATGAGTGGGACATAACATTAAAGCTGATCTTTTTTAAAAAGAAGAGGCAAGTAGAAAAGCATCCAAAATCTCTCACAATATAAATCAAAAATGTCTCCCTTGGTCATCCTAAGATAATTCCAAGTTGTAATCACATCATGTTTGTACTCCTGAGTGAGCCAAGAGGAAATAAAAGGTTTATATATATACCTTCATAAGTTCAGAATAGTCTGAACTCACGAATTATAAGAGGGAATAAAGCACTCATAAAACAATAAAAGCAAGGGACACAAGAAAAGAAAACAAAAACAAAAACAAACAAACAAACTAACTAAATCCAGAGTTACCGGGGAACGGCATTTTAGGGCCTTAGAACGCCGGAACGGCGTTCCGGCCGGCTGGAGGTTTCTGGAACGCGTCGGAACGAAACGGCGTTCCGGCTGAAAGCTGTCATAGGAACGGGACCACCGGAACGGACTGGAACGGGACGGAACGGCCCCAACGGCAGTTTTTGAAATTTAAAAAAATGACTGTTGGGCAGCCAACGGCCATTTTCAGCAGTGAAAAAAGTATATAATGCCCCCCTTCTCCCCCATTCTTCACACACTCATCAAGCCTCAAGGCCCATTCTCCCTTGCTTGAGCCTTGCTCTCAACTCTCAAGCCAAGCTCATTCTCCCTAGCTTGCTCTCAACTCTCAAGCCATAGTGTGGCGCCGCAACATGCCTCAAGGCTCAAGCTCTCAACCTCTCTCTCTCTCTTGGGCTAACTTCTAAGTTCTAACCCTCAACTTTCAAGGCTCAAGGCTCAAGCTCTCTTTCAAGCTCTCACGGAATCAAGCGGCAAGCCTCTCTCTCTCAAGCCCTCTCTCTCTCAAGCCCTCTCTCTCTCTCAAAGTTCAAGATCGAGCTCTCTCTTTCACGGATAATCCATCATCCATGGCCTCTTCTTCTCGTTCAACCCCCTCCGTTCATGCGGGCAACACTCAAAAGGCGAAGGAATGGTCGTGGTGGGATGAAGTGACCTCGGAGGGCACCTTGTCGACGGCGGGAGGTTCTCGTGCATGGGGATGCAAGCTATGCTCTTACACGCGGAAAGGGGGGCATGACAAAGTGAGGGCACACTTTCTTTGAGTGCCGGGACATGAGGTGAAATTTTGTGCCAACGTAACCATCGAGAAGAGGAAGGAGCTCGAGGAAAAGGATCGGCAATTCAACCATAAAGCCAAGCCGGCACGCAAAGGTATTGATCCAAAGACCCTCATTTTCCCTTCTTCCTCTCTACCCGGTGTAGGTGTTGGTGCATCTTCAAAAGGTCCAATTCGTCGCCAAAAGACCCTTGCCACCTCTTGGGACCCAAAGAAGAAGGAAGAGGTGGATGCGGCCGTGGCCCGATTCTTCTATCACGACCATATCCCATTTGTCGCAGCGAGGTATGTTCATTGTTTTATGATTCATCAATCTTCTCTCTCATTTCTTCCGTTATCGTCGTTTCCACTTTTTTGATACTAACCTCTTCTATGTTTGATCAAAATAGGTCGGAGTATTGGAAAGTCATGGTGCAACGGATAGGAGAGTATGGCACCGGCTATGTGCCGCCATCTTCAGAGGCTCTCCGAACCACCTTGCTCGATCGAGAGAAGGCTATCGTGGAGCAAGCAACCCTCAACATTCAGCGTCTTTGGGCAAAACATGGCGTTTCCCTCATTGCTGACGGGTGGAGCGATACAAGGAAGAGATCTATCCATGGTCTCGTCGCATACTCCAGTGGAGAGATGTACTTTGTGCACTCTCATGATGCCACTGAGAGTGGCAAGTCCGCCGATGTCCTCTCTGCAGAGTGGACAGCGGCCATAGAAACCATCGGTGAGCAACACGTGGTGGCCTTTGTCACAGATGGGGAGGCATCAAACAGGGCAGCAGCAGCTATCATAGAGGGCCACTATCCGCATGTGACAGTGTGCTTTTGCATGGCACATTGCTTGAACAACCTTCTAAAAGACATCGGCAAGCTAGACTGGATTGCTCCAGTCATTGCTGATGCAGTGAAGATGGTTACTTTCATCAACAATCACAACTTGGTTCGGAGTGAGTACCTCAAGAGGTCGGGCGGCAAAGTGCTTCTAAAGTATTCAGATACCCGCTTCGCATTCAACTTTCTTCTTGTACGCACGCTGTCTGAATGTCAAAATGCGGTCTGACAGGTCTTCATCAATGATGAGTTCACCACCTCCCCTTATGCAAAGACAGTTGCAGGGATTTTGTGCAAGGATAAGGCAGAGGATCTTGAGTTTTGGAAGGAGCTCAAGAGTCTAGATGCACAGGTAAAACCGGTGGTTCATTTGCTTCGAGTTCTGGATGGCATGGATCCTTACATTGGCAAGATTTATGAGGCAATGGACCGCATGATTGAGCAGCTTGCACAGCTTGAGCCGAACGCAGAGCGATATGAGGAGATCCATGCGCTTTGCAACTTGAGGTGGAATTCATATGCCTCTCCTTTACACGGGGCAACGTACATGGTGGATCCAGAGTTCCAAGGTGCAGGGCAAGAGACAGATAGGGAAGTCATGAACCAATTTACAGAGATCTTAAACAAGATGGTTCTAGACAGAGATGGGCGACGCATTGTCAGAGATCAGCTGAGACAGTACAGAGAGATGCGGGGGTCATATGGCAGTCCAGATGCTCAAATTGATCGCAGGAAAATAGGTTCAGTGCTTTGGTGGGAGGACTATGGCTATGATGGCCCTGAGCTTCAGAGATTGGCGATCCGTATTCTCAGCCAGTCAGTTAGTACCTCATGCTTGGAGCAATTGTGGAGTACCTTTAGCCACATTGCTTCCAAGAAGAGAAATCGGCTTGGAGTGGAGAAGGCTAATGATCTTGTCTTCGTCAGCGCAAATTTGAAAATGCTTTGCAAGAGTACAGACAAACAGACAGATCCTTTTACACAGTGGGAGATGGAGCAAGAGGCTTCTCAGGCGGGTGGAGATGCACATCCACCAACACCAGGTACTTCATCTGTGGCTGAGATCGAGCCGGACCTAGACCTCGATGATGAGGAATGGGAGGATGTGCATGATTTACAGCCGGCTACTACGGATTGGGAGGCCTCTCAGGCTAGTGGCTCTTGAGTCTTGAGTCTTTGCCATTTATCCACCTTTTTGTATGGCTGCTTGAGCCTTGCCCTCTTTGCCATTTGTAGCTACTAGCATCTTTATGGTATTTGTAGCACCTTGGCCGTTGGCGGCCCTTGAGGTTTGTTACTATGTTAGCCATAATTAATTTCAAAGTGTTATCTCTGACTACTACTCTTGCAATTATTTGAGAGCATTGTGTATGTACTATGGGCATTGTGTTTGCTCATTGTTGTTCATCTGGCTATGTACTCTGGGCGCCTCACATCCCAATCAAGTCATAATAAGGTTAAATGGTCTTCGAATCGTGTTTTTTGTGGATATTAGAGTCAACGGACTCTAATACTACTTATATTCAAACACATAACGCTAAAAAAAAAAAAATTTGGGTGTTTTTTTAGCCTGCCGTTCCGCGCCGTTCCCGTTCCGCGTTCCGGGTAACTCTGACTAAATCACTTAGTTTGCTACGAAACAAAACTAAATAAAACAAAACATTATTAACTTAAAAATGTTCTTAGAAAAGACATGTGTAAAATAAGATGAAGCAACTTACTTTGCTTAAAACAAGTACTCAACTTTAAGCAAAAGAAGGATAAGACATCTAAAAAACTTTATCCTAGAAATCAAACTTCACACAACAACTTGTAACGGAACACATTCTTAAGTCCTCAGGTAAGCTAAGTACGAAATCGAAAAATGAATACTCTACAAAGCTACGAAGAGCAAAGAACAAAACTTGACAATATGTGATCTCAACTTCGCTGCTTGTCCAAACAGGAAGAATAAGATTATCACCTTTATCATGCATAGCTTGGACAACAGCTATGACATCCCTACTCACGTCGTCAGTGCCCAAGAGTAGGTGCAGGTTTGTATAGAGGTCATTCATGCTTTGAACGTACTCTACAAAACCAACGAGCTGAGTTTCTATCACCCTCCGGAGGTGATAGGCATACTCAGCCATAATAAAGGCTAGCATTTATCAAGCTATAGTAAAAATACTACACGCACTAAAGATCAAAACAACAACATAAGGTGATATTAAGTCAAACAATAAGTGGGCTTTTTAGCTCCCCACTTCTATTGAATTTACTACTGATTATCTTTAACATTCAAAAGGAAGAAACATTAAAAATAAACTGACTAGGACATTTGGACTTCAGAAATTTGCCTAAGAGTACTCGAAGTTGAATACTATGAGACTCTCTTAGCTCCAAATCTTCATAAGAGTAGTTCTCAAGGGTATAGAAGAGCTTAAATAGGATCCTTATATTATACCTTTCAAATAATTTATAAGAAAAAGAACCCAATTCCATGGCTCTAGATAGGTAAATCAATCTCCATTTGAAATCTCTATAAGCAAAAATTCTATGGTTAGAAGTGTCATCACTCTCAATTCTAGAGATTGAAGCCCTAGGGAGACCTTGTACTCTACTAAAAATAGTGTTGTGCAAGACAATTGGATTGATTTCAGGAATAGAAGGCGGATTTGAACGAGAACCTTTAGGAATCCAAGTTCTTTTAAACTGACTTGAAGGGAGAACTAACTCGGGTTTGGGATGCCTTCGCCAAAGCATAGGTTTCTTATGGTAAATTGTCTTATTTTTACGTAAAGAAGACTTTCCTTCCAAGTTGAAACCTTTAGGGAAAAAAGTATGCAAAGTTCTCATCCAAAACAACTCTCGAGGCCACACTGATTTATAGAACTCTTTAGAGTTTCTAAAATTACCCTCTATGTGCTCAATGGGAAAACAACGAAAAGACTCAAAGCCATGTTTTGCTATTGCCGCATACAAGGGTTTCACACTTTCACGTACGGTGCTCTTACTTTGAACTTTTCTCGCTTCTCTTACATGTTCCTGAAAACGGACAAAAGTTGTTCGAAAGGTTTGGGCAACATACATCATAGAACTATCGTGAATATTATAAATAACATAAATAACTTGAGAGGTATGAACCGGACTTAGAGAACGATCTACCGCAAGATGTTTTTTCCTTAAACGCCTCAAACGATTGAGGGCTTTTATGGAAGAACTTGTGTAATGAGTACTAACTAAGACATTCTTAAAAGAAGCCCAACGAATAGGACCATCACCAAAAACATGCAAATTCGTCAAATTAGACTTAGCTAAAAACTTAAATCTTTCTTGATACAGATTATGACTACTTTCTAGCTACTGAAAAGAAAGAAGGGTCGAAAAGACATACCTGAGAGTCGTCAACGTTGCTGGTTGAAGTTGAAGAAGAAGTAAAAGTTTTTTTCATTTTTGTAGTAAGGTCAATGTTTCATATCAACGCTCGCCTCAAGGCTAAAGATCCTAAGGCTAGATTGGTGCTAGCCACACCCCTCATTTGTATAGCAGGGCTGCTGCCAAGCAATGAGGTCCTTAAATAAGGCTGCTTGCTACACTCAAAAGATCATCGACAATAGCGTGCAATCGAGTGCCCGTGATCCCTTGCTAAAATCACTACTCAATCTCTCCTCTCACAAGAGATATTTCATGAAACCACACAAGAAACCCTTGATCCAAAGGATCCAAATTAAAATGTTATTTTTATTTTAAGAGTTTTAAGAAAAAAAACATTATTTATTAAAAACATTATTTTTATTTATTATTTTACACACACACAATCAAAAGCAAAAAACAACAAATAGATAAACCAAAACAAGACGAAAAGAAGCCATAACACTCAAACAAACTAAAATCAAGACGAAAAGAAGCTCTACACAATAAATCAAGATACAACCAAAATAACAAAAAAATCCATTACTTATTTATTTTTATTTTATTTTATTTTTTAAGTTTATTTAAAATCAAGAATAAAAGTAATACACACATAAAATCACATCGACACACACATGAGTATAAGATCGGTAGCTGTTGGGGTATGCACACCCTCCCAATATATCTTCATGAAGCTCAACAGCTGGTCACCACTCGGACGAAAATCAAAAAGATTTGCATGTCCGCTAGATGACTGAAAAATATACCTTCATAAATTCAAAATAGTCTGAACTCACGAATTATAAGAGGGAATAAAGCACTCATAAAACAATAAAAGCAAGGAACACAAGAAAAGAAAAGAAAAACAAAAACAAACAAACAAACAAACTAAATCACTTAGTTTGCTACGAAACAAAACTAAATAAAACAAAACATTATTAACTTAAAAATGTTCTTAGAAAAGACATGTGTAAAATAAGATGACGCAACTTACTTTGCTTAAAACAAGTACTCAACTTTAAGCAAAAGAAGGATAAGACATCTAAAAAACTTTATCCTAGAAATCAAACTTCACACAACAACTTGTAATGGAACACATTCTTAAGTCCTCAGGTAAGCTAAGTACGAAATCGAAAAATGAATACTCTACAAACCTACGAAGAGCAAAGAACAAAACTTGACAATATGTGATCTCAACTTCGCTGCTTGTTCAAACAGGAAGAATAAGATTATCACCTTTATCATGCATAGCTTGGACAACAACTATGAAATAAAAGGTTGCTTGAATCTTAGCCACTTTGTCGGTGCTTTTTTACGTAGCAGAAGAGTGGACCACCGTGTCCGTGCATTTCCTTTCCAATAAGATGTTGCCCTTCTGATCTTTGAGTACTCTAAGTAGCGCCCTCCAGAAAAAGTTGTGTCAAATTGTAGAATAAAAGCAAGGGAACTGTGAGCATCTCGAAAACTTGAAAAGGTATCAAACATGAGCACTCTTAGACTTTAAGCCATCTTTAGGAAGAGGGTTAGTGACTTCCATAAACACTTTTTCACAAAGTGTTTGTGACTCCCATCACGAACTCTCACAGCCAAAGGTTTCGCACCTTCCTAGCTAGACCGCACACTTCCAAAAACGCTGGAGATCTGCTGAACAACGCTAGCCTTTGTTGCTAAAAAACGCCAGGTCTTTGTAGAGTCTTGCTTGAGAGAGAGTCGGAGAGATGCCTGTTGCAAGTGGCTTGCCTGTGCACTCCTGCCTCTTCTGCCAGATAAGCCTAGCGTTGGTTTTCTTATATATTATCTTACTCATTTTGCCCTACCCAGTTTCCAACAAAAGTCACTTAAAAATAATAAGTGAAAATTGTCAAAAATTGGGGAAATAGGTCTATGCACTGTAAAAATGCTCCTGATGGGTTCTTATGGAAATTTGATGATCATGTTGTGTGCAACCAGAGGATATGCATCTACTCTAAGTGTCTGGACATGCCCGGTCTGCGAACAGACTCACCAAAGTGCCAGATCACTTCCTATTCTAGACTGACTTGACTGAATTGAACCCTTGTCATGCTGTAGCTTGTCCACGGGCACATAGGGTTGGATGTGTCATGTGACAGATCGAGCCTCATGGATGTAAGTACAAGAGTAGGACCACTCCTTTTGCAGCCTCACATCACTCAAAAGCCCTAAAACCTCATCACCCCTTCTTGGATGGCGTCTGTTTGCCCTCGACAGTTGTTTTTCGTCAATCGCTTGTGTGATTTACAAATTATTATTTTTTTTTAAACGGCCGCCCATTCCTTGGCTCACATAGCCCCCTAAGCGGCCTGTCTCACGTGCATTGAATACCCCAAAGTCCTAAAGGCAATCCCTTCTAAGAACTGCTTCCCACACTGCAACAGGAGCAAAGTTTTTTTAAGAAAACAAGAAAAACTTCAAGGTCGACCTAAAGCAACATTTTTTCCTAACCTCCAAAAGCTTCAAGAAGAGTCAAAAACGCATCAAGCCTCGAATGACAAAAGCTTCAAATTCGAACTTCGAAGTCTCAAGGTAAATGCACCAAGGGCACTCTTTCTTGTGAAGAGGTGCTTCAAGATTCTTATTTATGAAGAGTGACTTCACAATCGGGATTACTAAGCTCGCACTTGCACTATTTTCTTTGTAAAATTGGGCAAGACACTACCATAGAGAGAGTCTCTCTATTGGTAAGACCAAGTCCCTATTGGTAAGACCAAGTCCCTAGCATTTTTTCACAAGCACTTGCATCATGGAAGAAAAAGGAATTATAAAATTTAATGGGGAGTGCTTTCATATCTGACAAACTAAGTTAAGGGGTTATTTAATAAAGAACATTATTAGGCATAGTAAAACCACCTCTCAATGATCACGTAGGCACACAAACCAGGGCATCTACTACACTCAATCAAGAAAAAGATGAACAGGCACTTGGCATCATAATTACTACACTCCATGATAATTATGTACATTTTATAGATGAGTGCACACATGCATACGAGGCCTGGCAAGTTCTGGAGAAGAATTTTGGAGTTAAGAGCCAAACGGAGTAAAGTTAGCCTAAAAAGGACAACTTTACAAACTCACCATGCTCCAGGGGGAAGACATAGCCAGTTTGGTCAACAGGCTTAAAAGCATGATCACACAATTGACCTACATCCAATGCGGAGTAGAAGAAGACGACAAAGTTACAATCCTCCTTAGTGCACTTCCTTCCAACTATGACCATGTAGTCACTATTCTTGAAGAGAAGGAGCCAGCCAATGAAAGGAGTAGTTCACGTAGTCAAAGACGAAGAAGCAAGAGAAGAAGGGGAGGTTTGTTTTGTTACAGGTGTACTTTGAAGATCCATTTCTACCTTCTCTAGTTCAAGGGGAGGTATTATTTGTCATCCAGTGTGGATAGTTCTTATCATCCTTAGTGGATAGCGTCATCATGTGTAAATAAATGGGTTTTCATTATGTATTGCATGCCCAAGGGGAGGATTGAAAGGTGGGCATGGTAAAACACCTCTACACATGTATAGCTTAGTATTTGGCATCTGGCCTATGAGCTGTTAGGTTTTCTATATAGCTATGTGTTAGCCAAGTAGAGAAGTGTCAGCCGGATATATAAATAAAGCCCTCCATGTACATATTTTATGCCATGTTGTAAAGATATTGGATTGTACATTATTATATATTGTGAGGCCTTGGACGAATTCAGCACACACAAGGGGTTGACTGTGAACCTTGGCAAAACCAAGGTCATGATCTTTCACACATCCAGTGCAGTGAGGAGCGCTGCCACCTTCACAGCAGCAGGAGGACAGGTTGATGTAGTCACCTCCTATGTCTATCTTGGCATCACATTCACCAGCCTACCAGGACCCTTCACTATGAGGCAGGCTGCTGCTGACAGGCTCACCCGCGGATATGCAGCTCTGACCATGCTAGAGCGGAGATGCCACCAGGCACACTTTCAGGAGCCCCGCACGAAGGGCTGGCTTTTTGACACCTTAGTCACCCCGGCCCTGATGTACTCGGCGGCAGTATGGGCACCAGGATTGACGGATGACCAGTGGACACAGCTTGAGAGGCCACAGGTATGTATGATCTCACGCTTGCTCCGCAGCAAGAAGACAGTGCCACATGACATTATTAGAGCCGAGCTCGCCACACCACCTATGGTTGTAGAGGCATTATTCCAGACAGTCTGCTTCATCCAGAGGATGAGAGAGCTACCTCCTGACAGACTTACTCGTAGAGCATTTGAGGCAGCTATACAGCTATCAGAGAGTGGGCATGCGAGAGCTTGGTACTCACAGGTCAGAGCATGGTTTGAGGGACACGGTCTTGACATGGAGAGCCTACCACCATTCCAGTACGACCCCCACTCACCATCTGTTCACCTCTCTCGCAGTGAGAGAAACTTGGTATTGAGACAGGATCTGTGGCAGCTATACACTAGGAGAGTCTGGGAGTCACCTGGCTTGGGGACGAGGATGTCAGATTACAGAGACCAGTTTCTCACCATATTGTCTGGGGGGTTCATACAGAGACCACGCTATATGGACACATATATGCCACATAGCTCACGGGTGGCGATTGGTCAGCTGAGAGTGGCTTCACACAGGTTAGAGATTGAGATCGGGAGACATACTGGTGTTCCCAGGGAGGAGCGAGTCTGCAGAGCCTGCACAGAGGAGGTGGAGAGTGAGGAGCACTTTGTATGTAGATGCAGAGCATACACTGAGATCAGAGGCAGATATGAGGCCTTATTCAGAGGACAGCCCACTCTCCGAGAGATCATGGACTCTCGAGATCAGAGACAGCTCGGACGTTTCTTACTAGAGATACAGAGCCATCGGGACACACTACTACAGCCACGCACAGCTACACAGACAGAGGGGAGACAGTCGCAGCTCACAGACTTCTTTCAGAGGATTGCCACCCCTACCTCACCAGATACTCAGAGAGGAGTGACACTCCCACAGGCGGAGGTGAACCGAGCTAGACGACGACCACGAGTCACAGGCTACAGGGGCGTGAGCTCCCACCACCGACAGATCGAGGAGATCCGAGCCCGGGAGCGTCGTGCCACTGAGGAGCGAGTAGCTCAGATGAGGGCCGACCCGACAGCTTTCATCCGGGTAGCCTTGGCACCAACCCCGCCCATGTACCACATCTTACATCCCCCCATTTGTACAGGATGGAGCTAGAGAGCTTGATGCATTCTCATGATTGTACTACCTTGAGCATATAGACATGCATATACCCCTAGAGATAGAACCCCATCCCTCCTCAGATACTCCATTACCTACATTCAGTTCAGTTTTGTATCAGTTTTGTTTCATTTGTCTTTCCGATAGACGGATGACATACACGCCATGTACATTTGATTTGTCTCATAGGCCGATTTCGGCCTGACATAGACGTTAAAAATCTTTCTTTCTTTCTTTCTTTCTTTCTCTCTCTCTCTCTCTACCGTGTGCATCTATGGATGCTCTAGCCTTCAAACCTCCTTGAGCTTCATTGCACCCTCCACCACAATCCCAACAACTCTAAGTGCCTGGACATGCACGGCCTACGCACAGGCTCACAAGGTTGCCAGAACACTTCCTAGGCTACCTAAACCCTAGAAGTAGAAAGTTGGAACAACTTGTCCACGTATACATAGGTTTAGATGTGCACGTGACAGACTCACATGAAAAGCATTGTGAATCTTTCAAGTATCTGGCAACTTCAGTCTGAAGGATACATCATTTATCTTTTCTTGAATCTGGAAAGGGCCATAATATCTCATACTTAGCTTTGGAAAAAGCCGCTCCTTTCCCTTTCTTTTCCGGAAGCTTGCCTTCCCAAATCGCAAAAGCACCCAATCATCTTCCTTCAGCTACAAGTGGCGTCGATGTTTATCAGATGTCTTCTTATGCCCTGCTTGAGACTTCTCAAGAGCCTCGCGAACCTTGGCAAAAGCAGTGTCCAAATCTCTCGTATGCTGATCTCATACTTAGCTTTGGAAAAAGCCGCTCCTTTCCCTTTCTTAGCTTTGGAAAAAGCCGCTCCTTTCCCTTTCTTTTCCGGAATCTCATACTTAGCTTTGGAAAAAGCCGCTCCTTTCCCTTTCTTTTCCGGAAGCTTGCCTTCCCAAATCGTAAAAGCACTCAATCATCTTCCTTCAGCTACAAGTGGCGTCGATGTTTATCAGATGTCTTCTTATGCCCTGCTTGAGACTTCTCAAGAGCCTCGCGAACCTTGGCAAAAGCAGTGTCCAAATCTCTCGTATGCTGATCTGCTTCAAAAATCTTATCTTTGGTGCTTAGAAATGGAGGAACCTTCTTAGCACCCTCGATTACTTCAAATGGCGCCTTCCCCGTCGATGAATGAACCATGTTGTTGTAGGAAAATTCCACCAAGGGCAAGTACTTTTCCCATTGAGTCTTCTGATCCGAAATGTAAGCCTTCAATAAATCGAAAACCACTAAATTGGCTATCTTAGATTGCCCATCTGTCTGTGGGTGGAATGAGGATGAGAACTGCAACCGCGTGCCAATGTTCTCCCAAATTGCCTGCCAAAACAAACTCGTAAATCAGGGATCTCTGTCTGAGACTATGGACTCAGGCATGCCATGTAGCCGAAAAATCTATGAGACGAATAGTCTCGCCAAATGGTCAGGCTTGACTGTCTTCTTTACCGAAATGAAGTGGACTTGCTTGTTAAATCTGCCAATGACTGTCCAAATCCCATCATGCCCACATTGGCTCTTGGGAAGATCAAAAATGAAATCCATAGCAATGCTTTCCCAAGGACGGGAGGGAATGGGTAAAGGTTGTAGAAGTCCTGGTGCCTGTCAAACTTAACCTTTTGGCATACTAAACAATTGCAAACAAACTTGTCCACGTTCTTTTTGAGCCTCGGCCAGTAAAAGTAACGCTCAATACCCTTCAAGGTGGTATCTATGGCGGTGACCCAAAAAAGGTGGACAGTGGCACTCTGTCAAAACCTTTTGCCTCAAAGACTGTGTAACACACAACATCGTTCTCCGCATCAAGTAGTTGTCCCGTATGGAATAGCCTGCAACTATCTCCCCACTCTGTATCCGGTGAAAGATGTCTGCAAAATCACAATCTGTGGCGTACTGATCTACCATATCCTCGAAGATTCGATCATGTATCGCGGAAATAGCCAGAGCTAAAGGCTTTCGAGACAATGCATCTGCCACTACGTTCTTTTGTCCTTGAACGTGGACTATCTGGAAGTGGAACTACGACAATATGTTAGCCCATCGCATCTACTTTTCTAAGAGCTGCTTCTGCGACAAGTAGCGTAAACTTTGATGATCTGTAAAGACGGTAAAATCAGCTCCAAGCACTACGTAAGAGCATGGATAACTACCAATTGCTGTTTCTCATAAATATGTGCCACCAACTCGGGAGTGAAAACATCCTGCTCTTGTAAGCAATGACATGGCCTTCTTGTATCAAAACTGCTCCTAAACTACGACCACAAGCATCACAATAAACTTCGAATGGCTTTTGCAAGTCTGGTAAGGCCAACATTGGTCCCGTAGTCAACTTTTCTTTGAGAGTCTGAAAAGCGGTAATCTTTGTCTATCCCCAAGAGAAAGGAACCCCACTCTGAGTGAGAAAATGCAAAGGAGAAGCTATCTTTGCAAATTTTCGAATGAACCGCCGATAATAAGAGCACAAGAACAGAAAGCTTCAAACCTCATGAACATTCTTTAAGTCAGGCCAATCACGAATAGTCTCAATTTTGGCCGCGTCCATCTTTACTCCTTTTGCTGAGATGATGTGTCCCAATAAATGTATCTCAGGCAAGAAAAATTCGCTCTCTTTCGCGTTTGTAACAGATGGTGTCTATATTCTGCTTCATTCTTGGAGAAAACGATGATGTCATCAAAGAAAGTGCCCACAAATGATCGGTACTCTTTGAAAATCCTATCCATCATTTGGTTGAATGTCGCCGGAGCATTCATAAGGCCAAATGGCATAACCAAATATTCATACAAACCAAAAGTTGTCTGGAAAGTTGTCTTGTAGACGTCTCCCGAAGCAATTCGGATCTGACGATATCCACTCTTCAAGTCAATTCTGCTAAAACGAGAGGACCCCTGAAGTCTGTCTAGTACATCGATCCTTCGAATAGGGGATCTCTTCTTGATGGTGGATTTGTTGAGAGCTCTAAAGTCAATGCACATTCTCCAAGATCCATCTTTCTTCAGTACTAGCAACTCCGAAGAATAGAAAGGTGAAGTGCTAGGTTGGATGAGACCTTTTCTAGAAGTTCGTTTACCTAATTCATTATTTCTTCATTTTGAGCTCGACTAACTCGATAAGGTGGTCGTTTTGGTGGTGTACTACCGGGAATCAAATCACTCGTGTGATCCTCAAGACGAGAAGGTAGTAACTCGTCTGGCAAGCCTTCAGAGAAGCAGTCAACCTGTGCATGTAGAAATTTTAATCGTTACTTTTCTAAATCAAACATATTTGACCTTTGTTCATCATTCAATTCCTTCAAGAAGATCGAGTAAACAAAATACTGGATTTCATTAATTTGGAAATGGCCAAAGCCGATACAAGTGGGACAGACTTTCCCTTCAGCTTTACATCAAGTACAATTTCTATGCCCTTCTCATTTGTCAAAGTCGCTTTCCTACCCCTATAATCGACCACGACACTGTTCTTGTGGAACCAAGTGATTCCTAGGAGGACGTCACACCCTTCCAAAGGCGTGATGTAAAAGTCCTCGTGCCCTAAATACCTCTGACAATGCAAACGAAGTTTGCCTATGACAAGTGTAAATGGAAACATCTCGTCCGGGTGCCGCTAGAACAACCTTCGCCTGTGGCCCCATTTGGTCGGGCATATTTCCAAGTCGAGCCACCAATTCAGGTGAAATGATGTTGGCCTTGGCTCCTCCGTCAAAGAAGATGAGGGCTTCTTGATCTCGTACTTTGCCCCAAGTTCTATCTTTCATCCATCTGATCTAGGTCTGTCCCCACACAATCTGACACCAGTCCTACTTTCATCTTTCCTTTTCTTCCATGTTCTTCGACTTCTCTGGAACTCTTTGGCCCATCTTCTAATTGTCCATAGGGTGCCTTTTTGGGGCACCGTGCAGATATATGTCTTGTTCCCCACAATCAAAACACTTCCCCGCTTTAAGGTACTCGACTTTCTCTTCCTCTGTCAGTCGGGGACGAGTATCTTTCTTTTTCTGTAACTTCTCTTTCCTTTTGTTGTCATTTGTCAAATTTTACCGGTCCTTGGTGTCGACAGTTGATCCGTCGGATAAGTTAGATTACCCAAATGCATAGCAAACCCTTGCTTAGCATGTCCCATCAATTGCTTTATGGACCCGGACTTTTGTAGTCATCAGTAATATTGAATCTCTTTGGGAAGTCCACAGCAAAATCGCTCAATTTGCTGCTTGAAGCTGATCTTTTTTTTAAAAGAAGAGACAGGTAGAAAAGCATCCAAAATCTCTCACAATATAAATCCAAAATGTCTCCCTTGGTCATCCGAAGATGATTCCAGGTTGTAATCACATCATGTTTGTACTCCTGAGTGAGCCAAGAGGAAATAAAAAGTCGCTTGAATTTTAGCCACTTTGTCGATGCTTCTTTACGTAGCAGAAGTGTGGACCACCATGTCCGTGCATTTCCTTTTCAATAAGATGTTGCCCTTCTGATATTTGAGTGGTCTAAGTAGCGCCCTCCAAAAAAAGCTGTGTCAAATTGTAGAATAAAAGCAAGGGCCCTGTGAGCATTTCAAAAACCTGAAAAGGTATCAAACATGAACGCTCTTAGACTTTAAGCCATCTTTAGGAAGAGGGTTGGTGACTTTCATAAACACTTTTTCACAAAGTGTTTCCCATCACAACTCTCACAGCCAAAGGTTTCGCACCTTCCTAGCTAGACCGCACACTTCCTAACAAAAGGCCCTCTTCCTAGTGTCCTTGAATCTATGTGCATGAACCCCCCAAATCTCCCACAAGAGCATTGTGGAGCGCAACCTGTGTCTGCTTTGTACCTAGCACCTTATTGAAATCACCCATGGCCAAAAAGTGATCAGGAATCAACTTGTTCTTGACATCTTTGGAATCTTATTGTTATTGGTTGTGCCAATGCTTGTCAAGTGCTTTACGACTCGAGAATTGTGCTAGTTAACTTAAAGTCGCAATACTTGCATTGCCATCGCCTAGTGTTGGAACCACTTTGCCCTAGAGTGTTGACAATGTGGATAACATTGGTGTTCAGTGCCCGGAGAGGGTTGGTTGGCTTAGGCATGATGCATCCTGTCACAAAATCAAGAAAATTTTACACGAGAATCGATGCCCAATATTGTGTGCGAGGCATAGAAAGGGGGGGGGGGGGGGGGGGGGGACGACATGTACCTTGATGGATTCTATGCACCAGAGCAGTTGAGTGTGCTCTCTGTGCCTCACTTTGCAAAGTTCTTTGTGACTATGTTCTGCTCTCTCCAAAGACTCAACTTTTAGTAGAGCATTAAAAAGGACCAATAGCCATGTTAGGGATCAAGAGAGGAACTAGCACGTCCCCTTGGAACTCATCATCTCGATGATGTCGCTTGCATCGACCCACCAACCACAAGTTATCGCACTCCCCCTTCAGAACAGAGCTGGCTTAAGTACATCCTCTTAAAGACAAGCTACCAAACTCCTAAAACACCCAACGTGTCTAAGAACCTCCAAAAATAACCATCTTGGATTGCAAGCTGCCACCATAGAATTCACCAGTGCTGCCAAGGAGTAAAGACAAAATAATAAGTCAGCTTCCCAGTCCCAATTGTGGATCATGTTCCAAGGTCTACGCTTGGAGATCGCCTTACTGATGAAGAATGTCGACCACAAGGAGGCCTACACCACCTTGAATTCCCCGTGTGTCCTCTAACCATTCATGTCAACTTTGTCCAAAATATAGGCAAACTTTAGCACGCCTTCAATGAACGACAATCATCAATGCGCATTGAGCTTTGGACATTAGGTTAAAACATTGGATCGATCTCTCTCTCTCTCTCTCTCTCTCTCTCTCTCTCTCTCTCTCTCTCTCTCTCTCTCTCTCGCCAAACAACGCACCCTTGCTTCCACGAGCAGGCTCGGAATATTTCTTCTGGTGCTGAAGGTTCCATTGAACCGGACAGTCTTGGGCTGAGCTCCACTCAATCTGATCGAAGTGAGAGCTGCACCAAAAGCCAAGCTAAGAGACTAGCTGTGAGATGGCTCCACGCCCAAAAAAAAACGCCTTACTGTGATGGGCTTGTCGGCATGATGAAGCTGCAGGAAACGAGAGTTGAACCAGACAGTACGCCATGGCTGTTTGAACGGTGTGGATAGTCACACGCGTGTGACCTCAAATTAAATTAAGGGAAAATTACCAAAATATCCTTCTAATTTGTGGAAATTCCCAAAATACCCCTCAAATTTCAAAAATTCCCAAAATACCCTTGTAGTTGGATTGTTCAAGAGTTTCTAATCTTTATTCCTTGTTGACAATTGAGATCTGTTTTTGAGTGCTTAGCATGTAATTTATTTAGCTTAATAAAGTATCAGTCTTCTTATGAAAAGCTACAAGTTTTTTATTTTTGGAAATATTTCATCTCACAACCAGGGGTATTTTGGGAATTTTGGAAAATTTGAAGGGCATTTTGGGAATTCATTACAAAATACTGGGGGTATTTAGGAATTTGAGGGGTATTTTGGGAATTTCCACAAATTAGAGGGGTATTTTGGTAGTTTTTGGAAAATTTGAAGGGCATTTTGGGAATTATATGGGGAATATTTTGGAAACTTATGAAATTTGAGGGGTGTTTTGGGAGTTTCACAAATTAAAGGAATATTTTAGTAATTGTTCCTAATACATATGAAGTGGACTGTACCAGCTGAGGGAAAATCGAAAAAAAATAAAAATCTCAGGTGATACCTTCTTGGCAGGAGTCAAAAGCGAAAATGATGCAGTGCGCAGCCAGTGACGGACGCGGGCAGGCGCAATCCTCCAGGGCAGAGTGAGCGGAAGCGGCCCTAGCGGGGGGGGGGGAGGGGGGGCTCTGTTGGGGTAAAGGCGGTTGTGCCTTTGCCCTATGCCAAACGTCAGTGTTCGACCGCCCACTGACTTACTAACCTATTCCTTACACACATAGTCAATAAGGAGATAGGGCAGACTGCTCCACTCTCCACTCACACACTGTGTGTATTTGTCTCTCTCCCTTCCCTGTACACCCGCAAGCTCCGCACACGCTCACTCTTCAAGTGTTAAGTGGGAGATTGTTGGGGTTAAAGGCGTCTGTGCCTTTTCCCTGTGCTGGACGTCAATGTCCGACCGCCCACTGACCTACTAACCTATACCTTACATACATAGTCAGTAAGGAGATATGGATGATTGCTCCATTCTCCACCCACACACTGCATGTGTCTGTCTCTCTCCCTTCCCGGTACACCCCACACGCTCCGCGCACTCTTTATTCTGTTGCTACTAGATATGTTTTTTTTTTAAAGATTGAGGACGCCTTGGGTACAATGTGGGCCATTTGTTTGGATGGTCTAATGTAGCACACCAGAAGTTGTTGTGCGCCATTGTGCGAGGGTTCAAGACTCCATTCTCCCTTTTCAATGGTAAGCAAAAGCCAAAAGGTAGAATATTTCATGGGAGATAAGGTTGGGATCAGGAGGAATCTTGGTGATGAATGAATATAGAGCATGAGCCAGTAGGCCATAAGGAGAAAATAGAAGATTCGTGAGTACATTCTCTCTCTCTCTCTCTCTCTCTCTCTCTCTCTCTCTCTCTCTCTCTCTCTCTCTCTCTCTCTCTCTCTCTCTCTCTCTCTCTCTCTCTCTCTTTTCTATTCTTGGTGCTCACTCTCCCTCTTCTAGTTCTGGAAGCCGTCTTAGTGGAGGACGTGTGTCCCCTCTCTCTCCTAGGATGCCCCCCCCCCCCCCCCCCCCCCCCCCCCCCTCCTCTCTCTCTCTCTCTCTCTCTCTCTCTCTCTCTCTCTCTCTCTCTCTCTCTCTCTCTCTCTCTCTCTCTCTGAGTGTTGTGATGCTCTCCCTCTGTGTGGAAGCTCTGAGTTGAGGCATCTGAGCCAGTATGTGTATGCTCTCCCTCTCTCTCGAGTCTCTGCATTGAGGCAGAGACTCGATGAGGTTGTTGAAGGGGAAGGGGGGGGGGGGGGGGGGGGGGGGGGGGGTTGTCAAGGGCTCTTGTGAGAAGGGAGAGTGTGCGGGCACGTACTCAGAGTGCAAAGGGGAAGGAGGGCGGGCAATGGGAAGGCGACATTTGGAAGGTTGGGGTGGGGGAATCTCATTAATTAATATCATCTTTTTATCATCCTAGCCAGTAGGCCCCTTCAATTTTTGGAAGCAAGTGAATTAACTAGAATCTGGAAAGATGCTTCTAAAGGTTCAAGGGTAAAACGAGAGGAGTTGACACGTGCTTGTAGCCACATGCTTGGAGAGGTTTCAGGGGAAAAAACAAGTGGGGACATGAGATGTGGAGAGAGAGAGAGAGAGCGAGAGAGAGAGGAAACCTAGGGGTTGAAATGTGAAGCCCAGAATGACTACCCTGACTGTGCAGACATGGCTTTGTGACGATCGCAAAGAAAGCTTACGTCTTTGTAGCGGCCCATTTTGCGAGGGAGGGGTGGGTGACGTGGCATGCAACTTTTGCCTTTGGAGTCTGCATTGCAGCAGGAATCTTTGCTCGTAATTAATTAAAATGAAAGTGGGAATAGACCCAGCAGGCTCCATTATTTGATGCAAATTTATGTAGTTGTAACTAACAACTGTTAAGTTTGATTAGGTCTACCCAATCTTGGAAAAATAGAAGGCCTATAAGTTTAGTGGCATCAAGAATTAAAAGGTAGAGCCGAATCCCCCTATGACTAAATGTTTCGCATTAAAAGATAGAGTGAGATGGTCTCACACTAAAACTGGGAGCTAAACAAAAAAGATAAATACTCTTACCAATCGACTCAAGCACATCAACTATGCTCTCTCTCTCTCTCTCTCTCTCTCTCTCTCTCTCTCTCTCTCTCTCTCTCTCTCTCTCTCTCTCTCTCTCTCTCATATGGCGGAGGCAGTCTCACTGGCGGAGGCAGTTTCACTAGGTGGGAACCAGCTCCTGGAAAGTCGAGCAGCGAATCAATCAGTAATTACCATGACAGTTACCACAGTAACTCCAAGAGGCTATAAATAGGATCCATTACATTGTAATCGGGTTGGCAATTGTTGGTTGTACTTTTGGGCTGTTTTATCTTTTGACTTCCTACTCTTAGTGTGTGGTTGTGTCCTGAAGCTGCTCCTAAGCTACATTATCCCCACTTGTACTCTTACTCTGTAATTCCTAATACAGTAGTCGAGTATACTTCAGCCAGATATGCTTTGTATTCATTCCTACTAAATCTGAATCTGAACACTAATTCTAATTATTAAGCTTGTCTATTTCTCAGCAGATGTATTCCAGTTCATGTAACTGTTCTAGCTCAGTTTCTATCTTTTCCTCCAGTCTACTGATTTACTAATGAATCACCAGTAGATGTAAACTCTAACACTGGAATAAGCTATCTAAAGAGATCATCTCCAATTCCATTTTGGCGATCACAGTGGCTAGAGATGTTGCTCGTTGACCAACAGACTCCTCTCCCAGTTTGAGTTTCAACTGCAGAAATGGCACCCAAACCCAGTCGTGGCCGGAAACCATCCTACTGTATTGACCCTATTCCTGAGGAGTCAAAAAGAGACTCTGGTCCCAAGGATGAACGAGTAACTGACACTGAGGCTCAGGAGGAGCACAATCATGTTGATGAGGCACATGACTCTCAGCATTCTAGTCAGTTTAGAAGACGCAGGGTTAAACGGGAGGAACGCAAGTCCAAGAGTTCTCGGACCACACAGGGAGACAAAGGAGCCAAAGGAAGTAAAGGAAGTCGTCATACTTCAAGTAGAAAAGCCAGGGAGGAGACAGCACAAATGAGACGGAGGGATGCAAACACGGACCATTATAAGAAAGCTTCCAAAAAGAGTTAGGATTCCAAGGTGAGAAGAGGAAGAAATGAGGCTGATAGACATGATTACACATCTTCATTGAAAAAAAAAATTCCCATGTTCAAAGGGGGAAAGAAGGATGACCTGGATGTTCATATACAAGCCTTTGAGCAGTATGCTGAGTTAAAAAATATCGATGAAGATGATTGGGGTGACTACTTTCCGCAAACATTAAAGGAGGCAGCAAGGAAATGGTACTACCATTACCCGGCTTGTCAACTCAGGTCATATAATAAACTGCTTAAAGCTTTCCGACTGGAATATTCAAACAACAGAGGGGATGAGGATATACTTTGTGAGCTGGATAAGATAAGGCAGGGAAAATTGTCAGTCAGAAGCTATGTTAAGAAAATCAAGGAACTAACTAGACAACTGCAGGAACCACCACCCGAAAAGCGGCTGCGAGCATGGTTTTTGAATGGTTTTTGCAGTAAGAAGCTTAGGAAATTGGAGGTGCCGGCACCAACCAAGAAATTCAATGATTTGGTGCAACGGGCCCTGAAGCTAGAATAGCAAGCTAAGAAGGAAAAGAGTCATAAGAAGAGGAGGTCCAGTAGTAGCAGTACTTCTACTGAAGATTCCGAGTCCATTAGAGCCTCTAGTAGCTGCGAAAGCAGCTCATATGAAAGAACCAAAGACAAGATTAACAAAGGATCTTGGTCTAGGAAGATTGAAGAGATGGCCCGACAAATTGCTGAGATTAGCTAGACCAGACAGCCGGTAAGAAGAATGGAAACCTGGTGTTCAAAGTGTAAATCTAAAGACCATGTTTCAAATGAATGTCCACAGTGCACTTATTGCAAAGCCTATAGCCATCTATGGAACAACTGTGGTATTTGAATTCATCATTTTAAGAAGGGAAAAGATTTGTCAGTGGTAGCAGTCACCAATGCTGAACAAGTAAGAGTGGAAACTACCAGTGCTTCTCAAGAAGAGAAACCAGGTGTAAGTGGTACTGGTGCAAGGCGCGATAGATACCAAGCAGGTACCAGCTGGGGCCAACGTCGTGGTAATTTTCAGAATCAAAGCCTGAATTGCTATACATGTGGTAAGTATGGGCACTTCGCGGCTCATTGTCCAAAAACACCTGGGGCTGCGGATACCGAGGCGAAGGTTCCAGAACCGGTTCCTGTACGAGCAGTTACACGAAGCAAAGGGGTGGTGATTGAGGAAATTCTAGAAAGACCAGCGAAACCAGTCACTCTTGAAAGTAGCAAATGGGCTCAGCAGAGAGAGGTATGGAAGGCCAAGGGTAAAGAAAAGGTGGTTGATGAATGGCAGGAGCAAAGAGAACTAGCGGTGAAAATCACTGAGGATTTAGCCAAGAAGGTGCCAGAGCAACCAAAGAGTTATGATGCTCGGGTCATTCATAAGATACCTACCCAATTGTCTGAGACAGCACAACCAAATCAGTCGAAGCCTGGGATGCCTGAGACCATGTTGGCTGCAGTACAAGGGTTGATGGAAGAGTTGGGAACTGCTAAAGGAGCTGAAAGCACTGAACCAAAGGAATGGTATTGTGAAGATACTACCAGTTCTTCAAGTTTTGACGACAACTTTGATCATGAGAAAGAGGAAATTCATGTCAAAATTTGTGACAGAATTCAGAAACTCTCTGTGGAGTTAGAGGACATTAGAAGAGCTTTACCTGAAGCAGCGAAGTTCATCAGGTAGCGAATGAAGGCTGAGGTGGAGGCCAGAATAGTCGACTTGATAGCTGTCAGAGGTGATGAAGTGCCAGTGATTCAGGTGTACTACAAAGTGCGGAAATAGTGGGAACCACTCTGAAGCGTCATACTAGATGGAGGAGCATGGGTACACATTTTGGGAGTACATCTTCAGCAAAGGATCGGAATTACTAACCTGAAACCAGCACCTTTCAAAGTCCGAATGGTGGATCATCTAGTGGTGCAGGCAACTGGAATGGTAGAGAATATGCAGATATGAGTGGGCAAAGCAAAGTTCAAAGCTGTTTCCTAGTACTGGATGTGCAAGGAGCGTATGGGATGCTACTGGGCCGCCCATAACTGTCAATGGCACAGGCTATTCACGACTATGCTAACCAGACTTTAACAATACAAGGGGCCGGTAGCAAATCCAGATTCAGACAAATAACACCAAAAGTTGGAGAAAAGAACTGAGACCCAAAGAGCTCTGTCAGAAGTACAAGGTGAAGAAAATTGAGAGAATGTTGGCAGCTATGAATATTTTTCCATTAACAGAGATAGATCTCAATGCAGTTTTAATAAACAAAGATGAAGCTGAAAAACAAAAGAAACGATTTCTAGAACAGTTCACTGAACTGAATTCAAAAGAACGTCCAGTTCGATTAACTGGAAGGCCAGAAGAACAAATTGAGTTTAGTACACCAGTAGAACCGGCATGCTTTGGAGGAGCTACTGGAAATTAGAATGGTAGTTCAGAGCTCAGAGGATCATCTTGGGATTATGCTGAGGAGTCAACCAAGAGAAAGGGTGGAGGGCCTAACTGGCTGCTTCCAAATGATCAGGAGATAGAGGAATGCCTGAAGAAAACCCTAGAATGATCAAGATTAATAAACATCTGAATCCTACGATGAAAGAGAAGGCACGACATATGTTCCAACACTATAAAGATGTGTTCGCAAGGGAACATACTGATCTCAAAGGAGTGAATCTAGAGGTCTATCAACATAGAATACCACTGAAACCCGATGCCAGGCCAGTACGACTGCAACGCTATCGAATGAATCCGAATTATGTTAAGAAGGTCAAAGAAGATATTGACAACCTTCTAAAAGTTGCGTTCATTACTGTAGTAGCCAGTAGTGATTGGTTGTTTTCTATTGTGGTTGTGCCTAAAAAGAATGGGAAGCTGAGAGTATGCATAGATTATAGGAAACCGAATGCTCAAACCATCAAGGACCCATTTCCATTACCCTTCACATATATGTTACTTGATGAAATTGCAGGATATGAGATGTATAGCTTTATGGATGGGTATAGTGGTTATAACCAGTTACAAATTGCTCCTGAGGATCGGGGAAAGACCACTTTCATTACGGAGTGGGGAGCATTTATGTATGTGGTAATGCCATTTGGTCTTTGCAATGCACTGGCCACTTTTCCAAGATGTATGATGGAAATATTCAATGAATTTCTTCATCAATTCCTCGCCATATTCATGGATGACTTCACTATATATTCCAGAGAGGAAAAGCATTTACTATTTCTTGAGATGGTTTTTAAGCGCTATCAGGAAAAACGGATTTGTTTGAATCCATTCAAATCTGTTTTCTTAGTCTGGAAAGGATAGCTACTAGGACATGTGGTGTCCAGAAATGGAATAGAAATGGCCAATGACAAGATCCAGTGCATCCAACAGGCCAAGGCGCCTAGGAATGCATCAGAATTAAGTTCTTTTCTGGGATATATTAATTTTTACAGAAGGTTTGTGCATAAGTTTGCTTCTCAAGCATTACCATTGTATGAGCTTACAAAGAAAACCAACAAGTTCAGTTGGATTGCTGAATGTGAAGAAAGTTTTCAGAAATTAAAGAATGCCATCGTCAGTAAACCAGTTCTTTGACAACCAGATTGGGATGTCATTTTCCATGTACATGTGGATGCTTCGGGACTGGCAATGGGAGCAATTCTAGCTCAGCTAGAAGGAAGAACTGACTATCCTGTATACTTTGCTAGTCGCAGATTCAGCCAGGCTGAACAAGGATATACAACCACTGAAAGAGAGGCTTTAGGGATGGTTTTCAGTGCTACGAAATTCCGGCATTATTTGCTAGGCAAATTGTTTCATTTCTATGTGGATCATCAAGCCCTATTATTCTTGATTAATAAAATCATTATTCAAGGCAGGCTAATACGGTGGATGATGTTCCTTATGGAATTTGAATTTCGAATTTTCCATAAACTTGGCAAAAACCACTGTGGCACTGATTTCCTCTCTAGGAGTACGGAGGGCTACTCTGAAGTGTCTTTAAGAGACGAACCAGTGGATGCTGAATTATTTTAGCTGGAAGCGGTGGAATCAATTGATCCTGAATTATATGAAGTATATCAGTTTCTTTCTCAGGGTGGCTTCCCAGATGATTGGAAGCAGAACCAGAAGAAGGCTCTAGTTATTAAAAGTTTAAAGTTTACCATTATTGGTGGCTCACTCTACAGATTGGGTGTTGATGGGATTCTTCGTCGATGTGTGCCTATGGAGGGCAGAATGCAAGTTATTTCAGAGGCACATAATGGGGATCAGGTGGACACTTTTCTAATGATATTACTTTCAAGAAGATTCTGCATGCTGGTTTATGGTGGCAAAATTTGATATCTGATGTCAGAAGTTTTGCAAAACCTGTGACCTATGTGAAAGAAGGGGTAGACCCACAACAGCAGACATGACTCCCTTAACACCAGTTCAGCCACTAGGTGTTTTCATGAAATGGGGTTTGGATTTTATGGGACCATTCAAGAAGGTTACTCCCAAAAAGAATAGGTATATATTGATGGCTACCTGCTATGTAACCAAGTGGGTAGAAGCTAAGGCTCTTCCTGACAACACAACAAAATCCACTGCAATGTTTTTATTTGAGAATATTGTCTGCCACTATGGATGTCTTGTGGAGATTGTGTCAGAGCAAGGGACACACTTCATAAATGACACTATGGATATTCTCATAGATATGCTTTTAGTCAAGCATCGAAAATCCGCACCATATTATCCTAGATGCAATGGGCAGGCCAAAAGCAGCAACAAGACCATTAAGACTATCCTCACCAAGATTGTGCAGAAAAAGCTAGAACAGTGGGACTTGAAGCTTCAGACTGCTCTATGGGCATATAGAACAGCTGATAAGGTCACTACGGGGTTACCACCATTTAGAATGGTGTATGGCACTGAAGCTGTTGTACCAATGGAATTTGTCATACACAGTCTCAGAATGGCCGTTGAGCATGGCCTAGATTTTAATCACAATCTGAAAAAGAGACTGGAAGATCTAACACAACTCGATGAGCTGAGACAGAGGGCTATGCTGGAACAAGAAATTGTTCAGCAAAGAAGGAAACACTGGCATGACAAACGAATTAAGGTCCGAGAGTTTCAGAAAGGCGATCTGGTTCTCTTATACCAGTCAAAATTAGGCCCTAAGAAACCAAACTTAAAGATAGCGTGGGCAGGACCATTTGAAGTTGATTGGGTGTTCTCAAATGGCACGGTAAGGCTGAAAGATATGTCTGAATTATTATTGCCAGGGGTATATAATGGAGCTAAAATCAAGCTCTATTATTCAAAAGCCAAGGAAACGGGCATTGATGGTCTGGGAGCTGAAGACCAGGAAAATCCAGAATCAGCTATTTTAGGTCTTTTCCATGTACAACTAGTTCGAGAACCAGTCAAAAAGCTAGAACAGTACCAGTGCGATCAAACCCTGTCCAGACCAGAACCAGAAAAGTATGGACACCAATATCAGTTTTTGGGGGACCAACGGTCAGATGGAATATCAGTGGTAATCATTTCAAAGACGAGCGAAATTCTTGTCCAATGCATGCCTACCACGTCACTTGCGGTGCACATAACTCTAGGAACGGTAAGTAGTGGAGCTTTTATGGCGCGAACGCATATAATAGTAAGGCGAGTAAGAGTTTTTTCTCGCAAATCTCCTGCGCGACGCTTACCTTCTGTTGTCCATTCACCATCGCCAAGCTTCGAAGTGTCCTCACTTGTAGCCGCAAACCTCTTTTTCTGAGGAGACTGTGGATTGTTGCTTGTCCTTGCCAGCCACACCTGGATACAGGTTCGACGAATCAAGTAATTCATCTTCTTCTTCGCCTACTGCTTCATCGTCCTCACGGTGTATGGGTACGAAGAAAATATCGGAGAAGATGCAGGAGGCTATCGATGAAACCCAAGCCCTTATTACTGCTGCAAAGGCAACTCTTCCGCTCATTCCGCATAGTAAGATTCAACGCTATGTGTTTACTAAGCAAGCTTTACTCAAACTATGGGATTTGCATGTGGTTCTGCAAGCCACAAGGATTGAGTTTGACACAACCATCATAAGGCAAGTCCTGGATTCTTTTAATGCAGAAGATGGAAGTGCTATGGTCTATGGTACAAAAGTGATTGTCACTCTAGAGAACATTGCTTTTGCCTTTCGAATGCCAAATGAGCCAAAGCCATCTGTGGCAACGCAGATCAATGCAGATTTGAAGGAAGATGATGCTGCCAAAAAGAAACGGAAAGCCAGTGCACAAGGGATTCCAGTAGTTAGCAGGTTAGGACGTTCCTGCTGCTTATCGATTTGTGGCTGAAGCTGTGATCCTGAAAAATAATCCGACATATGTCTCAGAGAAACTCTTTGCTATGCTTTTAGCAAAGTGATTGGATTCTAAAGTCTCTATCAACCTCTGCCAAATATTGTCGCATAATGTACTTCAACAAATTGCCAAGTTGAAGTCTCAAAGTGTATTCAAGGCTTGGTATGTTTGACAGTTTCTGTACTGGGCAACTGCTCTAGACGTCCATGATCAGGTGAGAATGGCTTGGATCCAGAAGCCATTCCCAGTATCCAAGAATGTAGAATTATCATCTGATGAAGAAGCCCCAGAAAGCCAGTCAGTCCCCACTGGACAGAAGAGAAAGGCTATACAAGAGGAAGCTGGCAGTTCAAAGAGGCCAAGGACGACACTGACCAAAAGCACTGCTCTCCTGAAGCAGTTAGAAAGTCAAATCAAAACAGTGTCTACTGAAAGGACTTCAGTTAGCCAGACTGAACAACATACTGTCCAAACCACTGGTAGAGTCAGCCAGCCAGCAGGCCAGATTTCAGCAACCACCAGTACTGGACAAGACCAGTCAGAAAGGGCCAGTCTTGAGCAGCCAGCAGACCAGACTGATAAGGGCAAAGGACCAACATCTCCAAGTCCACTTGGCAGAGTTTCTGCTCCATACAATGAAGCAGCCCTGAGATTGACAAAGAAAGACAGGTTACAGCAGATGCACTCATCCTCTCAAGGGACGTCTACTTTTGCAAAAATCTGATTATTCTACATTACCCTATCAGGCTCTTGTCACGGTCTATGAGCCAATTGACTCTGACCCAACAACATTTAAGAATGGCTATTCCGTACTTATTCAGTCATCATGGAATACTATTATCAATTGCATGGAACAAATGTTGGATGCTGCAGTGTCAGAAGATGAACTAACTAAAGTAAAGACTGAACTGAAGGAGGTTGAGGAGCAGATTGAAAAGCTGGATCAAGGTAGAGCAGTCCAGAACCTGCACCACAGTATCCTTGAAGCTCAGTCAGCTAGGACTATTCAGCAGTTACAAAATAAGCTCGCCAAGGTGGAGTCTGAGATACGGACCATGCCGGAAGAAAAGGCAGAAGCTGAAAGAGCTGCTGATAGGTTTGAAACTATGCTGAGAATTAAGAGAGTTGAGTTTAACTCCTTACTGACCAGCCACACTGCTCTAAAGGCCACATTAATAGAAAGATGTATCTATAATAATCCTGCCGAGATCTTGAATCCAGAAGGGAATGTTGTTTTCAACATGGATAACTTGAGGTCTCTTATGGAGACAATGCAGAGTGATTTGCAAGATAAATTTTTTGAATATAACAGTGCTCTGGCAAATAAGCTATCCTTGATTATATTGAACAGTAGAAGGATGATGATAAGGAGGAAGAAGAAGCAGAGAAGGAGGATGAACCAGAAGAAGGGCATAATGATGATGATGATGACTTTCCTCCATCTCCACCTCCAGAACCTGGTACTGGTGGTGCAGGGACAACATGAGGAAATTAGTCATAGGCAAACCAACCAGACCAGCATAAAGGGCAACAGTCGAGTGATCAGTAGCTGGGAGAGTAACAACTCAGCAACACTGTAAATTCACCGGCACATCAATCACAACATAGTAGGGATGCTAAAGGGAAAGGCAAAGTTGTTTCTGAGGGTCTAGCAGGTGATGAGCAACATTCATTACAGCTCATCACGCTGAATAAGAGATTGAAACATCAGCAGGCTCCTATAACCAGGCGGTATATGGAGGATGATGATCTTATCTTTGATCTGGATCAATTTCAGCGACTATATGTCGGCGCCAAGGAAATGGTTGAGCATTGGAAATCGGCTGCTTTCCATGATTAGGAGGTCTGTCAACTACTTGAGCATCCCAGTACAATACAACTGTTAGAAAAAGGGTGCCTGAATGGATATTGACTGCTGAAGAGAGAGTAGCTAATCCACATTGGCAACGGCATTCTACTGCAGATTGTTGTTCCCTAGCCATGGAATAAAACTTCTGATGGGGAATAAGCCAACATATAGATGTATGAAGGATGTCAGGAGTCAATTAAAAGAGGTCTTAGTGCAAATGCAGATTGCTAGGGGAGTTCTGGATGAAAGGGTGCGAGCTATTCTTGAAGATCAGACTACCACCAGCAAGGGACCTCAAACTCGAATGTCAGTGGGAGAACAGGCAAATGCTCTCTGGCGACTGTTTCAGCTGGTTAAAGTAACCAGAAAGATGATGCAGCAAGAGAACTAGGTTGTCCTTAATTTCTTAGAATTTTTGTCTGATTCCCCAGTTCTCTTGTATGCTTTATCAGCAAGAGCGCCAGAGTTGCCAAGATTTTTTCCAGCACTCTATCAACATACATAACCACTAGATCGGCTCACATACTTCAAGATTACGGATGATCTTCAGGATTGGTATGAGCGATCGACTGTGGAATGGAAAACTGGCAAACACTTTTCAATGATGCTCTCCAATTGAATGATTTCCAGGAGCTAAGAGACGAGGTGCAGAGGATCAAACTGTGTCTGGGACAATGGAAAATTCAGCTTAGAGGTCTCACTAAGATCACCAACCAGCTATTGCAACTCACTGTTGAGTCCTCTAAAGTTCCTGAAAAAGACATGACGGCTAAACCAGGCCTAGGACCCCAGTACAGAGAGATGGCTGAGATTCTCTTTGAAGCCAGGATTAGAACTAATGAGCCTCTTCCAGAAGGATGGATCCATACAGCTTCGCATTGTCATAAATTGGCCAGGACTCGTCTAACCAAAGGCAAACGCGCGCTCTATGATCCTGACACCAAAACTTATCATCCCCTCACGCCTTATGAAGTAGAAATGACCACAGAGAGGCAGGATCAGCTTGAGCAAGAGGCCATTTACAACCTCATTCAGAAGGAGAATGCTGGCACTGGGACTTCGGAGACACCATCAAGACCTAAGGGCAAAAGGAAGCGGGTTCAGTTGAAGGATACTAGGTAGTTCTATTTTGGTATTCGATGGAGGAATTTTCCAACTGTCTCAGAATCAGACGGCGGATTTTTCCCAACATGTTTAGAATCAGACGGTGGATTTTCTCGGCCGGGTGTGGACATCTCTTTGGCTGACACCCTTGGAATTACAACTATAGGGGTGCAGCCTCGAAAAAAAAAAGCACGACTAGCACCAATGCGGCGCAGAGGAGTGCAGCATTCGTGGTGCAGATGAGAAGAGAGGGGGTGTCAAGCACTCAACAAAGCATGAAATATGGTATAAAGCTACGTTTCAGAAGGATTAGACGGTGGATTTTTGTTTCAAAAATTTTGGAGTCTCACCAAAATTCAAGAAAGGAGGGAAGGATGTAGATGGCGGAGGCAGTCTCACTGGCGGAGGCAGTTCACTAGGTGGGAACCAGCTCCTGGAAAGCCGAGCAGTGGATCAATCAATAATTACCATGATGGTTACCATAGTAACTCCAAGAGGCTATAAATAGGACCCATTATAATGTAATTGGGTTGGCAATTGTTGGTTGTACTTTTGAGCTGTTTTATCTTTTGACTTCCTTCTCTTAGTGTGTGGTTGTAGTCTTGAAGTTGTTCCTAAGCTACATTATCCCCACTTGTACTCTTACTCTGTAATTCCTAATACAGTAGTTGAGTATACTTCAGCCAGATATGCTTTGTATCCAATATTCCTTATGAATCTGAATCTGAACTTAATCTGAACACTAATTCCAGTCATTCAGCTTGTCTATATCTTAACATATGTATTCCACTTCATGTAATTGTTCTAGCTCAGTTTCTATCTCTTCCTCCAGTTCTACTGATTGACTAATGAATCACCAATAGTTGTAAACTTTAACACTGGAATAAGCTATCTAAAGAGATCAGCTCCAATTCCGCTGTCTCTCTCAATCGATTGGTAAGAGCATTCTATCTTAATTAAATACCATGTATAGGATGCTCTCTCTCTCTCTCTCTAGACACTCTGGCATACCATGTCCAAGGCCCACTATGGTGATTCTAGCTTAAGCTTGGATTAAAGGTCCTACGGTCCTACGTGTCTCTGTACATGTAATATACTGCTAGATGACCCATAGTAAGATAGAATTGTTACTAGAAGACATAATAAGAGCATACTATCTAGTCTTAAAGTGCTAGATGGTTCACAAAGAGCATTTTACATTTGTTGCCAAGTGTCTACCGGAATCCCTTTCTTCATGGTTCACATACACTTGTTATCATCTAAACCACAGAGCATCTTAAATAAATACCATGTACCTATACTATACATGTCTATGGGCTAGAGCATGCGTGACGGTCTCTCTAGATAAAGTGTGAGTGTTTCTCGGTGTGCTCTTTAGTAAGATTGAGAGGTTGTATATTATTGGTATGTTGGTAAGGGCACCCCAAGCAACCTTATACCACGTGGCTCTAGCATGTTGATAAGATCGAACCTTATACTATGACACACATGGTATTTAATTACGTTGTGCATGTATTACCTTAATCTGTTGTTTTCATAGTTAGCACATATGAGAGAGGGCTTGTTGAAGTAGTTCAACTCCTAATTCCTATAATAGGATACACTTGCCCACCTCCTCAAAGTCTTGAAGGCACTACATTCATAGAGAGACCCTCACTCCAGGGTTTAGATTATGTGCAAAGAACCTAGTGCTTCCTAGCCTTGCATTGATTGATGACCATACCCTATGCTTTTGTTCTAACAACCCATTGGTTCCTTTACAAACAAAACCTTATGCTTTAACTAAATCTGGAGGGGTGTTGGTCCTAAAATGGAAAATCAAGCATACGGGCTACATATAATGTTCTTGAAAAGACCACCATTGGCACAAAGAGACCCGCCTATATCTTTCACCGTTCAAACAAACCGACAAATTACTAAGTGCAATAGATGAAATTCCACTGTAGTCCCAAGTTTGCAGTTGAACAAAACTTGGAATGACCCAAATAGATCTCTACATAAAAAAAGCATGAATTACATATGTGTGATAGATCTTGTGGAAACACTTAGCATAGCATTTTAGTGGAAAATATGTGCATTTTCCACTACATGTAGTATTGTGATCCTAACCATTGTTCGCTTAAAAAAGATGGAGTTGTTGTAGTTCACAACCAAAAGAACAAAAAGATGTCAAGGTAACTCTGTACATAACAATCTGGAACATGTATACAACTTCTACAAAGTCCAAACTTGATATCCTCGAGCAACAACCCAATTGACAACTTGCTTCACATGGATCACGAACATGGACCGTGTAAGTGTGCGCATGCGTCTGTAGTCACGACTTGTTGCATTTAGTGGAACTCACTATGTGTGTGTGTGTGTGTGTGTGTCGCACTCATTGTCTCGCCGGGCTAAACTTAGAGCACACTCGTCGTTTGATTTAGTTTCTTCCACGTGGCCCGAGAGGGTGCCGGATCCCTCCCCTATATATATATATATATATATATATATATCAACTTCTCTATCTCTCTTTACTGGTCCTCTCTCTCTCTCTCTCTCTCTCTCTCTCTCTGACGACCTCCACCTGCCCTCTGTGGGGAGGGGTCGGGCTTGTGTGTGTGCGCACGCGCGTGTGTGAGGTTGGTGAATGGGAAGCCGGCTTGGAAAACAGATTTCGGCTGGAAGATGAAGAGGCACCTGTGTGTGAGAGAGAGAGAGAGAGAGAGAGAGAGAGACAGCATGGCTCCATTACTCAGGCCCACCTTGGGAGTGTCCCTGTTAATGTATTGTTATCGAGCATCAGTTTGATGGTGCGGCCTTCATCAGCCAGCTAGACATGATCGGGCCGCAAACCGGCATAAAAGTGATCATTGAAGTGGCCAGGGCCGCTGTCCGCGCGGCTTCCCTAATTTATCAGTCCGGCCATCACCATCGCCAACAATGGCCACAATAACGCAACCATGGCAAGAACCTGATTATCGCTAATCAGCTGCCTAATCCTGCTCCTGCGCTACAATGAGGACAGTGCGCACGCGGGGGGGGGGAGAGAGAGAGAGAGAGGCGGCCGAAGGCCCCCGGCCACACTAGTATCCAACTATTTTACTCTGTTATGTCCTTTTTCAGCCTCTCCACGTGGCACAGAAAGGACGCAGCGGACGGGCTTGCTGGAGAGCCGCCGGGGGGAGAGCTGATGGGTTGAGCAAGTGGCTCGGGGGGAGCTGATGGGTCGCGAAGCAAGGCCATGACGAGGTGAATAGGCATGAGTGGAGGCAGCCGTTGCCGCAGTCCAGAGAGAGAGAGAGAGAGAGAGAGAGCGCTGCTGTCCGAGCTAGTGCAGACGAGTCAGCATAGCTGCACTCGCGTTGCTGAACTCAGAGAGAGAGAGAGAGAGAGAGAGAGAGAGAGAGAGAGAGAGCACTGCTGTCCGAGCTAGTGCGGGCGAGTTGGTGTCCTAGCTGCTGCAGACGGAGCTGCTGTCTGAGCTGGCGCAGATCACGAGTCGACGAGAGCTGCTACTGCACATTCGAGAGCTGTTGTTGTACGTCTGAGAGCTTCTAACCGAGCCGAGCTATCGGACCTGCTGCTGTACGAGCCAAGTAGTAGTCCCACTTCTCTCTCTCTCTCTCTCTCTCTCTCTCTCTGTCTCTCTCTCTCTCCTGCAGGCTGGCAGTGATGACGGCCTCCACCTGCCCTCTGTGGGGAGGGGTCAGGCCTGTGTGCGTGTGTGTGCGCGCGTGCGTGTGTGAGGTTGGTGAATGGGAAGCCGGCTTGGAAAACAGATTTCGGCTGGAAGATGAAGAGGCACCTGTGAGAGAGAGAGAGAGAGAGAGAGAGAGAGAGAGAGCATGGCTCCATTACTCAAGCCCACCTTAGGAGTGTCCCTGTTAATGTATTGTTATCGAGCATCAGTTTGATGGTGCGGCCTTCATCAGCCAGCCAGACATGATCGGGCCGCCAACCCGCATAAAAGTGATCACTGAAGTGGCCAGGGCCACTGTCCACGCGGCTTCCCTAATTTATCAGTCCGGCCATCACCATCGCCAACAATGGCCACAATAACGCAACCATGGCAAGAACCTGATTATCGCTAATCAGCTGCCTAATCCTGCTCCTGCGGCTACTTTCAGCTTTTATGAAGACCTGCGGCGCAGGCTCCATCTGGATTGTGACCTGCTTCTCTCTTGACGTTTCGTCTTGTCTGCAGGTTTCGATTGTCCGAGAGAGAGAGAGAGAGACACCTTAGGTCCAATCAGTGTCGAGAAAAATCATTTCTCCAAACATACAAAATCATTTTTCGAAATAAATATAACGTCTCTAAACCTGAAATGCAAAAGGACTAAATGACGTGCAAGCTTTCAGTGAATGCATGATCAGGGAATGAATGAATGGGGGGGGGGGGGAGAGAGAGATAGATAGATACATAGATTTTATTATCGTCCTCGGAGGTCAAATATGACCTATGGGACCAAAGTTACATTTGATGTAGTATGTGTATGGCTGATGAGTGACTCTCGATGCTCCAAAATTGTAGTGATGAGAGTCGCAATGGAGAGTCCACACTTTGGCTGGGAGAGAAAAGTGTGTAGGTCTAAGCTATGGCTGAAAATGTGAGAGAAGCAAGTTCGGATGTGATCAAAAGCTGAGCACTCTAGTAGTGTGTGGTACTCAGACTCTCGAACTTGCAGTGAGCATAATGTGCACAATCGATTTGACTCTTCTCCATTGCCCCAATGCCCTATCTCGCATCGAAGGAAATGGGACCTAAGCCGAATTGCTGCGATAGTGCGTATCGAAGGGAATAGGCTCAAGCATGTAAGTGTGAGTACGGTTTCCTCTCTCAGCGAAGAACATGGTTTTGAAGAGAGAGAGAGAGAGAGAGAGAGAGAGAGAGAGACCTTAGGTCCAATTAGTGTTCGGGAAAAATTATTTTTCCAATCACTCAAAATTCCTTTTCTTCAGTTTTCCAAGAGGAAGGAAAATTAGGTTTATTCTTCGGGTTTTTACACTAATTTTCTTTATTTTGGGGTAGAATTTCTCCTTTTCCCCATGCCTTTAACCGGCATTTTTGAAATGGAAAACGGCACAATATTAATCTGAGATGCATTTTTCCCAAACATTGAGTCCAATCGAAGCAAAAGCTCCAACTTTGCGGTCAAGATTTTTGAAACGCAGTTCTCTCTCTCTCTCTCTCTCTCTCTCTCTCTCTCTCTCTCTCTCTCTCTCTCTCTCTCTCAGGATAAGCGCACTTGGAAGACCTTAGAGCAACCACGAGGTGAGGAGGTGATGCGAGGGAGCTGCGTGAGCCTCCAGTGGGACATGAACATTTGGTCTTCTCTCTCTCTCTCTCTCTCTCTCTCTCTCTCTCTCTCTCTCTCTCTCTCTCTCTCTCTCTCTCTCTCTCTCTCTCGCGCGCGCGCGCGCAAGGATCATACACAACTTTTCGATCGTGAGATTATTTTTTACCTTTTCGATCGTGAGATCGTAGGATGTGGTAGATGCTACAAGTAATGTTAGCGTGATCTTCAAGTTCCATATTAGAAAATACATCATGAAAAAATCCCTATGCACATCCTTTACTTACATGAACTTTTTGGAACGGTAAGCATACACTCTTTGTTTTAGAGCTATACATTATGACCATTGTGTAGTGGCTCTTCTAATGGAATCAATCATTATTTTACGTTAAGTAAGTGGTTGATAGGTCCTTTGTAACATTCTATGTCTTTGTCTATCTCTATCTCTCTCCCTCCCTCCCACCAGACAAAGAGCAAGGAGCAAAAAGTTAGCAGAGAATACATCTTGAAAAAATCCCGTTCATATCTCAACCATCTCTACCTCTATGCACATCTTTTACTTACAAAAACTCTTTGATGTTTGAAAAGGTAAGCATACACGCTTTGTTTTAGAGCTATACATTATGACCATTGTGTAGTGGCTCTTCTTATGGAATCATAAATTATTGTAGGTGAAGTAAGTGGTTGATAGGTCATTTGTACATTCTCTCTCTCTCTCTCTCTCTCTCTCTCCCCGACAAAGACCAAGGAGCCATATATAGAGAGTGAATAGTAATAATATAAATGAGCCCCCTTTTGAAATAGAAAGCCCTTTGTTGCCAATCATAGGGTCTCCAATTGAAGAGATTGGTGAGAGCTTGAGAGTGATTGTTAGAGAGGACCACATTACAAATTATCATTGTCTCCTATGCATGCAAGTTGAGAAACTTCAGCCAATAAACCAACACATCTTCCTACTCTCTCTCTCTCTCTCTCTCTCTCTCTCTCTCTCTCTATCTATCTTTGTCTATAGAGACGATTGAGACAATGGTTTCTCAATTTATTTTCTTTTTCTTCCATGTGTATCTATGTGTAGTAAAATGGACCTAACTTGAACTACACTTGTACCTCTTGCAACTACAACCAACGGTGCAAGCTCCTCCCGCATAGAAGTATATACTTCAACCAATGATGATGAAGAGATTGTGACACCTCTTCCTATTCATAGCGTGCGTGGTGCAAAGAGGCTAGCTAGAACATTGGGTGGGCTAACCAAGAGGCAAGTTCTTGAATCTCTTGGAGAAATCAAGTCTGCGTGTGATCGGGTGGAGACAACTCAGCTGAGCAATGTGGAGATGCTCCAAACACTTGGCTCCAGTGCTCATGTTAAGGGTGGACTTGCATGGAAGTTGCCTGATGAAATGAAAGAGACCCAATCAAAGATCTTGGAAAATCAATTGCAGTTACAGAGAGCCATAGCTCGGATTGAGGTGAGCCAGCAGCAAGCCTTGGAGTTTCTTGGGAATTTTCGCATAGAGCTCTTGGGAGTTCTTGGGGGCCAACGCAATGACCAAGATCATGCCCTGCGTGAAATTGTGCCCACTTTAAGGAGCACTGTGAACAAATTGGGTGCCTTGACAAAGCTACAAGGTTCTGGTGTTTCAGAGATTCGAGCCGCTTCAAATAAATTGGGTGCCTTGACACATTTACAAGGTTCTGCAGTTTCAGAGATTCTAGTTGCTTCAAGTAAATTGGGTGCCCCTTGACAAGGCTACAAGGTTCTCGAGTTTCAGAGATTCAAGCCACTTCCAATAAATTGAATGCAATGGTTAAACACAATTTTCCAAAACCAAACAATCGTGTTGGTTACAATGCACGTGAGCGAAGTACAAATTGCTTATGATATATGTAAAACATTGGTATGCAATGAGAAAATGGGAACTTTGCTTTATGTAATTTTTTAGAGTTTTCAATCTAAAAAAGATATCTAAAATGTTAAACACCAAAGACACATTATGGTGTATTTTCCTCTAGCTACACACATGATAGCACATGCATGTATGTAAACTAGGATTATGGTATCTCTCTCTCTCTCTCTCTCTCTCTTTCTCTCTCTCTCTCTCTCTCTCCATCTGCTATGGAACTTCAATTATTATCGTGTTGGTTACAATGCATGTGAACAAAGTGCAAATCGCTTATGATATATGTAAAACATTGCTATGCAATGAGAAAATGGGAACTTTGCTTTATGTAAGTTTTTAGAGTTTTTCAATTTAAAAAAGATAACTGATAACTGAAACGCATGTGCATACTTACTTATACACATGTCAAACACCAAAGACACGTTATGGTGTATTGACCTCTACACATGTGATATTACATGCATGTATGTAGACTAGGATTATGGTGAATCTCTCTCTCTCTCTCTCTCTCACTCACACACACACACACACACACACATTAATAATTGAAGTCTCATAGCAAATGGTGTCAGGACCGCGAATGTTGTCCCTAGGGCATGCAAGGCGTATTAGACATCTTGCTCAATCTCAAAGAGCTAGGCGTGAAATAGCAAGGAATAGAGCTAGGAACTCTTTGTACAACAAGGCATTGAGGGGCTTAGGGTTACATCCACATATTTCTTATGAAAGATATGAAAGAGAGTGTTATGAGAGACCTGAGCCACCCATTGTTGGCCAAGGTCCAGATCATGAGTGTATGGATATTCCCCGGATATTCATGTTGAAGACCATCAAAGTAATTTAGAGCAAATGTGCATAGAGCCCCCAGTCGTGTTTGAATAGGGAGACTATACAAAGGTGGCAAGACATTGTTTGTCAATTTGCTCTAACTATGCATCTACTCCCATCTTGAAAAATCCTTCCATGGCACCACTTCTGTTTGGAAAGTGTTTGATACACAACTTACGTTGCTTAGACTTTGAATGTTCCACTTGTGGAGCTGTAGTATGGAAGGTTGAAGGAAGAAGTATTCGTAATTTTGTAGGAAAGTATTGTTGTTTGGATGGCAAGATTCATTTGCTGCCTTTGAGTGAGCCACCCCCATAACTGAAAGATTTGATGCAATCCTCTACATGAAGAGGCAAGAATTTCTTAAATAATATTCGCGGAAACAATAATTCACTTGCATTTGCCTCTTTGGGTGCTCACATTGATGAAAACATGTCCCGAGGAAGAGGAGTTTACACGTTCAAGGCACATGGTTGTATATATCACAATATTGGTCCTTTAATGCCAATTGAAGGACGTAGTGAAGTTCCTCGATTTGCACGGTTGTATTTTTCTGACACGGAGCATGAGCTATAAAATAGATTGCATCATGTTCCACACTTGGACATTGAAGTATTACAAACTTTACAAGAAATGATGCATAGGGTGAATCCTTATGCTCATGCACTTCGCACTGCAGGTGCTATGGTTAATGGATATGTTGTTTTAGAGATTAAGATGGTGATAACTGAATCTCGCTCTAATGGGTGGCAATATCTTGCTCCCCATGGTGGTGAAGTTGCTGCTATATTGCCTAGGCAAGGCGATGAGAGAACTATAGGGCATCGTGACATAGTATTAAATCTTCGAGAAGGAGGGTTAAAAAGAGTTTCTAATTTGCATCGATCATACATGCCTCTTATGTATGTTCTTTTGTTTCCAATGGGAGAAGATGGATGGTATCCTTCACTACAAAGCGGATCCAGACAGAAAATTACACAAAAACAATACTATAGTTTTCGTATACAAATAAGAAATGACACCACTGAGTGTCTCTTACGGGGTGAAAGATTGCTCCAGCAATATATTGTGGATGCATATAGTTCCATGGAGGACTCACATTTGTTGTGGCTAAGAAATAATCAGAGGACACTCCGTGCTGAGGTCTATAATGGCTTGGCTGATATGATCTAGGCTAGGAATGGTATCGATGCTATTTTGGGACAAACTGCTGGGCGTAGAATTGTCTTGCCCTCTTCTTTCACTAGAGGGCCAAGATACATGTGCCAATTGTACCAAGATGCCATGGAAAATGTTCGTAAGAGGGGAAAGCCTGATCTCTTTATAACCTTTACATGTAATCCATGATGGATAGAAATAGAAGAAGCATTGCTACCAGGACAAAGTGCTGTAGACCGTCCGGATCTAACTGCACGTTCTATCAAAATTTTAAAGACATGATGCATTTGCTTATAAAAAAGGTTGTCTTTGGAGATGTTGTAGGTCATGTATGTGTGATCGAGTTTCAAAAGCGAGGTCTTCCACGTGCACATATATTGTTGATTTTAGCATATCAGTACAAATCAATGGAAGCATCCCACTATAATAAGTTGGTGTGCGCTGAGCTCCCAGACAAAGAGCTATTTTCAGAGTTGCATAGTGTGATTAGTTTATGCAATATTCATGGACCATGTGGTCCCTTGAATTCAAATGCTCCATGTATGGTTGATGGAAAATGTAAGTTTAAATATCCACGCAAAATTTGCACTGTCTACAAATGTGGATGAAAGTGGATATCCTACGTATATGAGACGAGATAATGGAAGTTTTGTTCAATTAAGAGATTGCAAGCTAGACAATAGATGGGTTGTTCCATACAACCCATTTTTATCATTGAGATATAAAGCACACATCAAGGTTGAGGTTTGGTCAACCATTTCTGTTGTAAAGTATTTGTACAAGTATGTATATAAGGGCCATGATCGAGTCACTGTGGTGCTCCGTGATCATGAAGGTGCTTTTGACGAAATTAAGAGCTATCTTGATGCACGATCTGTTTCTGCATCTGAAGCTATTTGGCAAATTTATCGTTTTGACATGCATGAAGAGAAGCCTGATATCCAAAGATTGCAAGTTCATCTTGCCAATCAAAATACTATGAATTTTTGAGATTCAGATGATTTGGCAGAGTAAGTAAATAACAACAAAGTTAAGAAGACAACACTTAGTGAGTGGTTTGTTGTAAACCAAAATCATCATGAGGCCCATATGCTAACATATGCTGACTTTCCTATTATGTGGGTTTGGAACAAGACTAAAAAACAATGGACACAAAGACAATTTTGGAGATACCGTTGGAAGAATGTACAACATTGTCCCCACTGCCGGAGATGTTGACTATTTACGGATTTTGCTAACCATATGTAAGGGATGCAAGTGTTATGATGACTTGAGAACATATGAAGGACACATTTATGCTACATTCAAAGAGGCTTGCAATGCTAGAGTGTTATTGCAAAGTGACGAGGAGAGGATCACATGCTTGGAAGAAGCCTCTTCTTTTCAAACTGGATTGCAATTGCGCCAATTGTATGCTATTATATGGGTATATTGTGAGCCATTATGTCTAGGGACATTGTGGGATAGGTTTTCTATTGAGCTTTCTAAAGACTATGCATATGCTTTAAACATGCGTGTTCTTGATGCAAGAGTTTGACAAGAAGTTGCTAAAAGTCGGGCACTTTGTAATCTGCATTCTTTGCTACAACAATATGTTAAGAGGCTCTTTGACTATCCCGGGATGCCTCCAATTGATCAAAGTTTTATGTCTTTAAGTAGGAGTAGTGTATTAGCAGAAGAGACCATGTATGATACTACCGAACAATGTAGTATGGAAAAACAAATGGAAAGGTCTCTAAACAATGGCCAGCGTGATGCTTACAATTGTATGCTATAAGCAGTTGAGCAAAATGGAGGGGGTGTCTTCTTTCTAGATGGTCTGGGGGGGTCTGGAAAAACCTATGTTTATAATGCATTGCTTGCACGCTTCGAGGTGAATGTAAGGTAGGGTTGGCATGTGCATCATCTGGTATTGCAGCTTTGCTCCTTAACAATGGAAGAATTGCACATTCGAGGTATAAGATTCCTCTAGAATTAAATTCTGAGTCAACATGCAATATAAAAGTGAATAGCCAACTTGCAGAATTGTTGAGGAGAGTAGCTTTGATAATATGGGATGAAGCATTCATGACTCATCGCCATGCTTTTGAGGGTGTAGATAGGAAACTCAGAGATGTTTTACAAATAGACAGTCTGTTTGGTGGAAAGGTAGTTTTGCTTGGAAGTGACTTTAGGAAAATTCTATCAGTTGCATGTAAAGGTAGCCTTTTTCAGGCTCTGCATGTGGCACAAAAAGAATGCATCCGACGGGCTTGCCGGAGAGCCGTCGGGGGGGGGGGAGCTGATGGGTCGCGACGCAAGGCCATCACGAGGTGAAGAGGCAAGGGTGGAGGCAACCGTTGCCGCAGTACTACGAGAGAGAGAGAGAGAGAGAGAGAGAGAGAGAGAGAGAGAGAGAGAGAGAGAGAGAGAGAGAGAGAGAGAGAGAGAGAGAGAGCGCTGCTATCCGAGCTGATGCAGACGAGTCGGCATAGCTGCACTCGCGTTGCTGAACTTAGAGAGAGAGAGAGAGAGCTGTTGTCCGAGGTGGTGCAAAGGAGGTGGTGTCCGAGCTAGTGCAAGCGAGCTAGTGGCATAGCTACTACAGACGAGCTGCTATCTGAGCTGGTGCAGATCACGAGTCAACGAAAGCTGCTGTTTGAGTTGTTGTTGTACGTCCGAGAGCTGCTAACCGAGTCGAGCTATCCGAGCTGCTGTTGTCTGAGCCAGGTAGTAGTCACACTTCTGTCTCTCTCCTCTCTCTCTCTCTCTCTCTCTCTCTCTCTCTCTCTCTCTCTCTCTCTCTCTCTCTCTCTCTCTCTCTCTCTCTCTCTCCCCCCCCCCCCCTCATCCTACATGCTGGCAGTGATGGCGGCCTCCACCCGCCCTTGACGAAGGCATAAGGTGCAACATCGACGAGACTCCTCGCCATTGCCCCAACGTCCTGCCTCATAGTGTAGAGAATGGGAGGTAAGAAGAGAGAGAGAGAGAGAGAGAGGAGAGAGAGAGAGAGAGAGAGAGAGAGAAGAGAGAGAGAGAGAGAGAGAGAGAGAGAGAGAGAGAGAGAGAGAGAGAGAGAGAGAGAGCACTGCTATCCGAGCTGATGCAGACGAGTCGGCATAGCTGCACTCGCGTTGCTGAACTTAGAGAGAGAGAGAGAGCGTTGCTGTCCGAGGTGGTGTCTGAGCTAGTGCAAGCGAGCTAGTGGCCTAGCTGCTCTGCATACGAGCTGCTATCTGAGCTGGTGCAGATCACGAGTTAACGAAAGCTGTTGTTTGAGTTGCTGCTGTACGTCCGAGAGCTGCTAACCGAGTCGAGCTATCCGAGTTGCTGTTGTCTGAGCCAGGTAGTAGTCACACTTCTCTCTCTCTCTCTCTCTCTCTCTCTCTCTCTCTCTCTCTCTCTCTCATCCTACATGCTGGCAGTGATGGCGGCCTCCACCTGCCCTGTGCGCGGAGGGGCCGGGCCTCTGTGTGTGTGTGTGTGAGTGAGGTTGGTGAATGGGAAGCCAGCTTGGGAAATAGATTTTGGCTAGAAGATGAAGAGGCACTTGCGAGCGAACGAGAGAGAGAGATAGATATATATATATATAGTTCTATTACCGTGCTTGGAGGTCAAATATGACCTATGGGACAAAATGAACATGTCATGTGGTGTGAGTGGAGGTCATAAGTGACTCTCGATGCTCAAAAATGGCTGAAATGAGCACCGCAATAGAGAGTCCACATCGTGGTTGGGAGAGGAAGGTATGTAGGGAGAGCTCATGGCTGAATATATGGGAAAAGAGGACCTAATGTGGTCAAAAGCTGAGCACTCAAGTAATGTGTGGTATTCACTCTCTCGCACTTGACGAAGGCATAAGGTGCAACATCGACGAGACTCCTCGCCATTGCCCCAACGTCCTGTCTCGCAGCGTAGAGAATGGGAGGTAAGAAGAGAGAGAGAGAGAGAGAGAGAGAGAGAGAGAGAGAGAGAGAGAGAGAGAGAGAGAGAGAGAGAGAGAGAAGAGAGAGAGAGGAGAGAGAGAGAGCACTGCTATCCGAGATGATGCAGACGAGTCGGCATAGCTGCACTCGCATTGCTCAACTTAGAGAGAGTGAGAGCGCTGCTGTCCGAGGTGGTGCAAAGGAGGTGGAGTCCGAGCTAGTGCAAGCGAGCTAGTGGCCTAGCTGCTCTGCAGACGAGCTGCTATCTGAGCTGGTGCAGATCACGAGTCAACGAAAGATGCTGTTTGAGTTGTTGCTGTACGTCTGAGAGCTGCTAACCGAGTCGAGCTATCCGAGTTGCTGTTGTCTGAGCCAGGTAGTAGTCACACTTCTCTCTCTCTCTCTCTCTCTCTCTCTCTCTCTCTCATCCTACATGCTGACAGTGATGGCGGCCTTCACCTGCCCTGTGCGCGGAGGGGCCGGGCCTCTGTGTGTGTGTGTGAGTGAGGTTGGTGAATGGGAAGCCGGCTTGGGAAATAGATTTTGGCTGGAAGATGAAGAGGCACCTGCGAGCGAACGAGATAGATAGATAGATATATATATATAGTTCTATTACCGTGCTTGGAGGTCAAATATGACCTATGGGACCAAATGAACATGTCACGTGGTGTGAGTGGAGGTCATAAGTGACTCTCGATGCTCAAAAATGGCTGAAATGAGCACCGCAATAGAGAGTCCACATCGTGGTTGGGAGAGGAAGGTATGTAGGGAGAGCTCATGGCTGAATATATGGGAAAAGAGGACCTAATGTGGTCAAAATCTGAGCACTCAAGTAGTGTGTGGTATTCAGTCTCTCGCACTTGACGAAGGCATAAGGTGCAACATCGACGAGACTCCTCGCCATTGCCCTAATGTCCTGTCTCGGAGCGTAGAGAATGGGAGGTAAGAAGAGAGAGAGAGAGAGAGAGAGAGAGAGAGAGAGAGAGAGAGAGAGAGAGAGAGAGAGAGAGAGAGAGAGAGAGAGAGAGAGAGAGAGAGAGAGAGAGAGAGAGAGAGTTCTATTATCATCCTCGGAGGTCAAATATGACATATGGGACGAAATGAACATGTCACGTGGTGTGAGTGGAGGTCATAAGTGACTCTCGATGCTCAAAAATGGCTAAAATGAGTATCACAATAGAGAGTTCACATGGTGGTTGGGAGAGGAAGGTATGAAGGGAGAGCTCATGGTTGAATATATGGGGAAAAGAGGACCTAATGTGGTCAAAAGCTGAGCACTCAAGTAGTGTGTGGTACTCACTCTCTCGCACTTGACGAGGGCATAAGGTGCAAAGTCGATGAGACTCCTTGCCAGTGCCCCAACGTCCTGTCTCGCAGCGTAGAGAATGGGAGCTAAGACGAATGGAGGCAATGGTGCAGATCGCACTCAACGGATGGGCTCAAGGATGTAGGGATGGGTTCGGTTACCTCGTTCAAAGAAGAAAAGAGATTTATAGTTTGGGGCAACGTGTGTGGTGTAATGGTTGAAGCGAGAACCTTCGGATTTCTCCCAAGCCGCGATACATTGGCGTTGTAAGAAGGCCTCATTAACTTGGGAGTCGATCGACACATCCTTGACCAAGTGACATGCATCGCATCTTCCAAACCATTTCTTGATGTCAAGCATCCACCCCGAACTTAGTATTTTGCTCTTGCATGCCTTTTGGACCTTTTGACTTGCTTCATATGCGATTCTAGGAAGTTGATACAAAGGGCTACATTGTGTCTTAAGCATGTACTCCACAACCCTTTGCATGCCCAAGATCATTAGGAAGCGATCTAGACTCTAGAAGAGAGAGAGAGAGAGAGAGAGAGAGAGAGAGAGAGAGAGAGAGAGAGAGAGAGAGAGAGAGAGAGAGAGAGAGAGAGAATGTACCTATATTGTTATCAAGCATCAGGTTGGTGGTGCGGCCTTCATCAGCTAGCCAGACATGATCAGGCCACCAACCCGCATAAAAGTGATCATTGAAGTGGCCAGGTTCGCTGTCCGTGCGACTTCTCTAATTTAGCTGTCCAGCCATCACCATCGTCGCCAGCAATGGCCACAATAACACAACCATGGCAAGAACCTGATTATCGCTAATCAGCTACCTAATCTTGCTTTTGCGACTGCTTTCAGCTTTTACAAAGCCCTGCAGCACAGGCTCCATCTGGATTGTGACCTGCTTCTCTCTTGAGGTTTCCTCTTATAAGCTTTTCTGCAGGTTTTGATTGTCACAGAGAGAGAGAGAGAGAGAGAGAGAGAGAGAAGAGAGAGAGAGAGAGAGAGAGAGAGAGAGAGAGAGAGAGGAGAGAGGAGGCTTAGGTCCAATCTGTGTTCGAGAAAAATCATTTTTCCAAATAAATATAACGTCTCTAAACCTGAAATGCAAAAGGACTAAATGACGTGAGAGAGAGAGAGAGAGAGAGAGAGAGAGAGAGAGAGAGAGAGACCTTAGGTCCAATTAGTGTTCGGGAAAAATCATTTTTCCAAACACTCAAAATTTCCTTTCTTGAGTTTTCCAAGAGGAAATCTGGGAAAATTAGGTTTATTCTTCGGGTTTTTACATGAATTTTCTTTATTTTGGGGTAGAATTTCTCCTTTTCCCCATGCCTTTAAAAATTGAAAACGGCACGATATTAATTCGAGACGCATTTTTCCCAAACATTGAGTCCAATCAAAGCAGATGCTCCAACTTTGCGGTCAAGATTTTTGAAATGCAGTTCCTCTCTCTCTCTCTCTCTCTCTCTCTCTCTCTCTCTCTCTCTCTCTCTCTCTCTCTCTGAGGATAAGCGCAGGTGGAAGACCTTAGGTCAACCATGAGGTGAGGAGGTGACGCGAGGGAGTTATGTGAGGCTCCAGTGGGACATGAACATCTAGCTCTCTCTCTCTCTCTCTCTCTCTCTCTCGCAAGGGTCATACACAACTTTTCGATCGTGAGATTACTTTTTATCTTTTTGATCGCAAGATCGTAGGAGGTGGTGATGCTACAAGTAATGTTAGCGTGATCTTCAAGTTCCATATTAGAGAATACATCATGAAAAAATCCCTATGCACATCCTTTACTTACATGAATTGTTTGAAAAGGTAAGCATACACTCTTTGTTTTAGAGCTGTACATTATGACCATTGTGTATTGGCTCCGTCTCTCTCTCTCTCTCTCTCTCTCTCTCTCTCTCTCTCACACACACACACACACACACACACACACACACACACACACACACACACAACACACACACACACACACACACACACACACTTTTCATGCGTGCACAGGAGACGGGGTATTTTTTCTCTCTCTCTCTCTCTCTCTCTCTCTCTCTCTCTCCTCTCTCTCTCTCTCTCTCTCTCTCTCTCTCTCTCGGAGGATTAGCGCATGTGGAAGACCTTAGGCCAACCATGAGGTGAGGAGGTGATGTGAGGGAGCTGGGTGAGCCTCCAGTGGGACATGAACATGTGGCTCTCTCTCTCTCTCTCTCTCTCTCTCTCTCTTGCAAGGGTCATACACAACTTTTCGATCGTGAGATTATTTTTTATCTTTTTGATCGTGAGATCGTAGGATGTGGTAGATGCTACAAGTAATGTTAGCGTGATCTTCAAGTTCCATATTAGAGAATACATCATGAAACAATCCCTATGCACATCCTTTACTTACATGAACTGTTTGAAAAGGTAAGTATACACTCTTTGTTTTAGAGCTATAAATTATGACCATTGTGTAGTGGCTCCGTCTCTCTCTCTCTCTCTCTCTCTCTCTCTCTCTCTCTCTCTCTCTCTCACCACACACACACACACACACACACACACACACACACAACACCACACACACACTCTTTTTCATGCGCGCACAGAGAGACGAGGTATTCTCTCTCTCTCTCAGTCGTTTTTTGACCTAGTAGACAGCAGTTCACTCTTTTGATCATAACTTCTTCATTTGAACTCCAATTTAAGTGATCTATAGCTTCAATCAAAGAGCACAAAGCCCTCTACATATTGATGTAAAAACAGAATTTTTCTAAGCAATGGAAGGCTTTGCTGTAACAACATCTCAGAACTGAAAAAACTGTCAAAACTTTGCATTTTTGTTGCCGACTTGAAGGCAATGTCGGACAAAACTCTCAAGGGTGGAAAATCTACACTCACCATGGAGAATGATGCAAAATCTCCAAGGAATTTGGATGCTAATCCAACCACATCGTCTACAACAATGGAAGCAATGATCATGGCTTACTTGATCTCATTACAAGAAACCGTCAACAAGCAAGGTGAAGAGTTGCGCACACTTGCAATGGAGAATGGTACTTTAAGAGTTCTTGTTGTGGAGAATGAGCACCTCAAGAAGGTTCTTGAAATGAAAACAATACGCTTGGTGCATCTTGAGAATGAAGTTCAAGAATGTAAGCACTCTCTTGTGGACATGAATGTATTGAAAGAGCGCTTGAGCAAAGTTGAGAGTGATCATGTATTGAAAGAGGAAACGATAGATACAATACGACATGATGTATGTGAGATGAGAAATGCATCCAAATCATGGGTTGATATATGTAAGATAATGTGGTTGCTACATCTCCTTTCACGCAAGCCGTTGTCCAAGCAAAGAATGTAGAGAATGTGGACACTCAAGAATTGCAAGAACGGCAAAAACGCTCAGAGAACATCGTTATTCGTGGATTCAAGGAGGAAAGCATGGAAACACCCCAATCTCTTGCAGTTGCTATTGAAGAGTTTTTTGCTACACACTTTGGCATGTCTGGAATCATGGCTTATGGTGCACATCGAGTTGGAAAACAAGGAGTCCCTCGCTCGGGAGAAAGACCTATTGTATGTACCATGGCTAATGAGGTAAAGAGAAAGATCATCCTTGAAAATAGTTGGATCTACCTCAAAGGAACGGGTTGTAATGTATATGAGGATCGCACTCTTATGCAACAAAATGTACGTCGCAAAGCATATGAGGAAAGAACAAAGAAGGTTAAGGTGTCATCTCAAGAAGAAAATCACTTGAGGAGGATGCAAGTCCACCCAACAAATAGGGACACATGATCTATGAGACCAACTCACGCTTGCGAATAAGCTTTTGGAATTGTAACGGCTATCCATGGAATGCGGAAATTGGCATTGATGAGCTTACCAATGATTCCGATGTGATACTTCTTGTTGAAACGTGGGAGCATGATGCACAACGAATTCTTGGATTTGACAAATACGATGTGCATTCTTTGATGTGGACAAAAAATGCAAAGCAACGTAGAGGCCAAGGAGGCATAGCATGTATGATCAAAAAGGGTTTGAAAGATGTTTCCATTGTCAAAGAAGATAAGTATAAATGCTACTTATGGCTGAAAATAAGTCCACCCAATGGTCAAGTCATGTTTGTGGTTGGTTGCTACATTCCTCACTATGACTCCAACTTTTATGCTCACTTGGATATGGATAGAGATCAACCCTTTGTTGAACTAGAGGAAGACATTTCTCATTACAAGGACCAAGGTGAAGTCATTGTCTTTGGAGACATGAATGCTCGCACAAATATGTTACAACACGACACACAACAAGTTGACATGCCGCATGTCTCAAGAAGAATGGATGATGTATAATCAAAATTCTAATGATGCAAAAGAATTGGATCACTATGGAAAGTCACTTCTACATATGTGCAATAGTACTGGAATGCTCATTGCAAATGGTGTATCTTTATGGCAAGGCACCAATGACTTTACATGTAGAAAGCACAATGGTGATAGTGTGATCGGCTATATGTTGTTTTCGGAAGCCACTCTAGAATGCATACAAAGCTTTACACTTGGTGAATGGAATCTGGAATCGGATCATAGGATGCTATGTATTGACCTCAAGTGTGGTAAAAGACCCAAGCATGTAGCCTCCAATCATGATGTGAATCATTCGTACCTACGTCTAGACTTCAAACGAGCACTTATATATGCTGATATGGTGGACCAAATGTTAAGCATGACAGAGCATCAAGAGAGCCCAACATTAGAATGCAAGTGGAAAGTTTTCAAAGAGTTAATTTGCTCTTGTACGAGGGAATGCTTTTCGGTGAAACACATGTCTTGCAAAAGATCTAAGAAGGGTAGCACCAAGAAGAAATGGTTCGACATGGAATGTAGTCAAGCCCGAAAACACTTGCTAAGGTTGGATGCAAGCAAAGACAAGGAAGGTTACTTGGAACATTCACACACATAAAAAGCACTTGTTTAAAAAAAGAGGAGAAGGTGGGAAGCCAAAAAACAACTTCTTTTAGCGCAAGAGAAAGCACATGCATGTGGCAAGTTTTGGCAAAATCTAAAAGGCAAGCGTGTTGAGAGCTTTGGTGACTTGACTCTTGGGGAATGTATACACATTGCAAGAACCTCTATGAGCAACCAATGTTGATAAGATGGAGTGTTGTAGCTCCCTTCCGTTTATGCCTCCCTTCTTTACCATTGAAGATGTATGTTGCGCGCTTGAGAAACTTGCTACCCGCTAGGCAGAGGACCTTCAAGGTGTCAAGGCTGAAATGATTAAATGGAAAAGCAAGAAAACACGATATTGGATATGTGATATATTTAACCTTGCACTTCAACATGGCATGCTTCATGATTGGAGTGAAAATTGGATCAAACCTTTGCACAAAAGGAGGAGATGTAAACAATGTGAACAACCATCGCACTATAATGATGATTCTTTGATGGCAAAGTTATTTGGATGTATCATGGAGATGAAGATAACTGAATGGGCTGAAAAGAACGGCAAACGTGCACCAGGCCAAGCAGGTTTTTGAAAGCATCATAGCACTATTGATCACCTTGTCACTCTTTGAGTTCTTATGGAAGCGTCTCGATCCAAAGGAAAAAATTTGTATTGTTGCTTTGTGGATTTCAAGAAAGCTTTTGACATGGTACCGCGAGGAAATCTTTGGAGACGTATGCAAAGCCTTCAAGTGCCGAGAGAATTTATGCATGCAGTCTTTCGCATCTACCAAAAAGTGATATGTCGACTACGTATGGGAGATGGAATTTCAGAATATTTTGCAAGCACCATTGGTGTCAAACAAGGATGCCCACTTTCCCCAACCCTCTTTGGGCTACTCATTGATGAATTGGAATGCATGGTTCTTGATTTTATGCAACAAGAAGGCATAGAAGAGGTTAAGATCGGAAATGAAGTGATCATGCTTTTGCTTTATGTTGATGATGTCTTTAAATATCTGATATCTAACCAACCCAAATGATTTTCTCATATTAAACTGATCATTTAATATGGGATAATAAACGAGAACAAGGGTTAGAATATAGACATGTGCTTACAGATCTATCTCAACACGAGGCCAATGGTAAAGGGGCCCAAATGAGAGATGATCTGTCAAAGAGTAAGGTTAACTAATGAAGCTTAAAAGACCTTACGGTTAGCTTCATTAAAGACCTCCAATGGTTAGTGTTAAAAGTCCTTTTGACCTTAAGTAAGCTAGGGTTGTGCTTGAGGTGGGAACCTTAAGCAAGCTAGGACTGTGCTTGAGGTGGGAACCTTAAGCAAGCTAGGGCTGTGCTTGAGGTGGCAACCTGACCTAAACTTAGGCAATCTAGGGCTGTGCTTGAAGTTTGAACCTGACCTAAAATTAGGCAAGTTAGGGCTGTGCTTGAGGTGGGAACCTTAAGCAAGCTAGGGTTGTGCTTGAGGTGGGAACCCGACCTAAACTTAGGCAAGCTAGGGCTGTGCTTGAGGTGGGAACTCCACCTAAGGTTCTTGTCATGCTTGATGACTAAGGTACTTGAGGTGCTTGTCACATTAATGAGGAAGTTGCTTGAGAAGCTTCCTATGCATGGGGAGTAAGATGCTTGAGTCAAAAAGAGAACCTACTCACTTAATGAGGAAGTTGCTTGAGAAACTTCCTATGCATAATAATCTTCAAATTAGGGGAATTCTAAAAGAGCACATGGGACACATGTCAGACTCTCACTAAGCTTAACCACATGGTGTGCTTGAATGCTATTGGTTGGGCTAAACAGGAGTCCAATGAGCTTCTACTTCCACCTAACAAATATCTAGATATTTTCAAGCTCTCTCTCTCTAAGGGGTAAGGAGGACACTTGTCAAAAGACTACCCATGTACTTAATTGCATGCTACATGTGGTTGGATAAGGGGAGAGGGGTCCAATGAGCCTGCAGCATGTGGAAAAGTCTCCACTCACCCAAAGCAAGGAGGGGGGGTGCTAGGGGGATATACACCATCACACACACTCATTTGAGACACCATTCTCACTTGGTGAAAGTTGAGGAACACCACCTCCTTCTCCAAGCTTGTGAGAGTGAAAGCCTACACCAACACTCTTGGCTATGGAATGCAAATCCAACCAAGAGTCATGCTTATGCTTAATCTTGCCATCTTCTCCATCTCCATTACTATGCTATTATGTATGCTAGCAAGAAGAGTAATGATAAGTGAGGAACTACTTCTTTCTCCTATGGAATGTTTCTTCTTCCTCTTCCCTATCCTCATTCCCCTGTAGCTCTCTCCACCTTCGAAGGTGTTTGAGGCCTTGGGACTGAGGCTTGGGATAGTTAATGCTTTCTTTAAGTTTATGCTATGCTTGTGATGCATGAAGCTTTCCATCTTCATTGCATCAGGTAGGTCACAAGGAACACAAAGATTGTATTGTACCAAATCTCTCTTGATGGGAGAAACTATAATACAAATGCCTATTGGAGGGGGGACCGGCTCCATATGAATCCGGTCCTCAACTATTGTCATGTTCTCTAAACTCTCTCTCTCTTGCAAAAGTATTGTTCATGCCAAGTTAACTAAGTACCATGTTTATGTTGCTACCATCAAATAAGTTCACCCGCTATGCTCACAAAGAATCTCTCAAAAGTGCTTCACCTAATTTCCTAATTCCGCTACTCTCAAAGTTCATAGGCAATTTCCATTACATTGGTATCAGAGCATTTGGTTTCTCTTTTCTTGCTTAAGAAGAGAGGTCCTTAAGTAGCCTATTAATGGTTGATTTTGTTAATTATATTAGGGTAAGTGGGATTGGGATCTATTATCGGTTTTGTTGAGCCCACTATGTGGGATATGGTGCACACCTCGGGAGCTTTGGACTTAATAATGGAGTCTTTTTAGACTTGCCTACGGCTTTACCACTATTGAGCCATAAGAAATCCAAAAGGAGCTATCCCTTGACAACTTCGCTATGTTAGACTCACTCCAGTACTCTCTATAATTAACCAATTCGAGCCTTGGGTGTAGATACTTAAGTGCCTATTTTCAAAGGGTAAGAGGAGTAGCAACTAAGGTTTTGAATTGCCAAAAAGCTTACACTAAGTAAACACATAAGCTTAATTAGCATGGCTGACAATAATCAAGAGAGGAGAATGAACATTGATAACTTTGATTTTGCACATGAAGGTGCCAATGATGATCCTCCCATGTTTGTTAATTATCTTGTCACTAGGTTGCAACAATCTATGGGCAACCCCACTTTGCAAGCCGAAGTTACTGAACAACTTCGTGCTTATGGGATTTCCTTTCCTCTCCAATTAGAGGAGAGAGAGCTTACGAGGCCTCTTGAAGAGACCCCCAAAAGAAGACTCTCTCCCATACGAGAGGAGGAATCCAAAGATCAAGAAAGCAATGAATCCCTAAATTCCTTCGAAGATGTGGCTCCACGAAGAAGGAGGTCTAAACGATCGCCAACTCCTCCCAAGAGGAAACGGGTAACCCATAGTCCTTCTCCTCGTCACTCCAAAAGGGAAGAGAGGAAAGCAAGGAAGAAAAGGGCAAGAAAGAGGTCACCCTCTTCTCCTTCTTCTTCACCTTCCTCCTCTACCGATGAAAGATATGGCTTTTCTCCTAGAGAATACAAGAGGGGAGGACATCGCAAATCTTACCCTGCATGGCGAAGGTCACAAAATCTCAAGAAGTTCAAAGAGGGAGGAAAGAGCATCTCTTTTGTCACCTATGATGGCACCATTGGTGCTACCAACAAAGTATTGGCCTTCATCCAACAATTTGATGTGGCCTTTGGAGACGAGGGCTTCACGGAGTCCTCCAAGCTACACCATGTAGCTATGCACTTCCAAAAATCGGCTCTTCAATGGTGGGCTAGCCTTTGAGGCAATGGTGAAGCACCAAAGACATGGAAAACTCTACAAATTTCCATCATGAAGCAATTCCTTGCAAGTGATGCAAAGGACAAAGTGCTCACCGAATGGCGGAGTTTAAGGCTTCTCTCTCATTAGTCTATCCACAAATATGTGGACAAGTTTTGGGATTTACATCTCAAGGCTATTGTCTTTCAAAAGATAGACTTTGCTGAGCAAAAACAACAATTCTGTGTGGGATTACCTGAAGAGATGGCCGAGTATGTCAACTCTCAACGGCCTGAATCTATCAACGAAGTAATCCACCATACCATGGTTGCTTCACGCATCAATTTCCAACAAGGGGTTAGACGGAATGTCAAACCCATGGAAAATAAAGACAAAAGTGATGCAAAGGAAAAAATTAATGCCCAAAATTTTTCCCACGGCCATTCCAACAATAACAACAACAATCGATCCAAGGAGAAAGGAGTTTACAAAGGTAAAAATAAACTCTCTCCTGGAGAGCTTGAAACTTTTCGCAAGGATCACAAATGTTTTAAGTGTGGGGAACAAGGGCATGGCTATCATTCTTGCCCCAAAAGAAATGCTCGCAATGAGACTCCTAGAGCTTCCACTATCGAAGCTCCAAAAGAGGATACTCATTGCAAAGGATCACCTCTCTCCTATGCTTGGGAAAAGGTAAGGGAGTATGATGCTTTCATCTTGTTTGACCCTGGTTCTGCTCTCAACTTCATATCAATGGAGTTGGCCACCAAGTTGGGCATTCAAGCTTTTGAGATGGCCTCCGTCACTCTCTTGATTGGGAAGTTGAGGCTTCATGTCCAAAGCTATGTCGACAAAGAAGACTTCTCATCTCTCCTCTCCAACATGAGGATGTTATCCTAGGGATACCATGGTTCAACCACATGGCTGCCAACATGAAGTTCCCTGAAAGGAGAATCTACTTCACCTACAGGGGAAAGAATATGTATATAGATGCTAATGAGACTGGTCGTACTATACCACTTGTAAATCCTCTGGCCCTTGATAAATCAATGAAAAGCTCAGTTTCTACGAACATTATCTTTGTCAAAGAATCCCTAAAAGGTCCTAATGTTTCATCAAAGGTGAATGGTAGGAATCAAGAAGAGTTAGACTTGTCTAACTTTCTAAAAGGATTCCAAGATGTGTTCATTGATGATATCCCTATTGACTTACCTCCAAAACGAGGGGATGATGACCATCGAATTGAGCTCCTATCAGGAAGCTCACCGCCTAACAAACCTCCTTATCAATTTTAACAAGCTCAACAAGAGGATATCATGAGGCAAGTACATGAATTGGTAGACAAAGGAAGGGTGAGGCCTAGCTCCTCTCCCTTTTTCTCTCCAGTCCTTTTAGTGCAAAAGAAAGATGGTACATACCGCATGTGTGTAGACTATCGTGCACTAAACCATATCACTATCAAAAACATATTTTTCGTACCCCGGGTAGAAGATCTATTTGATAAGCTACAAGGCTCTACCTACTTCAATAGGATTGACCTTAAAAGTGGCTACCATCAAATAAGGATAGTGAATGAAGATATCCTAAAGACCGCGTTTTGTACAACATTTGGCCTTTATGAATATCTAGTCATGCCTTTTGGCTTGACTAATGCACCGGCTACATTCAATCAATTAATGGAGAAATTTTTTAGACCCTACCACAAATTCACTGGAGTGTTCTTTGATGATATCATCATCTACTCCAATTCCTTGGAGGAACACAAGCAACATCTCCAAGTGATTTTTCAAGCATTAAGGGAGAATAAGCTTTTTCTCAATCAAAAGAAAAACGAATTTTTCCTTCAAGAGATTCAATACTTAGGTCATATTATCTCTCGAGATGGTATCCGTATGGATCCATCAAAGTTGGAGGTAATAAAAGCATGGCCTAATCCAAGGAATCTACATGAGCTAAGAAGCTTTATTGGTATGTGTGTATACTATAGACGCTTCATAGCAAAATTCTCTCAAATAGCAGGACCATTACATGACTTAACAAAGAAAAACGTTAAGTATTCATGGATTGCTAAGGAGCAAAGTGCTTTTGACAAGTCAAAGAGAAGCTTATCTCCCAACCAGTCCTTTTGCTTTCGGATCTCTCAAAGCCATTTGAGGTCCAATGTGATGCTTGTGGTGATTGCCTTGGAGCAGTCTTGCTTCAAGAAGGGCATGCCATAGCATATGAGAGCCGAAGGCTCAACACGGATGAATGGGTCTTAGGCATTTATGAGAAAGAGCTGTTAGCTATTCTACATGCCTTAGACACATGGAAGCACTATCTATTGGGGACTCCATTCATCTTATGAACAGACCATCAAAGTCTCAAGTACTTCATGACGCAAACAAAGCTTTCCAACAAACAAATGAGGTGGGAAAATTTTCTTTCACAATTTAATTTCCACATTGCTCACATTGCTGGTAAGCACAATCAAGTGGCTGATGCACTTTCACGACGACCAACAGTTAATGCTGTGTCAATAGCAACTCACAATGATCTATCTTCTATGATAGATGAGTATGCTACTGACCGTGACTTTAAATACATAATGTCAGCCCTTGCTTTGGGAAAGAAAGAGGAACCATTCACTTGCAGGATGATTATCTTCTCCATGGAAATAGGCTATGTGTTACCCACTCCCTTCGTGAGAAAGCCATGTATGAATCCCATGCTCCTCCCTGTGCGGGGCATAGAGGCATTCAACCTACTCTTCGAGGAGTAGAGACATACTTTTATTGGCCTACCATGAAAGTGGACATACAAGAGTATGTTTCAAAATGTGTAGTGTGCCAAAAGACCAAGTATGATAGAGGGAAGCAACCTGGATTACTCCAGCCATTGCCAATTCCTAATTCACCATGGGCGAGTATATCCATGGATTTTATGTTTGGATTACCAAAATCTATCCATGGGAATACGGGAATATGGACAATAGTCGACAGGTTTAGCAAGCAAGCACACTTTATCCCTGTCAAGAAGACTATTAAGGCACACCAAATGGTAACTCTCTTCATATCACAGATTTTCAAACATCATGGATTGCCAACATCCATCGTGTCAGATAGAGATCCTAGAATAACCAGTAATTTCTGGAAAGGTCTCTTCAAAAATCTAGGTACAAGATTGAATTTCTCTTCGGCCTATCACCCACAAACAGATAGCCAAAGTGAGATAGCCAATCTTACGATTCTTGATCTACTAAAGACCTATGTTACAGAAGTAGATCAACGCTCACAATGGGAAAAGTACCTACCTGTTGTAGAGTATGCGTATAATAATACTATCCATACTTCTACGGAAAAAGCACCTTTTAAAATCATAGAAGGAAGACCTAAAAGTCCCTTGCTACTTAAAGTACATGGGAAGATCTTCGCTGCCGATGAGTATAGCCGTGACCTGCAAAAATCTTTTCAAAAGATTAAGGAGGCTATATCCATCTCCCAACTAAGGCAAAAAGCTGCTGCTGATAAGCACAGAAGGGCCTTAACGTTCAAAGAAAATGATTGGGTCTTACTTAAGTTTCCTAAGGCTCGATTGAGGCAAACGATGGGAAAAAATCCTAGGGGCCATCAAAAGTATTATGCTAAACTAGCAAAAAGATACTATGGTCCTTTTCAAATTTTGAAGCCGATCAATGAGGTAGCTTATCAACTCAAGTTACCTAACCATTGGCTCATACACAATGCTTTTCATGTGAGCCTACTCAAGCCCTACAAAGGAGAGCCTCCAAATGAACCAATTATTGAAGACCCTCCCGAAATTGAAGATCAAGAAGAGGTACTACAACCCAAAGCTATCCTTCGGCATGAAGACAAGGTACTATGACATGGTAAGATTATCTGACGGTATCTAATTAAGTTCAAAAATTATCCTTTTGAAGATGCTAGATGGATGCAAGGAATCCAGCTTAAGGATAGTATGAACCTTGTCAATGCTTACAATGCTACATTAGAGTAACCAAATGTACATGTTTCTTTTAAATGATCAATGTTTTTGTCTTATAAGACTAATTCTCTCTTTATTGTGCACAAATTTAAGTAGTATGCATACTAAGAATCATGTTTGGGACGACGACGTCTCTCAAACACCATGTGGAATTTGTCACTCTTCTTGGGAGGATGAAATGGACTAAAGAGCAGACATGCTTGCGGCATCTATGTCTCCCAAGCACCAAATGGATTAGTCATCCATCTTGGAATGATGTCGTAGGGTAAAAAGGGATCCTCTACCGGCTAAGACAAATTGACTAATGACTATGACTTTATCTCTTTTACCTCATAGTCGAGGATGACTATGATTTCAAGAGAGAGGTAATGTCATTAAATATCTAATATCTAACCAACCCAAATTATTTTCTCATATTAAACTGATCATTTAATATGGGATAATAAACAGGAACAAAGGTAAGAATATAGACATGTGCTTATGGATCTATCTCAACACGGGGCCAATGGCAAAGGGACCCAAATGAGAGATGGTATGTCAAAGAGCAAGGTTAACTAATGAAGCTTAAAAGACCTTAGGGTTAGCTTCATTAAAGACCTCCAATGGTTAGTGTTAAAAGTCCTTTTGACCTTAAGCAAGCTAGGGTTGTGCTTGAGGTGGGAACCTTAAGCAAGCTAGGGCTGCGCTTGAGGTGGGAACCTGACCTAAACTTAGGCAAGCTTGGGCTGTGCCTAAGGTGACTTAGGCAAGCTAGGGCTATGGTTGAGGTGGGAACCTTAAGCAAGCTAGGACTGTGCTTGAGGTGGGAACCCGACCTAAACTTAGGCAAGGTAGGGCTGTGCTTGAGGTGGGAACCCGACCTAAACTTAGGCAAGCTAGGGCTGTGCTTGAGGTGGGAACTCCACCTAAGGTGCTTGTCATGCTTGATGACTAAGGTTCTTTAGGTACTTCTCACATTAATGAGGAAGTTGCTTGAGAAGCTTCCTATGCATGGGGGGTAAGATGCTTGAGTCAAAAAGAGAACCTACTCACTTAATGAGGAAGTTTCTTGAGAAACTTCCTATGCATAAAAATCTCAAAATTAGGGGAATTCTAAAAGAGAACATGGGACACATGTCAGACTCTCACTAAGCTTAACCACATGGTGTGCTTGAATGTTATTGGTTGGGCTAAACAGGGGTCCAATGAGCTTCTACTTCCACCTAACAAATATCTAGATATTTTCAAGCTCTCTCTCTCTAAGGGGTAAGGAGGACACTTGTCAAAAGACTACCCATGTACTTAACTGCATGCTACATGTGGTTGGATAGGGGGAGAGGGGTCCAATGAGCCTGCAGCATGTGGAAAAGTCTCCACTCGCCCAAAGCAAGGAGGGGGGGTGCTAGGGGGATATACACCATCACACACACTCATTTGAGACACCATTCTCACTTGGTGAAAGTTGAGGAACACCACCTCCTTCTCCAAGCTTGTGAGAGTGAAAGCCTACACCAACACTCTTGGCTATGGAATGCAAATCCAACCAAGAGTCATGCTTCAATGCTTAATCTTGCCATCTTCTCCATCTCCATTACTATGCTATTATGTATGCTAGCAAGAAGAGTAATGATAAGTGAGGAACTACTTCTTTCTCCTATGGAATGTTTCTTCTTCCTCTTCCCTATCCTCATTCCCCGGTAGCTCTCTCCACCTTCGAAGGTGTTTGAGGCCTTGGGACTGAGGCTTGGGATAGTTAATGCTTTCTTTAAGTTTATGCTATGCTTGTGATGCATGAAGCTTTCCATCTTCATTGCATTACGTAGGTCACAAGGAACACACAGAATTTATATGTACCAAGTCTCTTTTGATGAGAGAAACTATAATACAAATGCCTATTGGAGGGGAGACCGGCTCCATATGAATCCGGTCCTCAACTATTGTCATGTTCTCTAAACTCTCTCTCTCTTGCAAAAGTATTGTTCATGCCAAGTTAACTAAGTACCATGTTTATGTTGCTACCATCAAATAAGTTCACCCGCTATGCTCACAAAGAATCTCTCAAAAGTGCTTCACCTAATTTCCTGATTCTGCTACTCTCAAAGTTCATAGGCAATTTCCATTACAGATGATGTAGTGCTCCTGGCACATACCTTAGAAGATGCACAAAAGCTTATGAGTGTCTTGGAATGCTTTTGCCTACATAGCGGGCTGATCGTGAATGGATCCAAAACCAAGGTTATGCTTGTAAAGACCCTCAATGATGAGAATCCATGCATTGTATACAACAATGAGCAACTTGAAGTGGTGGATAGCTTCAAGTACCTTGGCCTTGAGGTTCCATCCAATCATAGATGGAAGGATTGCGCAATGCGTCACCTGGAAGCCGGAAAGAGGGCTTATTATGCATTTGAGAACATGTGCAATGCTGGAGAGATCAAGTGTTGGGCTTTCAAAAAGTACCTCTTTGACACATTGGTGACACCGGTGCTTCTTTATGGAGTGGAGTGTGGGGTGGCAGCATCGGGAAGTCTACTTGGAAAGAGTTTGAGAATGTCCAAAAGCGTTTTCTCACCAACTTTCTCCAAGTCAAGGCACAAACACCCTACATGCTCTTACTTCTTGAGTCAGGATCGCTTCCCATTGAGGTCTTGGGCATGCAAAGGGTTATGGAGTACATGCTTAAGACACAACGTAGCCCTTTGTATCGACTTCCTAGAATCACATATGAAGCAAGTCAAAAGGTCCAAAAGACATGCAAGAGCAAAATACTAAGTTCGGGGTGGATGCTTGACATCAAGAAATGATTTGGAAGATGGGATGCATGTCACTTGGTCAAGGATGAGTCGATCGACTCCCAAGTTAATGATGCCTTCTTACAACGCCAATGTATCACGGCTTGGGAGAAATCCGGAGGTTCTCGCTTTAGCCATTACACCACACACATTGCCCCAAACTACAAATCTCTCTTCTTCTCCGAACGCGGTAACCGAACCCATCCCTACATCCTTGAGCCCATCCCATTGAGTGCGATCCGCACCATTGCCTCCATTCATCGTAGCTCCCATTCTCTACGCTGCGAGATAGGACGTTGGGGCACTGGCGAGGAGTCTCATCGACTTTGCACCTTATGCCCTCGTCAAGTGCGAGAGAGTGAGGACCACACACTACTTGAGTGCTCAGATTTTGACCACATTAGGTCCTCTTTTCCTCATATATTCAGCCATGAGCTCTCCCTACATGCCTTCCTCTCCCAACCACGATGTGGACTCTCTATTGCGACGCTCGTTTTAGCCATTTTTGAGCATTGAGAGTCGCTTATGACCTCCACTCACACCACTTGACATGTTCATTTGGTCCCATAGGTCATATTTGACCTCCGAGGACGATAATAGATCTCTCTCTCTCTCTCTCTCTCTCTCTCTCTCTCTCTCTCAAACGCCGATGGGTAGCGTCTATTGTTGCAGGCGTCACGATCTCTCTCTCTCTCTCTCTCTCTCTCTCTCTCTCTCTCTCTCTCTCTCTCTCTCTCTCTCTCTCTCTCATACGCCGATGGGCAACGCCTATTGCATGTGCTAGGGTCTCTCTCTCTCTCTCTCTCTCTCTCTCTCTCTCTCTCTCTCTCTCTCTCTCTCTCTCTCTCTCTCTCTCTCTCTCTCTCTCTCTCTCTCTCTCTCTCTCTCTCGCCCTCGCGCACACACAGACATGGGGATTCGATGCTGAGTTGGGTATGGTGGCTATGGCCTGCAAACCTCACCGTCAAAGTCTCTCTTTCTCTCTCTCTCTCTCTCTCTCTCTCTCTCTCTCTCTCTCTCTCCCCGTGCGCCTATGTACTCTCTTGAGCGATGTTCACTTTAAAGCATTCATTGCAGAGCATGAGGATTTCGCATTCAATGGTGTGTCCCGCTCGCTCTTTTTCGGGTTGACTTGAGAGACTCAAAGAAGACTCAGAGAGAGAGAGAGAGAGAGAGAGAGAGAGAGAGAGAGAGAGAGAGAGAGAGAGAGAGAGAGAGAGAGAGAGAGAGAGAGAGAGAGAGAGAGAGAGAGAAGAGAGAGAGAGAGAGAGAGAGAGAGAGAGAGAGGAAACCTATGGGCGATGATGATGTTGACAAAGATGATGATGTAGCTTGCTCTCTCTCTCTCTCTATCTCTCTATCTTAGTGCAATCTGTCTCTTGTCTTGTGTGCTCTGTCTTGCAGCAAGACAGAGCACACAAGACAAGAGACAGATTGGCTGCAAGACAGAGCACACAAGACAAGAGACAGATTGCACTAAGAGAGAGAGATAGAGAGAGAGAGAGAGAGAGAGAGAGAGAGAGAGAGAGAGAGAGAGAGAGAGAGAGAGAGAGAGAGAGAGAGAGAGAGAGAGAGAGAGAGAGAGAGGAAACCTATGGGTGATGACAATGTTGACAATGTTGGCAAGCTAGATCATCATCATTGTCAACATCATCATCACCCATAGGTTTCCTCTCTCTCTCTCTCTCTCTCTCTCTCTCTCTCTCTCTCTCTCTCTCTCTCTCTCTCTCTCTCTCTCTCTTCTAGCTAGTAGCACTTCGGCTGTGTCTAGATATTGGACTTTAAAGGACGTGGCACCCCTTAGAGCCAGCCAAATGTCACGCTTAGCAACTGGCTTGACTAGTTGCCAGTCATTTTTCGTGCCTTAGAAACTTTCAAGGCAGCAGGGTAGGGGGGATGTTTAAACCAAAAGGATGATTGAGCAAGGGAGGGATTGAACACACGTCCACGCGATTGAACTCTAGAGCTCAACCACTACACTATCGGCGCTGGATGCTCAATCCTCGCTTGCAATCAGCTATAGATTAAACTAAACAGCAAGTTGCACGCACGTGGAAAAGAGGGGGGGGGGGGTTCTTATTTGTAAAGGTGCCCCCGGTCACCGGTTGTGCAATGTATGCAGAGAGTCCGATTATTAGGACCAGCCTAGCACTTCTAGTTTCATTTTATATTTCTTTCGTACCCAAACATGGTATCCGATTCACCAATTTGTGTCTCATAGGTAATTTTGCCCTCTTGAAGACGTTAATATATTATTGGAAAAATTACCAAAATACCCCTCTTATTTGTCAAAATTTCCAAAATACTCATGAAATTTCAAAAATCCCCAAAACACCCTTCTATCTATTTTGGCTAGACTGATCAAGATTTTCTAATCATTATTCTTTTTTGACAATTGAGATCTGTTTTTGAGTACTTAGCATGTAATTTGTCACAAATTATCCTTCAAAAAAGGCAATTATGTTTGTAATATTGAAGCAATTCATCTCCAAAGCTTATATAACCAACTCAAATTTTCGTTATAGCATCTTGAATTGATAGACCATCAATCTTCTTATGAAAAGCTACAAACTTTTTTATCTTTGGAGAAATTTAATCTCACAACAAGGGTTTTTTTGGAATATTTGAAGGGCATTTTGGGAATTTATGACAAAATAAAGAACGTACTTTGGGAATTTTTCGAATTTAAGGGTTTCAATCTTGACGTTAACATATCATTTCATTTCTTTCCCATAGCCATCAACTTCAAAATTCTAAGGATCAGATAGTTCTCGCTCTCTCTCTCTCTCTCTCTCTCTCACTCACTCACTCACTCACACACACACACTCTCTCTCTCTCTCACTCACACACACACACACACACACACACACACACACACACACACACACACACACACACACACACACACTTTCTCATGCACGCACAAAGAGATGGGGTATTCTCTCTCTCTCTCTCTCTCTCTCTCTCTCTCTCTCTCTCTCTCTCTCTCTCTCTCTGTGACATGGGGATTCAATGCTGAGTTGGGTCTGGTGGCCCTGGCCTGCAAACCTCATCGTCAAAGTCTCTCTCTCTCTCTCTCTCTCTCTCTCTCTCTCTCTCTCTCTCTCTCTCTCTCTCTCTCTCTCTCTCTCTTCTAGCTAGTAGGACTACTAATTTCACGTGACTTTGTGTTAAACCTGGCAAGTGTATGTGAACCATGATAGAATGCTCTTACCTCTATTTTTGAATTTTGAAAACCGGTGGTTGCCTTATAGTGTCAGCATTCTATCCTATACATGGTAAGAGCATTCTATCATGCTCTTATACTATCTTAAGCAAGCTATGGGCTGTTTTGGGCAGATGAAAAGCAAGGGTGTCTCTCCTAATACAATCACATACACTTGGCACTACCTTGGTATGCATGTATGCCAAATGTGGTGTAGTTCATAAAGCACAAAAAGTTCTTGAGAAGCTTCCTGTTCGGGATGTTGTCTCTTGGAATGCACTGGTTTTGGGACATGTGCAACTTGGGCAAGGCCAAGAGCTCAAACCTATTTTGGGCAGATGCAAAGCAAGGGTTTTCACTCAAGATGCAATCTCATAGGTCCATGGTCAGGAAGCTCTGGGCTGTTTTTAGCAGATGCAGAGAGAGAGCATCTCTCCAAACGGAATCAAGTACAATCACACCTTGAACGCGAGTGGCATTACACAAGATGCTGATATGGAAAAAATAATTCACTATGATATGGTTAGTCAAAGGTTTTTGAAATAAAATGTTGTGCTTGGATCTACCTTGCTCAACATATATGCGATATGTGGTGCACTTTATTAAGCACAAAAGGTATTTGAGGAGCTTCCTATCTAGCATGTCGTCTCTTGGAATGCATAAATTGTGGGATATGCCCAACTTGGACATTGCCTTTGTTGACATGTATGCCAGATGTGGTTCACTTCATAAAGCACAAACAACACTTGAGGAGCTTCTTGAGGGGATTCTGAAAACATGGTATTTAATCAAGATAGAATGCTCTTACCATGTATAAGATAGAATGCTCTTACCTCTGTGGTTCACTCATAATTCTATATAGTACAAGACTCTCTCTTTCTCTCTCTCTCTCTCTCTCTCTCTCTCTCTCTCTCTCTCTCTCTCTCCATCCATTTGCTTGCTCTTGTTCGTCTCCCACCCCATCATCCAAGCAGAATTCTGGTCCTCTCTCATTATTAAGATGCTCTGTGAACCATGATAGAATTGTTATTTGGAGAGACACCCTACATAATCTAAACCATAGAGGTAAGAGCATTCTAACTTATATTGCTAGATGGCCCATAGTAAGATAGAATGCTCTTACCATGTATAGGATAAGTGTTGGTAAGGGCACCCCTTATGCTAGCTCTTACCATCGGTACATGTATATTGTGTATATGTGGCAGCCTGAATCCTTCCTCTTGTTATGGTTCACATAATTAAGATGCTCTGTGGTTCATAATTCATCTTGTGCTAGTAAGACCTTATACATGCTCGAGCCCATAGACATGTATAGTATAGGTACATGGTATAAGCTTTAGGCAAGCCACATGGCATAACTAGAGGAAGGGTTGATGAACGGAAGGTGAGGAGCTCACTCCGGACAAAAAGGCAGGGCAGAGAGAAGAAGAATAGAATTTTAACATCGTAGGAAGCTATCCCAAAAGAGAGAAGAGAGAGAGAGAGAGAGAGAGAGAGAGAGAGAGAGAGAGAGAGAGAGAGAGAGAGAGAGAGAGAGAGAGAGAGAGAGAGAGAGAGAGAGAGAGAGAGAGAGAGAGAGAGAGAGAGAGAGAGAGAGAGAGAGAGAGAGAGAGAGAGAGTACTTTCTAGGAGGCGCAACCGAGAGGAGGAGAACAGAGAGAGTCCTCTCTAGGAGGCGCAACCGAGAGGAGGAGAACAGAGTAACTCTCTCTCTCTCTCTCTCTCTCTCTCTCTCTCTCTCTCTCTCTCTCTCTCGGGACTAAAACCGTGCTGTTTCGGGGGATTGGAGCCCTAGACGGTTGGAATTTGCTTGAGACGGTTGGAGCAATGCCTACCAATGGTTGAAGCATTACAATTGAGGCAACTAGAATTCGCCCGAGACGGTTGGAGCATTGAAGCGACAGTGCTGAGTGTACATTTTAGGCTTCTGTAAACTTTTGCTTAGACGAGCTCATGATGCTGTGTAGTGACATAGACCCCAACAAGGCTGCCAGGCTACATATTTAGCCTTCAAGGTTAGGAGAGCCTGGTTTGACAACTTGCATGAAGTTGCCATTATGAGAGCTTGCTGAAGGCTACAAGTGTTCAAATTTGAAACACATTTGTGCGTTGCTTTGTTGCAACCTCTGCATATTGCCTTCCATTCTAACATCATGAGCTATATTACAAGCTGCCCGTTCTTCCTCCGCCAACATTCACTGCTTATAGGGCCTTGCATCAAGACTGACATGCTTCCACTAGCTTGCTTGCACTCTCTAACAGAGCCTTGCGTGGATGATTGGGCGTATGTGCAAGTGGGAGAAGATGGCCACTAGAAGAGGATTGGCTCTTGATATGTAGGCTTCTCTATAAGAGGTAATCATCCTTTGTGTGTGTGTGTGTGTGTGTGTGTGTGTGTGTGTGTGTGTGTGTGTAGGAGACCGGACTCTCAACAGGGGACAAAGGAATGCAGCAACAACAGTGGTAGGCGCATGTGTAGAATCAATAGCTCCAACAACTTCAGTAATAGCAATGGTAGCGGTAGTAGTAATAGTAGCATCAATGGCTGCAGCAACCATGGAGCAGCGTTGGCATGCATAGCAGGAAGATGTAGGGGATGGTCATACCTACTCGATTGTGGCCAGAGCTGAACAAGGGAACAACTACATGGTGTGTGTGTGTGTGTGTGTGTGTGTGTTGAATAGGCTGCCATTGTCTATATATTTACTCAATTACGTCTGGCCATATCAGGCTAGCCACATGGTCTAGGAAGAGAAAAGTGGGGTGATGACCCTGGGGGGATACTCATGAACCAAGATGTCACCCGGGTTGCCAGCAGGGGTGGTGGATGTGAGTCGAGAGGTGAAAAGGCAAAAGAAATGAACCCACCTCTATTGGGAGGTGAAGAGACAGCGACGACTGAGAGAGAGAGAGAGAGAGAGAGAGAGAGAGAGAGAGAGAGAGAGAGAGAGAGAGAGAGAGAGAGAGAGAGAGCTCTTCACCCTTTGCCATAGACTCGAGCATGTGGGATTCAGGTCCAATGGTGGGATGTAACATACTAACATGTTGCCCCTGCTTGCAATAGTAGCACTAGGAATGTAAGACACACTCATCAACAATTATAGGGCATGCAAAAAATGACAGGGTAGCCTTTGCACAAAAGGGTTGTTGTGATTAATGTGCTTGGGAGACAAAATGAAATTACACACAATCTATTGCTTGCCCCTATTTTTTTGGGTATTGTAATGGTTTGTAAGGTGTTTGGAATCTATATCTTATATCTTCTTATATTTAAAAGGCAGGCCTCTGATCCAGGTGGTGGGATCTAAGGCCTTCCTTTTGTCACACCTTATCTGCCATGCCATGCCCTGAAATGCCACGTTTGAGCTTCCTTCGACTAGCAGGCGTTGCCCTTGAATGCAGTGGCTTGCAATTAGGTGCCAAATACCTTGAGCTACGGGTACGTCATCGAGCTGTTGCTACCAAGTTGAACCTCAGGTTGCGGGTACATATCAAGATCAAGCCTTGATTGTAGGTTAAAAAGCACATTCTTTGCGAGTGTAGCTACCAACAACCAACAACCTATCCTTGCCCTCGTCCGTGAACTACATGCAATGTTGCAGGACATCCTCGCCCTTAACCAATGGACACTGCCTTTGAATGGCAATGGCTTGCAAGGACCTCGAGCTAGGGGTATGTCAATATGAGACCCAGGGGAACTGCCGCCTCGAGGATTCTCCACCCTACCACCCTTTATATAGTCCCTTGGCCATCCAGCATGTCCACACTTAGCAGTCGACCCTTGGCCTGGTCCGTGACCCCCCCTGGGTTTGGCCTGCGCATTACATTATTCCCCCCCTTGGAGAAGCGTTTTTGTCCTCGAAAACAAAATTGGAGATAGCGTCATAAAAAACATTAATATTTTTGGTAGTGTCATCCTTCATGGATCCACCTGTCCTTTTGACTGGAGCACGATACAATAGGAGGTTCAATGAAATCAAGAAAAGCATCTTGATTTTCCACATTGTTGTCCTTTTGCAACCATCTTGTGCAACCGACCCATCTCCAACATGGCATGTAGACTCCATTTAGAATTTACTTGAGCATGCTAAACGGGTTATCACAACTAAAATGTACCCAAAAGAGTACCACTTATCACTTTCCATGAAAGTAACCGGTGGCTGACGTAACTCATTTGCAAAAGACCCCACCATAATCGATGTTCAAGGTTAAGAACTTCTGATGTAAACAGGAAGAGGCTAAACTTAGTCGCAACCTGCTTTGTCTCATGGTAAGAAAACTTCAACTAGAGAGATAACCTTTCATATTGGGTTGCTTGGGGCTAACATACACACTTAGCATATCCTTTAGAAGAAGATTAACACTCGTAATTTGTATATCCTCTCTAGATGACTGGCAATACTGAGATGTGTTTCCCCATCGTTTACAGACAATCTTGCCAAAAAGACTAGTAACCGGGGACCACAATTCTTTACAACAATGCTAAAAAATCAACAGTGTTAGGAACAACCATCTTGGTTAACTTAGTGAGCTGATCTACAAGCACCCAAACCGAGCCATGACCTCTATTGGTGATTGATATATCTACAATAAATCTCATAGAGAGATTGCACATAGAGTGCGAGAGCTTTAGAAGCTACTAATGTCATGAATGTGCAACCTTTGTTAAACACTAGGGCCCATAACACCTAGTGTGCATGCATTTAGAAAAAATAGATCCAAACCTGGATAATTTTAACCGTACTTGCCAATGCTTATGGCTAATGGTATGCTCACAACACACGGGAAAATAAGTAAATAATTTTCATGTGAAAACCATGCGAACATATTTGAACCATAATAGAATGTGAAAAGCCATGACATCTATGTACCAAATGAACTTTTCTATGTGTATAAACAACCATCCGTTAAAGTTTTTAACAATACTTATAGCTTTAAAAAGTCTTACTAAGTATCTGACAATTTTTGGCCATTGAAACTGTTCTTGATACAATGTGCTCAAAATGATCTAGTTACTGGATTTGACCAACATCTAGGGACTTTGTTGCAGCACACAATTGAAATAACCATGTCAGTTTTAGTCTTAGATACTCATATTCTCCACAAGTGGAATATGTCTCAGATAGGGATGTCCGAGAGAAGAACATCCTTCATGTATGAGATGTACTTGTGTGTGGAGGCAATTGTAAACACTCTGCAACATGAGTGATAGGGGCCCTTGTTATCCTTACTCCACAGTGACTAAATTAAACTCCTTGAGTCCCTATACCATGTGGTATCCCATGGACAAAATGTGCCAAACCAAACCCTACATGTAGGTCTATAACTGCATAATGCAGAAATATATTGTGGACACTACGACCCAAAATACTTTGCTCCTACATGACCTTGTCATGTCTCTGAAGAGAAAAATGGATAAACGCATTCAAGCTAACATATCCTACTTAGGAAATTCAAGCAAATCATATTCAAAAATGGAATAAAACCAAATAACATGAGTACCTAAAGGTTGAACATAGTGTTCACTAACCCGTATCCAAATTCACATGCCCAAAGTAGCCAAAAGCACAAGCCCAAATTTCCCGCCTACAAAGGCCTAGGAAACCTAATTGAGGGATTAGTGAAAATCAAGCAGTAGAGCACTAGTAACCCTGAGTTTTGCTTTTCAATCCAAATCCCTTGGTTCTGCATGGAAACTGCTCAAACTAGCAACAACCAAAGGTGACCAAGATAGTCTACCGTGTCCAATAGTGATTAAAAGAAACTTTGGAAGTTGAACTTGTCCACTACCCCTTGCATATTGCGGACTTCTTTCCTTGAAAGTATAACTGTGTGAGATCAACATGTGACCCTCAACACCTATGGAGTGAGTGTATATCAGTTGGGTCATACCTTAGTACTCCAAGAGACACAATCAGTGCTGCAATGAAGCATAGAGCATGTCTTAGTTGGAATCATATTCACAACTGAAGTTCTGAATGAACATATCTCTCCTCGAACAGAAGAGAATGATACCTAGGCCCCCAAAAAAATAGTCATATGAGAGTTTCTTGGGTTTGTAAGAAGAGATTACCTACTAGAGGCTCTCTTGAAATATTCATGTCGTTCCACGAAATATTTGCTTGATAGCGAGGCCATGCCTACTTGCTATTCACAAAAAATATCATGTGTATTGTTAGCACCTTGTGCACAGAAACTGTCAGTCATTGTAGTTATATACAACGATCATAAGAAAACATACCAACGTCAACTCCTTCTAAACAAAGTAGCTGATTATATAGTGGAAGTGTAAACCATGCTTTAGTGGAATGAATCCACAATAAATACTAGCATGCCATGCATGCATAGCAGAAAAATAGTGTGATAAGCCCCTGGCTTCGGTGACAGTCTCCACGATGTGGAGATGCCATATGTGCCTTGCACACAATGTGTACTGGCATGCATACATCACAGTTGGTTATTGCCAACCATAAATGTGAGCTTATATCCTCTTATTGCCAAACCGGTGTACCACTATCCTTGATTATAAGTCAATGAATAGTACTGTGGCACGGAGTAGAAGCCTTGCTTCACAGTACTTCTGTCAAAGCAGTTTGCTTTGCACAATAGAGAAATCTTATTGAAATGAAAAATTTGAGGGACAGAAATACAAGTAGAACCTGAAAAAGTGTGACCTTGTGTCCCATATGAGAGCGGTTGCCCTTGCTAGAATGTGGCTTATAGCCATGTATGCTGAGAAATTTAGAGCTGTCGGATGTACCTTGCATGCCACCATGGCTTGGTTCATACCGACCTCCAAGAAAATATCAAATTGACATGTTGCCAAGTTTCTGCAAATTCATATGCTGATAGCGTATTCCAAACTTTGGAAGCTTGTAGAAAATATGCCCTAAAGTGAAGCCTTTCTTTGCATCAGTTCATTGAGGAGATGAGATAGAACGAAGCCTGAAGGCTCTTAGCGAACATGTGCTCTTGTTAACACAGAGATGTGAAGGTAAAAGAAAATCGACCTTGTCGAGCTTGCATAGAGAATTAGCCTTGCCAAATCGTGCATCCTTAGATTACCTAGCTATCAAAGGTAGAAAATTGCCAAACTCTGCTTGACCGAAGCAATGTTTGCTTGTCAATTTGACATTGTAGAAAATCCTACAAAATGGAATAAGTTCAAAGTTGAAATTTAAATTTAAGGTTCTTACCAATTTTTTGCGACCTCCACCCTTAGCATCAAAATTCGTAGCATCTAGTGGCATGATTCTATGTTCAAATATACTTATTTTGTTTGCACTCTGGCAAGCTATAATGACTTTGGATTGAGTATGTACCCAATGCATGAGACGTGCTCTTGAAACCTTGCTTTTCCCCTCCTCTTGATAGCACAAAGAGGACATATCAAGAGATACTGGTTCTTGAGAATCCCTGTATGGAGTGTTGCTCCCTAGTTAAAATTGATGTATCATGGTTCATCTTATGGCATTATCTTATTAAACATAGTTAAAAGGAAATTAGCCCTATTGATTGTTGACCTTGTTGAGTAATATACCCGATTAAAAACTTAGAAACATCTACAAAAATTGCAAAAACAAAGCGTACCTGGGTTTCCCAATATTGCTGACATTTACTAGTGAATCCGTTAGATCTGTCTTACCGGCAGTGAGTTATGCATGACCGTTTCTGACTGCATTGGATTTAGTAAGCCGGTCTAGGAGCCATGCCCCAAAACTCAAAAGAAAAAGATGCCTGCTGACTTCTTACAGTTGTATTTAATAATCGGCCTTGTCGAATATCTTTGCAGCACAAGTCACATGCCATGTTTGACATGCTTTTGTAGCTAGGCAACCTTGCCTTGTTCAAGACAAAGGAGCTTCATTGAAACGTGTATATGTGTTATCCTTGGTGGATACTTCCTTTTTAATTATGGAAGAGCACCCTCCTTTGTAGCACACATGTGCGGCGCATACCATAACTATCGAGCACATCCTCAACAAAATATAAATCAAATGCTTACCTGATGAAGTGCTCGTGCCGACTTTGCCTTGCCATCATAATACTTGAACAACTTTCAATGAAGAAGAAAAATTCTAAATTCTACTTTAGGAGCAACATGCCTTGCCTTGTCAGTCCCAATCCTTAATTGATCACTCAATGTGAGCGAGTTTTTGATTCTCGGCTCATAGACGGCTTCCAAGAGAGAGAGATCTATGATTGATTTGCAATTCGTCTTTCCTACTTTGGGTCAAAGCCAGTGAAAAACTCTTGCATCCAAGCTTGAAGCTAAATTTTTGTTTTCTGCTTTTGCATGCCTTGCATGGCTTTTGTCCTGCATAAGATCTGGAAGATGTCGAGTTCGTATCCCTCCACTCGATCTTCAACTCGCAAAATGAGTATCGAGAAGTCAATGAGGGTTTCATGGGGACCTTCCCTTGGAATGGAAAACATTCAAAATTTTGTAGGTGCCCAAAAACTCAAAGGTGTGCGGAAAAAAACTTGGCCATGGTCTGCAGACGACGAACGAGCAGCGCCAGGGAAAAACAAATGTCGTGCTCTCTGTGGGCATCATCTCATGATGCAGCAGCAACAAATGTTTCTGCTCTTGACCTTGCAATCAATCCTAGCCCATCCCTTCATGATTTGGTGCAGGTTGTTCCAAAGACAAGGGTGTGCAAGCGACGCTTCCCATGCCATAGGCTTCCTCATTTGGGCCTGCAGGGATCACTTCACATGGCTAGGGTTCTTGACTTTTTCCTCTTTCATAGCCTCCTTCCCCATGCCATGCCTCCATGCTTTTTCAAGAAGAGAGAGAGAGAGAGAGAGAGAGAGAGAGAGAGAGAGAGAGAGAGAGAGAGAGAGAGAGAGAGAGAGAGAGAGAGAGAGAGAGAGAGAGAGAGAGAGAGAGAGAGAGAGATGGCTTGTTGGGATATCAACACGTTTTTCTAAAGCCAGCTATCTTTTGAATGTAAAAAGTTTAATAATGACTTATTATTTATGGTAAAACAGCTACACACACACTCACACACTCACACACTCACACTATGTTACTTACCTTTAGGATTCTTTGGCATAAATGACATCCTGGATTCTGTTAAACATGCTTCCTAGTTTCACTATGTAGGGTATCCAGCATGGGATAATGCCCTTATAATCATGAGTGGTACTAAAACCGGAAAAAAAACGTGGTATACTGCCTTTTGTAAACCTGGTCGTGAAGGCGCTATAGTGGTTTTTGCCTTGGCAAACCACATCACAAGTGGCCTCGTATTCTCGGATCCCCAAGAGGGGCTCGTTCCACTCAATAATCTCTGCACGCTACACAGTGATGGCAGCCCTCCTCCTCCTTCTATTTAAGAGGTGAGGGCGCACTCTGCCCCTCATTTAGCCTTGTGTGAGTTTTTCTTGCGTAAATTGTAAGGATTGTGTATCTATTCTCTACTACACCAAAATATGGAGCTTGCAACACAAACAACACAGGTTGGCTACTTTGCTTGTTATCATGAGTTTCGTTGCAATCTTATTTTTTAGGGTAATGTAGCTGTTATGGTGTTGCTCTATCAGTTAGATGGTATGGCCCATTGTGTGGTTTGACTCAGCTTAACAGAGCTTGTTAAATGATGGTTGGTTGGTAAGTACCACGGTGTGGGGTAGCATTGCGTTACCAATTGGGCGTTCCTCACTGCCTATAACTGGTTGAGCCCAGTATGCTGGCTATGCGTGACATTGCATGGTTTATAGTAATGAGGTGTAAACATGCTCGGGGCATGGCTTGTATCGTACTACTGGTCTTTTTTGGCTGCACTATGTGTACTGTTCATTGGATTAAAACATTGGGCTATTGTACATTGGCTTGAAACATTGGGCCACTGATCACCTTCTAAAAAGTTATTCTGGTTCATCGGTTTTTTCTAATTTTTTTTGGTTTTGGCATTTGGTTGTCATAAACAAGGTGGACTGCATTAATTTCTATGCGGTAATATGCAGTGAGAATATGTTATGGTATCTGCCTCTTGGCTTGGCATATAAGTAATATGGTGCCAGAAGCTTTGGATGGATTATTTAAACCTTGAAAGTCTTACACATGTTACTGACGCTATATCGCCTTTTACTGAATTTGGTAATACCTACCGAGTAGGTTGGCTTACTGAACTTTGTCGTGGTATGTATTTTTTTTGCCCATTATGAAGGTAAGTATCCTATCATTTGCTTTTACTTATAAACCCTACAGTATGGGTTGGCTTACTATACTTTGTGGTGATTTCCTTGCCCACTATATCCCGTCTATGCATAATGGAGCTTCGGTTGGAACCACTGTATGGGATACCATAACATGCCACTTAACTTGGTTAGAATCACTGTTTGGTTGGCTTTGCTTAAATGGAGGCACTACTGTGGATTGTTGGTCCTTACACACACACACACACACACACACACACACACACACACACACACACACGCACACACGCACACACGCACGCACGCACGCACGCGCGCACGCACGCACACACACACACACAAACACACACACACACACACACACACACACACACACACACACACACACACACACACACACACACACACACACACACACACACACACACACACACACACACACACACACACACATGACTAGACAACCCAATATAATGTGCATTATGAGCAAACGGATTTGTAGTCCGGATGTAGAAGAGGCAGTCATCATGGTGAGGGAACCAAAATTATGGAGGAGAGGCAAGGCAACATCAGGTGAGACAACAGGCCGGGGATCGCTCGCTAGTGATTCAGGATGGGAGAAGTACATTATTGGCACACCTTGCATGCAACTCAAAAAGAATAGATTGTTAAAGCCCTTGGCCACAATGAAGTATCTGCCTCTATGTTTTATGCCAATATGCTAAAGCTCATTGCACCATCCATAATTGGTTGTGATACATTCAAGTAAGATTGGACCATGTCGTACACAAAATGTGAACTTGTATCTCAAGAATGCCAATTACAATGCTTATAGTACCTTGTCATCATTTCCAATAGGACTGCGGCATGGGGTAGAAGCCTTACTTCCAACGATGGCCTTCAAAGCACCTTGCTTTGCAAGGCATGATGCTTGCAAAATTAAAGGTTAAAAATTGCCTAAAAGGCAGTCAAAACTTAAAATGTTTCAAACTTGTTGTCCATCATGTACTTGTTGTCTCCAAATCCAAAAGAAAATGCTCACTTGAGAATAAATTTTGAATCCGTGGATTTTGTAGTTTTTGAATGTAATAACAAGTACCACCACAAAGGTGATAAGCCTTGCTTTACTTTCAATCCAGCTCATTGTTGTGGATTCTCATATACTTGGAGCTCATCCTATGTATTGAGGCGGTCTAGGACAAGCAACAAAAGAAGCGACTCTAATGCTCCTCAAGGCTCCCATGGTGCTCCACTGGTGCTCGGGCAACCACATGCATAAAACACAACAACAAACCCCCAATTGAACCCAAACAATAAAAGGGGCACCACCTAGTTATGGATGCAAACTAGGACGCAAGAGGATTTTGTCACGACCGAAAGAGGCACAAAAAAATACACATTGTCATAATAATCAATATCTAATTCTCCTAAATGATTTTTTCATATTAAACTGATCATTTAATGTGGGGAAGTGCCAAGGGAGAAAAAGCTAGAATATTGGTTAAGTTAGCAGACCGGCCACAGTAGGGATCCAAAGGAGGGAAAATAGGGATCCAAAGGGGGGGCCATCTGCAAAAGAGCCATGTGAAACAATGGGCCAAAAAGACCCTAAGGTTCAGCCCATTAAGACTTCCAAAATGCTAAGGTTCCAAAATTCAAAGGTTGTGTCCAAAGGTCAACCCTAGGGAAAATTGGATGCTTAGTGTGTGCCCAAAAAGTCTTTCTACATCCCTACATGGGAGGGGGCGAGCCCCAAAGCTAGGGGATGAGAGAGAAAGCCACACACACACACACAGGCTCCCTTTACACAAAGGGAATGAGGGACACATGTCAGCTCCCTAGGCCAGATGCCCACAAGGTGTGCCCAATTCCTATTGGAAGACCCTTGAAGTGGACCAATGAGAATTAAGCTAGAGTAAATCTAGTTTAATTAATTTAAAAACATTTAATAAAAGAAACCAATGAGAATTAAGTCTCCTAGAAGACTATTGGGCAGTCTCCCAAGGGGTCCAATGAGCATTCAGGAGCCCCATGGCTTGCCTGATTCCTATTGGCCAGGAGGCAAAGGGGTCCAATGAGAGTTTAGTTTAATTATTTAATTACCTAAAGCTCTCACAAAAGGGGAAAGGGGGACACATGTCTAAAGGCTATCACTTATGCTGCTTAATTCCTATTGGCTTGACCTGGGGAGGTCCAATGAGGCAAAGGCCAGACTTATTTAGCAGCTAGGGCTCGCCCAAGAGAGAGGGGGGGCTGATTTTTGCTTGGCATTGACACACACACTCTCACACTTGACCATGTGTGAAGGGAAAATACTCTATCTCCTCCCAAGCTTTAATGGAGAGCTCATCACCTACTCCAAGCTTGTGAGATAGAAGCCTACATCAACACTCTCTTGGCATGTGGATGCAAATCCAACCAAGAGCCAAGCTTCAATGCATGCTCATCTTCTCTACCAAGCTAATTACTAAGCTAAGCTATGCTAATATGAGTGATTATGTGAGGAGATGTACTTCTTTCTCGTAAGATACTTCTTTTTCCTCTCAATCTACTCTCATACCCTGCTAGCTCTCACCATCTTCGAAGGTGTGTGAGGTCTTGGGTCTGAGAACGGGGATAATTCAAGTTGTGTTTGATTAAGTGTTTTGCTTGGTGTATGAAGCTTCCATCTTCATTGCACTAGCTAGTCTTGAAGGAACACAAAGAATTGTATTGTACAATGTCTCTCTTGATGGGAGAAACCATAATACAAAGCCTTTTGGAGGGGGGACCGGCTCCATGCAAATCCGGTCCTCAACTGTTGTCAATAGCTTAATATCTCTCTCTTTTGAAAGTATTGTCGATGCTATCTAACTAGGTGTTATGCTTTTTTTTGCTCTCTCCACCCAAGCACTCTTGTAATTCTCATTAGGAATCTATTCTAATGAAATGCCCACTATATTCATGCTAATTTCCGCTACACATAAGATTTTAGGCCATTAAATGTTACACACACAAACAATCTCACACAAAGACATACATCGAGCGTGACAAGGATGATGTAGAGAAAAGGGAGAAATGAAGAAAATGTTGGAATTAGGGTTTTAGAGAAACACACACAGCTTGGAGAAGACAAAGGAAGCTCAAGGCACACAATAGAGAGTGTATTACTTAGTGTGCAATGGAAAGATAGATAGCCCTAGAATGAATGGGCGTATATACAATGCACGGGGGAAAAAACCTCTTAAAGAGGGAAAAAATGCCATGACTGTCCTAGTGTGTTCACACACCACACTACCACATGTATATGGTAACAAATCCCCCCTGGAGTGATGTGGTGAATGAGAGCTGGCACATGAGCAAAGGGAAGTGCCATGCCCTGAGGACATGATCAGTCCACAAAGGGGAGTAAGCCCAAAGCTTTTTGGAAAGCTTTGAACTTCTCACGAGACAATGCCTTTGTGAAAAGGTTTGTAAGGTTTTCCTGTGTTGGCACATAAGCCAAGCTGATCTCTTCTGCTGAGAGTCTCTCCCTGACATAGTGGTAATTCACCTCAATGTGCTTTGTGAGAGCATGAAAAACTAGGTTCCTCGCAACTGCCAATGTGCTCTGACTGTCAGCGTAGATAGTGTTGGCAGTGTCCTGTCCAACACCCAAATCAGCCATAAGGCGTCTGAGCCATACACACTCAACCGTAGCTGTAAAGACTGCCCTGTAGTTAGCCTCACAACTCGAAGTGGCCACATTAGGTTGCTTCTTGCTCAACCATGATATACATGAACTGTCAAGCATGAAACAAAAACCACTTATGGACACTCCCATGTCAAAGCAACCAGCCCAATCTGAGTTTGAAAAAGCATGTAAGTCTGGCGGTAATGATCCCCCTTGGGATAAAACAAGCCAATATGTAAAGTGTCACTAAGGTAGCAAAAAATCCTCTTGATAGCATGCCAATGCTTAGACCCTGGGCTATGCATAAATCTGCTGACCTATGAGACTGCAAACTGAATATCCGGCCTCATGTTGCATACATAAATGAGGCATCCAACAACAGTTTGGTAAAGAGTGACATCAGTAGGATGGCCAACATCATGTAGACTCAACTTCAAACCTGCTTCCATAGGAGTGACAATAGGTTTGCAATCCTCAAGTCCAAACTTACATAGCAATGTCTCTATGTGACTTTTCTGACACAAGGCAATAGCACCATCACACTGCTTAAACTGTATGCCGAAGTAATGATGCAACACCCCCAAATATTTCATCTTGAAAGTAGCATTCAAATCAGCCTTAAATTCAGCAATATGTGCCTCATTGGGACCAGTCATCATCAAATCATCCACATAAAGAACAACAATGAGAAGTACATCACCCTCATGCTTGACATACAATATGCTTTCTGTTGGGCTGTTATGAAAGCCTTGTTTGACCAAATGAGTGTCAGCTTTCTCAAAGCAAGCACGAGGAGATTGCTTCAACCCATACAAAGCCTTCTTACATCTGCACACCTTGTCTTCTTGTCCTTTCTTGACAAAACCTACGAGGCTGCATTACATAAACTTCAAGAAAGCAGTAACAATGTCTGATTGATGTACATCCCAACCAAAATGAGCTGCCAATGCACATAGAAAATGAACAGTGGTCATACGACAAGTGGGAGAAAAAGTTTCTTCATAATCTATGCCTTTTTGCTGTGCATAACCCTTTGCAACAAGTTGAGCTTTATGGCAATCGATCTCATCATCCAGCTTGAGTTTCGACTTGTAAACCCAGTTCGTACCAATTTCTTTTTGCCAGGAGGCAAATCACATAACGTCCATGTGTCATTTTCTATAAGTGCATTATATTCTGATTGCATGGCAGCCATCCAATTTTTTGAATTCTATGCTTCTTCAAAAGAGAGAGGTTCCTCAACATCATTTAAGCTAGAAACAACCAAAGCATAACAATCTGATGCATAAGATGCATGGCAAGAGCCTGAACGAGTTTGACTAGACAAAGGTGCATCCAATTTACTGTCACGCAATGTATGCACCAGCCATTTTGGCATACCTCTAACTTGCTCATTTTCAGCCCTTTCCTCATCAAGTACATCATGTACATCTGCATCAGTAATAGGCTGATTTGTAACATTTTCAAAAACCCCCGTAGGCTGTACATTTGCCTCATTAGAATCTACATTTGTATTTCCACCACTGAAAAGAGGCGACAAAGTGTCATAAATGTCTTGTGACCTTACATTACTGTCTCTAGTACATGACAGCAAGGACTGAACACGATCTTTCCACAAACACTACATCTTGTGAAACCAAAATATGCTTTGTTTGCGGATGATACAACCTGTAACCTTTGCTTTCAGCACTATAACCAACAAAAATACATTTGATAGCCTTATCATCCAATTTTTTGTGCTGTGTTTGTGGCACCAAAGCATATGCCAAACATCCAAAAACACGCATGTGAAGGCTTTCTATCATGCCATGCTTCATATGGAGTAATAGGTTTCAAAGCTTTTGTAGGACACCTGTTAAGTACATAAGTGGCACACATGGTGGCCTCAAGCTAAAAAGAATGCGGCAAAGCTTGACTTTTGACTGTACATCGTGCCATTTCTGTAAGTGACCTGTTTTTCCTCTCAGCAACACCATTTTGCTGAGGTGTATAAGGCACTATACATTGGAAGTTTATCCCACGACTAGCCTGAAATGCATTAAATTGATGAGACATATACTCCCCCCCTCGATTGGAACGGAGGGTGCCCATAATACATTTTGAGACATTTTCAGCCATAGCTAGAAATTGTTTGAAGCACATAAAAACTTTGGACTTCCCTTTAAGCAAAAATACCCATGCATGCCTGGAGTAATCATCAATAAAATTCACAAAGTAAAGGTAATCGCCCAAGGACGGAGGTTGCATGGGCCCACAAACATCACTATGCACAAGCTGCAACCTGCATGTGGCCCTAACTGAACCATCCTTTGGAAACCTCAAATGCTGCATCTTACCTAAAATACAACCTTCACAAACATGTTTGACAGGTGCTTCAAAAGGCGGCAAAGAAGCAACCCTATCAGTGTTCTGCAAATGTAGCAAATTGGCAAAGTTCAGATGACCAAAACGTACATGCCAAAGTTTTGCATCTGAAATAGCCCTTGAATCTGCAATTGCATTTGCAAAATTTTGTCCACACTTGTCATACAAAGTGAGCTTATACAACCCACAACACAAAAGCCCAAATGCAACAATTTCATCACCAAAACTGAGATCATGAACTGTGCATCTGTCATCCACAAATTTAACTACAAGTCCAAGTCTAGCAAGTGCAGATACACAAAAAAGATTCTTCTTGATCCTAGGTACATAAAGTGCATCAAAAAGTGTGAAAGAACTGCCATTTGCAGTAGTAAGCACAATCTTTCCAACTCCCTGAACTGGATAAGAGGCATTGTTGGCACAAGTGGCTGAATTCCCATGAGGGACAGACTTGAGAGAGGTGAACAATTCACGATGTGACGTAATGTGCTTTGTAGCACCACTGTCGAAATAACACACACGTGAATCTGCAGCAATTGACATGCATGCATCATGGACAACAGGATTGTAAGTGCACTCTGCACTAAAGTCCATTCTGCATCAACATCAGCATCACAGTCTCCTTTCACAGAAGACTCAACAATGGCTGCATTTGTAGTGGAACCAGCATTTGCAGTGGAACCACCCTCTTTCTTCTTAGCCTCTTTGGCCTTCAAATTAGGACACTGCTTGATCAAGTGATGATTAGCTTTACAACAATAATGGCAACGCATCTTCTTTTTGCCCTTATCATCAAAATTGCCAAACGAAGTGCTACCAACAAAAGCATTGGGAACATAAGTTTTGCCACTCGCAGTAGAACCATAAGAAACAGATGCATTCTTGTTACCTCCCTTTCTTTGAGAAGCAATAAAAGCTTGTTCAACTGCACGCTGTCTAGTCCTGTTTTTTTTGGAAAGTGACTCTTGCAACAGCAATGTGCATAATGCATCAAAGTTGACAACTTCAGGATCCTTGGGTCATAAGTCTCCAAGTACTAACAAAAGTCTGGTAAGAATCTGGTAAGGCATTAAGAATAGCCTGCACAAGGGAACTGTTTGAAATGACTTCACCTGTAGAAATAAGTTGCTCAATGATATCCTTGACACCCGTAAGGAAAGTGTCCATATCATCTTCCTCATGCATAATCTTCGACTCCAGCTCTTTACACAGAAAAGCAATTTTAGCCTCATTGCGACTTGCATAAAGACCAACCAAAATATCCCAAGCCTGTTTTACAGATTTTGCTGAACGAATGTGAGGAAAAATGGTGTGCTTCACAGACAACACAATCAATGCATGAGCCTACACATCCTTTGCATCCCAACGAGATTGTTCTATTGTAGGCAAAACAACTCTAATAGCAACAATCCTTGCAGCAAGACGTGCCACATCCTCAACATCGCCTACATCCTCAGAACCAAGACATACATCAATGCCCTGCACAATATTCTAGACGTCCTTTGACACAAGAACATGTCACATCATGTAAGCCCACATAGGGTAATTGTCATCTGTCCTCAGCAACAAACATCTTGAACACATTTGTGTTGTTGTCAGCCATGGTAAATGCTATACCTGATGTGAAAACTACCCGAAAAGAGGTGAAAAAAAGTGGGAACAACACGTGCTATAGAGCACAAACCAGAGAAGACTATAAGGCACTTGTTATGCAGATAACGGCACTGAAAAAAATTCTGCACAAAATGATGAAATAGCTTGTAGTGGAAAACGGAGGCCGAAATGAGTCCAAATCAAAATCTGAGCTCATTGAAATCGGAGAAAATGAGCAGGCGTGTGCTAGAGCTATTGGCGACTAAGCCTGGGAGGACGCAACCTGCTTTGATACCAATTTTTGGAATTAGGGTTGCAGAGAAATGCACACAGCTTGAAGAAGACGAAGGAAGCTCAAGGCACACAATAGAGAGTGTATTACTTAGTGTTCAATGGAAAGATAGATAGACCTAGAATGAATGGGCATATATACAATGCACAGGGGGAAAAAACCTCCTTAAGAGGGAAAAAATACCCCGGCGGTCCTATATGTGTTCACACATCACTACCACATGTATATGGTAACATAAAAGTGATGTTTTTTGTCATGATGCTATCACAGAGCTTGCATAAAACTAAACCAATGCTAAAAATTGCCAAAACATACACACACACACACACACACACACACACACACACACACACACACACACACACACACACACACACACACACACACACCTAAGTACTCATACATCTAGTGTTTAACCTAGTACAAAATCATACTCTTTAGCCACCCCCAATTCATTCACATAATTTCTGACACCTAACTCTTCCTCTAATTTTAATAGAGGAAAATCTCGTAGCTTTACTAGGGGAAGAGGAAGAAACACCCCTATCTGGCACCTTCTTGACTTAAGATCACTTATGTGTGTAGGTTGATGTTGGCCCTATGGAAGGATGCATCTTACCAAGAAGACTTCTTGCAAAGAGTATATTTACAAACATTGTCTTTTCCAAAATGTACTTCTGTATTGGGTACACCCAAATACGCTTTTTTGTGAGTGCTTTGACTTACTTTTTGGAACCATGAAATACTTGATAATGCATTTATTGGTTGGAAGTATCAACAACCTATTAAGAATCTGGTATACAGTAATGATTTTTTACGACACAATACCGTTCTTGATTATGCTTGTGTTAAATATATCCCTTTTTATAAAGATTTTAATACTTATGGCAAGCATGTCTGCACTTGTAATGTTGATCTAGTTAAAAATACCATAGTCCGAAAAATCCTAGCTAAAGGACTTAATCACATACCCATTTATACTAAAACCCCATATCTTGCTTTATCAGCTTTACTTAGATGTTTAAATGACCTTGTCAATACTCTCTGGAATTGGAGCTGATCTCTTCATATAACTGATTCCAATGTTAGAATTTAGAGCTACTGGTAAGTCATCAGTTCAGACAGTGAAACTGGAATAGAGATTAGAGATCGGACTGAAATAGTTATTTGAATTGAATTAGTATACTAAAATGAGAGACAGACTGGACAACTGAAAAGTGTTTGTAGTTTTAGATTCATAGTACAGGAACAACCAGTACAAGGTATAACGGGTTGAAGCTCAAATGATTACAACCGCAGTAATGATTACAAGATGAAGTTACAGGCAAATAAATTGTAGCTCCGAATACTTGAAAACTAAGCCAAGAGAAATAAGAAAAAGAAGAAGCCCAATTACAATGTAATGGGTCCTATTCATAGCTCACTAGAAGTTACTGTAGTAACTGCTGTGGTAATTATTGATGTGTGACCGATTCACTGTCCGGCTTTCCAGGAGATAGTTCCCGCTTGCTGGGACTGTCTTCGCCTTCTACATCCTTCATTCCTTTCTTTAATTTTGGTATATTTTGATTTTTTTTGAAAAAATCCACCGCCTGATTCTGAATTGGTATTGAGGAATCCATCGGGATTTCTAGTTGTGGCTCAAACCTCAAACCCTAAACCCATTTATCTGTTTGCTGAGTTGGCCAATGTTCCTCATGGGTTGGTCGATGTTCCTCATGATAATACTCCTCTGGAATTGCTAGCCCTTATGGTATTGCTAGCTTTATGCCATACTTCATGCTTGTTGAGTGCTTGACACCCCTATAACTATAATTCCAAGGGTGCCCAGCCAAAGAAATTCCAACGGCTTACTAAAAAATCCACCGTCTGATTCTGGGATGGAACTACCCAGTATCCTTCCACTAAACCCGCTTCCTCTTGCCCTTCTTCTGTGCTGGTGCCTTAGAAGTTCCAGTGCTAGCATTGTCCTTCTGGATAAGTTGATAAATGGCCTCCTGCTCAAGCTGACCCACCTTGCTGTGGACATCTCCAATTCATGAGGCGTGAGAGGATTATATGTTTTGGTGTCGGGATCATACAACGTGCATCTACCCTTTGTGAGACGGCATTTGGCCAATTTATAACAATGCGAACCTGTGTGGATTGATCCTTCTGGGAGAGACTGATTTGTTATAATCCTGGCTTCAAAGACTATCTCAGCCATTTCTCTATACTATGGCCCTAGACCTGGTTTAGCCGTAATATCCTTTTCAAGAATCTTAGAGGACTCCATAGTAAGTTGAAGCAGTTGATTGGTGATTTTGGTGAGACCTTTGAGCTGGATTTTCCATTGTTCCATACAGAGCTTGATCCTCTGCATTTCTCCTTGCAGTTCCAAAACATCAAATTGGAGAGCATCATTGATCAATGTTTGCCAGGTTTTTCATTCTACAGTGGCTCGCTCATACCAATCCTGAAGATCATCAGTGATGTTATAGTATGTGAGCCAATCCACTGGTTCTAGATGTTATAGTATGTGAGCCAATCCAGTGGTTCTAGATGCTGGGAAAAACCTAGGTAGCTCATCCTCTTTAGCAGGCAATGCATACAGGAGAACTGGGGAATCAGGGACGAACTCTAGAAAAGTTGAGAACAGCCTGGTTCTCTTGCTGCATCATCTTCCTGGTGACTCGAATCACTTGAAATAGTCTTTGGAGAGCAGTTTATTGTTGCCCTACTTTCATTTGAGTTTGCGGTCCATTACTGTTGGAAGTCTAATATTCAATAATAGCTTGTACCCTCTGGTCCAAAACTCCTCTGGAAATTTACATTTGCAGTAGGACTTTTTTTAGTTGATTTTTGACCTCTTTCATACATTTATATGTAGGCCTATTCCCAAGCAAGAGCTCTAATTCAACGGCTAGGGAATGACAGTCTATAGTGGACTACCACTTCCAGTGTGGATTGACCAGCTTATCATTAGAGGTTAGTGCCCATTCAGGTACTCTCTCTAGCAGTTGAATTCTGCTAGGATGCTTAGGTAGTTGGCACAACTCCTGATCAGGAAAAGTGATTGATTTCCAATGATGGATCATTTCTCTGGCACCGACATATAGTCTCTGTAAATGTTCCAAATAAGAAATAAGAACATCATCCTCTAGATACATCCTAGTTATAGGAGCTTGCTGATGCCTCAACCTCTTGTTCAGTGTGATGAGCTGTAATGAATGTTGCTCATCACTTTTCAAAGTCTCAGCCACAGCTTTAGCTTTCCCTTTCACATCTGAACTGTGTTATGGACTGGTGTACTGGGGGAATCTTAAGTGTTGACTGGGTGCTGATCATCAGCCCCTTGGTCTCCCGGCCGCTGCTGATCCTTATACTAGTCTGGCTGGTCTGTGTTAGGCTGACTGTCCCCTATGGTAGCTGATCCACCAGCACCAGATCCTGAAGGTGGAGATAGAGGAGTGTCATTATCATCATCATTTTTATCTACTGGTTCGTCCTCCCTCTCTTCATCCTTCTCTTCTGCTTTATCAGAATCCTCATCGAGGTCATTCTGCTTATCAATATAGTCGAGAATAGCTTGATTTGCCAAAGCACTGTTATATTCAAAAAGCTTATCCTACAAATCACTCTGCATTGTTTCCATGAGTGCCCTTAGATTATCCATATTGAAAATGGCATTGTCTTCTGCATTCAGAATATCAGCCAAGTTATTGTATATGTATCTCTTTGTTAAAGAGGCTTTCAATGCAGTGTGGCTGGTCAATAAGGAGTTGAAATCAACTCTCTTCATCCTCAACATAGTTTTGAATCTGTCAGCAGCAGCTCTCTCAACCTCTGTCTTTTCTTCATTTAACCACATCATCTCAAACTCAAGCTTTGACAAATGTCTGAATTGTCCTGGCTGACTGATTTTCAAGAACACTATGGCGTAAGGATTGTGTCCCTATATCCTGTTTCAACTTTTCAATTTGCTGCTCATTGTTCCTCACATCAGGTTTTAACTTGGTCACTTCATTAGTAGACACTGAGGCATCCATCATTTGTCCCAAGGCATGGACAATTGTATTCCAGGATGACTGAATCAGCACTGAGCAACCATCCATGACCGTTGTTGGGTTAGAGACAACTGGCTCATAAACTGTAATAGGAGCCATATATGGTAATGTGGTAAAGTCAGGTTTGTGTAGGACTAATCGTCCTGTGAGAGGATGAGTCTGCAGCTGTTGTAATCTATCCTTCTTGGTTAAGGATAAATCCAATTCATTGAAAGGGATAGGAACTTTACTATCTGACTGGTAGGTGCTGGTCCTTTTCCCTTATCAGTATGAACTGCCGACTGCTCAACACTGGTCTTGTCTGGCTGGTCTTTTCCTGCACTGGTGTTTGCTGAACTCTGCCCCGCTTGCTGGTTGGTCCCAACAGTAATCTTTACTAGAGGCTATTTTGATTGGCCAATTAAAGTCTGGCCGACTGGAGATTTTTCAATTGACACAGTTTTGACCTGACTTTCTAACTGCTTCAAGAAAGCAATGCTCTTTGCCAATGTAGTTATCGGTCTTTTAGAACTACCAGCTTCCAGCTGCGTGGCCTTTCTCTTCTGAACAGTGAGAGCCAACTGAGTACCTGGGGTTTCTTCATCAGAGGATAAATCAGAATTATTAGTTGCTAGGATGGGCTTTTGACTCCAAGCCATCCGTACCTGGTCATGATCATCAGGAGAAGTGCCCAATAAAGAAATTGCTAGACATACTAGGCTTTGAAAATAGTCTGAGTAGAATTCAAATACGCCGATCTGCATCATCATGAAGCACTATATAAAGGTGAGGAGGCCTTGAGCCCCTCACTTAGTCCTTTTGCGTGGTGTTTGTGTTGGAGTAAAGAGAGTTTTGAGGGCTTTTTGTGCAAGCTTGCCTACCGTCTAACCATGGAGCTTGTAGAAAACGATGGTGCTTCTCAGGTCCGCATTTTGTAAAAGTAATTTTTAATGGTATTTTTGCACCAGATGTTTTGGTTTTATATGGTTTGAAGGGAAATTTTCTAAACTAAATTATGAGAGATGGTGTGGCTTGAGATTTAGCAGCCATGAGTATTAAAACAAACTAGTCCATTAACTGGCATGAAGATAGGGGTAGTGTGGTGTGGAGGATATACGAAGCTAGAGCAAGCGAACGAGAAAATCTTGGTAACAAGCTCTCTCTCTCTCTCTCTCTCTGACCTTGTCAAAAGAAGTAAGATAATCGGGTTCTTCTCTCTTGAGATCTGTAGCTTTCAAAGAGGAACCATGGACGGGCCACGGACAACGGGCCACGGACAAGGAAGCTCTCTTGACCTTGAGGGTTTCAAACAGGCACCATTCCTCTTGACTTTGGTGGATAAGGAAGTGATAAGGACATCTAAGCATGAGGGTAAAGATGATAACAAGGGAAGAGGAGTTTTTATGGCAAGAGGAGCCGTAAGGCAAGAAGGAGAGAGGATATTCTCTCTCTACCATACTTGAGAGATACAAGGGCATCATGTTGCAGAGGATTTAAGCTAGATTTTCTTGTTCAAAGAAGCAAAAGGATTCAAGGGAAATTTTGATGTTCACGGGTGCAAGAATGCTAAAGATAGAGAAGAAAAAAGAGGTTTTGGGAAAGCAAGGGTGATCTCAACATCAATTTTACCAATGTTTGGAGTAATGGCGAGTCTACGTCTATTAAAGGGCTTGAGTGCATGCGGCTATGAGGGCTTGGAAATGCATCAAGAAGACTCCAATATCATGGCCGATTGGGAGCCAAGTAGCGGTTTTGATTGACTGTCAAAGCTGGAGCTCTTGATTAAGCTTTACTCAAAGTTTTATTACCATCATGGTGATTGTTAGAGGTCGTTTAGACCGCATATTATACAGTTTATGGCATTCTTCTATCTATATCTACTATTTTCTCTCTCTTCCACCTATGACAACCAGATGCCCCATGCCTTCCTGACTCACCTTGCGAACACATATCCCCCAATAACGCGACCCTACAACCCTCTTTTTCCCCTCCCCACTCAAAACTATGAGATGAGTAACTATGGCTACCCTGCTAGGAAATTAGTGAGCAACTCTAATGGCCTCCTTCCAGCCTCTCCTCTTCTTATGATTCACCCCATTGGTCAATCCACTTCCTCGTTGTATGTTGAATGAGGAGAGAACCTGCAAAGAGAGAGAGAGAGAGAGAGAGAGAGAGAGAGAGAGAGAGAGAGAGAAGAAGAAGAAGAAGAAGAAGAAGAAGAGGAGAGGATTTTAAAGTCCACCTTTTCCTTCTACCTTTAGTTTTCCTCATCTATTCCTTAGAGCCTACTCACATGTGCTGCCCGTCTTAGAGCCTATTCCTTAGAGCCTACTCACATGTGTTGCCCATCTTGCTCCTTAGTTAGTTTAAAAGCAGGTAACTTAGAGAATGAGAATGCAATCGCATCCCCTTATATAAGGTATATTTTGGCCTTGTAATCTACAAGATATGCAGTAATTGCCTCAAAGGAAGTGAGACTCTCACTAAACAAGATCAACGACCTTGCTCACAGAACCCCTTTCCTTTGAATTCCTTCCCCTTGAGAAGTTGACCTGGTCCTTCAGTGGTAAACATTTGGCGAAGAGGAATATGGTGACTGGTAGACTTGTTGCTTGGCAGCCTCACATGACCAGGCTCAAAGCCTTTGTTTTTAAATGCATCCCTTTTGGTGTATAATAGCATTCGCAATGTTGGGGGCACATAGATAAACATAGTCACACAAACACACGTATGCACATACACATGTATACATTGCCAAACAACAACAACAACAACCCCCCCCCCCCCCCCCCCCCCCCCCAAAACACAAAAAAAAAAAAAAACACATATATGAATACAAACAAGGTGAAAGTTGACACTGGCATTTCTAAACCAAAGTCAAGGGTCATAGTCTAATGTAAGGCCATGAAATAAAGGGACCTTAAAAAATAAAGAGGACTTCATTGTTTCACAAGAGAGGTAGTATCAATATGAATAGGAAAATTAGTCTTTACATTTTGGCCACCTACTATTGTTGTTGTTGTTGTTGTTTGTGTGTGTGTGTTTTAGAGAGAGAGAGAGAGAGAGAGAGAGAGAGAGAGAGAGAGAGAATATTATTGCAAAACTTAACTTAAACTGTCAAATTAGCAACCTTGATGGTCAAATTAGCAACCTTGATGGTTCCATAAGACAAAAGATTTGAAACACTTGTTGATGTACTTTGATCATGTGCAAGTTCTTGCCTTCTTTAAATTTGAATCTCATGCTTACTACCCATGCTTAATATCTTTTTTGGCATGTATAAGGCTATAGTGTTGTGTTGAAAACAAGGTGAGGACTCACGGTGGCCTCTTGAAGGTAAAAGGGGGGGGGGGAGGGAGATTTATTGAAAGTAGGTTTTAATCAGTGTTGCAGTTGTATTGTTTTAATATAAAATTATATTTTCCATATACAGGTGAAATAAAAAGATCTATTTATTATGATAAAATTTAAATAACATTTAAGATAAGTCTCAATCATGCCATTTTTTTATTTTCTTCTAGCCGGTACCTGCTATTCGCAAATGGCTTATATATTATGAAGGGGCCCCAATAAGAAGGTAAATGGTGCACATTGCACATCAGTATTTTGAAACAAAATAAAACAAAAAGAAAGTAAAATAAAAAGACACATTAAAAATCAAAACCAAAGAATATTTTAATACTTTCAAATAAGCATAGAAAATAATTAAACAATTTAGTGAAGTGAGTTTTTTTAAAATCCTCAAATGAGAGAATCGTTTATCAATACCTCAGTCAAGGTGTGTCTGACCTTAGGCTTAAGCCGATTGAAAATCGAGATTAGTCGATTGCAAAGGATGGCAAAGGAGAAAAAACCCGATAAAATATACTAGAAAATAGTTCAAATATTTTATAAATTTAAAAATTTTCTACTAGTATTTCCATTTTGTATTTGTATAAGGAGGAAACTTGCCGCTTAAACAAAAAGACTTTCTCAGAGACTGCATCATAAGATCAAACTCCTATGAATATTTTGTTTAATGTTTTGATGTCTAAAGTCATTTTCAACCATGCAGACAAAGTAAATGTTGCTTTGGAGAATAGCTTTCTATTCCAAAGTTTTAGCTTTCTATTCACAAGACTTTTGAATCCCATAGGGACACTTGTCTCTCAAAGAAGGTGATGTAAGGAAACAAAAGAGACAACAAAGTTATTTTACAAAGACCCTTGCTATGTGGCGCTTATCCAGCCAAAGAATCCAAGGGCTTCAGTGTTGCAACAACCTTGCATAATGAACCCTATGGCCTTCCACATGCCAAAAAGATGCAATTTTCTGGTCGTTGATGTAGAGGTTGTTGATGGTGGAGACATGTTCTCTTTTGTTGAAAAGAAAGGTTTTATAAAGATTATATCTTTCTTTTAGAATATAAACGAATCTTTCCTTCATTGTTTTGTGTTCCCTTCTTTTGATCCTCACTTGATTTCCTTGTTTTCTTCTTTAAGAAAAGTTTTATAAAGATTACATCTTCTTTTTATAAGTATATTCTTCTATACTTTTTATAATGCAGCTTAGATTTTTCAAGGAAGGAGAGACTCTCCATGTGTCACTCAATGCTTCACTTAAGAGAAAACCTCTCTAAAATGCAAAAGGGAGAGTAAGATTGTAAGAAACAACAAGCAGCTTTTCAGGTTTTGTCAGGATGTAAAATCAAAAGAATTTCTTTTTCTTTAGTAGTAGAAAGTGCTTTAGTCATAGAAAGTCAAATACTTTCTACTCTATAAAGAATAAATGTATTGGTTAAAATGCACATAACACAAAAGAGATAAATTTAGTGGAGATTTTATTATTTAATGAGAATTTAATTTTTTAAGATATATTTGATTTTTTTCTTTTCAAGAGGGTTTTTTCAAACCAATATTGATCTATATAAATTTTTAGTATTTTTATTTCTTTAAAAAGATTGAAAAAAAAACAAGCTTGTGTGGTGTCGACTTGGGGTAGTTTCACTTTGAGAACATACATGCAAATGAAGGAGTAGTTATCCATGTTATTGACCATGAGAGTGTGTGTGTGTGTGTGTGTGTGTGAGAGAGAGAGAGAGAGAGAGAGAGAGAGAGAGAGTCGCATTGCATGTGTGTGTGTGTGTACGTGCACGTGCCCATGAGCGAGAGAGAGAGAGAGAGAGAGAGAGAGAGAGAGAGAGAGAGAGAGAGAGAGAGAGATTTTCCTTTCGAGCTCATAGGGCTCCGTCTCACCAAGGACACCCTTCAAGCCCTTCAAATTTCTCGGGGGAGTCACTTAATATTTAAGCGACTATCACGTGAGTACAGCAGAAGGGGTTATTTAATTTTTTTCTCACATTTTCACATACAAAAAGATATCATAAAATGTAATTGAATATTTTTTTTATAGACTGAATTATTTGTCAAAAATTTGCAGATAAAGAGTTTAAAAATAGTCCTTGAACGCACGTGATATACAAAATTTATATTTACTGATACACCAAGTTAAATTTCCAAGATAATATGGTTTTTTTAGAGTAATAGTGTATTTTCAAAAGGGTAGCTAACATTTTTTACCCATAGAAAATAAATAAAATGCCCAACAAAAGTCAACCCTCTCATTGGCACCCCAAATAGAGAGCGAGATTGTTCAGTTAACGTATCTTTTATCAGTTCTTGGATATTTTGTCCTTTTTGTTTTTAAGAATTAAACCGTGGAAAATGCTTAAAAAACAATAAATTCTCTAAATTTTGATAGGCAAAGGTGCCTATCAAAATTCAACCTCACACACACACACACACACACACACACACACACACACACACACATAGAGAAAAATGTTTGAGCGTCAAACGAATGACGTATTAAGCAGAAGGGAGAAGAGGAGAAAGAGAGAATAAAATGTTTAAGTGTGTAAGAACAATCTAAAAAGACGCTAAAGTTACACAACAAGTCTTTAACACTTGAATATCTATGGAAAGGAAGGGGAGAGAGAGACAGAGAGAGAGAGAGAGAGAGAGAGAGAGAGAGAGAGAGAGAGAGAGAGAGAGAGGAAGAAGAAGAAGAAAATTTTTAATCCCATAGGAACAATCCCAGAAGATATATATGGAAACTTGGGTGAGAATAAAGTTATTTTTGTTTCATCTTCTAACTCTCTCTCTCTCTCTCTCAAGCAAATAGGGATGCGTGACCTATGAGACCGAGTTACAATTGAAAATATGCTTTTGGAATTGTAATGGATACCCATGGAATGCGGGGGTTGGCATTGATGAACTAACAAGGAAAGCAGATGTTGTACTTCTTGTTGAAACTTGGGAGCATGATACACAAAGGATTAACAGCTTGGAGGATTACAATGTACATTCATTGATGTGGTCAAAGAATCTCAAGCAATGAAGAGGACAAGGAGGGTTAGCATGTATGGTTAAGAAAGGATTGGAAGATTTTGTATCAATTGTGAAAGATGACAAGTACAAACGTTATGTATGGCTGAAAATTATGACACCAAAAAGAGCACCCATTTTTGTAGCCGGTTGCTACATTCCTCATCATGATTCTCCCTTTTATGCTTGCATGGATAGAGATCAACCATTTTTTGATTTGGAAGAGGACATTGCTTATTTCAAAGGTGAAGGTGATGTTATTATATTTGGGGATATGAATGCTTGCACAAAAACATTGCAACATGATACTCAACAATTTGATATGCCATACATTTCAAGGGAGTTGGAGGAAGTTCACTTGTATGATCGTACTTCAATGGATGAGAAAGAGCCGGATCACTATGGAAAGTTACTTTTACACATGTGTAATAGCACGGGTATGCTCATTGCCAATGGTGTATCTTTGTGGAGTGGAACCAATGGATTTACATGTAGGAGACATAATGGGGATAGTGTGATTGACTATATGCTACTCTTTGAAGCCATCATGTATCGCATAAAGAGTTTTATGTTTGGTCAATGGACCCCGGAATCCGACCATCGCACCTTATGTATTGACCTTTCATGTGGAGAAGCAACTAAGCATGATAATCTCAACCAAAGGAAAGAGAAGTTATCACTATGTATGGATTTCAAACGGGCACCAATGTACATTGAAATGGTTGAGCAAAAATTATGGATGACAAAGCTTCAATGTGATGCACCATTGGAAACTAAATGGGAAGCTTTCAAGAAAGCTATTTGTTCTTGTGCGGAAGAATGCTTTGCCATAAAGCATCTCCATGGTATCAACAAAGATAGATCACGCAAAAGGTGGTTTGATAAAGAATGTCAAGATGCTCGAAAGTCCTTGATAAAGCTTGATGCAACTATGGACAAAGACAACTATCAAAGTCATTTGCATACATACAAGGCATTGATTCAAAAGAAGAGAAGAAGATGGGAAGTAATGCAACAAGAATTTCAAGTCCAAGAAAAGGCAAATGCATGTGGAAGATTTTGGAGAAGCTTGAGAGGCAAGCGGGTTGAGAATTTTGGTAACTTGAGTCTAGTGGATATGTACACACATTGTAGGCAATTATATGAGCAAGCAAACACTGAAAAAATGCCATTTTATGGTTCACTCCCATGTATGCCATCTTTTTTTACTATTGAGGATGTATGCGGTGGGCTTGAGTTGGCCACTCGCAAAGCGGGAGATCTTCAAGGTATCAAGCCAGAGATGATCAAATGGACGGGAGATTTTACTCATGAGTGGATGTGTGATATGTTCAACCTTGCACTTCAACATGGTATGCCTTATGATTGGAGTACTAATTGGGTTAAGCCTTTGCATAAAGGAGGGGATGCAAAGAATGTAAGCAATTACTGGACTATAATGATTGGGTCTCTTATGGAAAAGTTGTTTGGGTGCATAATGGAGATGAAATTGAGTGATTGGGCTGAAGAGAATGACAAGCGTGCAAAGGGACAAGCGGGTTTTCGTCGATGCCATAGCACCATTGATCATCTTGTCACTCTTCGTGTTCTCATGGAGGAAAGTCGGTTGAAAGGCAAGCGATTGTATTGTTGTTTTGTGGACTTTAAGAAAGCCTTTGATATGATTCCACGTAACAATTTGTGGAGAAGGATGGAAGAACTCCAAGTGCCAAGTGAGTTTATGCTTGCGGTTTCTCGAATCTATGAGAAGGTGATTTGTCAATTGCGCATGGGAAGAGAAATTTCAAAAATTTTTGTAAGCACTATTGGGGTTAAACAAGGATGTCCATTGTCACCAACTCTCTTTGGTCTATGCATCGATTAATTGGAACAAATGGTACTTGACTTTATGCAAGAAGAAGGCATTGAAGAGGTCACTATTTGCAATGCGGTAATCATGCTTTTGTTGTATGCGGATGATGTAGTGCTTCTAGCACACACTTTAGAAGATGCACAAAAGCTTATTGTTGTCCTTGAGAACTTTTGCTTGCATAGTAGGCTGATTGTAAATGAATCCAAAACAAAGGTTATGCTTGTGAAAACCAACCATAAGGAGAAGCCATGCATTGTGTACAACAACGAGACACTTGAAGTTGTTGAGAGCTTTAAGTACCTTGGCCTTGAGGTTCCATCCAATCACAAGTGGCATGAATGTGCTATTCGTCGTTTGGAAGCGGGAAAGAGAGCATATTATGCATTTGAGAACATGTGTAATGCGGGAAACATCAAGTGTTGGGTTCTTAAGAAGTATCTTTTTGATGCATTGGTGACACCGGTTCTTCTTTATGGAGTTGAAGTGTGGGGCGGGAGCATCTCAAAGTCTACTTGGAAAGAGTTTGAGAATGTCCAAAAGCGTTTTCTTACAAACTTTCTCCAAGTTAAGACACAAACACCATATATGCTCCTACTTCTTGAGTCGGGATCTCTTCCAATTGAGGTTATGGGCATGGAAAGGGTTGTGGAGTACATGATAAAGATGCGTCAAAACCCCTCACATCGACTTCCTACAATTGCATGGGAAGCAAGCAAAAAAGTTCAAAAGACGCATAAAAGCAAGATCTTGAGCACGGGATGGATGCAAGACATAAAGAAGTGGTTTAGGAGATGGGATGCATTACACTTGCTACATGATGCTTCAATTGACTCTCAAGTGAATGAAGCTTTTCTACAATGCCAATGTATTACGGATTGGGAGAAATCCGGTGGGTCACGCTTCATACATTACACCACCTATATTGCCCCCAACTACAAAACCATGTTCTTCGCTGAGAGAGGAAACCGTACTCACACTTACATGCTTGAGCCTATTCCCTTCTCCGCGATACGCACTATCGCAGCAATTCGGCTTAGCTCCCATTTCCTTCGATGCGAGATAGGGCGTTGGGGCAATGGAGAAGAGTCAAATCGATTGTGCACATTATGCTCACTGCAAGTTCGAGAGTCTGAGTACCACACACTACTAGAGTGCTCAGATTTTGATCACATCCGAACTTGCTTCTCTCACATTTTCAGCCATAACTTAGACCTACACACTTTCCTCTCCCAGCCAAAGTGTGGGCTCTCCATTGCGACTCTCATCACTACAATTTTGGAGCATCGAGAGTCACTCATCAGCCATACACATACTACGTCACATGTAACTTTGGTCCCATAAGTCATATTTGACCTCCGAGGACGATAATAAAATCTATCTATCTATCTATCTCACACACACACACACACACACACACACACACACACACACACACACACACACACACACAAACACACACACACACACGTTTTGAAAAAAGAAGAATTTAAAATGTTGTAGGAGTGATCCAATGAGATCTCAAAGATCTATTCGATGGTCTCAAGTTCAAGACCTTAGAGAGAGAGAGAGAGAGAGAGAGAGAGAGACCAATCATAGCCATCTATACTTTTCTTTACAGAGATTAAGAAAAAGGAGTTTGCTCATCCTTTTCATGCATTGACTTGAGGTCATCACTTCAAGCGCACTGTCAATTTTTCAACTACTATACCAAGATGGCAAGTCATATGTGTATGCATACATGAGCTCCATGCACACTGCTATGCATCTAATATATGGGTGTGTGTGTGTGTGTATGTGTGTGAGACAGAGAGAGAGAGAGAGAGGGGGGGGGGGGGGGGGGGGGGGTGTTTGGGGGGGTGTGGGGGGGACGAAGGGAGCATAAAAGTTTTGAATGTCATAGTTATTGTACTATAACAACAACAAGAGGCTTCAAGACCTATGTGACAAATCTTCGATATAAGAATATATATATGTACACACACACACACACACATACACACACACACACACACACACACACACACACACACACACACACACACACTTGGTCACAACATCTGACCTGGATAGCATCTATGGGGCTCGGATAATGGTCTGAATCACTATTTCTGGCCACAATATATGACTTTCAACTTGTTGCACTGAAACTGTTTTTGAGTTGTGGCTTTAGGGGATTTTACCTTATGCTTTACATGTTAAAATAATGCCTTAGGGCTGTGGTTTCTCTAGCACCTCATCTGGAGGGAGTTGTTGACTATACTCTGAATCACTGTATCATCCAATTTTCTGAGCTCGAGTGGTTAAATTGAGTTGCTGCCTTGTTGTTAGCGGTTGGACACACCCAACGGAGGATGATTGCCGGGCGGGATACTAATTTCCTTTGTAATTATTCCTTAATTGAGAAGAAACCGTCATTTCACCTTTGTAAATAGTGGGGCTTGCAGAAGCTTCCAAATTGTATCCCATTTTTGACATTTAGACTTAGTAAATGGTTAAATTGGAACATTAGGGTTTGAGATTGTAAGGTATTTATACCACTTTTGACCTTAATGCAAAAAACCCTTTGTCATTTTTATAAGTTTTTGTTTGTGTGAGTTGAGCGTATTCTGTGTACGAGAGAGAGTGAGAGTTTTATCTTGATGCTACACGCGCACTGGTGGTCGGAATCGAGTGCGGAGAAGTGCAGCATGTTGCCCCCGAAGATAGCTACGCCCCAACACCTACATTGCAGGTGTACGGCCCAGCTTTGCGAGATCGACCCACGAGCTATATCTGGTGATTCTACGTGATTTTGCACCGAGTTTTGGTTCATGGACCTTAGGGAGAGCCACCTATTGATGTTAATAGGATTTCCCTCAAGTTTCGTAGCGTTTCGAGAATGTTTGATGGGTATTTGGCTCTTGAAAGTGTTGTAGGAAATCTCCTCTTGTGTACTCTTGAAGGCTATAGCTTAGACATTGGGTAGAGACCTCTGTAGGAAGTAGTCAATAGTCGGTCGAGTGTAGGTTGACACCCTATGCTTCCTTCTATGTGCCTGCGGGTCGAGCTTTGTCCTTAGCTCAAAAATCTTGTTAGGTGAGTTCTCGATGTGCTGACGTCCGTCGCGGCGTATCCACCAACGTTGGCGTGGCCCGCCTTTGCAAGATCGACCCGCGAGCTATATCTGGTGATTCGGTGAGCATACATTGTCCGTTTTTGCATTTCAGCATATCCACACGTTCGCAATGAGTAGAGCCACACATTAGGCACTTTAGTTTTCAAAAACGTTGACTTGTAAATTTTGACCAGACATCCTACGTGATTTTGCACCGGGTGTTTAGGGTTGGAGTTTTGGTTCATGGACCTTAGGGAGAGCGACCTATTGGTGTTAATAGGATTTCCCTCAGGTTTTGTAGCGTTTCGAGAACGTTTGATGGGTATTTGGAAAGGGTTGTAGGAAATCTCCTCTTGTGTACTCTTGAAGGCTGTACCTCTTAGACATTGGGTAGAGACCTCTGTAGGAAGTAGTCAATAGTCGGTCGAGTGTAGGTTCTTGCTTCCATGCGCCTGTGTATTGAGCTTCGTCCTTAGCTGACAAATCTTGCTAGTAAGTTCTCGCTGTTGTCGTGGCGTATCCGCCAACATTGGCGCCACTGCCGGGGATGAAAACCCTAGGTAGGTGACCAAGACTAGTCCTTGAAGATAGGGATTCTCTAGCTTGACAGAGTCTTATTTTACATTTAGATAGGATCAGAGGGTGGTGGACTCTCTAGGTCTTAGGAGGAGTCTAGGGAGCATGTGTCTGGCCTAGATCCTTCGACTTAGGTAGTTTTAGGTATTAGTTAAGTTGTGGTGTAGAGAGTAGGAGTTGGAGTGGTAGAGGCAACTCGGGGGAGGCCAGGAAGCAACTGAGACACCAAAATCACCATCTCACATGATGAGTAGGAGTAGGGTAAGTAGGACATCATGATTTATGATCTGGAGCACTTCATGCAGGTTATATTTGCTGTTAGGCTCATCAAAGAGCTGTAAAAGACGGAAAAGAGTGTTTAGAAGCTGAATTGAACTTCAAAAGTTTCTGTGAGTAATTTTGAGAGAGTTGCAGAGCATAGGGAGTACTTCTGTCAGAAAAAAATTTAAATTTTAAGACAGTAGACATCCTACGCGTAGGATGTCTCTAGGGGGGTTTTAGCAGTGAATTTGGGAAAACTGAGGCCACCTGTGTGTTCAGAGGGTGGGTTTCACCCTAGTAACATATAGACTTGAGTGTTTTTCCCTTATTGGATTGCCCAAAAGCTAAAAGGCGGACTCAGAAAACGTAAAAGTTCGAAAAATGTATAAATTGAGAGAAATTTGCATATTTTTGCACTTATAAGGCATATTGGCACTTTCTGAGAGCATAGGGAAGGCAGAGTAGCACTTTAGTCTGAGAAAAGGAGAAGTAGACATCCTACGCGTAGGATGTCTCCAGGGTGTTCTGATGAGAATTTTGAAAATTTGAGTTGACTAGTGTGTTTAGAAGGTAGCAATTACCCTATTTTCACATGGAAGGGGGAACTTGACCATATCTTGACAGGAAAAGGCCAAAAGATGGAAATTGCCAGACATCTTACCCAAATTGGGCCCAAGGCTTTATTTTAAGACCAAAACCATAGGATGTCTTCATGAGCATGATCTACATGATTTATTGAGTGCATGAGAAAGGTTTCATCTAAATTGGGTGAGAAAATTGGGCTTTGAGTAGACAGGAGCATTTTTGACTGAAAAAAGGCTAGAATAGCTAAATTTGGGGTCTTTTGAAATCCAAACTAAAATCTAAGCATAGCATTGGGTTGCTGACATCAAGAGGAAGCTGTGGCTCAAGTTTGGAGTGAAACAGAGCACTTAAACATCCTACGCATAGGATGTGTTCACAATGATTTAGCACTCCAAATCCAATTGTGAGCATACCAGAGTGATTAGCACCTTAAGTGGTGTCTGTGGTTTGAATTTGGAGCAATTTTGAGCAGTTATACATGCTACGTGTAGGATGTCTACTGCATGATATTGAAGTCAAAATTTGATTGTAGGCATAGCAGGGTGTTGTATAACCTTAGGCAAACCTCCTAGTCAATTTTGGTCCAAATTGGAGTTGATTTGACTGGTCAGATTAACATCAGGCTGCTGGAACAGATTTCTGATCAGTTGACCAGCTTATAGGTGTCCAAATCAAAAAGTGAGAACAGTTGTGGACTCAGCACATCAAGGAGAATCTATAGTGCTAATTTCATCCAAAACAGAGCAGGTAGACATACTACGCATAGGATGTCTACAGGGTCTTATTGAAGTCAAAATTTGACTGTGGACATAGAGTGATGTTCCAATTGACTTAAGAGTTCCAGAACTTCTTTCAGAAGTGAAATTGGACCTTGTTTGACCTTTTGACGGAGCAAAGATGGAATTAAGACTTTCCCTCTAGATTGACAAACACTCGAGTAAAGTACAGTTCCAGATTAGCAGATCTAATCAAGAACATCCGAAGTGTATAGAGTACAGTAGTGGTTGAGGTTAATCCTCCAGTTATACCAATCATTACTAAGACCACCTCTGGCGGTTAAATGCTTTGATTCGATTGCCGAAATTAAACGCTTGTGTACATGTATATTCAGCAGCAAGGCAAGAAGTTGTACGAAAACTGATCCCTTGCCAGGTGAGTGGTTGGATTTGTTATAAATTGCATTGCTAAGTTTGACGAATTTAAGATCAGGAAGACACATTCCTAGAGACCAAAAAGTAGCAGGTGATCATGGTAGCTTAGTGTCCACTGAGGAGAGTGTAACTCAGGCAAGGCTAGATCCATTAGCACCGATCATTGAGGAGGGTAGTGATACTGACACTTCATCAGATAAGTCCTTCTTCATGATGGGTAGTCAACAGCCAGGAGGTTTCTCCGGTGAAGGACCAATACTAGGAGGAAGTACCTCCCAAAACCCATTGAACGATGCCAAGTTCACTATAATCTTCTTAGGAGGAACAAACTCTAGGAGAGACCTAGTTTATTCTGACTATCAGGGACGCAAGTGTATTCGTATAGAAGAAAGACCTTCTCAGAGACTGGAGATAATTCGAGTCTATGATGATGGAGATAGATTCCGAGACGAAAAGGGGAACCACTATCTGATAGTTAGTAACCCTGAGGATTACAACAGATATGGAGATAATGTGGCAAAAGGAAAAATGATCTCAGAGGCTCAAGAGTGCCTCCAAAAATTGATCGACCTGGAGCTCTTTTTATGTATGATAAAAAAACAACCAGGGTCTCTACCTATAATGAGAATGTGGGAATTTACAAGCATGAGAGCGAGGGAGTAGTCTTTTGATGCAAAGAACCGTACCCAAATGAATTAAGCAAAGACAAGGTTCTTTACTTATTCTCTTGTGAAATTGCTATGGGGAAGGATATCATTTTTGTTGACAGATACGGGCGAAATACAAACGAATTCTCCTAGAGGAGGTAGAAAAGGCGACAGTTCCAGAAACATCAACATATGCCCTTGAAGAAGTACCAAGGTCCACCTATACCCCTAGCAAGTCAACAAATCCATTTTCAGAAGAGTACGAGACAACATCACATTCTAACCGACAACAGACGTTCGACTACCAGAACCAACAAGCAACCCAACCATCATTGCAGGCATGGCTTCAACAAAGTGCGACATTAGAACAAGACCGAAATAGAGATGGTTATCCAGCTGCACGAGGGCTAAGAGATTTACAAGAACCACCACTCTATTCACAGTATCAAGGCGAGAGTAAGCCAAAAACTCAAGAGTCGACAGAGCCTGGAAGACAACCCATAGAATGAGTTTGAAGAGATGAACCACCTCTTGCAGGAACCATCAGAAATTATGGCTTAGGGGCACCTCTGGGAGAGGAACCCTCCCACTACTGAGGACTAGAGGAGGTATATCAAGTAGGATGAGGAGAACCAATGATGAGATTTGTAGACCATTGTAGAATTAGACCTTCTCAGGTGCAAAAATAGGTAAACAAGAAATACACGAAAAACAGAGATCCTAGGGATCATGTAGCAGCCTTTGTGCGTGTAATTAGAGCTGAAGAAGTGTTGGACTTCCCTACTCAATTTGCAGGGTTTGGACTTACCCTAGAAGAGGATGCCGCTACTTGGTTTGACTCTGTGTAGCGTAGAGACTTTGAGTCTATGGAGGAGGTTTTTGACGAGTTTATTGAGGAATTCTCACAAAGGGGGATAGCTCATAATACAGTCTCACAAATCCATAAATTCAAACAGAAAGAAGGGGAATCTATGCAAAAGGCAGCCCTACAACTAAAAAGATATGTGAAGTTCTGCCTTGTGGAAGAACTGCCAACTCAGTCCAGACTTATGCTTATATTTATTCAAGGACTAAGGAACATAGATCTCTAGAAGGACTTACATATGAAGAGGAGCACGACGTTAAATGAGTTAGCTAAGGAGGCTCTTTACCTTGTAGACAATTGTGCGGTCTACAAGGAGGGTGAATTCAAGGATCTTGATGATGGTTCATCCTCACAACAAAGTGGAAGCAAGTTCGCTAAGACAGCACCGAAAGGAGAAGTAGCTGTAAGCCAGGAGCAGCTTGTAGAGGAAGTGTTAAAAAAAATTAATATGTATGCCAAGCCTCAAGCTAAACAGCTGAAGTGGTGTGCTATTGAACAAAAATGGACAAACCATGTGACGGAGGAATGTTATTATAACAAGGGATATGTAAGAGAGCAACCATATGCTCCCCAAGCTCAGGTAGCATCTCCTCAACTTCCACCAATGCCTAGGTATCAAGCAGGCAACCTACCAGGGCCGGTAGGTGTTGAATGACCACAACCAATATTGGGGCAACAACCACCCCTACCAGGATTACGACCAGTCGGCATAAGATACACACCAATGGTGAATGAACCAGAAGAGAAGGCTTTGGTACCTATGCATGCATATTACGAAGATTCCAATGGATATGCAGCAAATCCTATCTATTATCCATCGGAAGAACCCACAACGCTAGAACCTTGGAGCATGATTGGAAGTACAAGACCACCAACAGCTGCACAGGCAGCAGGAGAAGGAAGATACAGCTTGGATGAACGATCACTGTTGTTCATAGCCAACGGAGGCATGGGCGGGCAGAGGCATGCATACCAACAAAGAGGAGCTCAAGGAGCACCTCAAGAGCCTAAGGGACCCTGCTACAAGTGTGGCGGAGACCATTGGCTAAGGGATTGTCCTCACGATGAAATCATTAGAGTCAACGCGTATTGCATCGAGTGTGGAATTACTCACTTGATTCCTGATTGCCCTAAGAACCCGAGAAAAGGAGCAAAAACTACTTTGAACATGCTGGAAGCAGTGCTTTCCAGCGGAGGGTCAGAAAACGAGACAGTAATACCTATTAAGGCAGTGACACGAGCACAAGCTCAACGAATGACAAACAAACCCATAATTGAAGAGCCAACGACCAATGCCCCAAGTGTAGAAATGAAAAATCAGAGAAGCACTTGGAAAGCTAGAAAGGCGCGTATGAAAGCCAGGAGAGAACGAGAGCAAATGGCTCTATCCGAGGAGTTAAAACACACAAAGGATATATTAGAGCAGTTAGAGGATCTAACTAGTTTAAGCTCACACACTGCAGCAACATAGGGCCCAAGGAAGTAAAAGAACCCACAAGTGCAGGATCAGGAGGATTAGGGCTGGTAGGAAAAGTAAATGAGCAGTTAGATGCACTTTTAAAATCATACGAAGCCAGACTAAAAAACAACCAAACCCAAGAGCAAAGATGGATGACTTATCCATATGCAGAAATAGAAAAATAGAGGTTGGAAATGTATCGAAAGATGATTGAAACAGCCCAATCCTTGATAGAAAGACCGCTTGGTAAACCTGCAAGTTGGCACGAGGTACGAGCACCAATCCCTATCAAACCAACTCTAGAGAAACAAGTAGACATGAAGGAGTGACTCACGGCTGCCTCTGAGTCTAGGAGAGAACCTACCATATGCCAAATACAATAGATGAGACAATTGATGGTTTCCAGCCTAAAACATTAGTAGAAATGGGTAAGGATTATAACAGTCTAGATGACCTGTGGAAGAAAATCCGGGAAGCAAATGAAGCTAACAGGGTGAACCATCAAATAAATAGCATGAGAAAGGAGGAAAGTGAGATTTTACCTCTCATTGAAGAGTTTGAAGCAAGTTCACAAATGAACTTTGATATGCATTCACAAAGGGGAGACAAGGGTTCAATTAGTTCGGGGCACAACCAACCAGACTCGCTAAAAACTCTACCCTCCTACCTAGGGGAGTATGAAGCTAAGTCTGAGGTGAGAGAAATCCCATCTCAAAGACTTTCTTCCAATAGAGTGATGGATTCACAAGGGTTGATTGAGTTATTGTCCACACCTGTGGCATGCACAATCACGTTAGCCGAACTCCTGAGGTTACGACCAAACATGTGGACCACCATAGGCAAATGCTTAGAAAAATTTGGAGTAAAAGACCCTGCCTCGAAGTTTCAAGAAGGGATCAAAGAATTGGACAAGCATCAACTAAACACTAGGCCAGTACCTTTAAACAAGGTTGGAGAATATTGAGAGGGAGAAGATGGAAATACCACACTACCAGTAAAATTCCAAGGAGTAGTTTTCAAAGCTATTCTTGATAGTGGAGCGGGAGTCGCTATCGCCACCAAAGAAATCTGGAACAAATGGGGAAAACCGGATTTAAGAGCTACCAGAATGAAATTGCAACTGGCAGATGGGTTCATGGAAAAGCCTCTAGGACTTTTATTTAAAGTAATTGTCACCTCTTGCGGAATCGAGTATGAGCATACAATTGCAATAGTTGATTTTGACAAAAAGAACAATTACCAGATCATCTTGGGAAGACCATTCATGAGACAATTAAAGGTGGTCCAGGATTGGGTTACGACCACATATACCTCAGACGTGGGGAGACTACAACCAAAATATACCTAAAAGACCATAGTTACAAGGATGTGAACCAGACACTAGTGGAAGAGTTTGATTCATCTACATTGGCAGGGTCCGAACTCCCAGCATGGTTAGGGCAGAAAAAAGAGCTATGGATGTGCAGAGCTTCACATTGTGGGATCTTAAAAAGAGAGGAATGCATCTTAGAAAGAGCTATTGAGGACAACCATTACATTCTGGAACCTTTTTCCGAAGATGCCTTAGAACCTCTGGAATGGGAACACATACTAGCAACATTGGATGTCTGTACCATTACAGATAGCCCAAGGATAAAATTTTGCGATAAGGATGGCTATGATGTGCTACCCTATTACATGGTAAGCCTTATACCAGCAGGAGATGAGAATGTAAACTCACCAGAACAAGAAGAGTTTTATGACTCCTATGAGCATCTAGAATTAAGTAACGATGCAGATAACGAGTGTTAAGACAGGTCAAGCGAGAGTAGGGAAACAATTGCAAATATCAAATTTTATGATTTTGCAAATCAACATCCTAGAAGTCAGGAACGCTATAGAAAAAAAAGAGCAGAAAACAAAATTAAAGAGAACTTGATGCCCAAGATAAAAGATAAAAATGACTATCTAATGCTTGTCAAGGCAGAGGATTGTGTAAAAGACCAAATATCAGGAAGATTCTCAAGAGTTCGAAGGGAAAGGACACATGAGGAAATAAAACAAGCACGGAAGACTAAAACAGAAACAAAAACAAGAAAATCTCAACAATCAAAACAGAAAAAGACAAAAGATCCACAGTGGACCAAAATGGAGCGTAAAAAGAAATACCAAGAACTAAAACAGTCATTACGAGAGGTATGGACCACTAAGGAAGAAAGTGACGGTAAGGAGGATTCAAAAAAAGGAAACATGAATGTACCATCCCACTATTAAAAATTCACCATCCAGGACAGAAAAATCATAATGACACCACCAATAAGGAAAATAATAAACTAAGAATCTTACGATGGGCCGGAAAATGAAAAACAGATAGACCTCGCTGCGCTAGTGAAGAGCCTCAGCCTATCTATATAGCAACCGATTTAGAGCCTGAAGAGGAGGAAAGGCTAACACAACTTCTCAAGAAGTATAAAGATGTGTTTGCTAAATTCATCTATGAAATCGAGCATACAGATTGGGTGTCACCCATTGTGGTTGTCCCCAAAAAGAACGGAAAGCTGCGTGTGTGTGTGAACCTCAAAAAAGTGAACGCAGCCACAATAAGGGATAATTATCCCTTGCCGATTCACAGAACATGTGCTTGAGAGGGTGGCTGGAAAACGGGCTTATTCCTTTTTAGATGGGTTTTTGGGGTATAACCAATTGGCGATTGCGATAGAGGATCAACACAAAACAGCATTTGCCACAGAGTGAGAAATATATGCGTATCGAGTTATGCCTTTTGGACTAACCAATGCCCTAGCTACCTTCCAAAGGTTAATGACTCATGCGTTCAAAGAATACATGAGAATATTCTTAGAAATATATATGGATGATCTCTGTGTCCACTCTCTTATACAAGAAGAACATATTGACCATTTACAAAAGGTATTTGAAAAGTGCAGAACATATCGAATTTGTCTCAACCCGGAAAAGTGCATTTTTATGGTAAGGCAAGGCCGCATCTTAGGACATATTGTGTCAAGAAATGGCATAACCACTGACCTAGACAAAATTAGAGTCATAGTAGACTTGCCCAGGCCTACTAATGCCAAACACGTACAATCATTCATGGGACACTGCGGATATTATCGAAGATTCATATATATGTATGCGGTCATTACACAACCTCTATATTGCTTATTAGTCAGTTTCGACTGGACTGAGGAGTGTGAAACTTCATTCCAAAAGCAGGAAAACCTTGTATCAGTACTTGTACTAAAAGCACCAGATTGGGAAAAGATATTCCATGTTCACATTGATGCCTCTGCATACGCAATTGGGAGTATTATGGCTCAACCTGGATACGGAACAATAGATTTCCCAGTTTGTTATGCGAGCCGATAGCTAAATAGTGCAGAAAAGAACTACACCACCATTGAAAGAGAGGGATTAGGAATGCTTTATGCTGTAAAGAAATTTTGGCATTACTTGCTTGCAAACAAATTTGTGTTCTTCACAGATCATCAAGATCTTTTGTATCTAGTAAATAAACCATGAAATACTGGGAGAATTGTACGCTGGTTTATTATATTGCTAGAGTTTGACTTCACAGTGGTAGTAAAAAAGGTTAAAACTCATCTACGAGCGGATCATCTTTCAAGGCTACAAAACGGGGAAGCTCTTGAAGGAGTAGATGATGACAAACCTGATGCTTATCTTTTCAATATTGAAATGATACCCAAATGGTCTCAGGAAATTGTTAGCATTCTTTCCTTTGGAGGTAGATTTGATAACAAGGAGGACAGATCCAAACAACAAACATTTCGACAAACAAAAAAATTTCAGTTGATGGCAAGACGACTGTACCATCTAGGCTCGGACCAAATTCTACGATTATGTATAAACCAGAGGAATTCGAGTGTTATCTTGAAGAAGCACACATCCAAGATTGTGCATTTCATTGTTCAACAATGAAAATGCACCAACGATTGAAACACTTAGGAGTTTATTGGCCAACTATGTATGCTGACACACATGCTTATGTTAACAATTGTACTATATGTAGTGCCAAACGACCGTTGGATCACGCGACATTGTTTCAGGTAACCATTGCACTTGCATGGAATCCATATATCATTGATTTCTTAACAACAAGGACATTTCCTGAAAACATAACAAAAGCGCGAAAAAGGGCTATAGAGTTGGAGGCTCGAGACTTTAATTTAATTGGAAATCAACTCTACAAAAGAAGAAAGAACAATGAACTTAGAATCTGTGCAAGTGAAAGTGAATACGTGCTGATTCTCGAACACACACATGGAGGAATTAGTGGAGGCCATTTTTCAGGCGATAAGACGGAAAAAATTATCTTAACCGCAGGAATATGGTGGCCTACATTGCACATGGATGCCGAGGAGTTTCTAAAGCATTGTGACACATGTCAGCGCACTAAGGTGCCGATAAAGAGAGATGTGATGCCACTACGGCCAATGATGGGAGCACGGGCATTTGCAAAATGGGAAATTGATTTTGTGGGACCTATTTCACCCCCTGCATATCGCACCCATACCCAATATATCATTGTGGCTACGGACTATCTCGCAAAATGGGTTGAAGCCAAAGCAACACAAAAATCACACGCAAGAACCACTGCACAATTTTTGTATGAGAATGTCTTTGTACAATACAGATTACCAATAGAAATTGTCAGTGATCAAGGGACAAATTTTCTTAATGAAGTCATTGAATACCTGTTGGAGGAATTCATGGTCATACACAGGAAATCTGCTCCATATCATCAACAGGCAAATGGACAAGCTGAGGCCACAAATAAAACACTATGCACTGTTTTGACTAAAATTGTATCAGAGTCAAGGACAGACTGGGATGAGCAATTACACTCGACACTATGGGCATACAAGGTAGCTTACAAAACATCAATCGGAGCCACACCATACAACATGCTGTTTGGTCTACACGCTATATTACCCATAGAGTTTTTGATTCCAACTCTACGAGTAGCGAAACGCTTAGAATGGATAGGGCATGAGCTCTCTTCAAGAATAGATGATCTTGAAAAGCTAGATGAACTTCGACTGAGAGCTGTAGCTTCGATCTATGCTAAAAAGAGAAGACAAAAAGAGTTTTTTAACAAGCATGTGTGTACGAAAGAGTTCAAAACAGGTGATTATGTACTTGTTTATACTTTGAAGCAACATGCCAAAAAACTTAAAAAGCGAGGAATGGGACCCTTTGTGATTAGTGACTTATCACAAAGTGGAACTGTCAAACTTGTTACATTGGCAGGAGAAGAAATGCCAAATTGGATTAGTGGGTGTCGGTTAAAAAAGTATCATTTACCACTGATATGCTTCAACAAATCCATCAAGAAAAACAATGGATGAAGGAGAAATAGAGGGTACGAGAAGAAGCACAAGCAGAAGCAAAAGAATGCATTGCAAAAAGAAGGCTTCTACGACAACAACAACAAAGTGGATCACCGTTGCGAATAAATGCTATTCGATTAACAAATTTTGATGGAAACACAGTGGAACCAATAATTGCAGTCAAAGTGGGTAGCAATCAAGTTGAATCGACGACATTGCTTGATTCCGAAGCTCAAGCAAATTTGATCTCTGACAAATTATATAAACAGCTCAAGCTTGAGGAACAACTCCATCCTACTCAACAAGTGCTGAAAAGTAGTACATCACATTCGCTAGGAACATTGGGCTGGACAATATTGCATGTACAAATACATCAATATGTTTATCCCTATAAGTTTTATGTGGTTGAGGATGCGAGCATACTACACCCCATGTTGTTGGGACAACCTTGGCAGAAAGAGTATAATGTGCAGATAGATTGGAATTCTGATACAGTCGAAATTCAACATGCACAAGAACAACAGGTGGTAGTCTTTACTCAACCAACCCGGCAGAACTAGATGATAGCATCACCATCACTAGATAAAGAACAAAAAGGATGGGTGCCAATAAAGCACAACACGATACCCATGGAGAACAACCAGGGAACTGCCAACCATGTTCACTACAAAAATAAGACAACACAGACCACAGTGAATAGATCAAGGTTAGCAACACGCGAAAAACAAGTATGGGAACGGAAGGATAGAGGTGACATGGCATACAAACCACAATACAACAACAGAAGTCAACAGAAGAACACAGTTAAATCAACAACCAAGGGAGTAAAAAAGATAACCCGACAGGCTCTAGATATGAGAGGTAGGCTCACCACCTTGAGCTTTTCGCGTATGTTTGATGTTTTATCGTGAAAACTAGTGTAGGGTTCACACAGGAAACGGGCAGTAGAGACCTACAGGTAGAGGTAGCCACCTAACGGCTAACCCAATAGAAATAAGGTTTCATAGGGGGTTTACCCTAGCCTAGGAGACCACTCTTGAATGCACAAAGGCGGCAAAAAACCACGGGAAAAGCCCTAGAGCCCTGCAAGAGGCCACCAAGTGGTAAATCGGTGGAAAGTCGCCCAAATGCTACCAAAACTCATGGGTAGGAGCATCTCGACATGCTCTACAAGGCTATATATCCCACATGGCCATAAGGCGACCCGAAGCGGGATTAAGCTTTAGAAATGGCATCGGACACACAAAGCGTCAACTAGCTCTCACGGACAAACTGGATGTCCGTTTGCCACCAAACTTCACGAGCGGCTTTGCTAGACCATCAACAACCAAGTCCTATGGTGGTAGACCACCACAAGTCATCGACGACATGCAAATGCAACCATGGACGCTTCCAGAGCGACAAATTGCCAAACGGAGCTCCGGTGAAGCCAAAGCCAACAAAAACCATATGGCAAGGTTCCCCAAGGAACCATGAAGCTATGGAGACTAGCATCAAGAAATTTCATAGCCAAAAAGCACTCCAAGAGTCAGAAAACGACTCAGAGGCTCTGAAAGACAAATAGGGAGTTTCTATCTATCTTTTTGACTTTTCTATTGAAATAAGTCTTAAAGGGGACTCAGGGGGGACTAAGGGCATATACTAGTAGCACTTCTCCAAAAGAATTCATCAAGAGACATCCTACGCGTAGGATGTCTCAAGGCCATGTTTGGGCACCCAACTCCATGTCTCACCTCATACACAACTTCTACATAGCTTATACATGCTAGCCATCAAGTTTCATCACATTTGGACAAGAGTTGGCCTCATATGCATCAAAAAACGGAAAGTCAGAGCATAGAGGAAATAAAGGATCATAGACCTACCAAAACTAGTCCAAATCACATGAAACTTGCACAATATACTCATTAGCACATTCCAAGCTAACTGTGGAGTCACATATGAAAAATAGTGAAATAGACATCCTACGCATAGGATGTCTAAATGCCCTATTTGACCTCCAGCTCGTGTTTTTGAGTTCCACATATCTTTATAACATCTTCACAAGCTCATATATAAAATTTCAAGCCAGAACCATCACATTTGGCCCAAAATATCAAAGATGCACTTTTCTGAGCCTAAAAACACTACACATGCTCCTAGCAACACCAATACTTATCCAAATCAAAATCTAAGAACATGGCCATGTTCTACATGCTAAGGGCTACCCACATAACCAAATCAAGTCATTTTGAGAAAGTAGACATCCTATGCGTAGCATGTCTCCAAGGTCATATTGACCTTCTGTGTAGGAATTGACATCATGGGAGTCTTTAACATGATATAAGAAGCTTATATATCAAATTTCAATCCAATTGGATATCATTTGCCCATCCATATAGGACATCCTACCCATTTTGTGAGCCAAAAGCCTAAATCTACTCAAAATTGCACTTTTTGATGTCCAAACCAAATTCCAAGTACATAGCCATGTTGCACAGGACAAGGGCCACAAGCCTGTCAAGTTTCATCAAAATCAGACAAGGTAGACATCCTACGCGTAGGATGTGTACATGCTTATTTTTCAGCCAAAAACCTACTGTGGACACATGCATGGCTTCCCTAGTCCCTTTTAAGTTCTTATTTCAATTTTCAAGTCATTTGGGTAGTTAGAACTCAGTTTCTCAGCTAATCTGTAAAAAATGCTAACTTTGGACTACTGAGTGCAACAAGATCCATGGCAGCCACAAAGTCACCTGCAAGAAGAAGAGGATGTGTATCAAGGACTACTTGGAAGAAGTGGAGCCTTTTGTTATCCCAGAGGGAACCCTGAAGCCCACAAGTACTTGGATTCAAGATGACCTACTAGAAACTAATGATCTGAGAATCTACCAAGGAGTGTTTAAAGATCCGGAGGGAAATGCAGTAGAGCTACCCATGATCCGTCAAGAGCTCAATGAATTTGTCAGGAGCAAGATGGGGGACTACTTGGAGAAACTGGATCTCCACAATTAATTTGAAGCCTTGCCAGCAGGGATTGATGTTAAAAGAGTGTGGGAATTTTTCACCACAATCAAAGAGGACGGCATAGCCAGAGTTACAGATCTGCAAGGCAAGCCTAATACAATGATTGGCATCACAGAGAAGGTGGTGGCAACAACACTTGACCTCTCTAACAAAGGAGATAGTGTGACTGAGAGGTAGGATGACATTAAGGTCTACTTAGAGAAGAAAAATAACTATACATTTGAAGATATTGCAAACCCGAAGGTGGCCATCATGAGCCAAGTATACAATCAGTACTTCCACATGTGTACGAAGCGGCCACAGAAATACAGGATGCCACCTAGAGCTATTGCCACCACTTTCACTTGGGCGATGCAGAAGAGCCGCCTGAGGGAGATAAACTATGCCGCTTACATTCACGACAACCTTGTGAAAATGGGGACAAAAAATCCCACTTATATTGTGCCTGGTGAGTTGATAACGAAAGTCATCTATGGAGCATTGCATGCCAAGGGAAATTGGCCTCTACCTCCCTCCCAAAATGATTGGCTCAAGCTGAAGGAAGACAAAGAAGAAGAGCCTCCTAAGGCTCCAAGGGTAGCCACAAAGTTGAAGCGCCGTTTAGAGACAGTGCCAGAAGAGCCAATGATAGCCGTTTTTTCGGCTCTCTGTAATTGCCATAGTGAGTTATCTCACCCTATCAAATCACTCAAACACTGTGGTTACCCTCACCCTTTCACTGTATATAGGTGCGTGTGAGTTAGGGGACTTTTCCCATATCTCCTTACTGAAATAAAAAACCCTCAATTAGCTAGTCATTGGGCTAGTTGAGCCAAAAAAATAAAAAAAATAAAAAATATAAGTATATTATGGCCCATGCGTATGTAAATATTTCTTTGTATATAGGGCCTAAATAAAATATTTTTTCATAATTATTTTGGTATTTATTTAAATACTTCTACCTAGGTGTGTGTTATTTATGCTCTGTACATTGCCTCACCATTACCACAATTTTTCTTACCATTTTTCATACTCTTTATTCCATATAGAAATATTTTCATGTAAGCTTCTCTTATATTTGGTGTAACTCCACCCCAACAAAAATCCAAAAAAACTAGTTTTATTTATGTGTATATTTTTTCACTATTGTGATTTTTCCCTTCCTACATCTACTTTGTTTTTTTTCTAAAAAATTAGAACAAAAATATTTATCTTTTTATGGTAGCCTCATAATGAGAGAGATTTCTTTTGAGCCCTTTATATTTTTTCCACTTATATTATTTATATTTGACATGTACATATTTTTTAGACCCCTCAATATTTGATTTTCTTAGTTGTACTATTCACTTATATCATGATCTCAACAATATCTTCAATTATAGACCTACCAAATAAGGTCAAGGGTAGGTGGCATGCATACATGCACTATGGAGGGCTCACTCTTGGAGGTATTCAAAAGAATCATCCAAAGAAGGACCCCACAAGGACCTTGTGCAATGGAAAAAAACGGTCGGTTTTACTGAATTTTTAAAGTTCACTTGCTCTCCGAATTTGAAAAGGTGATACAAACAAAAGTTGTAGCTCGTGGGCTGAACTTTTGCCTCAAATTGTTTCATAGTTTTTTGAGCTACGAGCTGTGAGCTATGATTTTATTAGTGGACCCCAGTTTTCCCATGCTATGCAGCCACACTCTCTCTTCCACTTTATTATTTTCCTCTTTCACACACACTTCTCCACTCATCATCCCCACCTCTCTCACCACTCCTCTCTGCACCCTACTCACCTTCTCCGCAACCTTGAAGAATAAGAGAAACCATGGTGAACTCATACCTCGACACACAATTCCATTCCAAAATTGACCACCTAGTCTCATTTTTCCTCCTCCAAATTACCCATATCTATAAAAAAAACCACAAAATTCAGCCTCTTCTCTTAAAAGACAGCATCATGGTGGTTGATTACTCAGCTTCAATTACCTTGTCTCTCAAGGAAGGTCAAGAGTGGAGAAAAAATGTACCGTCAAAGCTAGTGGACTGTCAACAAGCGTCAAAATTGGCCCTACTCAAGACACTTGGAGCATCAACCTTGTAAGAAATCCACCTTGTCTTACCTCTTAAGAGTTTTTCTTCCTTATTTGTATCCTACATGGATACTCCCATTGTAAATATCCAATTCCATTTGTAAATTAATACTAACTCTACTAACACTAACCCACTATGAAAAGTCCTATCACCTCCATTTCTCTCCTCTCTCTTTCCCCACCAACTTCTTGATAATTCCAAGCAAAAGAAATTAGGTAAATTGCTGAAAATCTAACCCAACCATGGTTAGAGGAGTAACCCTAGCCTTCAAAATTGCTATAAAAGGAGGGTGTAGCTAGCACAAAAAGAGGAGAAAAAAGAGCACTATGGTATAGCTTGAGAAGCCAAGCTCAACCTCTTGAGAAGGATCTCTTGAGTGGAATCTCATTGGCATTAGGCATATGTATGTGTTGTATTAGGGGTGATTAGCAAGGGAACTCTATGCCATTGTAAGAGAGAGTGATCATTAAATTGAGAGTAGGAAATCTATCATTTCTCCTACTAGAGTAAGCCCAACATTTGCTGAATCAAGGAGGGTGAATTTGGACTAAGCATGGATACCTTGTCTCCCTTCCAACGTGAAGTCATGGACAATAATGATGTGTAAGTGTCTTGGTGTTTTATTTAAGTTCTTGATAGCTTGTCTCCGGGTATTGTTATCAATTTAGCCATAAATCCCACATGCTGTAAGAGGGCGACAGGGTGGAGAGGACTCCCCTGGCCTTAAGACAGTGATTGGGGTGGCTTTTTTCTTGTGATGTGTTGTGGTGTAATTTACTCAGGCTATGTTGAACAAATACTAATCTCACTTTGATTGGTCATGACAGATTTGTAAGAAGGCATTAGTGCAACAAGCACCCCCTTCCCCCTTCTCTCTCTTTCTTACATATATATATTTATGTTTGCTTGATCATTAACCATACACTTCAAAGCAGTCCGAGCACCATCTCTCTCTCTCTCTCTCTCTCTCTCTCTCTCTCTCTCTCTCTCGCTCTCGTGTTTTAGTGTGTGAGAGTGTTCCATTGGTGTTAGGGTTAGTGTAAATTCCTTGCTTGTTTGTGGGTTTCTCTAACGATTCTCCTCTTTTGCGTCCTAGTTCGCTCTTAAACTAGGTGGTGCCCCTTGTGTAGTTGGGATTTGGCTAGGGGTTTGTTGTTTTGGTTTGTGTTGTGTTGTGCCCCATCCCCATTGAGCAGCACGGGAGCCTTGAAGGGTGTCTAGAGGTTTCTCTTCTTGTTGCCCGCCTCGGACCGCTTCAAATTGGTGCCCCCACTGAGGAAAACAACTCGTGTATGTTTTTGTGTAGGATCAACTTTTAGCATAGTCAAGTAGTTTGCATGAATCAAAAGAGTTTGTATGATCCTTTCATTCCCATTGCAAGGCAAAAGATACACATAATTGTTAGTACTAAGTTGCAATTTCAATGGGTAATTCGTAGGATTTTAGGTCCTCTTAGGTTAGCCGAGATAAACACTTCGGTAAATCCTTTTATTTTGCCTTTCATTAGGTACAATATTAGCTTGGACGTCTATATTTTTGTGTTATTTTAAGCATTAGGACATGCATAGGCCATGGATAATGGCCCAGGAATAGAGGTTTTTACCTTTCATTTCACTCCACACATTAGAGTAAACATTGCAATTAGTAGAAAAATCCATTTTCAACAGCGTATGGTATTCATGTTTGGTGCCCAAAGAGTAGGAGAAATTCTCACGTCACCAAACCCTGTCATTCTACCTCTTATTGATTATCATAGGTCATTTGATGTGAATATTTTTATTTTATTGTAGAATAGATTGCAATTTAGAAAATATTATTGTGTAAATCTTTTAAAGAAAGAAAAAACAAAAACGCGTCACTTTGAAATCAATTCAATGGAGATCCAACGCCAAATGTCTGGATATCCTCTTTTCTTTGGAGAGCCTGGAGAGGATGCAGAATTATTGCTAGCGAATTTCAAGATGTCTTGCCGTATCAAGAGGATAGTAACTTATCAAGAACGTGTAGAAATGTTTGAGGTGGTCCTTAGGAAAGATGCTAGCACTTGGTTTGACTCTTTGCCTGAGGAAGTTAAAGGGAATTACACGGAAATTTTGAATCGTTTCAAGAAATACTTCTTTGATCCCCAAAACACTCAGAAATTATGGCAAGACATTGTTTCTCATAAGCAAAAAGACTTAGATGACTACTACTTGTACAAGCAAGAGTTCCTACGTCTTTGGGCTCTATGGATACGAAATGTTGCTAACCCTGGTGATGGTGCAGAATTTCTAAAGAAGGAGAGGTTCATAGCCGGACTCTTTCCTGACCTTAAGGTAAAAGTTGAGGCGGGTGCACCTGCTACCTTTGATGCAGCTGAAACTAGGGCTGCTGAGAAATATAGGAAAGTCAAGTGCTTAAGGGGGGAGGTTCCAATAGAAGGTCTTAGACCCAAAGGTAAGTCACAAGCATCAACATGTAAGGAGCTTCCTGAGGTAACGACGGAAGTGATTGAGAAGTTAAATGAATCTTTAAGCATCTTGTCAATTCACCTTGCACAAGCTGTAGGTCCAAAGGGACAAGCAAAGAAGTTTGAAGAGCGAGACCCACGACCTAGGAGAGTCTTGCAATGTTGGAATTGCGGTGAGTCTGGACATGGGATGTATAATTTTCCTTGGCCCCGTGGGGAGCCAGGGAGACCTAACTTGAATTACCCAGTGATGAATGCAGGTGAAGGAACTAGTCAGCAACCAAGGCTTCTACAAAGGCCAAATGGACCAAGACCACCTCCACAAGGGGTAGAAGGAGTTCCACCTTTGTCAGATCCAAATGTGCATGTGGTAGAGGTGAAAAATTCAAATGAGGTTGACATGGAAGCCAATGGCATTAAGCATGGCCGAGGAAAAGGTAAAGAGAAAGAAGGAGTCACATCACAGAGTGACCATGGACAAGGCAAGAAGGCAAAGGAAACCAAGGAAACCAAGAGGACTCGACGAGGTAAAGAGAAAGAAGGAGTCACATCACAGAGTGACCATGGACAAGGCAAGAAGGCAAAGGAAACCAAGGAAACCAAGAGGACTCGACGTCGTATCAACCTCCAAGACTTCCCTCTTGGACATGGTATGGCTCCGTACAACTTGTTGGAAGACATGAGAGGTAAGGGTCCTGATATTTCATGGCCTCAATTTCTTGCATTATGTCCACAAGTTAGGAGGGATTTAACAAGGGCAGTTAGCACTAGGAGAAAGGTAAAAGAGAGTGTGCCTGTTGTAAAAATTGCACAAGCTGAAATGAATGAGGACATTACACCTATGCTAGATTGTTACATAAAAGGGAGATTGGTTAGGAAAGGTCTAGTGGATGGGGGTGCACAAATTTGCATCATGACAGAGGGACTCATGCAAAAACTAGGCATGCACATCCATGAGACACCTGAAATTAAGGTCAAGATGGCAAACAATAGCAAGGCTAGGTGCGTAGGCATTTGTAAAAATGTTTTTGTGGAGGCCTTTAGCATTAAGAAGGCAGTGGATTTCTATGTCATGTCTACCAAAGGAAATGGTTACCCATTTATCCTAGGGAGACCATGGCTAATGAAAATGCGAGCTTTGCAGGATTGGGAGAGTGGAAAGCTAATTTGCAGGAACGACAATCATAAGAAGGTTGTCTTTGACATGAAGGAGCTACGCCAAGAGGAGCTCCATGAAGAATCATTTCAAAGTGAGACGGAAGAAGGTTGGACCGATAACACTTCAGAAGAAGAAAGTAGCGGCAGCATTACTGAAGAGGAGTCTTCCATCAAAGTCACGGGGGTAAGGTTTAAGCCAACCAACCAAGAGACCTCTTGTCAAGGTTTGGAGGAGGTAGGTTCCCAAGAGAACCAAAAAGTGGAAGATGAAAGAATGCTAGAAGGTATGCTATCTACAACACTTACAAAGGATGAAAGAGAGGAGTTCAAATGTGTGCTAAGGAAATTTCCTAGGCTTTTTGCTAAAGACTACACCGATGTGCATGGAGTAGATGGTGTTCAACACAAAATTGAGTTGAAGCCAGAGGCCACACCTAAGGCTCAGAAGCTACGAAGGCTAGGGGTCATCAAGGAGCAGGCTTTACTCAAGGAGGTAAGAAAGATTCTAGCAGCAGGTTTCATTTATCCAGTGGAGAATTCAGAGTGGGTCTCTCCCGTTGTTGTCACTCCTAAGAAAAACGGAAAGTGGAGGGTGTGTGTGGATTACCATCCACTCAATGAGGCAACAAAAAGAGATGACTTTCCCCTCCCAATTCAGGATGAGATACTAAATGAGGTAGCTGGTCATGAGAAGTACACTGTGTGTGATGGCTACTCATGCTACTTTCAAATAGGTATCGCATTGGAAGATCAATTGAAAACAACCTTTATCACTCCTTGGGGTTGTTATGGTTTTAGAGTCATGCCATTTGGTCTGACAAATGCTCCTGCAACATTCCAACGTTTCATGAACATGGTGTTTCAAGCATTCTTTGGAAAGTCAATTAGGGTGTTCATTGATGATTTCTGCATTTATAGCTCAAAATCATTGCATCTACAAAGGGTAGAAGAAAGTTTAAAGAAGCTCTACGACATGGGAGGTCAACTCAACCCCGACAAGTGCCACATAGGTGAGGATGAAGTGATCTTGCTCGGTCACAAGGTTTCCTATAAAGGCATTGAGGTGGATCCTTCAAAGGCAAAGGCTCTTATTGAGCTCCCATCACCGAAGAGTCTTAAGGAGGTCATCTCTTTCATTCAAGAGGTGAAGTATATGTCACGCTTCATTCACTTAGCCTCGGAGTTGCTTCATCCTTTGCAAAAGTTGACACAACAAGTAGAATTTGCATGGTCTGATGAGCTTGAAGATTATTTTTGTAACATTAAAGTCATTTTGTCAGAGCTACCAACACTCATGCCTCCTTGTTGGGAGTACACATTCTTGTTAGCTCTAGTGTTGGAAGGGAAAAAATTGGTGCTGTGTTGCTACAACAAGATCCCCACAGTACAAGGATGCGACCCATCTACTTTGCTAGTAGGATCATGAATGCTTTGGAGAGAGATTACACAGAAGCAGAACTCATGATGCTTTCTCTCAAGTTTGCGGTGAGAAAGTTTAGATCCTACCTGCTACCAAAACCTTTTGTAATTCTCACTGCAGAAAATTTGTTCCCTTGGGTGTTATCTCAAATGAATCTTAGTACTAGGATCTCAAAGTGGATTATGGAGTTGCAAGAGTTCCAATACTCTTTCAAGGTAGAAGATAGTGTGCGTGCACAATTGGCAGGGATTCTCACTTATAGGGTACATGAGAAGGAAATTAAGGTGCCTCAAGTAAAGACCCTACCATTGCCACCATCAAAAAGTACTCCCAATGCTTTTACCTTGTTCTTTGATGGAGCTTTTCGACGAGCCACAGGGAAAGCAGGGGGAGGGCTAGTGTTGCTCAACCCAAGTGGAGAGGTGATCATGAAAGAGAAGGTCAATCTACTAGGTTCAACTAGCAACAATGAAGCAGAATACGACACACTACTTCATGGTTTGAAGATGTGCATTGGCCAAGGGATAAAACGTCTCATGGTAAAGGGAGATGCACTTCTCATTGTTAAACAGATTTTGGGCATTTAGGCATGCAAGAATGAAAGCTTAAGGACAAAAGTTCATGCCATTCGTAGGATGTTTAATCAGTTTGAAGAAGTGCAACTATATCATATTCCGAGGAAACAAAATGAAGATGCCGATTTACTTGCACAACAAGCAGTTACATGTGTTGAGAGAGAAGTGCATGTCATCATGGTAGCAGCAGCTGTCAAGCAACCGAGATACCAGGGATTGGAGTCATTGGCTCCCATTATTGGCTACATTTTGAAGGGTGAGTTTCCACAAGACTTCACGAAGGCTCAGAAGAGGAGACTCATGAAGAAGGCAAGTTTCTATCTCTTCCTAGAAGGCTCCCTCTATCAAAGAGGGAAGGATCAAGTGTGCAGAAGAGTACCAACTATCGAGGAAATTCCAGCCATTCTAAAAGGTTTGCATGAAGAGGCATGTGGTGGTCATTTTGCCCAAGAATCAACTGTGAAGAAGATTTTGCTTGCGGGTATGTTTGGCCAAGCTTGCATGTGGACGTTCAACATTGGTGTAAAAGTTGTCACAATTGTCAGGTAAATGGGAATAGAAGATTGATTTATGGTCCAAGGCAAATTGTGCTTGCAAATGGACCCTTTGAAAAGTGGGGCATTGATGCTATGGGTCCTCTGCCTAGGACAAAAAATGGTAAACTCTACATTCTAGTGGCTGTAGACTATATGACTAGGTGGGTGGAAGCACAAAGTGTGGCAAAGGTAAATGAGAGGACAGTGAGCAAATTCGTCTACACTCACATTTGTTGTAGATTTGGCACACCTTTGGAGATTGTTTCTGATAATGGTCCAGGGTTTAGAAAGGGATTTCTCATAGAAGTATGTGAAGAACTTCGCATTCTACATCGTCAGAGTACACCCTACTATCCCCAATCAAATGGTTTGGTAGAAAAAGCTAATGGTGTCATTACAAACATCATTAGAAAGATGGTGAAAAACAAGACAAAGTTGTGGGATGACTTCTTGGATGGTGCCTTGTGGGCGTATCGAACCACATATAGGGAAGCACGGAGTTCACACCATTTCACTTGGTCTATGGTCAAGAGGCTTTACAACCAATTGAACTAAACATTCCAACAATGCGACTTCATGAAAAATCAACACAAGATGATCAAGAAGCATGGATGGATCGACTTCTTACTTTAGCTGAGCTTGAGTGGAAAAGAGAAGCAGCATACGAGTGCTATAAGAGGAAAGCCACACAGACAAAGGAGAAGCTTGACAAGAAACTGAAGGACAAAGGCATCAATGAAGGAGATTTGTGCTAAGGTATGACAATCGACACGATAATCGTTTTGATGCCAAATTTGACACAAGATGGCAGGGGCCATACATAGTCAAGAAGGCTTTCAATTCAAGTTACTATCAACTTATGGACTTGAATGGGAAAGAGCACTCCAGGAAGGTAAACGGCTATCGCTTGAAGCCTTACTTGAGTCGCCTTCTACCAAAGGATCTACCAGAGCAAAAGGAAACTATCCCATGTAAGTATTGTTCCATGAAGCATGAGTGTAATACAAACAAAAATTCCAAGGGGCCAAACAATGAAGATCTTGTCAAGGACTCTAAAGCACTCTCTTTGGAAAAGATTCTTTATGATGGTACATGAATATACCATCATCCTGGGGGAGGGCTAATGATAGCCGTTTTTTCGGCTCTCTGTAATTGCCATAGTGAGTTATCTCACCCTATCAAATCACTCAAACACTGTGGTTACCCTCACCCTTTCACTGTATATAGGTGCGTGTGAGTTAGGGGACTTTTCCCATATCTCCTTACTGAAATAAAAAACCCTCAATTAGCTAGTCATTGGGCTAGTTGAGCCAAAAAAAAATAAAAAATAAAAAATATAAGTATATTATGGCCCATGCGTATGTAAATATTTCTTTGTATATAGGGCCTAAATAAAAGATTTTTTCATAATTATTTTGGTATTTATTTAAATACTTCTACCTAGGTGTGTGTTATTTATGCTCTGTACATTGCCTCACCATTACCACAATTTTTCTTACCATTTTTCATACTCTTTATTCCATATAGAAATATTTTCATGTAAGCTTCTTTTATATTTGGTGTAACTCCACCCCAACAAAAATCCAAAACAACTAGTTTTATTTATGTGTATATTTTTTCACTATTGTGATTTTTCCCTTCCTATATCTATTTTGTTTTTTTTCTAAAAAATTAGAACAAAAATATTTATCTTTTTATGGTAGCCTCATAATGAGAGAGATTTCTTTTGACCCCTTTATATTTTTTCCACTTATATTATTTATATTTGACATGTACATATTTTTTAGACCCCTCAATATTTGATTTTCTTAGTTGTACTATTCATTTATATCATGATCTCAACAATATCTTCAATTATAGACCAACCAAATAAGGTCAAGGGTAGGTGGCATGCATACATGCACTATGGAGGGCTCACTCTTGGAGGTATTCAAAAGAATCATCCAAAGAAGGACCCCACAAGGACCTTGTGCAGTGGATAAAAACGGTCGGTTTTGCTGAATTTTTAAAGTTCACTTGCTCTCCGAATTTGAAAAGGTGATACAAACAAAAGTTGTAGCTCGTGGGCTGAACTTTTGCCTCAAATTTTTTCATATTTTTTTGAGCTACGAGCTGTGAGCTATGATTTTATTAGTGGACCCCAGTTTTCCTATGCTATGCAACCAAACTCTCTCTTCCACTTTATCGTTTTTCCTCTTTCACACACACTTCTCCACTCATCATCCCCACCTCTCTCACCACTCCTCTCTGCACCCTACTCACCTTCTCCTCAACCTTGAAGAATAAGAGAAACCATGGTGAACTCATACCTCGACACACAATTCCATTCCAAAATTGACCACCTAGTCTCATTTTTCCTCCTCCAAATTACCCATATCTATAAAAAAAACCACAAAATTCAGCCTCTTCTCTTAAAAGACAGCATCATGGTGGTTGATTACTCAGCTTCAATTACCTTGTCTCTCAAGGAAGGTCAAGAGTGGAGAAAAAATGTACCATCAAAGCTAGTGGACCGTCAACAAGCGTCAAAATTGGCCCTACTCAAGACACTTGGAGCATCAACCTTGTAAGAAATCCACCTTGTCTTACCTCTTAAGAGTTTTTCTTCCTTATTTGTATCCTACATGGATACTCCCATTGTAAATATCCAATTCCATTTGTAAATTAATACTAACTCTACTAACACTAACCCACTATGAAAAGTCCTATCACCTCCATTTCTCTCCTCTCTCTTTCCCCACCAACTTCTTGATAATTACAAGCAAAAGAAATTAGGTAAATTGCTGAAAATCTAACCCAACCATGGTTAGAGGAGTAACCCTAGCCTTCAAAATTGCTATAAAAGAAGGGTGTAGCTAGCACAAAAAGAGGAGAAGAAAGAGCACTATGCTATAGCTTGAGAAGACAAGCTCAATCTCTTGAGAAGGAGCTCTTGAGTGGAATCTCATTGGCATTAGGCATATGTATGTGTTGTATTAGGGGTGATTAGCAAGGGAACTCTATGCCATTGTAAGAGAGAGTGATCATTAAATTGAGAGTAGGAAATCTATCATTTCTCCTACTAGAGTAAGCCCAACATTTGCTGAATCAAGGAGGGTGAATTTGGACTAAGCATGGATACCTTGTCTCCCTTCCAACGTGAAATCATGGACAATAATGATGTGTAAGTGTCTTGGTGTTTTATTTAAGTTCTTGATAGCTTGTCTCCGGGTATTGTTATCAATTTAGCCATAAATCCCACATGTTGTAAGAGGGCGACAGCGTGGAGAGGACTCCCCTGGCCTTAAGACAGTGATTGGGGTGGCTTTTTTCTTGTGATGTGTTGTGGTGTAATTTACTCAGGCTATGTTGAATAAATACTAATCTCACTTTGATTGAACATGACAGATTTGTAAGAAGGCATTAGTGCAACAAGCACCCCCTTCCCCCTTCTCTCTCTTTCTTACATATATATATTTATGTTTGCTTGATCACTAACGATACACTTGAAAGCAGCCCGAGCACCATCTCTCTCTCCCTCTCTCTCTCTCTCTGTCTCTCTCTCTCTCTCTCTCTCTCGTGTTTTAGTGTGTGAGAGTGTTCCATTGGTGTTAGGGTTAGTGTAAATTCCTTGCTTGTTTGTGGGTTTCTCTAACGATTCTCCTCTTTTGCGTCCTAGTTCGCTCTTTAACTAGGTGGTGCCCCTTGTGTAGTTGGGATTCGGCGGGGGGTTTGTTGTTTTGGTTTGTGTTGTGTTGTGCCCCAGCCCCATTGAGCAGCACGGGAGCCTTGAAGGGTGTCTAGAGGTTGCTCTTCTTGTTGCCCGCCCCGGACCGCCTCACCACCACAGCCCAAGAAGGGAAAGAAAGAAACTCTACAGGTGCTAGTAAAGGAAACAAAGTCACAGAAAGCAGCAAGGCTAGAAAGACTAATGGAGAGTTTCAGAGCTGAGAGAGCGTTAAAAGGGATCTGAGCGAATGATGGAAGCCCTCACTTGAGGCTATGTCTGGATCATCTCGGAAGGGATCAAAGGGATCTCTTTGAAGATTATATAAAGAATTTCGAGATCTTAGATGCTACAGTTGAGAATATCCCAAATATATCTTTTACCAAAGAAGAAGCTGATGATGTGAGACGACAGCTACTAGAAGAGCAAGAAGGCCAAGAAAGAGAGAGGAAAAAAAAGGCTGATCGGGACTTCAAGAAGAAGCAACCAACCCCACCATCAAGCCGAGAATCCAGCCCTCCACTATCACCACCTCCTCATAGTCCTCCTCAAACCCGACAAGCTGAGGAGTTGAACAAATCTGATGGGCAACAAGACTCCAAGGAAGAGAAGAACAAAGAGGAAGAGCAGAAGGCAGAAGTTGAACCAAAAGATAAGAAGCCAGATCCAAAAGAAAAAAACTATAGAATATTTCTTGATCTACTAGCTGCTAGATACTCTCGAGAAGAGGCAGCTAATGCAGCTTTTGAGTTGTCGAGCACTAGACCCAAAGAATATATGTTGAGCCCTCGATTGGTGGAGTTGAAGGAAATGGCCACAGATACAACGGATTTATAGCCACAAGCCAATGATTGGGATGAAGTGATGCAAAGACTCACTGGGCTCAGAGCAAGGTCTATGGCCACTGAGAGTGAAATTGATAATCTCAAAGCAAATGAAGTTCAAATCAAAGCCGAGGGTGGACTCGCTGCAAAATCAGGACCAAGAGAATACACAGAAGCAAGCCAAGCTGCAAGCTGATCTGGATGCGGCACTAAAAAGATGACAAGAGCTGGAAAGTCAGAGTCAGGTAGCAGACCAAAAGCTTCAAAGAGCAGAGGAGGAGTACAAGAAAATCAGCAAATCAGTGACGGATGCAGAGAAAGAAAGAGACAACTTGACACTCCAGCTTGCTGATGAGTCCAAAGAAGTGGAGACTTTGAGGAATGATAGGAGAAAGATGAGCTAGAACATGAGGCCAGCTAGGACGAAGTTATAGAGCTGAAAGATCAAAGGGCATCTCCGGGCAGAGTCAGAGCTGCTACCTCAACTAGCACTGCTTCAGAGACGGATATGTATGAAGAACAGATGAAGGAACTCCAAAAGGAGTTGACACTAGAGAAGAGACAAAGATTGATGCTGGCCGAGGGCTCCCTAGTGATGCAAAGCCATTTGGAGGATGAGAACAAGGCCATGAAAGATGAGCTAGCAGCCTTGAAAAAGAAGATGGACGAGGATCTAAAGATGATGCAAACTGAAAATGAAGACACCAAGAAGAAGCTAGAAGAGGCTAAGAAAGCCAATGCTGAATTGAATGACCTCTTAGTGACAATGGGGGATCAAGCTGAATAGGAAAAGAAAGCATATCAAAAGAAGATTGATGAGTTAAAAGGCCAACAGCAGACTGAAGAGCCACACTTGAGCACAGGGCCAATAGCAATGGAAGGAATTGACATAGACAATGTGTCAGATCCAATGGACACAACAATGCAAGAGGACATCCTTGTGGGACCATCCCAAGAGCCCCGGGATCTGACACAAGAAGAAGAAGAAATCTACAAAAGGCAATAGAAACGGCAATAAAAGACACCACAAAAGATGCAAGGAGTGGGAGCATAGGGTATTGAAGTCTATGACCATTCAGAAATTAGATGCAAATGTCGTTCGACATGAATGTCTACAACCCTCTCACCCATATCCTCTTCTCAAGTACGGAGCTGCTACAATAAACAAGAGGATTAAAGAGGAGCCGATAGTGCCACTATATGAAGAAGATATCTCCAAACCAGAAGGCGTTAAGCTTATATGGACTCTCAGCCAAAATGGAGAAAGGCATGGCTAACTAAATACCCACAGTATTTAGTACTTCTGGTAGAGGCACCTAAAATAATCAGAGACAACCTTAGCTTTTGCCCTCTACCAAGGATGCAGACTTGGAAAGAACAAGAGCTGCTGAAGAAAAGCCACCCCACGTGGCTCAACTACCCAAAGCTGCCAGGCTTGAAGGCAGGTGAGAGAATGAGTGAGCAATACATGGTGAAAACCCTAACGGGTGCCATTAAATTGTTCACTGGCTTGCCTGACCTCTCTTGCATTATGCTCAGGAAATCTGTAAAACCCTTATGGCAGTTTTTGAGATCTTTAAACCTGGACAGGCAACAGACATCATATTCTTCTTCCAAGACACATATAGATGTGCGCATGAACTGTCTGCTCAACCTTCCCATGAGGTGATACATGCCCTCTATCAGCGAATAATGTTTTTTCCCTTGTACCATCTCCAGGCCTTTGAAGAAGCCTTCTACACCGGTTTCTTCACCAGTGATACAGATATATTCGGCCCTACATGCACGGTATGAGTTTGTTCTGAAGATGCACGAAAGCCTCCACTGAAGACGCAGCTCTACTATCATGTCGAGGACGACATGATCTAGGAGGGGGGGAGTGTTAGCTGCTGGACACACCCAACGGAGGATGATTGCCCAATGGGATACTAATTTCCTTTGTAATTATTCCTTAATTGAGAAGAAACCGTCATTTCACCTTTGTAAATAGTGGGGCTTGCAAAAGCTTCCAAATTGTATCCCATTTTTGACATTTAGACTTAGTAAATGGTTAAATTGGAACATTAGGGTTTGAGATTGTAAGGTATTTATACCACTTTTGACCTTAATGCAAAAAACCCTTTGTCATTTTTATAAGTTTTTGTCTGTGTGAGTTGAGCGTATTCTGTGTACGAGAGAGAGTGAGAGTTTTATCTTGACGCTACACACGTACTGGTAATCGGAATCGAGTGCGGAGAAGTGCAGCGTGTTGCCCCCGAAGAGAGCTACGCGCCAACACCTACATCGCAGGTGTATGGCCCGGCTTTGCGAGATCGATCCACGAGCTATATCTGGTGATTCGGTGAGCATACGATTTCAACATATCCACATGTTCGCAATGAGTAGAGCTACACATTAAGCACTTTAGTTTTCAGAAATGTTGACCTGTAAATTTCGACCATACATCCTACGTGATTTTGCATCGGGTGTTTAGGGTTGGAGTTTTTGTTCATGGACCTTAGGGAGAGTGACCTATTGGTGTTAATAGGATTTCCCTCAAGTTTCGTAGCGTTTTGAGAACGTTTGATGGGTATTTGGCTCTTGAAAGCGTTGTAGGAAATCTCCTCTTGTGTACTCTTGAAGGCTGTAGCTTAGACATTGGGTAGAGACCTCTGTAGGAAGTAGTCAATAGTCGGTCGAGTGTAGGTTGACACCCTATGCTTGCTTCCACGCGCCTGCGGGTCGAGCTTTGTACTTAGCTGATAAATCTTGTTAGGTGAGTTCTCGCTGTGCTGACGTCCATCGCGGCGTATCCGCCAACACTTGTGTTGTTCAACTGCTAGCTTTGTTATGTGGATCACATTGGTTGTAATTAGAGCTATTTACCATAAAACTAAAACCTTCCCATCATCCTGTTTTTTTTGTCTACCCTATGGGTAATATCCCCTAATCTATCTCCTACCAAGTTTTTAGTTGAAACCTATTCTTTGGCCGCTTAAGAACCTGGGCGGCTTTCGAGTTCACTGTTTCTACTTAGGTTTTCATCATGCTGTCGCGACATTCATACTGCATCACTGCCCCGCTCTGATAACCTTGCATAATGAAAAGTTGCCTGCCTTGGTTTCCTTACCTCCCACTCGTTGATGGAATATTACCTCGATTATCTCTTACATTCATCGATGCTAGACAGCCGCGGCACCACCACAAATGAGTTTCTGTCGGAGTGCATCCCTGCCTCCTCTACTATAAAAGGTGAGGGGTTTTTTCACCTTCACTTAGGCTTGGTCTTCCTTGGCTACTTAGAAAATTGCTTGGAATGGCGGCTGATCATAGGTTTCGTTAATCTCATAACTTCTAAACCATGCTCTGTTATCTGACTATAAAACATGATTTTTTAATTAAAAAAACCCCTTTGGAAGAACTGGTCTTTTGGGATTCTTTTGAGAAACTAGATACTGTCTTTTCACGTTAACAAAGGATTTTTTCTTTGGCTTCTTGACTGGTATTGACTGCATATTTACTAGAAGATGACATCAAATATTTCACGCATATGGGTATTATTCTCGTTTTTTTGACACTAATGGTGAGTATAAAGGCTGGATGCTTGGTGGGGATACTGGATATGCATGCATTTTTTGATTACTAGAAGGTGAGTTGCTGGTTATGCTGCCATATTCTGATGTTGCAATTGGTTATGCTACATTCACAATTAAAAAAAAGGGGGGAGTTTATACTTGAGGATCTGGCCTGGTCTAGCTGGTTCTACATAGAATGCTTCTTGCTTTTACCTTGGAAATTTGATTGCAAAGGGGGATGCTCTATGTCCTTTTTGGTTGCTAAAGGCAAAGAGATAATATATTTTTGCTACTGATATTTTGCTGGCATAATTACAACTATTGCAGTAGGACTTGGTAAACTACTTGCTCACTTGTGATTTGAACACAAAATGGGATTTTTTCTGTAAACCTATATGGTATGCTTGTTGGCTTTGTTTTATCTACAAATAGGGAGTGGTTGGAATTGGCTATGTGGCTAGGATCTGACCATTTTCATGCATATAACATTCTAATTCATCTGGCTCTTAGAGGTACTGCCTTAAAATGTATGCAGGCTTTGATTTGACTTTCCGGGCTTAGGTTTCATTGAATCTGATGCATGGTATGGTTGGTCACTATCTGGCCCTGATTTTTAGGATTGTTAGGTTGATTCCCCATCTGGTTGGTTGAGGAAGGCACTCATGTTGACTACCTTGATACTCAGATGATTGTCGACAGGGTATTTGATGCTATGTGCTTGATGATTAACTTGTTGGTCTTTTCAACATGATTTTAAGATTACTATCTACAATCATTGAATAGTTTCAGTTGGGTGGACTCGCTTAACCGACGTGAGGTTTGGCCATCCTGCTGACAGCTTGTTCTTAGCAGGTGTTGAGTGTAGATAATTGGGAGTGGATTGGCCTCAAACACTGCTAATAAAAACATTAGAAATCTAACCTTTCTCAGGCCTAATCTTCAGATTGTGTTCACCACTTGAATCGGATGCTCTCCCTAATGGTACTTGGATGTGTTACAAATTTTCTATACTTTGATCTCCTTTTTACTATTAGGCGGGTGCTTCATCTTCTGAAGTCCGGGGCTATTGTGAGGAATAGCGTGCATTGAAATATGTGAGTAACTCTAGCAAAAAAATAATGCTGTAAAATCCTTGAGATTTTAAATATGCACGACATTAGCTAGTCTAATTTTTTCAAGTTTGACATGGATAACAACTGATAGATTCTTTGAAGCCTGCCATACGTAGCCAAGTCTAACATATCTGTTGTCTTGACTATATGGATGCAGGTGAGAATTCTATCTTGGCTTAACACTAGAATGGTAACCTAACAGGACATAAAAGTGTCCTTTCAGGGTTTTGGGAAAAATTTCCAAAACCATAGTAGATCCACTCATTTTGAAAAATCCTTTCATGAGCTTATAGTTCAATAACTACTACATATGGGAAAAATGAGAAACTTGTAATTTTTCTCATCCCTTGGTCACTACAAGCCTCCAAAGTTGATGGACCAGTGCAGTTTGCCCAAAACAGCAATTTCTTACGGTTGATTGCATATAAATAAGAGTGGAGATTTTTGTAGTACATGAGATAAAATTCCGTGTTAACTTCAATGGGTTGGTGACCAAAACATATGGTTGCTTTTACCTCACTAATTTTTTTTTTGGGCAAAAAAAAAGGTACAAAAAATTTGCATTTTTTCCATTCTGCGGACCTATCATCAAAGTTTCTATAGTCACGCTCAATACAGATACTATATAAATGTTTTCTTAGTTCCCTTTGGGCCTCTGGATTCAAAAGGATCCATGGAGCATGTCAAAAGGATAGTGGATCTCTTACAATTGGAACCTTGGGGGCAATGATAAAGTGCTAAATACAGCAAACATGAAAAAACTAGGTTTAGCATTATGACCTCTAGAAACCCATAGAAACTACTCAATATCTAGCCAAGTTTGTAGTCTGGTTACTACCTACAAAATACACACAATTGGCCTAAGAAACTAGCATATTGAGAAAGTTATACTTGCTACTCTAAAATGTATCGTATTCTTCAACAATCAAAAAACTCCACCATCATCATATACTATGCTGTATAGCATATTAGGTCCCCCAAAACTCAAGGAAGATTAGCTTTATGTTATACATTACACTTACACAATCAAAATTGAATTTGGATATCAAGAAAGCCACCAAAAAAATCATAAAAGTGCTAATTTTGGCCAAAAAACAGGATTATGCAATTCTTGTAAATTGGTCATAACTTTCAATTTTAACACTTATCTCGCCCTATACAAGCATCAAAACATGTTGAGAACTATGAAGGCCTTACCTCTAGCCATCTAAACCTCACAAACATGACATTTAGAGTGGTTGCCAAAAATTGAAAAAAAGCCAAAAACAGGACTCGTTTTTTCACACAGTTTAGGCTCAAAAATGTTGTGCAAGAGTAAGGTTAATGGTGAGATCTATACTCAAAAAAAAATGCTAAGTTTTTTTCAGCTCATAAGGCAACTTTGTGGATACATAGCACCTAAAAATTCATTTTCATACTCGTCAAATAATTCAAGCAAAATGGTCACTTAACAGGACACAAAAGTGTCCAAGGACATAAAAGTGTCCTGTTACCATTCTAGTGTTAAAGAGGTTTAGCTTGTTGCAGTCCGCCGACTTTGGAAACATTTAATGATGCAATTAGATAGTTTTTGATACCTTTGTACAAATTCCTCTGGAATGATACTTCATTCTTAGTATATTGTACAGTTATGATTCGAAGACTGAATTGTTTATGTACTTATCTTTGCCTTGACATCTTTAGCAAGTCGTCTTTTTGAACATCTTGTTCATTTGGTGTGTTATAACAAGACCCATTGTGTATGGAGCCTGGGTTAGGGCGGGTACACACATATATACATGCATGCGTGTGTGTGTGTGTATACTCAAGTAGGGTATGATACTCATATTCTCAAAATTTCAAGGAACCTAATGTGTACACAAAAAGAGGATGTCCTACATTGCCTCAATGTCCAATCACACATTTAACAGAGCAAAAATTAAGCCAAATGGTTGGTATAGTATAGATTATGCACAAGGAAATAGGTTTAAGCTGGTTGAGTACAATCTACTCTCTCAAGGAGGAGTATGGTTTTGTAATTAGAGGATAAAGATAGATAGAGATCAATGGCATGCATGATTTTAGTCACAACCTCAATTTTACACCACGTCCTTCAGTTCAGAATAATGGCCAAAACTCCTACAAAAATAAACAATTGAGCAACCTTACTTTGCTTTCATTTCTACTACATTTTAAGATACAAATGATGTGAAAGTGTACATGAACAAATAGTGTGCACCTTATCATACTAAGATGCTTATGTATTGTTGTGATTAGGTGATGACGTAAACCATTACTATGCTTGTGAACATAGATAGAGATCCAAGAGAAGCATCTAGAGAGCAGTATAGATGTAAGCACATTCTTAATATTAAAAGAACATCATCTCATCTCTTTGAAACTTGAAGCTTTTTTGGTACATTGGAAACTATGAACCCTGTAGCAATTATGGGCTTACTTAGTTTGTACTTCTCGATTTGGTAGCACTTTTATCAACTCTAGGTAGACCAAGGGAAAGATGGTCTTCTTGCCATATAAGAAGTTATGCTGTACACTTCTACCATGTCTTGCTCATAAGAAAGACGCAAGGATAGAAGTAAGTAAGAGAGTGGAGTAGACACATTGAATTCAATTGTGTTCCTATTGTTGAAGCCAATTCTAGAATGCACTCCATTTTCAAAAAAAGCTTTATTGCTACATTGATTCCAAACGGCTTTCATCTCTTCATACCACGCTAACTTACCTAATCTATAAAATCAAAATTGCTAGCATTGATAAACCAAGATACACCAGAAGGAGGAGACTCTCTCTCTCTCTCTCTCTCTCTCTACCACAATAGAAGTAGAGAACTCCTAAGTTTTTTTAATAAGGGTTAGCATCTTATGAAAAACAATGTCTATGAGAAGCTCCCAAGCTTGGTGTCAAGAATGCTTTGTATAATCTTACATATATTTATGTTTGTTAGAATATTCAAGAGGTTGTGTAATGCATTACTTTTAGAAATACAATAGAATATACATGTAGGAATAGAGTATTGATAGTGTTTCACTTGGAAGAGAAGATATCCCTACAAGAATAGAAGCAATGTTTCTCCGCAACAATGCGCGGGTCACATACTAGTTTAATAAGTAAATGGTTAATGCTCACTTGAATTCTTTTTTTTGTTGTCTTTGCCTAATTTATAGATGAGTCTTTTAATTTAAGGATCTAGTGATTTCCTTTTCAATCTTTTGATTTAAGACATACTTTTTGGCCTCTATAAAGCCATAGCATTGTGGTGGAAAAAGGATGCAATTTATTTGCCGTTGATGTAGAGGTGGTCAATGGTGGACACATATCCTCTCTTGCTGAAAAGAAGGGTTTTATAAAGATTATATCTTTCTTTTATAATGTACAAGTCTCTCCATCGCTGTATTTTGGTCCCTTCTTTTAATGGTCACTTGACTTCTTTGTTTTCTTCTTTAAGAAAAAAATTATATAGATTATATTTTCTTTTCATAATTTAAATGGTCTTTTCATCATTGTAACTTGGTCCTTGATTTATTGCTCACATGACCTTTTCCTTTTCTTTGTTTAATTTGTAAACGAGTCCTTTAATTTAAGGATCCAATGACTTCTTTTTTTGCCTTTTGATTTAAGACATACTTTTTTACTGTAAATTTTCTTTCATTTACATACAATTCATAACTAAAAAATTATAAATTGTCCTTAAACGAAATAATTTTTTAGCTTTTGGTTTTAATTTGCAAATGTCACATTGTTACCCGAGTGCAGTATATATTATTATTAGGGATTAGGTTTAGACATTCCCAGTATTGATAAAATACAGTTCAAAGAAAAAATTTCATATATACATGTCACAAGTAACACTTGATCAAGAGAATGTTGCAAGAAAAAAATTGCATTAATTTGTGTCATTTTTAAGAAATACTACTATTATTAATTTAAATTTTCACACAATTACTTAGGTCCATCATTCCTTCGAAATGTTTCTATAATCCAATGATCTATGTCATTTGATCATACTTCGATGTCATTAAATGTCGATATCAACTCTAAAATCCAACCTATATTGAAATAATCACATTGGTTTAACAGTTTTGTCAAAAAGCAACAAACTAAACTTTCAACCTCGACCAAATTTAGTAACTTCTCCATGTTTACCACCACTGAAATAACTTGACCTATTAGTCACCTTTTTCCATATATCTATTACTCTCTTGATAATTTATACCCTCTCTTGAACCTTTCAGGATATTTGTTGTAGAAAAATAAATTTTACAAACACAACCCTCATCTATTTTTTCATTACATTTCCTTAATAGACCATCGTGATTCTTCACTTTGTTTGTTTTAGTTTTTCAATGAGTCTCTTTCTTTAAAAGCCTTACATGATTCTACTTCCTATTAGGTGGATTCTGTGTAGATTTTACCTTGGGTTTGGCCTTTTAATGCAAAATCTTCATGCAGCACATTAGTATTGAGCATGACAACTTTGTTACCATATACATGTGGTAGTGATGTGTGTGAACACACTAGGACTGCCGGGGCATTTTTTCCCTCTTTAGGAGGTTTTTTCCCCCGTGCATTGTATATACGCCCATCACTCCAGGGCTATCCATCTTTCTATTGCACACTAAGTAACACACTCTCTATTGTGTGCCTTGAGCTTCCTTCGTCTTCTCCAAGCTGTGTGCGTTTCTCTGCAACCCTAATTCCAACAATTGGTATCACAGTAGGTCACGTCCACCCGGGCTTAGTCGCCAGCTGCTCCAGCACACGCGTGCTCACTTTCTCCGATTTCAATGAGCTTTGGCAAGCGTTCGCAGGTCGACGAATATTTTGGGTAAGCTCGTAGAGCTTGGTCTGCTCAGAATTTTGATTTGGGCTCATTTCGGCCTCCGTTTCCACTACAAGCAGTACTGCACAGGCTATTTTGTTATTTTCTACAGAATTTCTGTCAATGCCGTTTTTTGCATAACAGGTGCCTTATAGTCTTCTAGGGTTTGTGCTATATAGCATAGGTTGTTCCCACTCCGTTTCTCCTATTTTCGGGCAGTTTTCACATCAGGTGCAACATTTACCATGGCTGACAACAACAACACAGATGTGTTCAAGATGTTTGCTGCTGAGGACAGGTTGGATGGGGACAACTACCCTATGTGGGCTTATATGATGCAACATATTCTTGTGTCAAAGGGTGTCTGGAACATTGTGCAGGGCATTGATGTACGTCCTGGTTCTGAGGATGTAGGCGATGTTGAGGATGTTGCAGGTCTTGCTGCAAGGATTGCAGCTGTTAGAGTTGTTTTGCCTACGGTAGAACAAGCTTGTTGGGATGTTAAGGATGCACAGTCTCATGCATTGATTTCGTTGTCTGTGAAGCGCACCATTATTCCTCACATCCGTTCAGCAAAATCTACAAAACACTCTTGGGATATTCTAGCAGGTCTTTATGCAAGCCGCAATGAGACTAAAATTGCTTTGTTGCGTAAAGAGTTGGAGTCGAAGATTATGCATGAGGAAGATGATATGGACACTTTCCTTGCTGGTGTCAAGGATATCAATGAGCAACTTATTTCTGCATGTGAAGTTATTTCAGACAGTTCCCTTGTGCAGACTGTTTTTGATGCCTTACCAAATTCTTACCAGACTTTTGCTAGTACTTGGAGACTTATGACCCAAGGAAATCCAGAAGTTGTCAAGTTTGGATCATTATGCACATTGCTGTTGCAAGAGTCACTTTCCAAAAAAAACAGGACTAGACAGTGCAGTTGAACATGCTTTTATTTCTTCTCAAAGAAAGGGTGGAAACAGCAATGTAGCCACTTCTTATGGTTCTACTGCGAGTGGCAAAAATTCTCTTCCTAATGCTTCTGCTGGCAACAATTTGTTTGGAAATTCTGGTGATAAGGACAAAAAGAATATGCGTTGCCATTATTGTAAAGCCAATGATCACTTGATCAAGTCGTGTCCTAAGTTAAAGGCCAAAGAGGCTAAGAAGAAAGAGGGTGGTTCCACTGCAAATGCTGGTTCCACTACAAATGCAGCCATTGTTGAGTCTTCTGTGAAAGGAGACTGTGTTGTTGATGTTGATGCAGAATGGGATTTTAGCGCAGAGTGCACTTACAATCATGCTGTCCATGATGCATGCTTGTCAGCTGCTGCAGATTCACATGTGTGGTATTTCGACAGTGATGCTACAAAGCACATTACCTCACATCGTGAATTGTTTGGGCCTCTCTCGAGTCTGCTGTCCCTCATGGGAATTCAGTCAGTTGTGCCAACAACGCCTCTTATCCAGTTCAGGGAGTTGGAAAGATTGTGCTCACTGCTGCTAATGGCAGTTCCTTCACACTTGTTGATGCACTTTATGTACCTGGGATCAAGAAGAATCTCTTGTTTGTATCCGCACTTGCTAGACCTGGACTTGTAGTCAAATTTGTGGATGACAGATGTACAGTTCATGATCTCAGTTTTGGTGATGAAATTGTTGCATCCGGGCTTTTGTTCCGCGGGCTGTATAAGCTCACTTTGTATGACAAGTGTGGACAAAATTTTGCAAATGTTGTTGCAGATTCAAAGGCTATTTCAGATGCAAAACTTTGGCATGCACGTTTTGGTCATCTGAATTTTGCAAGTTTGCTGTGTTTGCAAAAATCTGATATGGTTGCTTCTTTGCCGCCTCTTGAAGCACCTGTCAAACATGTTTGTGAAGGCTATATTTTGGGTAAGATGCAACGTTCTATGTTTCCAAAGGATGGTTCAGTTCGGGCCACATGCAGGTTGCAACTTGTGCATAGTGATGTTTGTGGGCCCATGCAAACTCCGTCCTTGGGCAATTACCTGTACTTCGTGACTTTCATTCATGATTACTCCAGGCATGCATGGGTATTTCCGCTTAAAGCGAAGTCCGAAGTTTTTATGTGCTTCAAATAATTTTTGGCTATGACTAGAAATGTCTCGAAATGTACTATGGGCACCCTCTGTTCCGATCGAGGGGGGGAGTATATGTCTCATGAGTTTAATGCATTTATGGCGAGTCATGGGATAAAACAACAATGTACAGTGCCTTCTACACCTCAGCAAAATGGTGTTGCTGAGAGGAAAAACAGGTCACTGACGAAAATGGCACAATGTATGGTCAAAAGTCAAGCTTTGCCGCATTCTTTTTGGCTTGAGACCATCATGTGTGCCACTTATGTACTTAACAGGTGTCCTACGAAAGCTTTGCAATCTATTACTCCATATGAAGCATGGCATGATAGAAAGCCTTCTATTGAGCACATGCGTGTTTTTGGCTATTTGGCATATGCTTTGGGGCCACAAGTGCAAAGCAGAAAATTGAATGATAAGGCTGTCAAATGTATTTTTTTTTGGTTATAGTGTCAGCTGAAAGCAAAGGTTACAGGTTGTATCATCTGCAAAAAAAACGTATTCTGGTTTCTCGGGATGTAGTGTTTGTGGAAGATTCTGTTCAGCCCTTGCCGCTGTCATGTACTAGAGACAGTAATGTAAGCTCACAGGACATTTATGACACTTTGTTGCCTCTTTTTAGTGGTGGAAATACGAATGTAGGTTCCAATGAGGCAAACGTACAGCCTATGGGGGTTTTTGAAAATGTTTTAGATCAGCCTATTACTGATGCAGATGTACATGATGTACTTGATGAGGAAAGGGCTGAAAATGAGCAAGCTAGAGCCTTGAGCTTCCTTTGTCTTCTCCAAGCTGTGTGCGTTTCTTTGCAACCCTAATTCCAACAAACTTGTTGTTGTCCTAAATGAGTTTTTACCAATAACCGTTATATCATGAACAATCATGTCCAAGGAATGTGAGCCCTTCCCACTAAAACAATTTCAACATGCCTTGATTTCCTGCATCACGCGGTCTTCTTGACTACAACTACCATTGCAAAATTGCTACTCTTGCAACATCTTCAACCCCACCACCTCAAAGTCCACCTTCTCATTGCCAACACCCCCCCCCCCCCCCCCCCCCCCCCCCCTTGTGCTTTTGGCTGTTTGGCATATGCTTTGGTGCCACAAGTGCAGTGCAGAAAATTGGATGATAAGGCTGTCAAATGTATTTTTGCTGGTTATAGTGCTGAAAGCAAAGGTTACAGTTTGTATCATCCGCAAACAAAACGTATTCTAGTTTCTCGGGATGTAGTGTTTGTGGAAGATTCTGTTCAGCCCTTGCTGTCATGTACTAGAGACAATAGTGTAAGCTCACAAGACATTTATGACACTTTGTTGCCTCTTTTCAGTGGTGGAAATACAAATGTAGGTTCCAATGAGGCAAACATACAGCCTATGGGGGTTTTTGAAAATGTTACATGTCAGCCTATTACTGATGCAGATGTACATGATGTACTTGATGAGGAAAGGGCTGAAAATGAGCAGGCTAGAGGTATGCCAAAATGGCTGGTTGCACACTTTGCGTGACAGTAAATTGGATGCACCTTTGTCTAGTCGTACTCGTACAGGCTCTCGCCATGCATCTTATGCATGAGATTGTTATGCTTTAGTTGTGTCTAGCTTGCATGATGTTGAGGAACCTCTGTCTTTTGATGAAGCACAAAATTCAAAAAATTGGATGGCTGCCATGCAATCAGAATATGATGCACTTATAGAAAATGACACATGGACTTTATGTGATTTGCCTCCTGGCAAAAAGGCCATTGGTACGAAGTGGGTTTACAAGTTGAAACGCAAGCCAGATGGTGAGATCGATCACCATAAGGCTCGACTTGTTGCAAAGGGTTATGCACAGCAAAAAGGCATAGATTATGAAGAGACTTTTTCTCCCACTTGTCGCATGACTACTGTGCGTTTTCTATGTGCATTGGCAGCTCATTTTGGTTGGGATGTACATCAATCAGACATTGTTACTGTTTTCTTGAATGGTGACATATTTGAGGAAGTTTATGTAACGCAGCCTCGCGGTTTTGTCATAAAAGGACAAGAGGACAAAGTGTGCAGATGTAAAAAGGCTTTGTATGGGTTGAAGCAATCTCCTCGTGCTTGGTATGAGAAAGCTGACACTCATTTGGTTAAACGAGGCTTTCGTAACAGTCCAACAGAAAGCACATTGTATGTAAAGCGTGAGGGTGATGTACTTCTCATTGTGGTTCTTTATGTTGATGATTTGCTGATCACTGGACCAAATGAGAGACATATTGCTGAATTTAAGGCTGATTTGAATTCTACTTTCAAGATGAAAGATTTGGGGCTGTTGCATCATTACTTGGGTATACAGTTTAAGCAGTGTGATGGTGGTATTGCCTTGTGTCAGAAAAGTTACATAGAGACATTGCTATGTAAGTTTGGACTTGAGGATTGCAAACCTATTGCCACTGCCATGGAAACAGGTTTGAAGTTGAGTCTACATGATGCTGGCGATCCTGCTGATGACACTCTTTACCAAACTGCTGTTGACTGCCTCATTTATGTATGCAACACGAGGCTGCATATTCAGTTTGCAGTCTCACAGGTCAGCAGATTTATGCATAGCCCAGGGTCTAAGCATTGGCAGGCTGTCAAGAGGATTTTCTGCTACCTTAGTGGCACTTTACATCTTGGCTTGTTTTATCCTAAGGGGGGATCATTGCCGCCAGACTTACATGCTTTTTCGGACTCAGATTGGGCTGGTTGTTTTGACACGCGAGTGTCCACAAGTGGTTTTTGTTTCATGCTTGGCAGTTCATGTATATCATGGTTCACCAAGAAGCAACCTATTGTGGCCACTTAAAGTTGTGAGGCTGAGTACAGGGCAGTCTTCACAGCTACGGTTGAGTGTGTATGGCTAAGGTGCCTTATGGCTGATTTGGGTGTTGGACAGGACACTGCCAACACTATCTACACTGACAATCAGAGCGCATTGGCATTTGCGAGGAACCTAGTTTTTCATGCTCGCACAAAGTACATTGAGGTGCATTACCACTATGTCAGGGAGAGGCTCTCAGCAGGAGAGATCAGCTTGGCTTATGCACCAACACATGACAAACTTGCATATCTTTTCACAAAGGCATTGTCTCGTGAGAAGCTTGAAGCTTTCCGCAAAGCTTTAGTCTTACTCCCCTTTGTGGACTGATCATGTCCTTAGGGCATGGCACTTCCCTTTACTCATGTGCCAGCTCTCGTTCACCGCATCACTCAGGGGGGGGATTTGTTACTATATACATGTGGTTGTGATGTGTGTGAACACACTAGTGACCGCCGGGGCATTTTTTCCCTCTTTAGGAGGTTTTTTCCCAGCTGCATTGTATATACACCCATCACTCTAGGGCTATCCATGTTTATATTGCACACTAAGACTCTCTATTGTGTGCCTTGAGCTTCCTTCGTCTTCTCCAAGCTGTGTGCGTTTCTCTACAACCCGAAGTCCAACAAACCTGTTGTTGTCCTAAATGAGTTTTTACCAATAACCGTTATATCATGAACAATCATGTCCAAGGAATGTGAGCCTATCCCACTAAAACAATCTCAACATGCCTTGATTTCTTGCATCACGCGGTCTTCTTGGCTACAACTACCATTGCAAAATTGCTGCTCTTGCAACATCTTCGACCCCACCACCTCAAAGTCCACCTTCTCATTGCCAACACCCCCCCCCCCCCCCCTCTTGTTGAAGAGAAGGGTTTTATAAAGATTATATCTTTCTTTTATAATGTACAAGTCTGTCTATCATTGTATTTTGGTCCCTTCTTTTAATGGTCACTTGACTTCTTTGTTTTGTTCTTTAAGAAAAAATATATATAGATTATATTTTCTTTTCATAATGTAAATGGTCTTTCCATCATTGTAACTTGGTCCTTGATTTATTGCTCGCATGACCTTTTTATTTTCTTTGTTTAATTTGTAAATGAGTTCTTTAATTTAAGGATCTAATGACTTCTTTTTTTGCCTTTTGATTTAAGACATACCTTTTTACTTACTGTAATTTTTTTTTCATTTACATACAAATTCATAACTAAAACATTATAAATTGTCCTTAAACAAAAGAATTTCTTCACAACTAAGTATTTTTTTTAGCTTTTGGTTTTAATATGCAATGCACATTATTACCTGAGTGCAAATGCACATTATTACCTGAGTGCAATATATATTATTATTAGGGATTAGGTTTAGACAATATTCCCAGTATTGATAAAATACATTTCAAAGGAAAAATTCATATATACATGTCACAAGTAACACTTGATCAAGAGAATGACATTAATTAGTGTCATTTTTAAGAATTACTACTATTATTAATTTAATTTTTTACACAATTACTTAGGCCCATCATTCCTTCGAAATGTTTCTATAATCCAATGATCTATGTCATTTGATCATACTTCGATGTCATTAAATGTCCATATCAACTCTAAAATCCAACCTATATTGAAATAATCACATTGGTTTAACATTTTTGTCAAAAAGAAACGAACTAAACTTTCAACCTCGACCAAATTTAGTAACTTCTCCATGTTTACCACCACTGAAATAACTTGACCTATTAGTCACCTTTTGCCATATATCTATTACTCTCTTGATAATTTATACCCTCTCTTGAACCTTTCAAAATATTTGTTGTAGAAAAATAAATTTTACAAACACAACCCTCATCTATTTTTGCATTACATTCCCTTAATAAACCATCTTGATTCTTCACTTTGTTTGTTTAAGTTTTTCAATGAGTCCCTTTCTTTAAAAGCCTTACATGATTCTACTTCCTATTAGGTCGATTCTGTGTAGATTATACCTTCCATGCTCGTGGGTTTTGCCTTTTAATGCAAAATCTTCATGCAACGCATTAGTATTGAGCATGACAACTTGTTGTTGTTCTAAATGAGTTTTTACCAATAACCATTATATCACTAACAATCATGTCCAAGGAATGTGAGCCTATCCCACTAAAACAATTTCAACATGCCTCGATTTCCTGCATCACGCGGTCTTCTTGGCTACAACTGCCATTGCAAAATTGCTGCTCTTGCAACAAATTCGACCCCACCACCTCAAAGTCCACCTTCTCATTGCCAACCCCCCCTCTCCCCCCCCCCCCCCCCCCCCCCCCCCCCCTCTTGTTGAAAAGAAGGGTTTTAGAAAGATTACATCTTTCTTTTATAATGTACAAGTCTCTCAATCATTGTATTTTGGTCCCTTCTTTTAATGGTCACTTGACTTCTTTGTTTTGTTCTTTAAGAAAAAAATTATATAGATTATATATTTTTTGCATAATGTAAATGGTCTTTCCATCATTGTAACTTGGTCCTTGATTTATTGCTAGCATGACCTTTTTCTTTTCTTTGTTTAATTTGTAAATGAGTCCTTTAATTTAAGGATCTAATGACTTCTTAGGATCTAATGACTTCTTTTTTTGCCTTTTGATTTAAGACATACTTTTTTAGTCTAAACTTTCTTTCATTTACATACAAATTCATAACTAAAAAATTGTAAATTGTCTTTAAACGAAAAAATTTCTTCACAACTAAGTATTTTTTTTAGCTTTTGCTTTTAATATGCAAATGCACATTGTTACCTGAGTGCAATATATATTATTATTAGGGATTAGGTTTAGACATTCCCAGTATTGATAAAATACATTTCAAAGAAAAAATTCATATATACATGTCACAAGTAACACTTGATCAAGAGAATGTTGCAAGAAAAAAATGGCATTAATTAGTGTCATTTTTAAGAAATACTACTATTATTAATTTAAATTTTTACACAATTACTTAGGCCCATCATTCCTTCGAAATGTTTCTATAATCCAATGATCTATGTTATTTGATCATACTTCGATGTCATTAAATGTCGATATCAACCCTAAAATCCAACCTATATAAAAATAATCACATTGGTTTAACATTTTTGTCAAAAGCAACAAACTAAACTTTCAACCTCGACCAAATTTAGTAACTTCTCCATGTTTACCACCACTGAAATAACTTGACCTATTAATCACCTTTTGCCATATATCTAATATTCTCTTGATAATTTATACCCTCTCTTGAACCTTTCACAATATTTGTTGTAGAAAAATAAATTTTACAAATACAACCCTCATCTCTATTTTTGCATTACATTTCCTTAATAGACCATCGTGATTCTTCACTTTGTTGTTTTAGTTTTTTAAGGAGTCCCTTTCTTTAAAAGCCTTACATGATTCTACTTTCCTATTAGGTGGATTTTGTGTAGATTTTACCTTCCATGCTCATGGGTTTGGCTTTTTAATGCAAAATCTTCACGCAGCGCATTAGTATTGAGCATGACAACTTGTAGTTGTCCGTTGTGCTAAATGAGTTTTTACCAATAACCATTATATCACTAACAATCATGTGCAAGGAATGTGAGCCTATCCCACTAAAACAATTTCAACATCATGCCTCGATTTCCTGCATCATGCGGTCTTCTTGGCTGCAAACTGTCATTGCAAATTTGCTGCTCTTGCAACATCTTGGACCCCACCACCTCAAAGTCCACCTTCTCATGGCCAACACACACCACCCTCTCCCCTTCTTGTTGATAAGAAGGGTTTTATAAAGATTATATCTTAGTTTTATAATGTACAAGTCTCTCCATCATTGTATTTTGGTCCCTTCTTTCAATGGTCACTTGACTTCTTTGTTTCCTTCTTTAAGAAAAAAGTTATATAGATTATATTTTCTTTTCATAATGTAAATGGTGTTTCCATTATTGTAACTTGGTCCTTGATTTATTGCTCACATGACTTTTTACTTTTCTTTGTTTAATTTTTAAATGAGTCCTTTAATTTAAGGATCTAATGAATTCTTTTTTTGTCGTTTGACTTAAGACATACTTTTTTATTGTAAATTTTCTTTCATTTACATACAATTCATAACTAAAAAATTATAAATTGTCCGTAAACGAAAGAAATTCTTTACGACTAAGTTTTTTTTTAGCTTTTGGTTTTAATATGCAAATGCACATTGTTACCTGAGTGCAATATATATTATTATTAGGGATTAGGTTTAGACATTCCCAGTATTGATAAAATACATTTCAAAGAAAAAATTCATATATACATGTCACAAGTAACACTTGATCAAGAGAATGTTGCAAGAAAAAAATAGCATTAATTAGTGTTATTTTTAAGAAATACTATTATTATTAATTTAAATTTTCACACAATTACTTAGGCCCATCGTTCCTTTGAAATGTTTCTATAATGAAATGATCTATGTCATTTGATCATACTTCAATGTCATTAAATGTCGATATCAACTCTAAAATCTAACCTATATTGAAATAATCACATTGGTTTAACATTTTTTGTCAAAAAGCAACAAAATAAACTTTCAACCTCGACCAAATTTAGTAACTTCTCCATGTTTACCACCATTAAAATAACTTGACCTATTAGTCACCTTTTGCCATATATCTATTACTCTCTTGATAATTTATACCTTCTCTTGAACCTTTCAAAATATTTGTTGTAGAAAAATAAATTTTACAAACACAACCCTCATCTATTTTTGCATTGCATTTCCTTAATAGACCATCGTGATTCTTCACCTTGTTTGTTTTAGTGTTTCAATGAGTCCCTTTCTTTAAAAGCCTTACATGATTCTACTTCCTATTCGGTGGATTCTGTGTAGATTTTACCTTCCATGCTCATGGGTTCGGCCTTTTAATGCAAAATCTTCATGCAACGCATTAGTATTGAGCATGACAACTTGTTGTTGTCCTAAATGAGTTTTTCCCAATAACCATTATATCACGAACAATCATGTCCAAGGAATGTGAGCCTATCCCACTAAAACAATTTCAACATGCCTCGATTTCCTGCATCACACGGTCTTCTTGGCTACAACTACCATTGCAAGGTTGTTGCTCTTGCAACATCTTCGACCCCACCACCTCAAAGTCCACCTTCTCATTGCCAACCAACCAACCAACCAACACCCCCCCCCCCCCCCCCCCCCCCCCCCCCCCCCCCCCCCCCCCCCGCACCCACCCAAAATTTCTTTTCTCTTTCTCCTCCCCTTTGTTTTCATTCCTTGTCGTTTTGCTACCAAAACTTCCAAAAAGATCTTCGTTGGCTCCTCGTAAGAAATCAACCCGCCCCTACTTCTCTTTCATTTTATTCTTTTAGAATGCCAATGTGAGCCTTTGACTTTGTTTTGGAAAGCCAAGAAGTGGGAGCCTACGTTGTAACTAGTCTAGAGCCAAGAGCCAATCTCCTTTGGTATATCAAATGCATTAACATTTGTCATAGCCGATTCACATAGAGTGTGATTGGGGGGAGTATAGGGAAGGGAGGGGCTTCAAGCTTTGCATGAAAGAGACCGCACCTAAGGACAACATAGTGAAAGATTACTTGTTTTCTACGAGTATTGAGCTGAGGTAATGACTTCTCATTGGTGAATTATATTCGAGAAACAAGGAGATGATTTTTTCTATAGAAAACCTTTTTGGCCATGCTAGTGAAACTGCACCAGGTTTCTACATTTCAAGAGGATAATGTGCATTCTCTAAAGATAGTAAACCCCTTCACCCCAATCGCCCAACACACACGAGGTGGGATGCAACTCTTACACACTCGTTTCCTGAACTTGGGCAACAAACGCACATGTCAACATGGAAATACATGATAAGTGATGTGAATCGTGGGCTGGACGAGCTCTCAATTGTAATCTTAAATTATGAAAGAAATGGGCATCCACCTAGAGATGGGTTGAGTAGAGGCAGCATTGATGTGTATCCAGCCTGTGAATAGTGACTAGGGATTGGACAAAGACGAAACTAGGAAGAGAGATGGTTTTGAATGCTTCAACAACACATAACATCTCTTGATTCATGAATCCTCTCTCTTAGGGTTGGCACATTCTTATATTTGGGAGGTCGTTTAGTCAATAAGAGACTTGTTGCCCACCATTTGTTGTCTCCTCACCAAATGGTTTGTGTCTGCCTCGACTAATATGAACACCCCCCCCCCCCCCCCCCCCCCCCCCCCCCCCCCCCCAAAACCACCCCACCCCCGCCCCCCTGCATTATCTCGCATAAGGTTAGTTCAGACGGCATCTAAGGGCCAGGATGAGGGGAGACACGCGGCTTTAATGTCTGTTATTTGGTCGCCACGATAAACTAGGGGTGAGCTAGGGGCAAAAATGACACCCTAAGTTCACCCATAGTTTACTCCACCTTGAGTTCACCCTTAGTTCATTGGCCTTGGAGGCCATGGGTCGACAAACTTGAGACCTCCCAGTTGCCACACAAAAGCCCTACCACCACGCTAGTGTGCATCGATGCCCATGCCGGCACAATCGACCGTGACCATGTTGGCTCACCTCAGTTTACCCACCCTTAGTCTAGTCTAACTCACCTCTTTATCCTTAGTTTACCGACCCTAGTTCACTGGATGTTTGAACGACTGAGATCAAAGCCGCTCCATGCTTCCAAATTGGGATCTTAGATCAAGATATTATAGTGAAACCTTCCTCGTCCGTGTTTTGGAGTCGGAGAGAGCTTGCACACATGAGCCTCATGATTCATTGTAACGGCTAGCAACCATGACATGGAAGGAATATTAGCGGTGTTGCGTCAAATGCGTTAAAGTAGGGCTCGCTACACAGTTAGCGGCTATGGCCCGACAATCCAATTGCATAGCAAAACAGGAGACAACGATTGCGAAACGGCTTGTCCAAGGGTCTGATGGGATCAAGGTAGATCATGTGCATGAAGGGGCTTCAGCTGCAAACTCGTGAATCTAGCTAAAGAATTGTTTGTGTGTTTGGAAGATCTCATGTCCACACCCTTTGAGTAGCGGGAGGGGAGTGAAGGGATCAACAATAGGGGTGTGTGAACGGCGGCGCGCACGCTTTGGGCCGTCGGATCTTCGCAACAGGGAGGCACGTTTTTATACACGCAAGGTCGCCATCTGTGCATCGACTTATGGCAGCTCAGAATCTCAGATGTAGGTTTGCCAAGTTTTTGAGCACTGGTGCGCACCTCATCACAGTCTGGTACAAGTTGCAACTTGCAAGACGTGCAAAGCATCGACTGACGGAACGTTCGCATGGATCCACAGTCCACGCATCTCTCTCTCTCTCTCTCTCTCTCTCTCTCTCTCTCTGCCCGGCCACCCACACACAGAGTTGGCCCCTGTACGCCCCAGAGCTCGAATTGAATTATCAGACGGTATGAAAGGCCGAATCGAACTCCTATTTCCTGCTGAAGCCTCGATCGTACAGATGAAATTACCTTCAACACTTCCAAGGTGTAATGGTCACCTTCACGGCCCGATGGCCAGCTTGCAGCAGCTCATGATAATCCCAGCTGCAGTAGTACTACTCTTCTTACACCTACTCTTCCCTGCAGCTCTCTCATTGAGCTTCAATTACCCTACCATGGGTCGCGATGCAAATATACAGGACTACCTCATAGCCATGGGCAATGTCTCCTTCAACCCTGACCATGTAGACCTCACCGCCAAAAACAACGACCCCTTTGAAAGCACAGGCCGCATCTACAATGCAGACCAGCTCTTCTTGTGGGACTCTGCTACTCGGGAGGCGGCCTCTTTCAATTGCGCCTTCACCCTCAGCATCGTCCCTATAAATGGCACTCCACCTGCTGATGGCCTTGCATTTTTCTTGCTTGATCCGACTCTTTCTCAAGTACCCGACCATCGCAAGGGCTCGGGGATGGGGCTCCCACTCAATGATTACAGCACGGGCTTTGTCGCAGTTGAGTTCGACACATTTCTCAACCCTCAGATCGACTACAGTGATAACCACATCGGGATCGACATCAACTCCATCGTCTCTGCAAACTATTCCAATCTCACCTTTGGTTTAACAAATTCTTCCTTCGTTTACTCTTGGGTTGATTACTCCGGTTCCGAATCGCTGCTGGAGATGTATGCGACAAATGTGTCAAGCACCAAGCCGCCCTCCCCTGTGTTAACCTATTCGATCAATTTGACCCAGTTTTTGCCACAGCATGTCTTTATCGGATTTTCTGCGGGTACAGGAGGCAAAGCTGAGTATCACCGTATACTTTCATGGAGCTTCAACAGTACATCCATAGGCAAGGAAAATGGCTCTAATGTAAGCCTCGGCAAGGAAAAGGGCTCTAATGTAAGCCTCATTGCAGGGTTAACCAGCACAGGTATATTTCTTATAATTGTCGGCATGATTATTTTAGTTCTATGTCTATGGCGGAAGGGACGATCAAGACGACAAAGATTTATTAATCATCCATTGCCATCAGCTAGGATCCATCGAATTAGTGGGCTGCCCTCTCCTTCCGATGCTGATCTTGGGCCGCAGGAGTTCGACTACAGAAATCTAAGCATGGCCACTAACAATTTTGGGGAGGACTGCTTGTTGGGAAAGGGTGGCTCTGGATCAGTTTATAGAGGGTTGCTACCCGACAACGGGAGAGAGGTTGCAGTGAAGTGCATTTCACGAAAGTCCAAACATGGAGAGAGAGAATTCTTTGCAGAAGTGAACATAATAAGCCGCATTCGCCACAGAAACTTGGTTCAGCTTAAGGGATGGTGCACAGATGAAAAAAGCATTAACCTTCTTCTTGTTTATGAGTACATGCCCAATGGGAGCCTCGATCGCTCTCTCTTCAGCAAGACATCCTCATTGATTCTTGATTGGAGCAAAAGGTTTGTATTTATCCATTTACTATTCAGCTAGATTTATTTTCATGACATAGTGATAACATTAGCTTGCATGTGCACAAACCGAAATGATCTACATCCAAAGGGGGAGGGGGAGGGGAAGGGGGAGGGGCACAATTAAAGTTATATAATGATTAGATTCATCATCAACTAGCGTTATTAAATGCTAGAAGACCTCTCGTTGCATCATAAATTGCCCAACTAGAGTGTGCATAGAACTCAGTATACGTATATGCTCTTCCATATACTCACACCTCCGGTTAAATTTCGAGCGCTAGTGCCACAATTGCGCTTGATTTGGAAAAATCTCACCTTTTAAGACTAGGTTGGTAATGGGACACTTATTCTTGTTAAGTGACCATTTTGCTTGAATTATTTAAAGAGTTTGAAACTAAATTTCTAGGTGCTATACATCCACAAAGTTGCCTTATGAGCTAACAAAAACTTGACGTTTTTTGGAACATTGATCTCACCATTAACCTTATTCTTGCACAACATTTCTGAGCCTAAACTGTGTGAAAAAACGGATCCTGTTTTTTTCTTTTTTTTCAAAGTTTTGCAACTATACCACTCTAAAATTCATGTATGTGAGGTTTATATTGCTAGAGGATTAGCCTTAGTAATTTTCATCATGTTTTGATACTTCTAGGAAGGTTTAAGTGTTAAATTTGAAAGTTAGGACCAAATTACAAAAATTGCCTAATCCTGTTTTTCGACAAAATCTAGTACTTTTATGATTTTTTTGGTGGCTTTCTTGATATCCCAATTCAATTTTGATAATGTAAGTGGCATGTGTAACATAAAACTAATCTTCCTTGAGTATTGGAGCACCTTATATGCTATATAACATAGTATACGACAATGGTTGAATTTTTCAACTGCAGAAGAATACGAGACATATTCTAGTGTAGCAAGTATAGCTTTCTAAATATTGCTAGTTTCTTAGGCCAATTGTGTATATTTTGTAGGTAGTAACCATATCTAATTGTAAACTTCAAATCTCTATGGGATTCTATAGGTCATAATGCTAAACCCAATTTTTTCATGTTTGTTGTATTTAGCACTTCATCATTGTCTGCAAGGTTTTTCTTGGTGAGAACCGCAATCCATGACATAATAGATGCTCCAATATGTGCTCAATAGCAACCTTTTACATACAAAACAAGAAGAGAGAGATAGAGTCAATGAATAATGCAAATGAGCGTCTCACTCTCACGCACCAACTGTAGTACACACAAAGGAATCCTCAAATTTATCATGAGTGGTCATTCAAGGCTAGCACATATAGTCTCTAGTACAATCGACTCCGACCAATGGGTGATAATGGTGGACTCTACAATGTACATAGCCAAACATTGCAGCTTTCCCTCATCCTTGCTAGTCTACTTCGAAATAGCTCAACGCTAAGTGTATTAATGCATTTCATTACTAAAATCAAGCACTAAGAGATCTAATATTCTTTTGACATGCTCCATGGATCCTTTTTAATCCAAAGGCCCAAAGAGAGCTAAGAAGACATGTATATAGTATCTTTATTGAGCGGGACTATAGAAACTTTGATGATAGATTCACAGAATGAAAAAAATGCAACTTTTTTGTACCCTTTTTTTTGGCCAAAAAGAAAAATAGTGAGGTAAAAGTAACAAAATGATTTGATCACCAACCCATTGAAGTTAACGAGGAATTTTATCTCATGTCCTCCAAAAATCCCTAGCCTCATCTATCCGCAATCAACCATAAGAAATGATTGTTTTAGGCAAAATGAATTGGTCCATCAACTTTGGAGGCTTGTTACGACCAAGAGATGAGAAATTTTACAAGTTTCTCATTTTTTTCCATTTGTAGTAGTCCTTGAACTATTAGCTCATGAAAGGATTTTCCAAAATGCATGGATCTACTATGGTTTTGGAAGTTTTTTTCAAACCCTGAAAGGAGACTTTTATGTTCTGTTATGTTACCAACCTAGTGTTAAAGGGAATTTCCTAGTGGTGCCATGTGAGCACCATTTGGATGATCCAATGACCACCGACATCTTTATGCATACACTCTACAAACATGTTGGCCTCCATACATGTGTTACTTAATACACATTATATGAACACCTAACTAACTCCCTATGCAAACCAATTACTTTTGTCCCTCTAAATACACTCTTCCATTTTAACATCTGCGAGTGATTATTTTTCAATCAATGATCATGAGCTGGTAATAATTAATCAGTTGGTTAGTGGATTCTACAGGTACAACATAGTATGTGGATTGGGATCTGCATTACAATATTTGCACCAGGAGTGCGAGAGTGTGATTCTTCACAGAGATATCAAGGCAAGCAATGTCATGCTTGATGCTAAGTACAATGCTAAGCTTGGAGACTTTGGCTTAGCAAGACAATTAGGGGAAGGGGTGGAGGGGCACACTACGGCGGCCGCTGGAACGCTAGGTTACATGGCACCGGAGACATATCGAACAACAGGGCGAGCAACAACCATGTCAGATGTCTACAGCTATGGAATGGTTCTTCTGGAGGTGGTGTGTGGGCGCCGCCCTAGCGATGCAAGCTTGCCTGGAGATTTCGAAGGATGCCTGCAAGACTGGGTGTGGGATTTGCATAGCAAGGGGAGACTGAGAGAGGCATGTGATCGTAGGCTTGAAGCGGACGTGGATGAGGGACAATTGGTACGGACATTGACTGTGGGGCTTGCTTGCTTACATCCAGACTCCAAAATGCGACCATCGATTCAGGTTGCACTAGCTGCTTTGGAAGGGAGAGGGGCCCTACCAGTAGTTACTACTCTCAAACCAGTTGTTTCTAATGGCCCTTCTCTATCCAATGCGAGCCTTAGTTGGAGTACTTCCAGTACCATCTCCTCAACCTTAGCTACCGGTACTCATCCCATCTCCTCTGCAAGTTCAGACACAAACACCAAGCATTGCACCTCCCTTATTCAATAGTATGGGGATATATAAGGATAACAAATAGTTAATAAGATTATGATCTGTGTTGTCAGATGAGTACAACAACCTCAACAGTCTTCTACTTAAAGGCTGATGTGCAAACTATGGACATATGTGCAATATATTGTACATATATTTTGCAAGCATGAAATGAAAAAAAAGATAAAAGCTTCGGATATGCCAGAATTTGGGGTTGCCATGAAAGAAGAACATGTGATCTTCTCATACATGCAATCCGAACTTTAGGGGCACTTGCTATCAAAGACCCTACTCAATACAATTTGTTGATACCCTTGAGTCTCTAGCAATTTGAGATGTTGAGTACTATAACTGATGTGAATCATACACAACCTATTTTTCTTTTATCTTTCTACCATAAGATCGCATGTGAATTGATTAGAGATGGGGTGCCCGATGTGTACAATGGCTCTTGAACCTCAACAATCTCCCACTTAAAGGCCTATGAGCAAACTATGGGCATATGCACAACATATTGTACATATACACACATATTTTATATAATTTGCAAGCATGAACTAGAAGAACGATTAAACCTTCATATATGCCATAATTTGGGGTTGTCTGTCTAAGAAGAACTTGTGATATTTTAAAAATGTAGCCAAAACTTTGGGGGCGCTTGTTTTCAGAGACCTTGCTCAATACAGTTTGCTAACACCCTTGAGTCTCTTGCAATTTGAGCTATTGAGTATAATAAATTATGTGTATCAGACAAAACCCTTTTTCTTTTATCTTTTTGCAATAGATCGCATGTGAATTAATTAGGGACCATTGAAAATACTGATAGAGTTTGTGTCCATAATACAAAAAGTTACCTTTTGTAACCAAAATATTCACAAAAAAGATAGTCCCCACCACACTACATGAGAGAGTCATTTTGTTACTATAGTTTGATTATCATTTGCCACTTTGCCATTGAACTCCATAATATAATGGCCACACGAGTCCTGCTACCATGAGTCACAAAATGCAAACTTTGCTGGGAAGAGATCACACTGTTGATGTTGAAGGCCGAGTGCCACTTGAGAGCCTAAAAGATTGTAGGGAGGTGCCCTTTAGCCCATGCTCTCAATATTTTGCACTACAAAACCTATAGCTTTTGCGTCCTAAAAATTATATGGGCCAAAATTGTGAGCTCTTTTCTAGGTCCGCATGCAATGCATGGTGTTTTCCAACTCTATATTTTTCCTTTATCTTTTGCAAACTCTTTTGAACTTTAGACTTTCAATATCTCTAATCACCCACAGACTAGTGAAAGTGCCAAGCACAACATTTTCTCAAGTAGCCCCTAACTACTAGCAATCTCATTAGGAAAACTATTTTTCCATGTTATTAGCTTCATGTATACGTCCAATCTTGACTTTTCCCACCATTCCCTCACTATCCTTCTTGCCATAAGCATGCGAGAATGTATTAAGAGAGAAATTGTTTTTTACAATTGAATCATGACAGAGTGGACTTGGTTAGCCTAGGTTAGGAGATCCTTAAGTTTTGCAAAAAAGGCCCATGACAAGGCTCCTTATACAAAAAGACAACCTATAGTTCCACACATCACAATGCACTCAAAAAATCCAACTAGGCCTGAACCTTGGGTAGGAGGATGTAGACTTTTCCGGGATGAGATGGAGAACCCAAAGCATTGCCAAGAATGACGCCCCTTATTAACAATCTCATATTTAATATGTTTTCTCCTATCAATATCTTGCATAATGCAAACTTAGGTGACTATATATGGATACAATTTCTCACTTTGGATTCAATATAAATACCCCAAAGACCATTGCTACTCACAAGGGTTATGAACTATCTTCTATTCATCTAAGAATAATGACAATTTCTTAGACCTTGTGCTCTTTGTTAAGGTTTCTCCCTTGAATATATATGAAAAGTGTACATAACTCTTAACCTTAAAGAGTGTCCTCCTTACGCAAATTTATCTTGCATGGAAGGGCATCTTCTTACAAGTTATTTTTGCATAAGGATGACACCCTTGATGTTTGAGAAGATTCAAGCATATGGATAAATTTGAAGAAGGGTATCCTCCTTACACAAATTTAGCATGCACAGATGGGCATTCATGGACCTTGAAATCCTTTAGGAGGACACCCTTGAAGTCGGAGAAGATGCAAGCAATATTTCATGAAAAATGTTGTCCTCCTTACGTCAACTTAGTGGTTGTGGATTCCCATCCATGCTTTCTTAATTTGCGTACACACCTTGATATCCTCTTAGCTTCATTTTGGGTAAATTTGAAGAAGGTTATCCTCCTTACACAAATTAAGCATGCATATATGGGATTCAGGGACATTGAAATCCTTTAAGGAGGACACCCTTGAAGTCGGAGAAGATGCATGCAATATTTCATGAAAAAGGTTGTCCTCCTTACCTCGCTCCTTACATGAACTTAGTGGTCGTGGCATCCATGCTTTCTTAATTTGTGCAAGGAAGATACACACCTTGATATCCTCTTAGCTTCATTTGGGTACATACCCTTGGCTTTGAGCATACACATTTCCATTTCTACCACCATGCGATTGTGACGCTCCACAAATCCATTCTGTTGTGGTGTGTAAGCTGTAGTAAGGTGCCGTTTTATGCCATGCTCGTTGCAGTAGTTGTTCAATTTATTTGAGATGAATTCTCCTCCTCAATCTGTGTAAAGCTTCTTCACCTTCTTTCTTGATTCATTTTCTACAAGCTTTTGCCACATTTTAAACTTTCCAAAAGCTTCAGACTTCTCATGAATGAAATACACCAACATCTTTCTCACTACAACACGACGCGCAGAAATCAGTGCAATTACCAACGAGAAAAAGATTTAGTTTTAAAACTAAAAAGCACTGAAATAGGCCTCGGAAGAGACGCCAATATCGTGACGTCCGTATAAGTACCGATATATTATGCGTCAGAATAAAATTTGAAATGAGAGTCGGAATACGCAATGAAATAACCACCAGTAATACTATTGCATATTCCAACGCATCTACCGAAGTCTGTACCGATGCCTATACGTCCGTATTCTCTACCGACGAACAAACCTACAAATTTTTTTTGGACAGAGAGGGTTGGGAATTGATGTTGCATGTACTGCAGCAAAAGAAAACATCCCTCTCTGCCCAAAGGAAGAGTGCACAAGCAACCACACTCCACCTACAAGCTGACGCTAAAGAGCGAGTGTATGGCAATTAGCAAGATTGTAAGAAAAACATAACCACAAAATCAATAGCTTGATCATGGCATAACGACATAAACATTTTATAACCATAATTAAAACATGAGTCAAAAACTGCAAAACCATAAACATAACCTATTTGCTATACCATAACCATTACCAGAACTTGCTTGTCATACCATAACCATAACCATCATATGATTTCCTCACCATCATAGCAAAACCATAACCTGAACTTGACTGCCAAATCTTAACCATAACATCTATCCATACCATAAACATAACCATAAACCATAAACATAAGCACTACAAAACTGTACATATGCAAACAGTCACTGAGTGAGAAGACCCTCATGGTAATGCCTCCCAGTCGACGTCCTCTCCCTCCTCCTGCAGCTGGGTCAAAAGGGCCACAAGTCCATGCTTGTACCCATACTTCTCCTCTCGGTGTGTCAGAGGATGCTTCACGACAACTTCCTACAAAATTATGGTTTAATAATTAGATGAATCTTCAAATAACACATATATTTTTCATAATTTAAATAATATGTATAATACTTACAAACTCATATCGAAGCGTATCGTAGCCTCTACTTCTAAGATGTGATGCTCCAGCAGACTCCAAACGTGCTCTGGCTGCATCTCTCTGCTGCTGAAATCTTTGAGAATTGTCTTGTGTCTCTCGTGCAATCCCCACCCACTCCTCTGCATCCCCTCTGCCAGCCTGCACTATCTGTGAATGGCCTTGACGATGTAATTCTTTCTTTCACCATCGAGGTTATCCCAAACCTCTATCACAGAGTGACCAAACTGAATCGTACAGAGCTGTTGAATCCTCTATCGCATGGACTTTCCGACCCTATCCGCCACAATAGCCCCATCCTTGCTCTTGTACGCCTTGCTAGGATGATGCTCGTGTGATCCCCAAGGTGTACGTGGTGTGCCAATCGGTGAACTATCTACTGAAGAGAGTGGTGGACTCTCTCTCGGTGGTGTGGACATATCAATAGGGCTGCTACCATAGCAACCACGGCCTCCAAAACGATACCTACCTCCTCTCGAGGATGAACCACCCATTGGTGTAGGGCGCACACGAGTCCTAGACATAGGGGGCACACTAGACTGAGGTGTGGGGCCGCTCGGTGTAGGAAACACACTAGTCCCGGGCGTAGGGTAGTCCGTAGTAGGTCTAGAGGGACCTACTGCCCAAAGGTGCTGTACCATCTTGATCTGCTCTGGTGTGAATTGAGACAAAAACGAACCCATCTGCTCGGGTGACATGCCAGCCGGAGTGACAAGAAAACTAAAACTAGGAGAGTATGGCTCATCGTCAATCGGCCATGGCTAATCATACACAAACAATACCCACAAAATATGTTAGTTTACAAAAGAAATACTTAATCACTACAAATAACAAATCAACAAAGCTGCTACACAAATGAATGAATCTAAAGTGTATTGTAGACTAATAAAAAGAGTTTTACAAAGAGTTTCTAGCAAAAATCATTAGTTAATATCTCATCCTCTATGAGATCTGATGCACGAAAGGTGTCTATCTCAATCTTTACTTCTGCATCTTTGTCATCGAACTCTACTTCTTCATCGCTCTCCGCATCAGCTTCAGTGTTTGACAGCTCATCTCTAGGTTCACACAATTGCTCACTGCTGACATCCACCTCAAAATCTAAACTTAAAGTTTCCGTCTGTCCTGCACTTTGTTCATGAATCACCTCTACGACCTCAACGTCCAATCCTTCTCACACTTGCTTGCTACGTGGAGCAACTTGAACGACATAGAGCTAGCAGGGTTTAGACAGATCATTCTCATCATTTTCTGTCTATAGTGGATCGTATATGAACAAAACTTGTTCACAATGCTGCGGAAGTACGAATATATCCCGCGCATCTATCCACACCTGCCTAGAGTTCACTTGAATCAATCCACTCTTGTCTTTACGCACAGTTGCTTACACACAGTTGCATTAGGGCCGCTGGTAATAACTTTGAACCACTTGACATCAAAGATAAACATATCAAACTTTCTAAAGCTAATCTTCAAGATGTCTTGGATGTAGCCAAAGTATTCAAGCTGTCTAGTCTCTGTATTCTCATCCCTGACACTACTCCTACTTTCTTGGATGAATCTTGCCCTAACACCACTGTCGAAAGTGACCCTTTGTTCGTCGATCCGCTGCACTCTGAAGTGTTTCCCATGCAACCACAAAGCTCCATATTTGTGATACTATAGCCACAAAATTGAAACAGACTGAAAGTTATTAAAGCAATGTGATCATGTGGAGCTCAAAAAGGTAGTTGTGAAATATAAATGTCCTTCATGCAAAAATCTACCATGCTCCTCGTAAACTGTCTTGCTCAAATGCTTAGAGCGGCGGAAGCCAAATCGAGGACCACATTTTGGACATGCATGATTGCCCGAGTAACTCAAGCCTAAAACATCACAAAATTAAAATATAAAAGAATTGGTATAGCCAGGAATCACATGTGTGTTAGGGTTTTAAAGGCACTCACCTGGGCACTCACCGAAGCCCGACCAATCGTGCATGGTCCACATGAGAATGCCTTGCACATGTACATTCCGTCGTCCGATTGGTTGGGACATATCAACCACATTGATTCCTGTCCTCAAGATTTGGAACTCTTCTATAAGTGGTGCCAGATAGACGTCCATGTTCTTTGCTTTGTACTTTCCTTGGATGATCAATGACAACAACAGATGGCCCTTCTTGATAGCGATCCATGGTGGAAGATTATAATTAACTAGACAAATAAGCCACATGCTCCATGACGAACTCCGTAATCCAAATGGTTTACTCTATCCATTGCCAGACCAAAGCGGATACATCAAGGCTTGTTCTTAAATGTAGGCCAACTTTCCTCTGTGCTTCCATGCACGAGAGTTAGCAGGTACCGGCATCACATCATCTGTTGATCTAGTATTTGAGTGCCATGTCATCAAAGCGGCTATGGACTTGCACCTGAATATGCTCTTTATTCTTGGAATGATAGAAAAGTGTCGAAGGACCTTTGCCGGGATACATTTTCCTTGTGTGTCCTCCCTGTGTACCTGTTTGATCCACAATTGGGAAATTGTTCCAAGTTTTCATACTCATTGCAAAAAAGTATACAATCATTAGGACATGCATGTATTTTGTGATAATCCAAGCCCAAATTAGTAAGAAGATTTTAGCGACTGGACGGGTAGGGGGCATGTGATTCCTTTTTGGCAAGATTTGCTCATTGAGAAACCTGTCATTACATGAACAAGTCAGCCCTTTGATCACTTTATATGAACTATAATTTGCACTCTAATGCTTAGGATACAATGTATTTACTTGAAAATCTCTGTAACTGAGGCGTCAAACCAACTGTAGACAGACTGCAAATTAAGCATTTCCAACGCGGCATGGAGAACTAAGATTTTTGCACCAGTGTAGAGCGGCATGCGTGCAAGACTTTACATCATCTCGTCCTCTTTATCGTTGCTATCATGACGTCGATATGAACGGGATGGCTGAGGTTGTTCCACAGTGTCATCTTCAATGTTTCCGTCTTCTATATTGGAATCCATGTCAAAGAACGCGTCCAACATCTACTCCATCTCTACTTCTTTAAATGCCGCATCTGGTATTAATTGGGAGGACTCAGTTGATGGCTGCTCATTTGAAAATCATCTTCTCTGGGATGAAGTTGGAGCAATATCTACTCGCGGAGTTCGATATTCAATCTCTAGACCATACGATCGATAACGCACGTCTTGTAGTTGCTCTATCTGAAAGAGACCATGATTGTGTATGTGTTGGTCGCAGATTTTTTGTCTTTGAAAGATCTGATGCTTGCAATGCGCACAAGGACACACCATCCTATCGTTCATACTTTATCTACCAATGATGCAACAAATAATTAAAACACTAGTTTCAATAACTACACACTACTAAGTACATGACAATACATGACAACCTCACATTCTTTAGCTAGCCCCGATCCCTGCACACCTCGGTCTAGAGGTGCACGGAGATTAGGACCACAGGGTAATAATATCGTCTTTTATTAGTCAATGAATATATATTAAGGTTCTTGAAGTCTGTGTGCACTTTTGAAGTCCGATTGTGTTTTTTCTACTATTCGTTGCTAGCTCTAACAACCTCACATTCTCTAGCGAGGCTCGATTCTCGCACACCTCGGTCTAGAGTTGCACGGAGATTAGGACCACATGGTAATAATCTCGTATTTATTATTCAATGACTATATATTAAGGTTTTTGATGCCTGTGTGTACTTTTGAAGTCTAATTGCATTTTTTCTACTATTAATTTGTTGCTAGCTCTAACCTAACCTATAACCTAAACCTAGATAACTTAATGTAACCTAACTTATAACCTAAACCTAACCTACCGAAGTCCATTTCCATTTTTAGAAGTACACGAGTCATCTTCGAAGTCCGTTTGTGTTTTTTCTATTATTAATTTATCGCTAGCTCTAACCTAACCTATAATCTAACCTATACTATAACTTAAACCTAACCTTAGTTAATGTAACCTAACTTATAACCTAAACCTAATATATAACCTAACCTAACCGAAGTCTGTTTGCATCTTTAGCAGTATACGAGTCATCTTCGAAGTCCGTTTGTGTTTTTTCTACTATTAATTTGTTGCTAGCTCTAACCTAACCTATAATGTCACCTAACCTATAGCTAAACCTAACCTAACCTAACTAACATAAAAACAACAAAATGGTGAGGCGTTTGGCAAAACGGCAAGCCATACAGCTTGCCCACAATGCATATGCGATTTCGGAAAGCTCTATAGCTTGCCAATTTGACAAACGGCTCACTATTGTGTCGTTTTTAGGGTTGCGAAGCGATTTTAGGGCCCAAAAATCGCTCGTAGACATATAGACAACACAATGGAGAGCCGTTGGCAATATGGCAAGCCATAGAGCTTTCCCACAATGCATATGCCTTGTGGGAAAGCTTTATGGCTTGTCGTATTGCCAAACGGATTTCCATTGTGTTGTTTTTAGGGACACGAGGCAATTTTAGCGCTTGAAAATTTCTCGCAAACATATCGACAACACAATGGCCAACTGGTGGCAATATGAAAAGCATTTTGGGGCCACGAGGAAATCTTAAAGCTTGAAAATTGCTCGCGGACATATAGACAACACAATGGCTAGCCTTTTGGCGATAGGGCAAACCATAGAGCTTGCACACAATGCATATGCATTGTGAGAAAACTCTATGGCTTGTCGCATTGCCAAACAGCTTTCCATTGTGTTGTTTTTAGGGCTGCTTAGCTATTTTAGGACTTGAAAACCGCTTGCGAACATTAAAAAAACACAATGGCAACTTGTTGAAAATACTGCAAGCCATAGAGATTTTCCTCAATGCATATGCCTTGTGGGCAAGCTTTATGACTTTCCGTATTACTAAACGGATCGCCATTGTGTTGTTTTTAGGGACAAGAGGCAATTTTAACGTTTGAAAATCGCTCGCAAACATATAGACAACACAATGGAGAGTCGTTTGGCAATACGGAAAGACATAAAGCTTACCCACAATGTGTATGCATTGTAAGCAAGATCTATGACTTGCTGTATTGTCAAAACGTTTGCCATTATGTTGTTTTTAGAGCCGCTTAGCTATTTTAGGATTTGAAAACCGCTTGCAGACATATAGAAAGCACAATGAAGATCCATTTGGCATACGTCAAGCCATAGAGCTTGCCCACAACACATATGCATTGTGGGCAAGCTCTATGGATTGCCGTATTGCCAAACGGCTCGCCATGGTGTTATTTTCAGGGCCACTTAGCTATTTTAGGACTTGAAAACCGCTCCCAGACATATAAACAACACAATGGCGAGCCGTTGGCAATACGGCAAGCCATAGAGCTTGCCCACAATGCATATGTGTTGTGGGAAAGCATATGGCTTGACGTATTTCCAAATGGCTCTTCATTGTGCTTTCTATATGTCTGAAAGCGATTTTCAAATCTTAAATGTCTGCAAGCCGTTTGCATATGCATTGTGGGCAAGCTCTATGGCTTTCAGTATTGCCAACGGCTCGCCATTGTGTTGTTTTTAATATGCATTGTGGGTAAGCTCTATGGCTTGCCGTATATATTGCCGAACGCAGCTTAACCTAACCTAACCTAACTTAACGTAGCTTAACCTAACATAGCTTAACTTAACCTAACCTAACCTAACGTAGCTAAACCTAATCTAACCTAGCCTAACCTAACATAGCTTAACCTAATGTAGCTTAACTTAACCTAACTTAACATATAAAATAACCTAACCTAACGTTGCTTAACTTAAGATAACCTAACGTATAAGATAACTTAACCTAACTTAACTTATAACCTAAACTTAACCTAAAACATAAACCCCATCAATTGCATAATTCAAAATGCATTCAAAGTTTAAAGCATGAAATTTTATTTTATTAATATACAGATTAATTTAAATAAATTTAATATGCATTTAAAGGTGTGAGCACTCACATTCGTCCTATTTGAGCAATAAAAGAAGTTGTAAACGTTTTCAAACCTGCAAAAATGCACACACAAACACAAAGTTAAACCTTAAACCCTAAATCTACAAGTAAACATGAAAACAATCTCACCTTAGTGTTATGGGCTAACCCACAAGCAAGATTAGCACTTCCAACAGCTTGTTTTGCTCCAGATCTGTAAGAGGTGAGGAAGAAGAGAGCTTGAGAAAAGCAAGAAGAAGACAAATGTGCAGAGAAAGCCCGTGGTTTTGTTTTTTGCAAGTACCATCGGTACAGAAATCGGTATAGGTGTCAAAAAACGCGCCAAAAAGAGCGTCGAAAAGTGCATGCGCGTTGACGTCGGAACAGGCGCCGGCACAGGTGTCGAAAATTTGAAAATCAAAATTTTTAAAACTTTAGCTCCCTCCATACATACTTACACATATACCGATGCCCACCCGTGACGTCGGTGTGGCACTGGAATTTAAGTGACCTCTTGTAGTTGTTACCATATACATGTGGTAGTGATGTGTGTGAACACACTAGGACCGCCGGAGCATTTTTTCCCTCTTTAGGAGGTTTTTTCCCCCGAGCATTGTATATACGCCCATCACTCTAGGGCTATCTATCTTTCCATTGCACACTAAGTAACACACTCTCTATTGTGTGCCTTGAGCTTCCTTTGTCTTCCCCAAGCTGTGTGTGTTTCTCTGCAACCCTAATTCCAACAATTGGTATCAGAGCAGGTCACGTCCTCCCGGGCTTAGTCGTCAGTTGCTCCAGCACACGCCTGCTCACTTTCTCCGATTTCAGTGAGCTTTGGCGAGCATTCACAGGACGAAAAATATTTTGGGAGCGCGAAGAGCTTGGTCTGCTCAGAATTTTATTTGGGCTCATTTCGGCCTCCATTTCCACTACAGGCAATACTGCACAGGCTATTTCGTCATTTTGTGCAGAATTTCTGTCAGTGCCGTTTTCTGCATAACAGGTGCCTTATAGTCTTCTACGTTTTGTGCTATATAGCACAGTTTGTTCCCGCTCCGTTTCTCCTATTTTCGAGCAGTTTTCAAATCAGGTGCAACATTTACCATGGCTGACAACAACAACACAGATGTGTTCAAGATGTTTGCTGCTGAGGACAGGTTCGATGGGGACAACTACCCTATGTGGGCTTATATGACGCAACATGTTCTTGTGTCAAAGGGTGTCTGGAACATTGTGCAGGGCATTGATGTACGTCCTGGTTCTGAGGATGTAGGTGATGTTGAGGATGTTGCAGGTCTTGTTGCAAGGATTGCAGCTGTTAGAGTTGTTTTGCCTACGGCAGAACAATCTCGTTGGGATGTTAAGGATGCGCAGGCTCATGCATTGATTGCGTTGTCTGTGAAGCGCACCATTGTTCCTCACATCCCTTCAACAACTTCTACAAAACAGGCTTGGGGTATTTTAGCAGGTCTTTATGCAAGCTGCAATGAGGCTAAAATTGCTTTGCTGCGTAAAGAGCTGGAGTCGAAGATTATGCATGAGGAAGATGATATGGACACTTTCCTTGCTAGTGTCAAGGATATCAATGAGCAGCTTATTTCTGCAGGTGAAGTCATTTCAGACAGTTCCCTTGTGCAGACTGTTCTTGATGCCTTACCAGATTCCTACCAGACTTTTGCTAGTACTTGGAGACTGATGACCCAAGGAAATCCAGAAGTTGTCAAGTTTGATGCATTATGCACATTGCTGTTGCAAGAGTCACTTTCCAAAAAAAACAAGACTAGACAGCGTGCAGTTGAACATGCTTTTATTGCTTCTCAAAGAAAGGGTGGTAACAGCAATGCAGCCACTTCTTATGGTTTTGCTGCGAGTGGCAAAAATTATGTTCCTAATGCTTCTGCTGGCAGCAATTCGTTTGGAAATTCTGGTGATAAGGGCAAAAAGAAGATGCGTTGCCATTATTGTAAAGCCAATGATCACTTGATCAAGTTGTGTCCTAAGTTGAAGGCCAAAGAGGCTAAGAAGAAAGAGGGTGGTTCCACTGCAAATGCTGGTTCCACTACAAATGCAGCCATTGTTGAGTCTTATGTGAAAGGAGACTATGTTGCTGATGTTGATGCAGAATGGGCTTTTAGAGCAGAGTGCACTTACAATCCTGTTGTCCATGATGCATGCTTGTCAGTTGCTGCAGATTCACATGTGTGGTATTTCGACAGTGGTGCTACAAAGCACATTACCTCACATCGTGAATTTTTTACCTCTCTCGAGTCTGTCCCTTATGGGAATTCAGTCACTTGTGCCAACAACGCCTCTTATCCAGTTCAGGGAGTTGGAAAGATTGTGCTTACTGCTGCTAATGGCAGTTCTTTCACACTTGTTGATTCACTTTATGTACTTGGGATCAAGAAGAATCTCTTGTCTGTATCCGCACTTACTAGACTTGGACTTGTAGTCAAATTTGTGGATGACAGATGTACAGTTCATGATCTCAGTTTTGGTGATGAAATTGTTGCATCTGGCCTTTTGTGCCGTGGGCTGTATAAACTCACTTTGTATGACAAGTGTGGGCAAAACTTTGCAAATGCTGTTGCAGATTCAAGGGCTATTTCAGATGCAAAACTTTGGCATGCATGTTTTGGTCATCTGAATTTTGCCAGTTTGCTGCGTTTGCAAAAATCTGATATGGTTGCTTCTGTGCCGCCTCTTGAAGCACCTGTAAAACATGTTTGTGAAGGCTGTATTTTGGGTAAGATGCAGCGTTCTAAATTTCCAAAGGATGGTTCAGTTCGGGTCACATGCAGGTTGCAGCTTGTGCATAGTGATGTTTGTGGTCCCATGCAAACTCCGTCCTTGGGCAATTACCTGTACTTCGTGACTTTCATTGATGATTACTCCAGGCATGCATGGGTATTTCCACTTAAAGCGAAGTCCGAAGTTTTTATGTGCTTCAAACAATTTCTGGATATGGCTGAAAATGGCTCGAAATGTACTATGGGCACCCTCCGTTCCAATCGAGGGGGGGAGTATATGTCTCATGAATTAAATGCATTTTTGGCTAGTCGTGGGATAAAACACCAATGTACAGTGCCTTATACACCTCAGCAAAATAGTGTTGCTGAGAGGAAAAACAGGTCACTGACGGAAATGGCACGATGTATGGTGAAAAGTCAAGTTTTACTGCATTCTTTTTGACCTGAGGCCATCATGTGTGCCACTTATGTACTTAACAGGTGTCCTACGAAAGCTTTGTAGTCTATTACTCCATATGAAGCATGGCATGATAGAAAACCTTCTATTGAGCACATGCGTGTTTTTGGCTGTTTGGCATATGCTTTGGTGCCACAAGTGCAGCACAGAAAATTGGATGATAAGGCTGTCAAATGTATTTTTGTTGGTTATAGTGGTGAAAGCAAAGGTTACAGGTTGTATCATCCGCAAACAAAACGTATTCTGGTTTCTCGGGATGTAGTGTTTGTGGAAGATTCTGTTCAGCCCTTGCTGTCATCTACTAGAGACAGTAATGTAAGCTCACAGGACATTTATGACACTTTGTTGCCTCTTTTCAGTGGTGGAAATACGAATGTAAGTTCCAATGAGGCAAATGTACAGCCTAAGGGGGTTTGTGAAAATGTTTTAGATCAGCCTATTACTGATGCAGATGTACATGATGTACTTGATGAGGAAAGGGCTGAAAATGAGCAGGCTAGAGGTATGCCAAAATGGTTGGTGCACACTTTGCATGACAGTAAATTGGATGCACCTTTGTCTAGTCGTACTCGTTCAGGCTCTGGCCATGCATCTTATGCATTAGATTGTTATGCTTTGGCTGTGTCTAGCTTACATGATGTTGAGGAGCCTCTGTCTTTTGATGAAGCACAAAATTCAGAAAATTGGATGGCTGCCATGCAATCAGAATATGATGCACTTATAGAGAATGACACATGGACTTTATGTGATTTGCCTCTTGGCAAAAAGGCCATTGGTACAAAGTGGGTTTACAAGTTGAAACGCAAGCCGGATGGTGAAATCGATCGCCATAAGGCTCGACTTGTTGCAAAGGTTTATGCACAGCAAAAAGGCATAGATTATGAAGAGACTTTTGCTCCCACTTGTCGTATGAATACTGTGCATTTTCTATGTGCATTGGCAGCTCGTTTTGGTTGGGATGTACATCAATCAGACATTGTTACTGCTTTCTTGAATGGTGACATATTTGAGGAAGTTTATGTAACGCAGCCTCGCGGTTTTGTAATCAAAGCACAAGAGGACAAAGTGTGCAAATGTAACAAGGTTTTGTATGGGTTGAAGCAATCTCCTCGTGCTTGGTATGAGAAAGCCGACACTCATTTGGTCAAACAAGGCTTTCGTAACAGTCCAACAGAAAGCACATTGTATGTAAAGCGTGAGGGTGATGTACTTCTCATTGTGGTTCTTTATGTTGATGATTTGCTAATCACTGGACCAAATGAGAGACATATATATTACTGAATTTAAGGCTGATTTGAATGCTACTTTCAAGATGAAAGATTTGGGGCTGTTGCATCATTATTTGGGTATACAGTTTAAGCAGTGTGATGGTGGTATTGCCTTGTGTCAGAAAAGTTACATAGAGACATTGCTATGTAAGTTTGGACTTGAGGATTGCAAACCTATTGCCACTGCCATGGAAACAGGTTTGAAGTTGAGTCTACATGATGCTGGTGATCCTGCTGATGTCACTCTTTACCAAACTGCTGTTGGCTGCCTCATTTATGTATGCAACACGAGGCCGGATATTCAGTTTGCAGTCTCATAGGTCAACAGATTTATGCATAGCCCAGGGTCTAAGCATTGGCAGGCTTTCAAGAGGATTTTCCGCTACCTTAGTGTTACTTTACATCTTGGCTTGTTTTATCCCAAGGGGGGATCATTTCCGCCAGACTTACATGCTTTTTCGCACTCAGATTGGGCTGGTTGTTTTGACATGCGAGTGTCCACAAGTGGTTTTTGTTTCATGCTTGGCAGTTCATGTATATAATGGTTGAGCAAGAAGCAACCTACTGTGGCCACTTCGAGTTGTGAGGTTGAGTACAGGGCAGTCTTCATAGCTACGGTTGAGTGTGTATGGCTCAGACGCCTTATGGCTGATTTGGGTGTTGGACAGGACACTGCCAACACTATCTACACTGACAGTCAGAGCGCATTGGCAGTTGCGAAGAACACAGTTTTTCATGCTCGCACAAAGCACATTGAGGTGCATTACGACTATGTCAGGGAGAGGCTCTCAGCAGGAGAGATCAGCTTGGCTTATGTGCCAACACAGGACAACCTTGCAGATCTTTTCACAAAGGCATTGTCTCGTGAGAAGCTTGAAGCTTTCCATAAATCTTTGGGCTTACTTCCCTTTGTGGACTGATCCTATCCTTAGGGCATGGCACTTCCCTTTACTCATGTGCCAGCTCTCATTCACCGCATCACTCCAGGGGGGATTTGTTACCATATACATGTGGTAGTGATGTGTGTGAACAAACTAGGACCGCCGGGGCATTTTTTCCCTCTTTAGGAGGTTTTTTCCCCCGAGCATTGTATATACGCCCATCACTCTAGGGCTATCTATCTTTCCATTGCACACTAAGTAACACACTCTCTATTGTGTGCCTTGAGCTTCCTTTGTCTTCGCCAAGCTGTGTGTGTTTCTCTGCAACCCTAATTCCAACAGTAGTGTCTACTAAAGTCATCAATTAACAACAAAAGGTAGAAATATCCAGCCAAAGCGAATATAGACATTTTACCACAGAGATCTACGTGTACCAACTCTAGAGGAGACTGAGCTCAATTACTACTCTCTTGTGGAAATGCCTTTCTTTGTTGCTTGCCCATCATGCAAGCTTCACAAACTTCATTCATATCTGAGATATGAGGCATGTGTGCCACCATCCCAGATTTTTGTATCTCTTATAGCATATCAATACTTAAGTGACCGAATCTCTCATGCCATAATTGAGTTGTACCTTTTTTTGTAGTGATCGTAAGTGCCAAAAATCCTGGGGAGGTCACCTAATAAAAATGTAACCTATCACATGAGTTCAACAGAAGGGTATTTAAAGTTCTTGAAACTTACAGAAATATATATATAGAAGGGCATTGTTTTTTCAAATTTGAAAAAAACTTACAGATTTTAAAAGAAAAGGGTACATTATATTCTTAACAAAATTCACAGATAAGGGGTTTTACAAACATGTCTTGAATGCATGTGATATGGTAGTTTTACACATAGTGAACCCCCCAAGCCAAAAATGCTTACGCCCTTTCCCAATGGGTTGCCTTCAAAATCCAAGATTTTTGCTCCATTTTTCTTAAAACGGACTTCAAGATCACAATCAGTGGTTGCAGCAATGGACAACAAATTCTTCTTGATTTGAGGCACGTACAACATATTATAGATCTAAAAGAGAAATTGTCCCAGCCCCTTCGACTGGACATTTGGCATTATTCCCAACAATTACACTTATGGGTTCCTGTAGAGGCTTCCAAGAACTATACCAGTCTTTCTTACTAGTCATATGTCGGGGTGCACAACCATCTAGAATCCAAGAACCATCAACAAGAAAAGTTTGTGCTAATGAGCATACCTCCTCTATGACGCCCCATAATTCAAGGTCCGTTTCAACATTTTTGGTAGATTCTATTTCCTTCCAAGAGGCTTTCATGGTGTCTTTCTTCTCGTCTGCTTTCTTCTTTTCGCAGTCTTTAACAACATGATCCTTCTTGTCACTATAAAACAGCTACCTGAAAATTTCCTCTTCTTGGGATTCTTTTTAGAAGCATTTGACGTAGTCCCCTTGCCTTTTGCATTGGTTGTTGTGAAGGCAGCATCACCTCCACCATCCCTCGTCCTGAGTCGCAGCTCCTCTTCAAGTAACATTGGACTCAGTTATTCAAACATAAGAGCGGTTGGACAAACTGAGTGTTGAGTACCATAACGAGACCATCATATCTCGCAAAAAGTATGCAATTACAGTGCCGAGCTAAATTTTTTATAGAAATAGCCACACCAATGATAGCTTATTGATCATGGAGGTCCTTAATCCACTTGATAAAGGCCTCTACCTTCTCTCCATCAACAAGTTTCTCAGCAAGCAAGCTGATTTTTCAAATTTTAAAATCTAGTGTGATCGTGCATTTCATATTGGCGAGCCAATATGTTCCAAGCTTCATCTACTTTAGTGGTATGCTGAACCAAAGTGAGGATAGAATCACTTACACACATGACAATGGTGCATAATGCATTGGCATTCCTTCTTTTCCAGGCATGGAGAAGAGTAGTAGCCGAGGAAATTACATCGGGTGGATATGCCGGATCATTTGTTGCAGTGGGCTCTGGGTCTGCATTGTTGGCCCCAACACCGTATTCAACAATTCATATGAACCCAAAATTGTGGAGATTTTGAATTTCCACAATGTGAGGTTGGTGCCGTCAAGCTTTTCTTTGATGAATGCTGGTGGATGAATGCAAAGCGGAGTAGCATCGGAAACAGCACTTGAAGACGCCGACATAATTGATTTTCTTTGTACCATCCACGATCACAAATAGAGATCTCATCAGCGTGCAAAGTTGGAATGCACCATATATATGTGCACCATTGGCTTCTCCTCATATGGGGAACCTTACAAATTGTGCAGCATATATATTGTGGTGGCAAAATTGAGAGACATTGCAAGTATACAAACACAAACAAACACATGGGTCAGTTGCATTTATGGTCTTGATGCACAAACCCTAACCCTAAAACCCGTTACATAGTGCCTTCTAAAATCAAAGCAATCATCGTTGATTCCATTATACAAGAAAAATTTCCACACTTCTAACATTCATGCAACATAAAATCTCACAATTGACCGTTCAATCATGCATTCTTATGTCATGATTACCGTGCACATAAAGAGAAAAGCTAGCTATAGAAATCTTGGGTGCGTCTGAAAACATGTCTTATGACCGATATCTTAGTCAATGCCTATAAAAGGTTATTAAGGCCTACTTGGATGTTGATCCGGCACCAAAGATCTTAGTCTTAGCCAATGCTTGTTAAAGATCATTGGATTTTGCTTGGATGTTGTTCACATCCAAGATCATAACCTTAATCATAAATTTTATTCATCATAAATTCAAGGTTCTTCACTTCAATCCTTGATTCCTAGCTTCTGGTCTCTTCCTAGGTAGCTAGAATACTAAAGTCCAATAGTTATTCTATGTTCTTGTGCTTAAATTGGATCGGTCATTCTCTTGCATCAAATCAAGCATGATATTTGTAGTGCCAGGACATGCCTAGTAGAGCATTACATCATCCCAATTCCATAATGTAGAAGTCAATTGGATCTGTAAATGTTTCAACTTGTAGTTGCAATGATCCAATCAATGGTGTTGATGAAGAGTAAGTTCCATTAGCCATTTGTGCTTCAATTTGCGTCCCTTTGGCATATTCATGAATGCCTAATCTTGCAGCTAACTATGGGGAGATAAAAATTTTCATATATCTTGAATCAAAGAGGATAAGGGCAGCTTGATCTTTAACTTTTCCCATAGCTTTACAAGGTGCACTAGAGATGTCAACAATAGGGATACCTATCAAATAAAAAATCATTCCAACTGAGCGTCAGGGTTTCTTGTTTCTTGTGCTTTCATATGGAAATGGTATTTTGTTATTTGAGCCTATTAAACGGTCCCAAGAGATATGGCCATGAAGGCCACATTTGTCACACTTTCCTTCTAAGCGGTATTGTGCCATCTCTTTGGGAGTCAATTGTCAGGTAAAATTATTGGAGATTGTACTAGTTTGTGGAGTATCTTGGGTGGCAGATCTTGAACTTTAGTTCTTTTTCTAGGGAGGGGCAATAATGTTGGTAAAGACAAGTTATTTCTTCATGATGTGATATCCCACACTTGCATGTGACATAAGTTGACACATGTTCAAGAGCACTTTCCTACACAATAGTCTCGCCATGGGAAAGGCAATCCCAATGTGTACTTCTCAAGTTATGCGTCCCAAATTCTTTGGTTGTAAATTGGAAGAGTGTCAACGGGGTACATCTTGAGACCAAAGCAGGCTGCAAGTATTTCTACTTCAAAAGTTTTATCCAAGAAGCTTTGGTAGAAAGAGGTTTAAAGTCATGCTAGGTCTTCAGATTGTCAGGTTTATTGGTGAGAGTAGCCCACCATGTCAATGTACTATCCTTCAGAAAGGATGTAACTTTGAACATCATTGATTCTTCGGTAAAGTTTCCATTACTAAACATTGTCGCCCGCTTGAGAATGTGAAAAACTTTACTGTAGCACCACCATCCTTAAAGGGTTTTGGTCTTGAGACCAATGTTGGGAGTACATAATAGTAGTACTAGTAGTGGTGGCATTGCCACTAAGTCGGATATGTCAATCCACAGGAGGAGTACGAGGTGGCGGTGGGGGAGGAGGGAGGAAGTGTAGGGGGTAATGGAGGTAGATTTCAGTGTGGACATGAGGACATACTCTTAAGGCAATCTGTCTCCAAAAAACTGAGAGACATCTCCTGAACTCTGTTAAAGAGGTCTAAAGAGGATTATAAGGTAGAGAAGAACAAATCTAGGAACCTGTTAAGAGATAATTAGGCCAACCAAGGGATTTAGAGAGCCCAAATAGTTGTACAAATCTTCTAAGATCATCTATTGGGTTCTGCTTCTGTTGGTCAACTAAGTGTAGACCACATATTGAGCATGTGTCTCGTCAGGTTGCCTTTGTGTGCAAGGATTGGGAGGGATTCCTCCCTCAGCAATGTGGTTGACTTAGTCTCCATCCATGTTGACTGGATCGTGCTTTGATTTGTATAGGGCAATGAAACAGACTGGGCTCTGATGCCATTGTAATTACTTCCATCGAGTGATCGGATGGAAACAAAGAAAAAACAAAAATCTACACACTTGGCAACACTTTTAGTACTTCAAAACAACTTCAATAGCTCTTAGAGAGAGAGAGAGAGAGAGAGTCCATGCGGGAACACATGGAGTGGTGGAGTTCCAAGCCTAGACGTACTAGCCTCAAGACTAATGCCCCTTTCGGTATTTCTTTATTATTTCTTCCAGACAGTACAACTCTCAATGGATCCAGCTTTTCAAGTTCTCCATCCAGATGCTCTAAAACTGGGCCATAGGGCACTTATAAACTTACAAGGGATGACCTAAAGCAAAGCCTCAAAAGCTACAGTCCTAAAAGCATCTGCATCCAAAAACTTTGCGTAAATTCTACCAAAAGCCAACAGTGCAAATTGCAAAAATCCATACAGATTGCCACATGGCACTGTCAATGCAAATTGTTTCATACTCCTCTTCTCTCTCTCTCTCTCTCTCTCTCTCTCTCTCTCTCTCTCTCTCTCTCTCTCTCTCTCTCTCTCTCTCTCTCTCTCTCTCTCTAAAAGAAACCATCAATCAAGCAAGCAAATTGTGGAAGCATAAAGTCTAGATCTTTCAATTCTGCTGTGTCACAAACTGGTGATGTAGCAGGTCCTCGACTCACACACAGAAATACGCCGATAGGCTACAGTGGAAAACCTGCTGGAAATCACGGGGACATGCGGTAATCTGTACGATTTTGTAAAACACGTTGATGATGTGGCAGTGTGTATGATTCTCACGCTGACATGTGGCAGTTTGTACGATTTTTATAAAACACATTGATGATGTGGCAGTCCGTAGGATTCTTCGTAATTTGTGGTGGCTGCTTTTGTCTGGTAGATTTTGTAGCAAAGCTTTTGAGGATAGTTGCTTTTTGAGTTAATAAGATTTTGAGTTTATATATTTGGGGCTCTGCTTTTGGGGCAACCCTTGTAACAATAAATAGGTCTTTTGGGCCTCATTGCTTAGAGCATCTGGACGTAGTGTCTGAGTGTGAGTTCCTATGGACTTCCTTGTACTTTGCACACATATTAATATAAAAAGAAATACCAAAAGGGGCACTAGTCTTTGGGGCCAATGCCTGTTAGCACGAAACTACCCGAGCCGTGTCGTCTTTTGTGAATTGTTGTAAAGTGAATCTCTATTGTGTCGTGATAGAATATAGACTTGGGTGTCCATGTTTGTTACAGTGGTATCAAAGTGCAACCAATTTCTCTTGTACCGAGAAATCCGATCCTTTTCTCGCGGCACTTATGGATTCCAACAAGAATCAATCAACTTCTTTGACATTTGCTAATGCGAGAGGAGATCACAAGAATATTTTGATGATTTAACAGAGGAACAATACGAGCCACCTCCGCCTACTCATTACAAACTTCAAGAGATGGAACGTCGATAGTCGCAGGTTGACGAGTGCACAAAGCAGATGATTAAATTTGCGAAGGATCCCCAGTTTGCAAAATTTTTGTCTCAAAAATCCATCACAGAAGTGCACACCCAATGGCAGAAAGCCACAGAACCACCCATCAAACAGGTAATCAAGAAACCTCCTTCTCCGAGGATGTTTACAGAGCAAGAATTATAGGAGGTGGTTCAGACTCAGATCAGTTGGCTTTTGGACGTGAACAACCAATCCAAAAAGCACAAGAAGGGGGATGACTACCCTTGTTATTTGGGCCGTCAATCTTCTTTTGCATCTGCAAGAAAGCAGAAGAAGCGTGTACGATTTGATGGACTACCCAGTTCTTCTTCTTTCTCTGGAAATTCTTCTAGCTCTTCTGACTCGAGCGAGGAGGACAAAAAAGACAAAAATCAAAGCAAAAAGCAAAGCATTGGAAAGGGCAAAGAAACCCAAATTTTGCCCTGTTTCTAACACTTTTACAGAGGAGTCATCATGACAGTTTAGACTCCGACGACCATATGTTTTATGCAAACAAGAAGCATTTTTACAGAGCCAACCAATATGACTTCCTTGAAGACAAAAGCAAGAAAGTAAAATAATTAAAATAAGGTGGACAGTCAATTAAATTTGAATCCTTTTTTGGGCTCCTAGATGCTCCAAAGGCTTTGGCCTATATTCAGCAATTTGACATAGCCTTCTCTGGAGGGCACTAATGAGAGCACTCCAAGATTAGGAGGGCTACATCTTTCTTCAAAGAAAATGCTCGAACATGGTGGTCCACTCTTCTTGTGAGGAAGGAAGCTCTAGTCAAGTGGTTGAAATTTAAAAAGCTCTTTATTTCTTCTTGGCTGACTCGGGAGTACGAACAAGATATACGAACCGCTTGGAATGATCTTCGGATGACAAAGGGGGGAGACTCTTTGGATGTGTATTCTGAGAGATTTTGGAACTCTTCTCTACCAACCTCTTCATTTAAGAAGTTCTCTTTTAAGGATAGATTGAGTGGTTTTGTTGCGGACCCCTGACAAAGATTTGAGAATACTTCTTGGAACAAAAGTCAAATTCTGTTCAAGAATCGATGGGTCATGCGAAACGAGGTTTTGCGATACATTCAAGAAATTTCACTTACCCCACAAGTGAGATCTTGACTCAGAGAACCGAACAGACCTCTAACAATGAAAGTAGAAAGAGAAAGAGTTTCCAAGACAAGAAAGATAAGGATACACGACCCCGACTCACTCTTTGAGAGACGGCCAATTACATCAAAGATGGGAAGTGTTTTGGTTGTGGGGAACATGGGCACGTCTTCGCAAAGTGCCCCAAAAGGCCACAACAAGAACAAAGTGAAGACATGCCAGAGAGTTTAAGAGCAGCAGAGAAACGTGGCAAAAAAGGCAAGATGAAAGCAGGATTGGTTCCAAATTTCATGGGTATTGACCCAAGCTTGATTGATGAAAGTACATAACTTTTTCAAGCTTGGGGCAAAGTGAAAGATCAAGAAGCCCTGATTTTGTTCAATGGAGGAGCCAAGGCCAACTTCATTTCACCCAAATTGGTGGCGTGACTTGAGATTACACATGATAGGATGGGACCACCACCAGAGGCAGTTCTAGCGGCATTCGAACGGGACATATCCATTACACCTATCATTGGAAAGCTTCGGTTGCATCGTGAGGGGTATATGGGGCACGAGGACTTTTACATAACGTCGTTGGAAGGTTGTGACGTCCTCCTAGTAGTCCCTTGGTACCATAAGAACAACGCCGTGGTCGATTATTGGGCAAAGAAAGCAACTTTGACGAACGAAAAGGGCCAAAAAATTATACTTGATGTAAAACTGAAGGGCGAGTCTGTCCCTATTGTATTGGCTTCTTCCATTTCCAAATTAATTAAATCGAGTCTCTTTGTTTACTCGATCTACTTGAAAGAGTTAAATGATGAACATTGAATGAACATGTTTGAACTTGATAGGGAACGCCAAGATTTTCTCCACACTCATGCCAATTGCTTCTCTAAGGGCCTGCTAGGCGAGTTGCCTCCATCTTGACCTAAGGATCAATGCCATAATAATCAATATCTAATTATCCTAAATGATTTTCTCATGTTAAACTTATCTTTTAATATGGGAAAGTGCCAGGGGAGAAAAAGCTAGAATATTGGTTAAGTTAGTAGACCGGCCACAGTAGGGATCCAAAGGAGGGAAAATAGGGATCCAAAGGGGGGGGGGGGGGGGGGGGGGGGGGGGGGCATCTGCAAAAGAGCTATGTGCAACAATGGGCTTAAAAGACCTTAAGGTTCAGCCCATTAAGACTTCAAAAATGCTAAGGCCCTTCCAAAATTCAAAGGTTGTTTCTAAAGGTCAAACATTGGGGGAATTGGATGCTTTGTGTGTCCCAAAAGTCTTTGTGGATCCCTACATAGGAGGGGACGAGCCTTGCAAGTAGGGGATGAGAGAGAAACTCACACACACACACACACACACACACACACACACACACACACACACAAGCTCCCTTTACACAAAGGGAATGAGGGACACATGTCAGCTCCCTAGCCCAGATGCCCACAAGGTGTACCCAATTCCTATTGGATGGCCTTGGAGGTGGACCAATGAGAATTAGGCTAGAGTAAATCTAGTTTAATTAATTTAAAAACACTTAATAAAAGAACCAATAGGATTTAAGCTCTTTAGAAGACTATTGGACAGTCTCCCAAGGGGACCAATGAGCATTCAGCAGCCTAATGGCTTGCCTGATTCCTTTTGGCTAGGAGGCAAAGGGGTCCAATGAGAGTTTAGTGAAAAGCTCTCACAAAAGGGGAAAGGGGGACACATGTGGCAAAAGGCTATCACTTATGCTGCTTAATTGTCATTTGGCTAAGCCTCGGGAGGTCCAATAGGATGCTAGCATGAGTAATTAGCAAGGGGGATTGACCAAGAGAGAGAGGGGACTGATTTTTCAAAGGCATTATCACCTACACACTCACACTAGCTCATGTGTGAAGTAAAGAAGACTCTCTCTCCTTCTCAAGCTTTAATGGAAAGCTTATCACCTACTCCAAGCTTGTGAGAAGGGAGGCCTACACCAACAACTCTTGGCTCTGTGATGCAAATCCAACCAAGATCCAAGCTTCAATGCATGCTCATCTCCTCTACCATGCTAATTACTAAGCTAAGCTATGCTAATATGAGTGATTATGTGAGGAGATGTACATCTTTCTCGTAAGAATACTCCTTCTTCCTCTCAATCTACTCTCATACCCCGCTAGCTCTCACCATCTTCGAAGGTGTGTGAGGTCTTGGGTCTAAGACCGTGAGGGTATTGATGTTGTGTTTGATAAGTGTTTTTCTTAGTGCATGAAGTTTCCATCTTCATTGCAGTAGCTAGTATTGAAGGAACACAAAGAATTGTATTGTAAAATGTCTCTCTTGATGGGAGAAACCATAATACAAAGCCTTTTGGAGGGGGGGACCGGCTCCATGAAAATCCGGTCTTCAACTATTGTCAATCGCTTAATTTCTCTCTCTTTTGAAGTATTGTTCATGCTATCTAACTAGGTGTTATGATTTTTGTTGCTTTCTCCACCCAAGCACTCTTGTTAATCTCATTAGGAATCTATTCTAATGAAATGCTCACTATGTTCATACTATTTTCTGCTACACACAAGTTACTAGGCCATTAAATGTTACAGGATCATACCATTGATCTGATACCTGGAAGCACACCATTAAACCGGCCACCTTACCGTGTTAGCCAAGCCTAGAATAAAGAGATTATGAACCAAGTGAAAGACCTTCTAGAAAAGGGTCTTATCCAGCTGAGTGCTTCACCCCACTGCTCTCTGGTGTTGTTGGTTTTAAAGAAATGTGGATCTTGGAGGATGTGCATTGATTACAGAGCTCTCAATAAAATCACCATCAAGAACAGATTTCTGATTCCAAGGATCGATGATATTCTTGATCAACTACATGGATCCTCTTGTTTCAGCACAATTGATTCGAAAAGCAGATATCATCAGATTTGAATCGCACCAGGAGATGTCTACAAGACAGCCTTTTGGAAGATCTTTGATTTATATGACTTTTTGGTGATGCCTTTTGTCCTTACCAATACTCCAGCGGATTTCAACCGATTGATGGATAGGATGTTCGGAGAGTATAGATCATTTGTGGGCACTTTCTTTGATGACATTATAGTCTTCTCCAAGGATGAACCAAAACATAGACACCATCTACTACACGTCTTTTTCAGGCATTGCGCGATCACAAGTTAGTTATCAATGCCAAAAAGAGTGAATTTTTGTTGCCGAAGATACACATTTTTTAACACATCGTCTCAGCAGCAGGAGTACAGATGGACCCGGCCAAGATTGAGACTATATGTGATTGGCCCAATTTGAAGAATGCTCATGAAGCTAGAAGCTTCTTGGGCTTGTGTTCTTACTACTGGCTGTTCATTCAAAATTTTGCAGAGGTAGCTTCCCCTTTGCACATTCTAACATGAAAAGGAGTACCTTTCTTGTGGGGACCCACAGAGGTGACTACCTTTCAAACATTGAAAGAGAAATTGACTACTGGACCAGTATTGACTTTGCCAGATTTGCAAAATTCATTCAAAGTATATGGTGATGCTTGTGGTCGTAGTCTGGGAGCGGTCTAATGCAAGAAGGCCATGCGATTGCGTACAAAAGCCGATTGTTTTCAAGGCCAGAATTGACAACACAGATCTATGAGAGAGATTTTGGCAGTGATCCATGCTGTTACTCAGTGGTGACATTACCTACTGGGAGCCAATTTTACAGTCTTCACTGATCATCAGAGTTTATGCTACTTCTTGTCACAGAAGCAGCTTTCAAAAAAGAATATGCGGTGGGCTCGATGATGGAGAGTGAGATGAGAAACCCAAAGTGGAGGAAAGCGAGGAGATACTCGTTCTAGAACAGATATTGGCACACAAGGACAAAAAGATAAAAGGTAAAGTGATTAGGTAGTTCTTGGTTAAGTTCAAGAACTATCCTACATTGGATGCGAAGTGGATGGAGGGGGAACTAGCAGATACTCCTCAGATTTTGGAACTTTATCTTGAAGCATTTGGTTTAGCATAGTCTACTCCGATAGAACCCTGATTTCAACATGTGTGAATCTAGTGCAGCGGGTTTTCACAAGAGGGGAGTCATTCTGCTCCTTTGTCAACGGATTACCTCAATTTTGAATAGAGTCAGTGATGTCCCCCTTTGGGTTTCAGGGATACTGACGGGCTGACAATATTTTGATGTATGACTTCATGAATTGGAATTCCCAAAAATGAAAATGATTGATTTGTACTTGACTTGTTTGAGTGCAGGAACTGAAAGACAAAATGATTGTAGTATTTCGATCTCATATATCTCTATAGACATGATTGCAATAAGGATTAGTTAATCGGGCACCCATTAGGTCTGGAATGGATCTAGCTGCAATTACTAAATACTTTGCCAATTAATCATGGTCTGAGATTTGGAATGAAATTTTATGTGATTTGCCATGTGATTTCCTGTGATGTCAAGTGATGTCCTATGATTTCCGGTGATGTGACTGTTGATTTGTACAAGTGCTAGATGTGTTGTGTCTACTGCGTCGGTACTAACAACCATTGTCTACTAAGACAACCTATGGCCTCTATCTGTTTTGTAGGCATAATCGAGGGCGATTAAACTTCTTTCAAGAGGGGGGTATGTCACAAACTGGTGATGTGGCAGGTCCTTGGACAAGCAGAGAAATGCGCCGACAGGATGCAATGAAAAAACCACCAAAAATCACACTGACATGCTGACACGTGGTAGTCTGTATGATTTTTGTAAAATGCACTGATGATGTGGTAGTTCGTACAATTCTCCGTAATTTGCACTGATTGCATTTGGCTGGTAGATTTTGGAGCAAAGTTTTTGGGGATAATTGCTTTTGAGTTAATAAGATTTTGAGTTTATATTTTTGGGGCTCTTCTTTTGGGGCAACCCTTGTAACAATAAATAGGTCTTTTGGGCTTCATTACTCAGAGCATCTGGACGCAGAGTTTGAGTGTGAGTTCCCAAGGACTTCCTTGTACTTTGCACATAGATTCATATAAAAAGAAATACCAAAAGGGGCACTAGCCTTTGGGGCCAATACCTCTTGGCATGGAACTACATAGGACCATGTCGTCTTTTGTAAATTGTTTTAAAGTGAATCTCTACTGTGTCGCGGTAAAATCTAGACTTGGGGTGTCCAAGTTTGTTACATGCTGCACCTGACATTGGTATCAGAGCTTTGAAGATTTTGCACTAGTCCAAAAGTTTTCTCTCTCTTGTATTTGAGGTTGTATTTTGCAGTGCTCCATGGTCCTCCTCCCACTCTTGGAACAACAGACTTGCCACAGCGAGTAGGATTGTGCACCTTGAGCGTCAAAAAATAGCAACATTGGATGTTTCATGTGGGGTGCCGCATCAAATTGATGAATGAAGGCCAAAAAAATTTCCATAGCACCAAAGGTTCCATCATAGGTTTTAAAAGAGATACTCTTTTCTCCCACTACAAGAGGTTGTGTACTCTTTTCTCCCACTACAAGAGGTTGTGTGCTCTTGTTACGCTTTTAGCAACAGAAATACACTGGGTTTTTATAACCCCCGGCGTCGCTAAGAGCGTCGCTATGAGTGTCAATATAGGGACGTCGCTATCAGCGTCGCTATGCCAGTCGCTATAAGCGTCGCTATATAGCGACGTTGCAGGGCCATCAATAGCGACGCTGCAGAGCCTAATATAGCGACGGTCATAGCGACGCCCAAGATGAAAACTTTTTGGTGGCAGGGAATTCATCTACCATATTAAATGTTTCATTTGTCTATTTACCTTTGAAAAAAAGTGCAAAGGTAAATATAGACCCAAAATAGTCACCCACAAGACAATATAATCATTAACTCCATCATCCATAGTACGTATTGTTTGCAAAATAAAGATACAAAAATGAAAAGCGTGAATTGATGAAAGTAAATCAATGACAATTGTACACATAGGCAAAATCACTTGATTGTTAATCATTGCAAATGTAATAGTTACAAACCATTGTCATTATTTAAAAAATATACATGGTTTTCAAAAAGACGTATAAAAGTCGTCTCATGATACATAATCTATGACAAAAAGAAACTAATGCTATCTAGCTATGGCTACACTGACGTTGTCTAATCAGACGTCTCATCGCGTCGAAGCGGTGTATCTGTCGGATTCTGCAAAAAAAAACAATAAGATAGCTTGTTGTAAGTATACACATATAGCGACGTTTATAAAATAATACAATAAATAGAAAAGAATAAACCCTAATACTAATCATGCCGCCGCGAGAACTCAGGATGTCTATAAGGGCGTTTATGCCCTTCCTGCCTGCATACTCACGTTCGTACGGTGTGGGATCACGTCCTGTAAACGACCACTGTCAAAACATACAAAGAATCCATTATGTTAGAATTTCAAATCCCATAAACCCTAAACTATCAAACATAGATGAGAAAACACTTACAAAATCGGCCTCAAATGATGCCCACCTGCCGCTCCCCAAGTGGTGCGAGCTCCCTGCCTCTACTCGCGCTCTGGCTGCCTCCTTTTGTTGCTTCCACTTGTCGGGATTCTCGCGCGCTTCTTTCTTCGCTTGCTTCCAATCTTCTTTGGCCAGCCAATCTGGTCTGCTCCACCCATGCTTGATTTCTTTTTGCACTTCGGAGCTCTTATGCTTGTAGTATTCGGCGCGCATTCGAACCTAGTCGCATCTTCATTGAAGCGGTCATCCCGGGTTGGAACGAGAAACTCGTCATGAAGCATGCTGATGACTCTGTCTTTTAATTCATTCAGTACTTCACTCTAGGTGTTTAGTATGTAGTGTTTAAACACCTGAGAGAAAAGACCGCGCATGCGCAAAATCACCTTCTTGCCTTCATCATCCAAGATGATGCCCCCGCTAAAGTCGACGGAGTAAGGCAAGCCCTGTCACCGCTAATGCGTGAACCTGGGTGTCTCGGCAGGGGTCTCTAGCGGCGTGTCAACGGAGGTACGGACACCAGGTGTCTCCACTGGAGTCTGAGCCCCGAAGCGAGGAGTGTCCACTAGAGTGACTCCTGGAGGAGTAGCTAGTGGTGTATAGCTACGGGGAACGGCAGTCAGCTGTGCAAAACCTAGCGTCGATGGCGATGCTGTGGCTGGTGTCGGGACGGGCAAAGAAGGGGAGGGTAAAGAGCCTCGTCGAACACGAGGCGATGTCGAAGCATCGGTAGCGGCACCCCCACAACAACCACCACCGCCACCACTAGAGTGTCGGTGCCTAGACGAGTGTGAAGATTGTCTCGTCGACACCGAAGCTTCGGAGCGTGCTGAGGACTCCGAAACAGAGGGAGATGCGGATGGAGTAGGAACGCGCGATGGTGCGCCAGAGCGATGACGCTCCACGTACCACCGTCTCTGCTGGGGTGACAAAGAAGAAAGAAACTCCTCATCATCCATACTTGCATTAAACACACAAATATTTAAACTTAATATTGAATGAATGGAGTAGAAAACATGGACAAGTAGAGAGAGAGAGAGAGAGAGAGAGAGAGAGGGGAGGAGGTACATACTTAGAGCATACGTACCTGGCATGGACGCAAAGACCATTAAATGCAATGACGCAAATACTTAGAGAGCCAGAGTTTTTACAAAACGGAGTAAAATTGTTCAAAACGGAGAATCGTACAAGAACTTGAAGGTGCTTGTAGCTTTGGAATGTTCAAAGGCTAGCAGCAACAGAAAGCATTCTTCTTCTATTCAACTTGAGTGATGGAAGAGGCAAGTGCATAACTTTGAATTTACAAAATGGAGCAAAATTGTTCAAATACAATATGTAGGGCTTTAAGAGATCTCTTTTTCATCATCGCATAGCTCATCATAACTTCCTATATCTATATAGAGCTCTCCGTTTAAACAGATGTCCTTTGTTTCATTTTTTAGATCCTCTGCATGCACCCCATAGAGAATAGCAGCTTGATGTTCGTCTGGCACCACCTCCACGGCTTTTGACTGAGCATCTTCTCCGATCTCCTCCATTGATGCCGTTGTGATTGGCACATGGTAGCCTTCATACGTCCGTGCACTACGAGGGGCTACCTCTATGACGTACCACCAGTTTGATGCAGACTTTGTAGGATGAAATATCACCTGCCCCAGAGCCACATAACTTACATAAGAGCTTCCAAGCACATAAATTCTAAAATGGGATGTTAACAATTTACATACTTACTTGTTCACAATGCTCGGGTAGTACGAAAGTGTCTCTTAAGTCAGTCCATTTCTTAGTTGAATCCACCTCAAGAAAACTAGACTCTCCTCTACGCACAGTAGCGTTGCGACCCTCTATGATTATCTTGAACTATTGCACGTCGAACAAGTTGACAAAAAATCCTCTATAATCGATCCTCAAAATCTCTTGTAGCGTGCCGAAGTAAGTGAGTTCTACCACCACAGGATCAGCATCAGAGGACCGTCGTCGACTAGACTGTTCAAATTTTGCCATGATTCCACAATCTTGAGTAAAACGCTTTTTGTCGATCCGTTCCACCCTAAAATGTCAACCTTTACACCATGCTGTTGTGTATGACTTATACTAAAACCAATAAAGATTATGAGTGGCCATTCAAACATCTAGAAAGTTACTAATCGTACATTGCAAACATACCTTGGTCGTGCAACCCCTAGAGTACTACCACTCTTCCTCAGTCACTTCTTCACTGCACTGTTGTGCGCTTTTCAATTGGTTGTGCAACCATCTTAAGCTCATGAATGTTGGTAGGCTCTCCAGACCCATCGGATAGTGCATCTAATCTAATATAACGTAAATCTAAATCTAACATAAATAAACCTAAATCTAATCAAACGTAAATCTAACTAAAAATAAACCTAAATCTAATCTAATTTAACTTAAATAAATCTAAATCTAATTTAACGTAAGTCTACATCTAACCTAATCTTTAACGTCTTTTGGGATAGTTTCCTACGACGTTAAAACTCTCTTCTTCTTGTGTGTGTGTGTGTGGGTATGTGTGTGCCAATAAAAAGAGAAAATGGTATAACCTTTCTATCACCCAAGTGTGGTAGATTGGTTATGCCATTTTCCTCTTGAATAATAGGTCTTGAGTTCAACTCCTCGTTTTCTAGATTCTTAGGTCTCGGGTGTGTGTGTGGGTGTGTGTGCACGCCAATAAAAAAAGGAGAAAAATGGTATAACTTTTCTATCACCGAAGTGTGATAGATTGGTTATGCCATTTCTCTCATGAATAACACGTCTTGAGTTCAACTCCTGTAGACTAGATCTTTAAGGTCTCTTGGGATAGTTTCCTACGATGTTAAGACTCTCTTCTTATTCTTCTTCTTCTTCTTCTCTCTCTCTCTCTCTCTCTCTCTCTCTCTCTCTCTCTCTCTCTCTCTCTTTTCCTCTCTCAATGTGTGTGTGCATTCTTTGTTTATGCATGTGTGTGTGCGTTTTTGGTTTATGCATGCTCTCTCTCTCTCTTTTCCTCTCTTAATGTGTGTGTGCATTTTTTGTTTATTCTTGTGCTCTCTCTCTCTCTCTCTCTCTCTCTCTCTCTCTCTCTATCTATCTATCTATCTCTCTCTCTCTCAAAAACACAATGTGTGTGTGAGAGAGAGAGAGGGAGAGAGAAAGAGGGGAAGGGAACATGAGAGTGAGGAGAGGGAAGGAGCATACCTCGCTCTCCTTCCTCTCCTCGTGTGTGTGTGTGTGTGTGTGTGTGTGTGTGTGTGTGTGTGGAGAAGAAAGAGAGAGAGAGGGAGAGCGTTACCTTGCTTGCTTGAGCGTGCGCCGAAAACTCAGATCTGAGATCTGAGAAACTCAGATCTGAGATCTGAGAAACTCAGATCTGAGATCTTAGAAACTCAGATCTGAGATCTTAGAAACTCAGATCTGAGATCTGAGTTTTCGAACACTCTCGGTTATTTCTTTAGCCTTGGTGGCGTCGCTATAAGCGTCGCTATGTTACTTGTAACTTAGCGACGCTTATAGTGACGCCGTGGTTTTTCATGTTTGAGCGTCGCACTACGAGCGTCGCTACTATTAAGTACCTCGTGTAGTGTCCCTCCTTGAACTTCTAAATCTTGTAGGATCTTTTCCAAGCAGCATAGGAGTTTGTGATGTCCTCTCCTCTTGTATTCTCCAGGAGAAAAACTGCTGCTTTCATCAGAAGAGGAGGAAGATGGAGAAGAGGGTAACCTCATTCTCATATTTTTCTTCTTTTGTGTCCTCTCTTCCTTCTCAAAATAATGAGGAGAAGGACTATATGACGATCTTTTCCTCTTAAGAGGAGTTGGGGATCGTCAAGACTGTCGTCTTTGTGAAACCACATCTTCAAAGGAATTTGGAGATTCACTTCTTTGTCATTCATAGGATTCTTCCTCTTCTCTCACGGGAGAGAGTCTTCTTTTGGAAGTCTCTACAAGTGGCTTCCTAATCTCTCTCTCCTCTTGGAGTTTGGAGAATCCCATGTGTGCGAAGTTTTTGGGTAACTTCGGCTTGTAGAGCAGAGTTACCCATAGCTTGTTGCAATCTAGTAACAAGATAATTCACAAACATGGGGGCATCATTAGTAGCACCTTCATGTGCAAAATCAAAGTCGTCAATATTCCACTACAAGAGGTACTTCACATTAGCAACGCTCGCAGTGCAACGCTCAAAAGTGAAAATTCATGGCATCGCTATGAGCGTCGCTAGTTTATTTGTTACATAGCGACGCTTATAGCGACGCCTATAGGGGTAAAAAATAAACCGAGAGCGCCCGAAAACTCAGATCTCAGATTTGAGCTTTCAGCAAGCAAAGAGGTAACCCGCACTTTCCCTCTCTCTCTTTCTTCTCCACACACACACACACACACACACACACACACACACATACACGAGGAGAGGAAGGAGAGCCAGGTATGCTCCTTCCCTGTCTTCTCTCTCATGTTCCCTTCCCCTCTTTCTCTCTCTCTCTCTCTCTCTCTCTCTCTCTCTCACACACACACACACACACACACACACACACACACACGCGCGCGCGCGCACACATTGTGTTTTTGAGAGAGAGAGAGAGAGAGAGAGAGAGAGAGAGAGAGAGAGAGAGAGAGCACATGCATAAACAAAAAAAAACACACATACACACATGCATAAACAAAGAATGCATACACACACACTGAGAGAGAGAGAGAGAGAGAGAGAGAGAGAGAGAGAAAGAGAGAGAAAGAGAGAGAGAAAGACACACACACAGAGAGAGAGAGAGAGAGAGAGAAAAGAGAGAGGAGAGAAAACAAAAAGAAAGAGAGAGAGAATAAAAAACCAAAGAGAGAGACGGGGGAGAGGACGAAAGAGAGAGGTAAGGGGAGAAAACGAAGAGAGAAAGAGATTTGGTTAAAAGTTAAATTAGATTAGGTTAGATTACATTTAAATTTATGTTTATCGACATCTTACAATGTATGGACCGTTGTCATCGTCAACTACAACATTCCCCCGTGGTTGACTATGAAGAAGGGGCACCTATGGCTAAGCTTGATTGTGTCGGGGCGGTATAAAGTGAAGAATATGGATGTGTATCTTTGTCCACTATTGGAAGAGCTACAAAAATTGTGGATTGGCATAGAAGTGGTGGACATGAGCTGATACACAGGTCGACGGAATTCTTTGATCAGAGGCATTCTAATGTGGACCATGCATGACTATCTCGGATTAGCAGAATGCTCATGTGATTTACACTTAAACTCAAACACTATAAATCTTGGTTTTTCTCAAGCTTATCTATTCTCATGTATATACATGCAGAGCTTCAAACAAGCGGATACAAAGCATGTGTCACATGTGGACCTAGACTGAATACAGGTCCGGTGCCCTCATTGAAGAAGCAAATCTACGAAGGTCATCAAGCGTATCTTCCAGAGAATCATGTGTTACGCGACGGTTTTTTGGGAAGAGAGCTACCGAGGATGTCTGCACAAGCATGGTTAGATCAGAAGCAGATGTGTGATGACGGTTTGTCCCCAGGGATGAAGAGACTCTCTCTATATTGGCCCCGACTCATGATCAATCACTTGCTTGATCCAATGCACGTATTCAAGAATGTGGGTAATCTACTATGGGACCATCTGACCGGCAAGAAAAATACTTTGGGAGCCAGGGTTGACCTTAGAAATGTGGATCGTATGGAGCAATATTGGCCACAGACAGCATCCGATGGATCGATAAAACTCCCTAAAGCTCCATGGATTTTCACAGGAGCCCAAGAACGCAAAGTAAAAGAGACCATTCGATCTGTGCGGACGCCCACTGGCGTAATGCGCTCGCTCCGAACATGTTTTACGAAAGAAGGAAAGCTTACCGGTTTGAAGTCACACGACTGGCATAAAATGTGTCAGGTATGTTCATAGTGGAATATATCATAGTGGGAATTGTGTAACAAATTTGTGTGTGGACTTTAATATCATTGTTGCACGTGTTTTTTAGTTTATTTTACCGGTGGCCATTGAGGGATGTTTGTCTCTTGACGTCCGTAACACAATCTACAAACTTGCAAAGTTGGTGCAATGGATCTCACAAAAGGAGATCAACATAGAATTCATACCATTTGCCAAACTAAACGTTGCAGAGGTTGTGTGCATGTTTGAGAAACACTTTCCTACTACCATGCTAACCATTCAGGTGCATCTTCTTGTTCACGTAGTTGATGAGGTGGAAATAGATGGCACAATACATTCCAGATGGATGTTATTTTTAGAACGTTTCATAAAAATGCTCAAGGCATATGTGTGTCAGAAGGCATGTCCGGAGGGTAGCATGGAAGAAGGTTGTCTGGTATCAGAGTCCCTAGTGTACATTGGAGAGTGGCTAGATGGATTTGACAAATCCTGGGACACGCTATGGTGAACCATAGATGATGAGTGCATATCTGGGATTGTCATGTGCAATCTCGGTGTTGAGAAGAAGATGACGGAAGATCTAGAGGCTAAAATCAACCGATTTTGCATGCTTCACAATCCAGTGATGTAAAAGTGTATTTCACAATATGTGGATGCAAAGCAAGAGCGACAAAGGGAACGAATTGAGTGGAGAAGAGGAAGAGGACCACCGATGCACTATCTGGCGGATCTGGAGAGCCCACCAACATTCATGAGCTTAAGATGGTTGCACAACCAATTGAAAAACGCACAATAGTGCGGTGAAGAAGTGACTAAGGAGGAGTGGGAGTACTCTCCCGGTTGTGCGACCAAGGTAAGTTTGCAATGTATGACTATTGACTTTCTAGATGTTTGAACGGCCAGTCATAATCTTTGTTGGTTGTAGTATAAGTCAAATACAGCAGCATGGTGTAAAGATTGACAAAAAGCGTTTTACTCAAGATTGTGGAGTCATGGCAAAATTTGAACAGTCTAGTTGACGACTGTCCTCTGATGCAGATCCTGTGGTGGCGGAACTCACTTACTTCGGCACGCTACAAGAGATTTTGAGGATCGATTATAGAGGATTTTTGTCGACTTGTTGGACATGCAATGGTTCAAGATAATCATGGAGGGTCGCAACGCTACTGTGCGTAGAGGAGAGTCTGGTTTTCTTGAGGTGGATTCAACTAAGAAATGGATTGACCTAAGAGACACTTTCGTACTACCCGAGTATTATGAACAAGTATGTAAATAGTTAACATCCAATTTTAGAAGTTATGTGCTTGGAAGCTCTCATGTAAGTTATGTGGCTCTGGAAGGTGATATTTCATCCTACAAAGTCTGCATCAAACTGGTGGTATGTCATAGAGGTAGCTAGCCCCTTGTAGTGCACAGATGTGTGAAGGCTACCATGTGTCAATCACAACGGCATCAATGGAGGAGATTGGAGAAGATGCTCAGTCAGAAGCTGCTGAGGTAGTGCCAGACAAGCATCAAGCTGCTACTCTCTATGGGGTGCATGCAGAGGATCCATTAGGAAAAATATGAACCCTCTAGGGGCCCTTTGGGATTAAGGTTAATTAGAGGCCAGCCAATGAGAAGAGGGTGGTGGACACACTCTATGCCCTCAAAAATGTAGGGGGACAAAGTAGTCTTACACTTTTTAAATGGGCTCTTACCTAGTGAGAAGGTGGGGTCGGGGGGGGGGGAGGGGTGGGCCATATGGAACCTCCAACTTCCCTCCTTTTTGATCCGGTTTTGAAAAAATCCCAAAAATTTGAAATTTTTCAAAAATTTCAAAACTCAAATTTCATCTTCTGAAAACCCCCCTAAAACTATTTTATGGTCAAAAAAGCATTTTTTGATCTCAAAAAGTCAAAACGTGCATCCAAAAACCCTAAAATTCAAAATTTTAAAAAAACTTTTAAAAAATCTTTTTTTGCTATCCAGAGCTCCCCCAAAATTAGTTATTACGCAAAAAGGGATTTTCTCTTTCTAGAACCCCTTTTCCAACCCCTCCTTGGTTGCAACCATCACACTCATCCTCTACTCCAACACTCTCTCTCTCTTTACACCATCTCCATTGCTGCAGCAAGGAAGCTCCTCTCTCCTCCCCTACCACCTTCCATTGCCACACCAAGCAAGGCTTATCCACCTTCTCCTCCCAGTGCCACACCAAGCAAGGCTTATCCACCTTCTCCTCCCAGTGCCACACCAAGCAAGGGTTGTCCACCTTCTCCTCCCATTGCCACAAGGGTTGACCATTTTCTCATATCACTTTATCACACCTACATTGTAGCAACAAGCAAGGTTCTTCTCCTCCTCCTAGTTTGCTTTGCTCAACCATGGCCAACTCTACTTCGCAAATGCGACCAAAGGATGAGGTCACAGCACTTGCATGCCACAACACTAGAGGTGTAGATGATGAGTGGGTGCCACAAGAGTTCACCAAAGGTGCTTGGGTATACATGCAACCATCTGCTGTTGGCCCTCATCGTGTGCGGAATCGTGCAAACTTGGATCTTCATTGGAAAGGAAAGCTCCTTGGTTTCAAGAACCGCAAAGACAAGGGGACCATAGCCATTGTGCAACATGTTTTCTCAATGTCAACCATGCACTTGCAACAACCACCTCGATTTCCAACACATTGTAAGTACATGTTTTGAGAATACAAAGCTAGGTGTGAAATCACAGTGTAATGTTATTATGGATTCATACTTAACATTTGTCATGCATTTATAGTCATATTTCCATCCACGTTGGTGGAGGAGCAGCCACTACATAGTCTCTCCGGCACATTCAATGCTATACATGCGGATATTGGAGCAATAATGTTCCCGCATCTTTGCCCAACCAAACTGGTTCAAAGAAGGATTTTCTTCTATTCTCACTCCTATATTGTCCCTACTTCTACACAAGCATTTGGAACGCTTGAACCCATCAAAGTAACTTCCTTATTAATTATGGAGTGGCCGGTCCCAGATTTGTGGTCGGTAGCATCTTTCAAGAAAAAGATGATAATGGATGTCCAAAACTCTTTGAAATACTCTAAAGCTTCTAGGTCTGTGGGCTTGAGCTGGTGTTTGCCTATTCATTGTTTTGTGCACATTTTTAAAGAGTTTGGATTTGTGGAGACTACCACAATGCTTGTATGTAAAGATGCGCATTACGACGAATTAGGAAGGCTTTTAGAAGAGGACTGGGGTTTTGTGGAGGGCATGCACAACGGGGACCGGTACCGTTGTAAGGTTGGAGCTTCAGGTATTGGAATGCGCTATTTGAAATCCCGCACCTCCTTGTACATACGATTTCACTATGATCGTTGGATGTGCAAGCTTGGAGTGTGGACTCCCTTACAGAGTGTAGACGGCGCTATTGCAAGCTTTGACATTGCAGTGAAGATGCCCAACGATGCTTTGGAGGCAGTCCAAGTGAACAAGCATTGGACTCTCAGTAATGTTCGAGAACATTTAGTTATTATGGGTTTTGAGGCCCTTCAACAAGCACAATTTCGTTTACAAGGTCACAAGGTGAGAATCCTTCCACCACATTTTCAATACATCATGGTTTGTCGATCATTAGATGCTTATTGTTATGAATGTCCGCAAATTGGGAAGAGAATGGAAGACAAATTGAAGGTCGAGGAGGACTGGGGGATAGATGGAACTATGCTATCGATCTTATAACTTTGTAACTCTTGCAATTTTCATATTGATCCCCGCTGTAATCAACATGATTTGCTTCGGCAAATCATGCCTTTGAATATAATTTTTTGCATTGGGATGAGAAATCATTTTTTGGTGAAAGTGACTTTTTTTTTAATGTCTTAAAAAAAGGGTACATTATAAAAGGGGGGCCACCTAACTCATTCACTATTTTCACTTTTGCAACTCCTGAGCTCCTCCACTCTCTATCCACACCCCAGGCTAAACATGGATGCTGCCACAGCCTCTGCATCTGTACCCACATCCACCCCTTTGTCACGCTTCATCCTCTTCCTCGAGGACACCAAATACAAAGGGAAGTTGGACCTCCACACCTTTTTTACTCGTCTCCCTGACCTTGACACCACAGTTGCCCTTCACATGGATGCATTTGAGGAGATGTCTGCGTTCATGGAGGAGCACATCATAAAATATTCTGTATCTATCCCCCCACATGCAGGGATCTATGTGCCTTGCGATCTTTTGCGCTATATACACAAAGGTGATCGTCCATTCGCCAAGCGGTTGCAACGATTCCAAGAAATTGCAACCAATGCAGGCCATTACTTGGACGAGCAAGCCCCTGGGGTGTCAGTGCTCAAGAAGCGCAAGTTGGGGGTGGAGTACCTTTCTCGGCTCGCAACATTTATCTTCTTGGTGAGCGAGGAACCTGATTTGGCGGAGCTCCGCTTACCACACCTTCAAGTTGGGTCCTTTATCAAGGACACCAAGGAGCAGCAGGTTATCCCCATGAACCCTGCAGCGGAAGGAAAAGCACACCAGCTGGAGTACCCTAGGGGTCTTGAGGAAGTGGTTGAGAAATCCATAGTTGCGGCTGGCCCTAGTGACACTCCAGTGCCACTACCACTGACGGATGTGGCTATCCCAGAGGTAGAAATTAGCCGCTTCTCCTCAGTGTTAGTGGATAGGGAGGAGTTTGTGTTCCTGCATGATTTGGAAAAAGCATTTGGCTTGCGCATGGATGAATGCTTGAGCGTGCTATGCAACAGCAGCAAATGTCCCTTAGACAATACGCCAGATGCCCTAAAAAGAAAGCTCTTGCCAGATGGGGACTCTGTTGCTGACACTATCGCAGTTGTATGTGCGGAGGTCCTGGCAGCAGAGCAGTTGCACGTGGCTGATGAAGATTTCCAAGCCACGCAAGCCAAGGTTGAGGCTGCTAGGATGCCTATGCCATTATGCAACCTCCCATCTGATGATCCAAAGCTTGTATCTGTGGTGCATGGGACCATTGACTTGGATGCAAAGGGCAACAGGGAGGAGGATGACAAGGAGCAGGAGGTAAACTGTACCTAATTTTCATGTTACTATTTTATCCTTCGTTGTCTTTTTTCTCAACCTTCATCGGTTTATGACAGGATGTTGTGGAGGTTGATGATTTTGCTCCAAGGACGGGTGGCAAGCGGACGGGCTTTGGACCTCAAGCTTCCCTTGCGCATTACCTCGGACAACTCCCCCCTGGCGATGTGGCCATTATCCATAATGAATTTACTCCCCAAGCCCATTTTATGACTTGGTCGTTAAAAGCTTTGAGCAAGTTTTTGTGTTTGAGTACCATTGCTCAAACTGCGCATCAAGTGTTCCTAGTGCGTAGATCCCTTGTATGCACAGCGTTTGGCACTGGCTTTCGTGGTAAAGTGCTTGCCCAGATAGGGATACATGCTTCCATTGGCTCAACTGACCCAAATGCCATAGCGCAGTCCCTCTTGACTGGGGAGTTGCCTTACGCGCAAAATAGGCGCCAGGAAATGGTCAAAAAAATTCTGAACTCCTCAGATAAATGATGTAAAATCACCGTGCTAGAAGGAATAAAAAATATTTGAAATTGTCTCTCTATATTGCAAATTCTTTTCAATCTGATTTGTCAATCTTGAAAATTGTTTCAATCGGTGATATGAATTGCAGTCAAGGTATTTCAAGGTATGTAATTGCAGTCAAATTGAGTATAATTGTGATTTTTAAGTACCCTAGGGGGTTAGATTAGCCTATAAGCTGCAAAAAATGCCTGGCCACAAGGGCGTGCAAATGGCCCATCCATCAGTTTTAGATGGGCCATTTGCGCGCCCTTGTGGCCAGGCATTTTTTGCAGCTTATAGGCTAATCTAACCCCCTAGGGTACTAAAAAAGCACAAATTTATTGCAATGGATTGGTTTTGCAGCATTCATTTAAATGCAACCTTTTTATGGCAATTCCAGTATATGTTCACACTCAAGGACACTAGAAAAGCTCAAATCAATTATGAAATGAAGTTTCCAGCAAACTATCACTTGCTTTAGTTCTACCTACTACACCCTTGCACCAAAAAGTCAAATTACATTGGACACTTGGTTTCCCAATATGTTATTTGTTTTGATATCCTATAAGGAATTCAAAGCTTGAAATGACCAAAAAAAAGGTGTCCATAAGGATCCATATAAAATATTGATGCAAAACCAATCCATTGCAATAAATTTGTGCTTTTTAAGTAGCCTAGGGGGTAGATTGGCCTATAAGGGGCAAAAAAAGGCCTAGCCACAAGGGCGCGCAAATGGCCCATCCATCAGTTTTGGATGGGCCATTTGCGCGCCCTTGTGGCCAGGCATTTTTTTGCCCCTTATAGGCCAATCTACCCCCTAGGGTACTTAAAAAGCACAAATTTATTGCAATGGATTGGTTTTGCATCATTCATTTAAATGCAACCTTTTTATGGCAATTCCAGTATATGTTCACACTCAAGGACACTTGAAAAGCTCAAATCAATTATAAAATGAAGTTTCCAGCAAACTATCACTTGCTCTACCTACTACACCCTTGCACCAAAAAGTCAAATTACATTGGACATTTGGTTTCACAATATGTTATTAGTTTTGATATCCTATAAGGAATTCAAAGCTTGAAATGACCAAAAAAAGGTGTCCATAAGGATCCATATAAAATATTCATGCAAAACCAATAGGTTTTAGTAAATTTGGTTATTTTAAGTACCCTTGGGGGTAGATAAGGCTACAAGGGGCAAAAAAAGGCCTGGCCACAAGGGCGCGCAAATGGCCCATCCATCAGTTTTGGATGGGCCATTTGCGCGCCCTTGTGGCCAGGCCTTTTTCTGCCCCTTGTAGGCTTATCTACCCCTAAGGTTACTTAAAATGCACAAATTTACTAAAATTGACTACAATTACATACATAACTTGAAATTACAAAGATAATAGACAGAGTAGACACAACTGTTGATCATATTGTCATTGGAAAGTCAAATCATTACAAAGATAAGGGTGTGCAATACAAAAAGAGGGGTAACTTTGGCTAATGCTCGAAGTCTCGTCGCAATCGTCATGCAAGCTGCATATCTTTTGGCTGTATTGTCACTCGCTTTGCATGAATGGCACATAGGTTGGTATCTTCCAACACTGAAATGATGTGGGCCTCTGCAGCTTCTTGAATAGCCTCTAGCGCTATTACTTGCATTCTATACTGATTTCAAAGCTTTGAAGCACTTCCTTCACAGTGCGAGCAAAGGGGGCGTGCCGAATCAAGAGCTCCGTCGTCTTCTGGTAGTGGCGGATTTCTGCAAATGCCCTTGCTATTTTTCGGCGCCGCTGGAGTTGTCTTGGGGACACTTGCACATTTGCTGGCGGGCGGCGTGAAGGCTTCTTGAAAAACTTAGACTTGCGTCTGTTTACATGCTCAGGGGCTGGTTCTGCAGCCTGCTCTGATTCTTCCTCTTCCCTTGGTTGCCGATCTTGTCGTGTGGGGAGAGCTCCCTTGCCTTGAGGCAATGTCTTCCCCCCAACGGCCACCCGGTGTGTGCGCGGTATGTTTTCTCGCAGCCATGGTGGCTCACTCTCTGATTCGGTGTCTGTATTGACCACCCGAGTCCTGGATGGTCCTGCTTGTGATTGGGGGCGCGATGGTTGCTCCCTATCGGACTCTGATGTTTGCTGGCCCTCTGCTTCTCTCCAGCGCTGGGCACGTTGCTTCATTCTCTTTCTAGGTGTTATATCTTGAGGAGGTGGAAATTCAACAGTCCTTGATGACTCTCGTGCCCTACCACCATGCCCACTACCAGAAGAGTTCCTGGAACGGCCAAGTGTTCGTAGACGTTTTCTTGTGCCTTTAATCCATGACGGCTTCTCACATCCTTGGAGGGTGTTTTTATTGGCAGGCGGATGCTCTTTCGCGGTTTGTTTGGTGCGCGCCATTTCGTTGGTAAGAGCTCACCTGTTCTTAAGAAATGAGTGATTTATGAGAGCATGCAATATTTATAAGGGCCCATTTAAAAAGGGCCCTGTTCACAGTAATTTTTTTAAAAGAAGTATTATTTTTTAAATAAACATGTCGCTAAGAGTTGGACCTTGCGTTCACGTTTAGTGACTCGCGCAGTATCCACTTTGATCCTTGTCGCACTCTGCATCGCCGCCATGCAGCATGCTTGGTGGGACCTTGCGACATTTGCCACTTGTTGCTATGCTCTTGACGACTCCATTTGCGCACTTCAATAGTAATCTTGGATTGTCGCGCACGCTCCATTGTGAGCTTACGAGAAAATGTTGTGCGAAAAAACCAGTTGAACATCTCCTCCAAATAATTGGATTGCACCATTCCACCACCATGTCAAGTATTTTTGAAGTACACTCCCCTTGCTCAATAATGGGACTTCTCCATGCCTTGAGTGCTAAAAATTTCAAGCGATCCATACTTGTGCATAAAAAATGCACCATGCACAAACAAGATATGCTGTTCACATGAGCAAACGATCCACATTAGTAAATAAAAACAATCCCTTGTAATGAATACACCATGAATGACTTACCATGTAATGTGTGATGTTATTTTCACCCCAAGAAAGGGTGAAGACCTTGGTAAAATCCGCCAAAGCTTCTTGAAATGATTGCCGTTGTTCTTCTGTTGTGCTGTTAAGGCTCATAAGCTTGACCATTTTATCAAAATGGGCCCAAACTTGCTTGCGCTTGTTTGCAAGCTCGCCATTTGAATCATTGTCAATAGTAGCTTTGCATAACTCCTTCCAAAGCTCCCAAAGGTTACCTGGCTGCTGGTTGGAGCTGCTTTGAGCATCATATCGACTTGGCTTTCCTTGGGAAACTTTCTTCAAAAAGTGTCTAGCTTTTTGTCCACTCATTGACACTTGTTGAGCAATTTCATCGGCCTCCCCTGTGTTCTTTGCAGCAACTATAGACACATTTCCACCATGACAGCCAATGGAATTCAAGAGTACCTCCACTCTTTCGATCACTTCCTGGGACTTTTCCAACGGTTTCATTGTGAAAGCATAGTCAATGTGGAGCTTCAATAGCCTATCAAAAATACGCATGAATGCGTGTAATGTACAAAAATGTACATTCGATAGAGGAAATCGAAAGATTGGATTCCAAGTGTGGTCCTTTTGATCACGGTCTGGGGCATTGAGCATGGGACATCTCAGAATAGACGCTTCCCATTCTCTACCTTCATCTCCGACATCATGACAATCTAACCCTTGTTCTCCATGCCCTTGCCATGGAAGCATGTAACTGGCCTTTGCAGTGCTCTTATGTGATTTTTGTCCATTAGGTTTGTACCCTCGAGTGCAAAATGGACAAGGCATGAGAGAAGAAGCCCCTTGTTTGCAACCAAGCAAACACTTTATGGTCTTCAAATCCCCACCTAAGTGCCACTCCACATTATAACTACCAAAGCCCTCAATCTCCAACTTCTGACCTGCAATTTGGGAGTGTATTACTTCTGTGATCCATGGAGTTCTCTCAAAAATCCACGAAAGTACTCCATTGGTCTCTTTGGGCACCTCAATAGCACCCAACCACCAAATGTCTTTCTCTGATTGCACGCTAAAAGATAGGGTGGGATATGGCTCGACTGAATCCCTTCGCTTGGTTTGCAGAAGGGCCTCGTTCATTAGAGTGACACTTAGCCTCTCTAACCTTCGGCCTTTCACTATTTGATACTCATCGAGTTTCAGCACAAAAGCGACTTTTGTGCCAAGCACTACAAAATAAATAGTGCCAAGACCTTAAACTTCAGCTTCTATGAAAAGAATAATACCAAAGAAAAAAGTAAAGTGTGTCACCTTCTTCAGGTAACTCGTAAAATCTAAGCATGGCTTCTTGAAGCCTTCTAAGATCCACGAAAATATTGTTCCACATTGTGTAAGGAAAGCCCTTATTCGAAGGTCTTATGGATTGTTTCTTACCTTTTCCCCTTGTCTTTGTTGCACACGAAGCATAAAGGGAAGTTGGCATTGTGTCCTCAATGTGTAGGTATGTCCCAATGCGGGAGAACACATCTTCGTTTGTGGCCTTCTTTGCGAGCTTGACCTTGTGAGGAACGGGAAATAGGTTTTCCACAATGCCATGTTCTTTGAGGGCATCCTTTAGGAGTTGAAAAATAGCCTGATAGGCTTTGGTGCTGATTCCAGCCTCATCACAAGCTTGTTGAACGTCATCATCATTAACCACATTTCTTAATTTACGCATAAGGTCCTTGGTGACTGCATCCTTAATGTGCTTACCTCCAGGTGATTGTAAGATAGAAATAACGTCCTCGGTATTGAGACAACTAGTGAGAAGGTTGACTCGATTATCTTGGCTTGTTCCACCGCATGCCTCCTGGATGAAGTTTCTAGCAACAAATAAACATAAATGTTAGAAAATAGTGTGAAGTAAGAATGTAGCATGCAAGTAAAGACCAAATCACCTTGTGGCTGTAACTCGTCGTTTGCGTGCTCCTCCGGAATGTGCAAGAGTTTCAATGGATGAATACGGGCGTTTGCGTTCCCTTGCACCAAGGGGTGTTTCTTTCAAGTATGTGATGGTGTTGGTAAGCTTCTGGATGTGGGACTCCTTTTCTTGCATTTGTTGTTCAAGACTTTTAACTACCCTCTCCGAAGAGGCAACACTCTCTTGTAATGCCGTCGTCTTGAGGTGAAGAGCTTGACATTCGTGCATCCACATATGCAAAGAAGCACCTGCACCCATACACAGCCGCTTGCAATAGCCTAACAAGCCTGCTTCTCCCCTCCCAAGAAATTGAAGAAATGTGGAAAGGCTATTAAACGGTGGATGGAAGCGGCTTATAGGATCGTAAGGGTACAAATGGCCATCCACCCAAATGTCAACATTGGTCTCACAAGCGGTGCGACGTTCCTGTGATAACCTTTGATTACCTTCACTAGTGGTCTTCGGTGCAAATGCCGTGGGTAAGCGAATATGTATGCTTTTGGTGTGCGGAGTACGTGGTGGTGGAAGTAAACCATTTGTGATGTCCGTGAGCACCATGGAAGCTGTTGCGTGAGGAAGAAAATGATGAAAAGATAGAGGGGGAAGGGTAGAGAGGCCGAGCAGGATGGCAAGAGAGAAGGAGGGAGGGAGAGGAGGGAGAGATTGGGGAGGAGGAGGAAGGTAGGGGCACAGAGGGAGAGGAGAGGGAGAGGGAGGAGGATGAGAGAACAAAATGTTTATTACTTTTTGGGGGAAAAGATTTTTGAAAAAATGGACTTTCTAAGCTTGTGGGTTAAAAAATGGGTCAAAAAATGATTTTTGGATATGTATATATGTTGGGAGGGAGTTTTAAGTAAAAAACAAATAAAAATGAAAATTTTTAAAAAAAGTCAAATTTTGACTCTTTTTGACCCACGGAATTGCTGATGTGGACACACCCCTATGCTTCCTTCACTTTAAAAAAAGCTAGAGAGAGAAAGCAACCTTTTAGGTCCACATCCTACATTTGTCTAAAAAAAAGGCTAGAAAAGCCTACTCAAAACTACCTTCTTCAATGCCCTTGCCCCCTAAACCCCACACAACATTAGCCTTAATCCCTAAAAATTAGGATTCCTTACAAGGCCCATGCAAGGTTCATATTTCTCCTAATGCTACAAAATGAAACGGAGGACATCTGTGTAAACGGAGAGCTCTATATAGATATAGGAAGTTATGCTGAGCTTTACGAGGATGAGAGAGAGACCTCTTAAAGCCATAAATATTGTGTCAGAACAATTCTGCTCCGTTTTATAATATATATTGTATTCACGTGGCTTTTTGTCCATTCTTGTCTATATGCGTCATTGCGTCATTGTATTGGCATCCACTCCAGGTACGTATGCTCGAGGTATGTTCTCACAAGCAGGGATGACGAGCACTACGCTCCGAGTGTGATAGAAATTGAAGCTGCCATCACGAAGGTCTGCTCATAGATGTTGCTCGTTCCACCGCTAGATCTAGTTGATTGGGTGAAAGAGATGCTAAGAAGCACTACTACTGCTTCTTAGTGTCTCTTTCACCCGATCAATTAGATTTAGTGGTAGGGCAAGCAACATCTATGAGCAGATCTTCGTGATGCAGCTTTAGTCTCCATCGCACCCGGAGCACAATGCTTTTACAAATTCACATAAATTCAACAAAATCTCTCTACACAGGAATCCCTCCCCCTTTATGAGTCTCCTCTCTCTCTCTCTCTCTCTACTTGTCCATGTTTTCTTCTCCATTCATTCAATATTAAGATTAAATGTTCGTGTATTTAATGTAGGTATGGATGATGATGAGTTTCTTTCTTCTTTGTCACCCCAGCAGAGCCAGTGGTGCATGGAGCGTCATCGCTCTGGAGCACCATCATGCGTTCCTACTCCTTTAGCATTTTCCTCTGTTTCAGAGCATTTAGCGTGCTCCGAAGCTTCGATGTCGACAAGACGATCTTCACACTCGTCTAGGAACCAACGCTCTAGTGGTAGTGGCGGCGATTGTTGTGGGGATGCTGTTGCCGATGCCTTGACACCACCTCGTGTTGGACGAGGCTCTTTACCCTCCCCTTCTTTGCCTGGCCCCACACAAGCCACGACATCGCCATCTATGCCAAGTTTTGCACAGCTGATGGCCGTTCCTAGCAGCTACACACCACTACCTACTCCTTCAAAAGTCACTCTAGTCCTCGATACTCCTCGCTTTGGGGCCTAGACTCCAATGGAGACACCTGACATCCGTACCCCCATCGACACGCTGCTAGAGAACCTTGCCAGGACACCCAAGTTCACGCGTCATCGGTGAGAGGGCTTGCCTTACTCCGTCGACTTCAGCGGCGGCATCATCTTGGATGATGAAGGCAAAAAGGTGATCTTGGGCATGCGTGGTTTTTTCTCTCAGGTGTTTAGACACTACATACTAAACACCTGGAGTGAAGTACCAAGTGATTTAAAAGACAGAGTCATCAGCATGGTACATGACGAGTTTCCCATTTCGACACGGGATGACTGCTTCAATGAAGACCTGATGAAGGTTCAAATGCACCAATACTGCAAGCACAAGCGTCCTGAAGTGCAAAAAGAAATTAAGCATGGGTGGAACAAACCAGATTGGCTGGCCAAAGAAGATTGGAAGGATGCAAAGAAAGCAGCGCGCGAGAATCCCGACAAGTGGAAGCAACAAAAGGAGGCAGCCAAAGCGCGCGTAGAGGCATGGAGCTCACACCACTTAGGGAGCGGCGGGTGGGCATCATTTGAGGCCGATTTTGTAAGTATTTTTACATTGCTCTTTAGGTTTGATGGTTTAGGGTTTAGGGGTTTTTAAATTCTAACATAATGGATTCTTTGTATGTTTTGACGGTGGTCGATGACACCGTACGAGCGCGATTACGCAGGCAGGAAGGACTTAAATGCCCTGATGGACATCCTAAGTTCTCGCAGCAGCATGGGTAGTATTAGGGTTTGCTCTTTTCTATTTGTTGTATTGTTTTATAAACTATATGTTTATATTTACAGAAAGCTGTCTTATTGTTTTTTTTTGCAGAATTCGATAGAGACGCCATTTGGACGCGGTGAGACGTCTGATTAGACGACATTAGTGTGGCCGTAGCTAGATAGCATTAGTTTCCTTTTGTCATAGCATATGTATCATGAGATGACATTTATACGTCTCTTTGTAACTATTGGAAAACCATGTATATTTTTCAATAATGACAATGGTGTTGTAACTATTACATTTGCAAAGTTTAACAATCAAGTGATTTTGCCTATGATGTGTACAATTGTCATTGATTTACTTTCATCAATTTACTTTTGTTAGTTTTGTATCTTTATTCTCCAAACAATACTATGGATGATGGAGTTAATAGTTATATTGTCTTGTGGGTGACTACTTTGGGTCTATATCTCAGCTTGCACTTTCTTTCAAAGGTGAATCTGGGCTTATCTTGGATTCATTTAGGTTTACTCTATTATTGAAACATTCAATATGGTTGATGGGTGGCAAGGCATTGAATGCCCTGCAACCAATTGTTTTCTCTCAAGCATGGCTATATAAGGCTCTGCAGCGTCGCTATGAACATAGCTCTAGGTGGCCTATAAGTTGCTATGATCATCGCTATAGGCGTCACTATATAGCGACGGTTATAGCGATGCTCATAGAAACGTTCCCATATCAACGCTATTAGCGAGGGTCTTAGCAATGCCAGGGAGTATAAAAACCCAATGTATTTTCGTCGCTAACAGCGTCACAAGTGCATACAACCTCTTGTAGTGTTCATTCTACTCTCTTTATTATTGTCAACCATGCTAACTATACTTATGTATATGCTACTTTGTTCTTTGAAAACCTTAGTCGATACTAACTTTTGAAAATTGGCTCTCAAGCAACCACACACGTGGTTTAGACATTGTTGATTGCAAAGAGTAATGGAGAGGATCTAACAGTTCCCAATTGATACGGTTCTTGTCAAGCTTGCTAGTAGCTCAATAATGGTTAAGCCAAAGGAAATCCCTAAAAGGCTCCATTAATAATTCTATAGTTCTCAATAGTGTACCACAAACTCAATTCACTTCAACTCGATAATAGATCCCTGGCCCACTTACCCTCTTGCAATGAACAAGTCCAACCTTTTGTGGACAACTTAGGGACCTATCTTCTAAATCAATAAAAGAGCAACCAATAGCTTTGATATCAATGTAACAGAATTGGACTAATAACATTGAAAGTAGCGGAATTAAGATGATTGTAGTGAGCATTTTTTTAAGAGAATTCATCATGAACACAAGAAGAGTACTTGATTGGAGATAGAAAAACAACCATAATACCTAGTTATCTTGGCATGAACAATACTTGTAAAAGAGAGAGAGAGAATTAGAGAAATTGACAACAATTGAGGACCGGATTCACTTAGAGCCGGTCTCTCTCCAAAAGGCTTTTGTATTATAGATTCTCCCATGAACAGAGACTTGGTACAATACAAGCTTTGTGTTCCTTCAGACCTTGTTGACACGATGAAGACGGTAAGTTCATGCATCATAATTATTACCATAACTACCTTGCAAAAACATTAACTTGTCACCAGCCTCAATCCCAAAACCTCAAACACCTTCAAAGGTGGAGAGAGCTAGCAAGGACTAAGGGAAGGGGAGAGGAAGAAGATGTATTCTTACGAGGAAGAAATAGTTTCCTCACATATCATTACTCTTAGAGCATAGCATAGCATAGTAATGGAGATGAAGAAGATGGAAAGATTTGCTTCGAAGCATGACTCTTGGTTGGATTTGCATGCAATAGCCAAGAGGTGTTGGTGTAGACTCTCAACTTCTCACGCTTGATGAAGTTCTTGCTTCACACAATGAGAGTGTGTGTGTAGGAGAGAATGAGAAAAAGAGAGCCTCCCTTCTTCTCTCGGTTGACCCCTCTCACTCTCTACTCATGCTTGCACTTCATTGGCTCTTGCCAAGCTTAGCCAATCAAGTGCCTTGATCATAACTTGCAATAGAGGTAGCATTTGAACAAGTGTCCACCTTTTCCCTTTGAGAGAGAGGGCTTGAATAATGCTTGGATAATTAGTTGATTAAACTAATTTCTCATTGGACCTCCTTAAAGGACAACCAATAGACTTTAGGCACACTATGAGGGAAACCTTGCTAGGGCTTGACATGTGTCCTATATGCCTCTTGTGGAAGGGGTGACCCTTGAGAGGGTGCATGTGTGTTCTCTCTCCTCCCCTACTTCTTGGGCCCACTCCCTCCTTTGTAGACACCCTTCCTTTCATTGACGATTAGTACATCCGCTTAAAGCGAAGTCCGAAGTTTTTATGTGCTTCAAAAAATTTCTGGCTATGGCTGAAAATGTCTCAAAATGTACGATGGGCACCCTTCATTCCGATCGAGGGGGGGAGTATATGTCTCATGAATTTAATGCATTTTTGGCTAGTCATGGGATTAAACACCAACATACATTGCCTTATATTCCTCAGCAAAATGGTGTTGCTGCAAAGAAAAATACATCACTTACAGAAATGGCACGATGTATGGTCAAAAGTCAAGCTTTTCCACATTTGTTTTGGCTTGAGGCCATCATGTGTGCAACTTTTGTACTTAACAGGTGTCATGCGCTTGCAATCTATTACTCCATATGAAGCATGGCATGATGGAAAGCCTTTTATTGAGTAAATGCATATTTTTGGTTGTTTGGCATATGCTTTAGTGACATAAACACAGCGCAGAAAATTGGATCATTAGGTGAAATTTGGACTCACAAAGTGGTCCTTTAAGAAGTTTGAATTTACCTCTCTCTACCAAAAAGGGCGCATGGATAATTTTTTGCAAACAAACTCCAAAGTTGGCGGAGGTTTGATAGTTCATATTCTGCTTTTTAGAAAAAGCTTCTCAGAACCCATCTTTATTCTTGTGCTTTGGTCTTTACGGGTATTCCTTTTTCCAATTTGGGTTTCTTGACATATCAATAAAATATTCCCTTTTTGATGCTTTTATCACCCATCACGTGATGCATCACAAATATCTATTTTCCTATCACAAATTGATGATGTGGCATGCTTAATAATGTCCCAACTTATGGGCACCTGACGATAGGCCCTTGGGGACACTATAAATAAATAAAAGAATCGAAGAAGCAGGTTGTACGGTATTCTGCAGGATGCACTGGCTGCTTTTGGGAGCCAAGTGATTTTGATGCTAAAAGCTCCTCATGTATTGCTTTTCTCCATGGCCAAGGGCCTTTAAATAAGTGCCTTGGGCTCTCTCTGTCTCACAAGTGCTGACAAGCTGGTGAGTAGAGGGGACCCAAAGGAAATTGTACTTTTCTCAATCATTAACATAAAAGAAATACCGAAAGGGGAACCAGTCTTTGGGGCCAATCTCTCTTGGCACGGAACTATGTCGGGCCCTGTCGACTCAATTGAATTGTGAATTATTTGTGAAGTGATTCTCTCTTGTGTGTCGCACCAAATTCTTTCCCCATCCTCAATCCCAAGACCTCAAACACCTTCAAAGGTGGAGAGGGTTGGCAAGGAGTGAGGGAAGGGAAAAGGAAGAAGATGTATTCTTACGAGGAAGACATAGTTTCCTCACATATCATCACTCTTAGGGAATAGCATAGCATAGTAATGGAGATGAAGAAGATGGAAAGATTTTCTTTGAAGCATGACTCTTGGTTGGATTTTCATTCAATAGCCAAGAGGTGTTGGTATAGGCTCTCAACTTCTCACGCTTGATGAAGTTCTTGCTTCACACAATGAGAGAGTGTGTGAGAGTGTGTGTGGGAGAGAATGAGCAAAAGAGAGCCTCCCTCCTTTTCTCGGTTGACCTCTCACTCTCTACTCATGCTTGCACCTCATTGGCTCTTGCCAATCTTAGCCAATCAAGTGCCTTGATCATAACTAGCAATAGAGGTAGCATTTGGACAAGTGTCCTCCTTTTCCGTTTGAGAGAGAGGGCTTGAGTAGTGCTTGGATAATTAGTTGATTAAACTAATTTCTCATTGGACCTCCTTAAAGGACAACCAATAGACTTTAGGCACACTATGAGGGCAACCTTGCTAGGGGCTTGACATGTGTCCTATATGTCTCTTGTGGAAGGGGTGACCCTTGAGGGGGTGCATGTGTGTTTCTCCCCTCTTCTTGGGCTCGCGCCCACCTTTGTAGACACCCTTTTCACTTCAAGCACCTCAATCTCCTTGGTCATCAAGCATGACAAGTACCTTAAGCACGACAATCACCTCAAGCACCTTGGTCAGCTCAAGCACAACAAGCACCTCAAGCACAAGCCTAGCTTACCCTAAGGTCTAAGGACTTTTAACACTAACCTTTGGCATTAGGAAGATAATGGGGTCTAAGAGGGCCTCTTTATTTGGTAGTTTAAGGAAGTCAAACATTTAGTATTAAGAAAGTAATCAAAGGACGGATTTTGAATTCAAACAAGTAAAATGGCTAGTTTATTTGAATTCAAAGTCCCCCCCCCCCCCCCCAAAATGGAATTTAAAATCTAGCGGGTAAAACCATATCATGTAGCATATCTATGGAAAGAGCTCAATGTGTAGATTGTAGATCTATGATCTTTGCTAAAGTTGGAGATCATATGTAAGAGTTATGAAAGGCCAAAAATTGTAAAATTGTCCACCTCCTTTTTGGGGGAAAAAGTGCATCCTTTGACCACTCTTACACATCTCTTACATACCCACCATTCTTGCACACATGGAGTACACCTATTCGTCAAAATGTTAATCACCTCCATAAGCTCATGGCAAATAAAGAGGCCCTCCTACACCCCATTCTCTTTATAATGGAGGTCCTTAATGAAGCTAACCCTAAGGTCTTTTAAGCTCCATTATTTGCACATTGTCCTTAGGTAGACCATCTCCTTTTGAGCCCCTGTTGGGTTATAACCATCTCTCCTTTTTGGCCCCGTGCTGAGCTAGGTCTAACAACACATTTCTATGTTCTAGCTCTTGTTCCCCTTTTACCTTCTTATATTAAATGATCATTTTAACATGAGAGAATTATTTGGGTAAAGCTTGATATTAGATTTTATGACAAAACGCATCCCAAAGTCTCTCACAATAAGCATCCAAAGTGTCAGCCTTGGTCATCCGAAGATAGTTCCAAGCGGTCATCACATCTCGTTTGTACTCCTGATTCAGCCAAGAGGAAATAAAGAGCCTTTGAATTTTAATCACTTGGTAGGGGTTTCTTTCCTCAAAAGAAGAGTGGACCACCACGTTCGTGCATTTCCTTTTAAAAACGATTTTGCCCTCGTAATCTTGGAGTGCTCTGAGTAACACCCTCCATAGAATGCTATGTGAAAGTGCTGAATAAAGGCTAAAGCCTTGGGAGCATCTCAAAATCCCGGAAAGTATTCAAACTTCACTAACTATCCACCCTCCTTAAATTCCTTAGTCGTTTTACCCTTGTCTTCAAGAAAATCATATTGGCTGGCTCTGTAAAAGTGCTTCTTCTTTTGAATAGAACATGTGGTCATCGGAGTCCGAACTCTCAAAGGAGGATAAATCCTCATGATAACTGTTTGAAACATGACGAGATTTGCGGTGTGATCTGCTCTTGTTTGCATTCTTTTATGCTTTCCAAATCTTTGATTCTTTCTTCGTTTCTTGCCCTTTCTGTCCTCTTCACTCGAATTGATACTCGTTGTCATATCAGATGTTGCTACTTGCTCCCACAAGTAGGTATTCGTGTCCCTAGGCATGGGTTTCAGCTCCCAAATTCCAAACCCATTAAACTTGTCACAACAAAATTCCTCATCCAGAGTACATGGCATCAGCAATGCTACAAGGAAAACTCGGTCAACGTACTTGAAAGCACGGTTGTATCATTAACGAGCATCAATAGGGTATTGCACATCAACCTTGCTCCACTCATCAAAGAGTGCCAATTAAGCATACAAAGCATTATGACCAATAGAAAAAACACCCCCCGAATGGACCCTACTGGTGGTGAAATTCAAATGTGGGATAACCATCAGCAATGTGCGGCCTCCCGTCCACCAAGGTCCCCCAAGAGTCGGTATCACAAGAAGATTTAGAAATTTTCTCATGTAGGAAAATGGAGTCGTTTTTAGTGTTTTTCATACAATGCATAACATCATGAGCTTTTGATTGAGAGGTACCACATACCTAGCTAGGTACGATTGGGGGTAGGGGACCACCGCCCCCCCCCCCACCGAGCCGGCGGTCCCCTATCCCCAGTCATACCTAGCTAGGTATGCGGTGCCTCCCTCACATAATCTCATGATGTTGAGGTAAGTCACAATGTGAGAATTATTAGGATAATTTGTCCAAAACTTCTTGTGACATGTGAGTTGTACACCTCCACATAGTTGAGAAGATCATCATGGAGAATAAGGATGAAATTTCCACTATTGAGATAATGGTGTTGCATTGACATGAACACATTCTTGGATCTGCCACTGTCATCACGAGGTATGAATGTAAAGTACGCATCTGGCAGTTTCACACGATAGGCCTTGTCAATGAAGATGTCTAGCAGCAGCAGAGTCATAGATGCAGTGTTTAGTGCCACTAACCTGGCACTAGGACTATATAGTCGTAAAGGGCGTTGGCGATTGCAGTGGAAAAAAAAAATGCACATGAGGCCTTTGGAGGCAGAAACCAAGCACCTATCATCAAGTGGATAAAATGTGCAATCTTTTGTTTTCCGTGTGCGGAATGGTTTAGCCAGTTGTTTGAGTTCTGGATGGCCAGAGTAAGTGATGCCAAGCAATCAAGATCTTCTTCTTCCCATGAAGACGACGAGCATGACCCTGATGATGGCGTCAAGTGTTTGCGTGGCAGTGGGCAAGCCACAAACAGTGTGAGCTAGATATCGGACTCTCTGCTGACGTGGCAGGGGGTCACGTATACTGATAATTGGCACCCTTTTAAAATGGTTAAACCACCCTCCACCCCCCCCCCCCAAAAAAAAAAAAAAACGCCATTAACGTTTGAACTCAGGATTTGGACGAGCATGGTCTGTACTCTAGTGGTTTGAATCGTGCCTCACTTCGTGGGTGTGCAAGATCAAAACCTACCCCCGTGAACAAACAAACATTAATCAATTCTAGCGATTGAACATATCGCCCTTTGTGAAAATGAAGAGTCTTGCAAAAAAAACTAAGTTTCATAAAGTGATCTGATGGGCCAAAAAGTGACCTACTACATCGGCCCAACATGTCAACACTATTGCCACATGGACGGCTCTCAAGGGTTCCACATCAGAGAGAGAGAGCTGCCACAAACTCCATCTCTTTGGGCGGGGCAGTCCGGCAGAGCATGCCAAGCCAATGCCTACTCTTGAACCATTTCTGTCACGCAATCAAGGACCAGACAGAACCTTTCGATAGGAGTGTGAACCATGATTTGGAGAGCAGAGGCAAGCGCTTGAGATCGGGGAGCTCCAGAAGCGGCAGGATTTTGTTCTCTACTACAAGCTCGTTTAGGATTGCTTCAAAGAACCTGGGAAATGTCTCGTCTTCTTCCCAATCAAAGTCATCAGGAGCAAAGCAAAGTGCACGCATTTCTTCTTTTGATGAGAGAGAGAGAGAGAGAGAGCGAGAGCAACAGATATAGAAGAGGAGAGTGGCAGGTATAAATGCTATCTCTTGCTTTTCAAGTGGTTTCGGATGCTTTTCAAGTCATTTTTGGCGGGCCTCACCATTATGTCCGGGTTCAGACGAGCCCGACGATAGTTTTCGTGTTTGCAAGTTTTTGGTGGGTTCAAAAATGTTGCTCTCTTTTTCAGCTCAATGGGTGTGCGCCACAAGGGACGCACGACCCTTGTCCATCTGAACCGGGCCTATCTCACACCAAGCATGAACAGGAGGGGATCAATGACTGATTCTTATTTCAAAGAGGAGGGGCCTCGTGGGCCATTGATCTTGAGATGCCATATGAATTTATCAATCTGCCCAAATTTACAATGCGGGAGCTTCATCATAGAACAAACACATCTCTCAATGTTTTTTTTTTTTCATAAAAGGTGATAGGAGGATTGTATTAGAAAAGAAACAACGTTACATGTATCTGGGGAGATGGGGACAGGTTAAAACTTGTTTTGCCAAGGGGGATTACAACGGCCATTAGATACCAAAAAATTACAGCAGTCTTCTATTAACCCTTTGCAATCACACCTAGCTACTACTCGTCGACAGAGAACTCGGGACATCTTGGAGGTGCACAATTAGATGAAGGCTATTGAAGTGCTGCCTTTTAAGTTTTCCCTCTTCAAATCTGCAATCATCAATCATTTGTTGAAGGTGAGTGTACGAGCCATCCAGCAGAACTTCTTGTTGTTTGTTAATTTTTGCATTGCTATAGAAGCCCATGCAATCGGTAAGGACTTTCTGATTGGCCTCGTGGATCCTACATTGATCAAGCTTGAGCTGGTTTACCTGCAAGGAAAAGTGGGAAAATAATATTCTCAGACTTTTAGTTTGGTAAACATTGTTAAAGATACTTTCATTCCTTTCAACAAGTGCGCACACGTGAGGTGGTTAATATGGTAGGCTTGCAAAGGTGACATCCTGGATTCAAATCCAGGGGAGAAGAGGCATGTGTGTGTGGGGGGGAAAGGGGCGGGGGGGGGCACTCAAATTTACATTTTTAGCGTACCCAAATTTACCTATTTTTCCAAGTTTACAAAAAGTAAATCGCACGATAGATCGCACTCGATCCCTGAAATAGATGTGGGCCATTGATGCCCTTTCGTGCCAATGCTAGTGTGAGACAGTGAGGGGTGTCGTGACGTATCCTATCGCTAAGGACATGTGCAAGCTACACCGCGAGCTATGAGGTCATGGCTTGTAAACTGCCTCCTAAGGATTTAAAGGATAAAAGTGTAAAAAAGCTAGTTTCCATTACTTAAGGGCATTCGCCAACCTTGACGGTCGTCACGAGGCATGAAGGGGAGCAAGGCGAAAACTCGTGTGTGTGTGTGTGTGTGTGTGTGTGTGTGTGTGTGTGTGTGTGTGTGTGTGTGTGTGTGTGTGTGTGTGTGTGTGTGTGTGTGTGTGTGTGTGTGTGTTGTATTATACTAGATACATATACACAAAAGAACAAAAGGTTCAAAAACAATTGGCTTTAGATAGTTGAGCAAGGATTTGTACAGAAATGACTCAGTCTTTGAATAATTAATGCAAAACATAATAAGAATGAGGTATCATTCTAATGGTTTTATACAAATGTAGTAGAACTATTAAGGTCATTCCAGTTGAATCAGCAAGGGTCTTCAAAGTCTGACTGCAGCATGTTAAACCTTTTTAAGTCAAGAAAGAATTCTCACCTATATGTATATAGTCAAGACAACAGATTTGTTAGACTTGGCTACATATGGCAGGCTTCATGTCCAATGTCCAATTTAAAAATTATAAGACTAGTTATTGTCGTAAATGTCAAGTTTTTCCCACATTTTCTGTAAAGTAATCCTACCAAAATTGTACAGTATGATCTTTAAAACTTTTTTTTAGTAACCATTTACTCTAAAAAATGTCAAACCATCCATAAGCTAACCAAAAATTGTATGCAATGCTTTGTTTTATACCTACAACATAGTGTATGGACCAAAACTTGTATGCAATGCTTTGATTTGTAACTACAACATAATGTATGGACCAAAGTCGAGCCATTCAAATATTGGGATGAAAATTTCTCAGATGGAGAGTATTTCTAATTTCAACTTAGGCGAGCTAAATGAGAGACTATATCTAATAATAATAACTAAGGAAAGCCAAAGCAAAGTATTGTAAAGTGATGATCTAAAAATTAAGTCAACCATATTTGAGTCATTAGAACCAAATCTGAGCCAGTAGACCACAGGTAGCAATCACATCTTAAGTCAGAGTGCCAAAAATTTAACCATAACCCAACTACCTCCCATTTTTGGGTAGTTAATGAGAGGTTAGTGTCAATCCATCAATCCAAAACGTGACTTCATGAGTAAATTGGTAGCCAAATAGTATCAAAACATTTTCAAAAAAGTTTCCTCAGAGCCAATGTTGATATGCAAGATGAGAGAAACCTATCAAAATCTAGGTTGGAAAGAATCCTTGTTACAAGAGTCAGAATCACTAAAAAGCCAGCAAGAGCTCGAATCCAAATATCTAACAATACACTCAGTCAGATTTGAGAGCTAGGACTACTGTACAGAAATCAATAAATGCCAGTAACCAACTGATAGTAAGAACCATGCTAGTAGGTCTTATCAATTCATACCAAGGCAAAGCACAACTCAAGACAAGTAGCATAGTAGGCCTGGTGTATGTTTTAACAATATATCCAAGCACTACGATCTGAAACAGTCAAAGAGAGCTGCAAAAGTTTAACAAAGCAAAAAGTTTTTACAATTATCAAAGCTACTAGGATATAGATATAGACTTCCCAGTTATGGCAACCAATTGTTAGTAGGATGACCGACATCAATAAGATGGCAACCAAAAGTAAGGTGAAGCCTGATTGTCCTAATCAAACAATAGCTAGAGAACATCATTCTTCCAAAGTGTTGGGATTCAGGCCAACTAGCCGGACATCCCACTTACTATTAACCCATCTACTAACTTAACTATTATAGACTTATTCTTTAATACAACAGAATAAGGAGCTGCAACACAGGATAACGTCGTTGCTGTGCGCTCCATCCAAAGCAGGTCTCTCTCTCTCTTTGCTCTCGTACTTGCACTCGCACACGCCTCTCGTGTCACCTTCAACTGGTATGAGAGCAAGGTTTCAGAGCAAATTCAGCGTTGCGAGAGCGTTTTCAGTAGGTGTCCTGGGTTTTACCCCCCTTTCGAAGTTGTTCGTGCAGTCGAAAGCTTCATCCGAGATATGCTTCAGAGTTGTATTTTTCAACCCTACTTTTGCTACAGGTACAAGTACAAGACACAGGTATAGGTTGTTCAGAGACTATTTTGGGATTGTATATAGTTATTTTATGGCTATTATTGCTATTGAGACGGTGTTTACGTGCTGATTAGGAGCACTTTTCGGCATTGACATTGTCTTGGGTTTTTCAGGCATCCATCTCCTCACAGGTTCTTGGATACATATAGGACACCCAGGTTTCTTATAGGTTGCAGTGTTTTGCATCAGCACAGATTTTAGTGGGAGTACTTGATGCACATATGCATTGTTTTGGCACTTTTGATAGTGCTTGAGCTCTTTAGAGAGCGGTTTTACTCCCCGTAGGAATTTGTTTACTGCTTGCACATTTTGTTTGGTGCCTGTTTGAGCGCGTTTACTGCATCTTGTAGTATTGTTGACAATGGATGTACGTTGAGTTGCGGAAACTTCCATATGTACCTTTTGTGGAGCCGATTTGGCTTGTTTCTGGCAATCCCGACCGTTTTTGAGACTCGGTTCGGAGGCCCTTTCTGCGCGACTGGGCTAGTTTTCTTGTCTGCGTAGCCTTTTGTGAGGGTCGATAGCTTGCAGACATGTCATCTAGTGGTGAAAAGGATATTTAAAATATCCAAAAATTTGATGGGATAAATTTTGCTATCTGGAAACAACAGATTCAAGATGTTCTTATACAAAAAGGCCAATTGGATCCTATCATGGAGCGCCCAGAGGATGAGTATACAGATCTTGAGTGGGAGAAACTTGATGCTAAGGCCAAATCTACCCTCCGTTTGCATTTGGCCGAATCTGTGTACTTTACTATAGTTGGAGAAAGGACTGCTAGAGATGTATGGGATAAGTTGTGTTCCAGTTATGAGAACAAAAGTGCCACTAATAAGGTTTTCTTGCTGAAGAAGTTGTTTGACCTTTGTATGAAGGAAGAGGGCACTATTTCTACTTACATTAATGAGTTCAATATCATTTTCACTCAGTTGACCACTCAGGGTTTGGTCTTCAATGAGGAAATCAAATGTATATTCCTGCTATGCAATTTACCCTCGTCTTGGGATACGTTCTATACTATGATTAGCAACTCAGAACCTGGTACCAGTCTAGTGTACAATGACGTCCTTGGGAGTCTTTTTACCGAGGAGATTCGCAGGAAATCTCTTGAAAGCAAGAAGGATGGTGATGCGTATGTTGCTAGTGATAGACAGAGGGGTCACACTCAAAGTTGTGCCAAAACCAAGGAACGTGGGGGCTCACGCAGTAAGTCTCGGGGTTCTATGCGTAATGTCGAGTGTATCACTGCCATAAAAAAGGGCATGTGAAGAAGGATTGCAGGAAATGGAAGCAAAGCAAGAAGGATAAACAATCCGGTGAAACTTCTACATTTGATGATTCAAACAAGGGCAAAGCAAAGTTAGAGGAGATCAATGTGCTAGAGTCTTCAAATGCTCCTATTGTAGAGACTCTTACAGTGGTTGTTATGCCACTTACCTCTGACGTATTGGTCTTCACAGTAGATCTACCTGTCAAGGATCTTGTTACAAAAGATGCGCAGTATGCACAGAATTGGATAGTAGATTTTGGTGAGAGTTTCAATGTGACACCACATAGAGAGTAGTTCTCTACTTATTCTCACTCTTGTGGAAAAGTGAGACTTGGTGATGCTTATGAACTAGAGATTGAGGGTGTCAGAAATGTCAAATTGCATCTAAGGAATGGCACGCACTTTACTTTATGTAATGTCAGACATGTGCCCAAGTTTACTAAAAGCTTAATTTTTGTTGGTCAGCTTGATGATTTGGGCTACAACACCACATTTGGCAATGGTTCGTGGATAGTACGCAAAGGTAATCTTGTTGTACTCAGAGGTCAAAAGCATGGTAACTTGTATTCCATGCATGTGTCAGATGTTGGTCATGATTACATATCTATAGCCGAGCTACCGTCTACTGAGTTGTGGAATTTCCGGCTAGGTCATATTAGCCAAAAAGGAATGAGAACTCCTCTGACTCATTTTGGCTACTTCCCTGTCTTATCTTATGTTGACTTTCTTGTTTGTGAGCACTGTATCTATGGCAAACAGACTAGGTCCGATCACTTACCATTGGGTCAAAAGCAAGCTGAACCTCTAGATTTAGTACATAGTGATGTTTGTGGTCCTATGTCAACCAAATCTCTAGGGGGGGCAGCTTTTTTGTGACATTCATAGATGACTCTAGTTGAAAGGTGTGGGCATATCCTTTGAAACATAAGGATCAAGTTCTTCCTGTGTTTCAAAAATTCTTAGCGCTTATTGAGAATCACTCTGGCAAGAAACTCAAGAGGTTGCGGACTAACAACAGTGGAGAGTATGTCTCCAAGGAGTTTGACAATTTCTGTGCTAAAAGGGGGATTAAAAGGCAGTTTACTGCACCATACACACTAGCTCAGAATGGAGTTGTTGAGCACATGAATCGTACAATTCAGGAAAGAGTCACAGCCATGCTTTCTAGGGCAAATCTCACACAAGGCTTTTGGGCAGAAGCCATCTTGACCACATTGCACATTATAAATCGTTCACCTAGTACGCCAGTGAATTATGAGATTCCAGAAGATTTATGGTCTAAATGTAAGCCCCACTATGACCATCTACGTGTTTTTGGTTGTGAATCTTATGCTCACGTGCCTAAACAACTTCGACAAAAGTTAGAACCAAAATCACACAAATGTATTTTCGTTGGATATGGTGCAGATGGAGAGATGGGATATCATCTCTGGCACCTAGTATCGTCGAGTCATCCATAGTTTAGATGTGATCTTCATGAGTCGAAGATGCATAAACAACCTATCAAGGAAAAGATTCAGAGAGTCACTTTTGAGGATGTTGCCTCAGAGACAGTGAAATCAACTCAGCGGCTAGTGATGTACCTTCCACTAGCAATGCTCCAGAGGGAGCGGATAGCAATGGTCAAGGAGTGACATGGTCTACTAGAGTCTCTCGTCCACCTTTGCATTTTGAGCCAGGTCTTGGTTACATCATGTTGATCGATTGCGGTGAGCCAAGCTGCAACCAAGAAGCCATGATGACGGATGATGTGGTGAAGTGGGAGCAGGTTATGGAATTTGAGTATAACTCGATTCTGGCTAATAACACTTGGGACTTGGTAGAACTTCCAAATGATGCGAAAGATTTACCTTGCAAATGGGTTTACAAGAAGAAATTTACCTCAGGTGATCCAAATCCAAAGTACAAGGCTAGACTTGTAGGCAAAGGGTTCAAACAGCAAAAGGGAGTCGATTTTGATGAAATCTTCTCGCCTGTGGTCGAGATGACAACACTTAGAACCGTACTTGGTCTTGTAGCGATTGAGGACATGGAACTTGTCCAAATGGATGTGAAGACATCATTTCTTCACGGGGATCTCGATGAGGATGTTTATATGCAACAGCCTGAAGGGTTTGTTCAGCAGAACGCATCTCATAAGGAGCTACTATGTAAGCTGAAAAAGGCACTTTATGGCTTAAAGCAGGGTTCAAGGCAGTGGTATCATATATTTGATGCATGTATGAGGTCTCAAGGGTATAAAAGGAGCAAAGAGGATCACTGCTTGTACACGAGAAAGCTAGATGATGGCTCGATGATCATTCTAGTTCTGTATGTCGATGACATGCTTATAGCTGGGAAATTCCATTGCGAAAATTGCCAACTTGAAGAAAACACTTAGCAATAATTTTGCAATGAAAGATTTGGGGGATGCTACACACCTTCTTGGCATGCGAATCAAAAGAGATCACAAACATCGTATTCTTGAGTTATCTCAGGAAACATACATTGAGAAAGTTTTGCAGCGTTTCAATATGCAGGGGGGGAAAGCATTGAGTACCCCAATGCAAGCATTCTTGAAACTCAGCAAGGAAGATGCACCCAAATCTGATGCTGAGCGAGCTGAAATGACTAAGGTACCATATTCTTTGGCAGTGGGCAGTCTCATGTATGCTATGGTGGCCACAAGACCAGACATTGCTTTTGCAGTGGGAGTGGTGAGCCAATATATGGCAATCCTGGCAGCAAGCATTGGGAAGTAGTGAAGCACATTCTTAGGTACCTCAAAAATACGGTCGGCAGGTGTTTGCGCTTCGAGAACAGTGATGCATCCATCGTGGGTTATGCAGATGCAGACTATGCAGGTTGTGTCCACAATAGGAGATCGACATCTGGCTATGTCTTCATATTTGCTGGAGCAGCAGTATCTTTGAGGTCATGTCTACAAGATTGTACGTCGTCTTCCACTACGGAAGTAGAGTACGTTGCATTGTCAGATGCAAGTAAAGAGAATGTATGGTTATCTTGCTTAGTCAAAAATCTTGGCATTGATGAGACTCCAGTATATATAGTGATAGTCAGAGTGCTCTTGCATTGGCAAGGAATCCCGTGTTTCACTCCAAATCGAAACACAATGAAGTCAGGTATCATCTCATGAGAGATTTCTTAACCAAAAAGCTCATTGATTTGGTCAAGGCACACACTGATGATAACCCAGCAGATGCTTTGACAAAAGGCTTAGCTTTGGAGAGGTTTACACATTGCAATGAGTTTATGGGTATAGGTTGAAGCCACTAGATTTCTTCACGGTTGTACATACCAGGTCACTTGGGCTACGTTGGCCTTCAAGTGCGAGTTTGTTGGGATTCAGGCCATCTGGCCGGACATCCCACTTACTACTAACCCAACTACTAACTTTACCATTATAAACTTATTCTTTAATACAACAGAATAAGGAGCTGCAACACGATAATGTTGTTGTGCGCTCCACCCAAAGCAGGTCTCTCTGCTCTCGCACTTGCACTTGCACACGCTTCCCGTGGCACCTTCATTGAGAACATTAGGCCTAAAGTCATCCAAAATAATTGCCAGGGCATATAAGCTTATCGAACATGATGTCACTAATCCAAAAAGAAGAAAAAGTATTGCAGGTCCACTCTACCCATTATAACTACTCTAAGTATCTTAAAGAAATTCCCATCAATAATCATAGAATAAGATGAAGCATTAGGCAAGATCCAAAAAGAGGTATGAAGTCCTCAAGTAGGATTGAAAAACATCAAATTGTAGAGACCAAAAAAGATTCAAAGTTAGCCAATGCGTATCCAACTAGTAGCTAGCAAGCACAACAGTCGGTCATCAGATATCTAGCAAGAAAATACAAACTGAGAAGTAACACATTCCACATGATATACAAACCCTACCAGATTCGAGATATAAGAGAAACATTAAAATTGCATTTAGGTTGGGACCTTTTATAGTAAACCAAAGTGAGAATAGGTCAATACTACGTATGTACGCGTGCTACAAGAGGTACTTCACATTAGCGACGCTCGCAGTGCAAGGCTCAAAAGTGAAAATCCACGGCGTCGCTATCAACGTTGCTATTTTATTTGTTACATAGAGAGGCTCATAGCGATGCCCATAGTGACTCTTATAGCGACACCGACAGGGGTAAAAAATAAACCGAGAGCGCCCGAAAACTTGAATCTCGGACCTGAGTTTTCGGCGCTCAAGCAAAGAGGTAACCCGCCGCTCTCCCTCTCTCTCTCTCTCCCCCCCCCCCCCCCGCCCACACACACACACACGAGGAGAGGAAGGAGAGCCAGGTATTCTCCTTCTCTCTCCTCTCTCTCATGTTCCCTTCCCCTCTTTTCTCCCTCTCTCCCTCTCTCTCTCTCTCTCTCTCACACACACACACACGAGGAGAGGAAGGAGAGCCAGGTATTCTCCTTCCCTCTCCTCTCTCTCATGTTCCCTTCCCCTCTTTTCTCTCTCTCTCCCTCTCTCTCTCTCTCTCTCTCTCTCTCACACACACACACACACATTGTGTCTTTGAGAGAGAGAGAGAGAGAGAGAGAGAGAGAGAGAGAGAGAGAGAGAGAGAGAGAGCACATGCATAAACAAAAAAAACACGCACACACATGCATAAACAAAGAATGCATACACACATACATTGAGAAAGGAAGAGTGAGAGAGAGAGAGAGAGAGAGAGAGAGAGAGTAAAGAGAGAGAATGAGAGTGAGAAAGATATAAAACAGAGAGAGAGAGAGAGAGAGAAAAAAAACAAAGAGAAAGAGAGAGAGAGAGAGAGAATAAAAAACCAAAGAGAGAGAGGGGGGGGGGAGAAGACGAAAGAGAGAGGTAAGGGAAGAAAACAAAGAGAGAGAGAGAGATCATGTAAAGATTTAAATTAGATTACGTTAGATTACATTTAGATTTATGTTTATGTTGAGTTGAAGATTAGATTAGATTTAGATTTACGTTAGATTAAGGTTAGGTTAGATTTAAAATTAGGAAAATATTAAAGATTAGCTAGCTATGTTAGATTTAAGTTAGATTACATTTAGGTTGAAGATTTAAAGTTGGATTAGATTTAGGTTTATGTTGAGTTTTATATTAATTAGATTTAGATTTAAAATTAAGACAAGATTTAAAATTAACTAGATTAAATTTAGATTTACGTTGGATTACAGTTAGGTTTAGGTTAGATTTAAGATTAGATTACATTTAGGTTTATTTTGAGTTTAAGATTAGACTAGATCTAGATTTATGTTCGATGGACTAGCTTTTTTAGATTTGGGTTAGATTTTAGTGCATGTCAATGAAGGCGCGCCTTGCCCAAAGAGCAAACACTAGTTACACAATAATATGTATATTCCCATCAGAATCTGACACCTATTAACTCACACACTAACCATATTCAATTAGCCACGAATCACCACATGTTCAATTAGGTTAGATTTAAGATTAGATATTGGATTAAGTTTTTATATTAGAGTCTACCTTCAAGATTACGGTAAAAGAAATTAGAGTTAGACGAACAGTGATCCCTCTCTTCCTCTCTACGGATGTGACCTTAAGTTGGAAAGATTTCAACGGCATGTTACTCAGATTGGAGGCCAACATGTAATGTGCTAAGTAATCCCTCGAACAAAGATCTACTATGGAAAGATGTTAAGATGCTGTGAAATGTTACAGCTAGAGAAGAGGCAAAGGGGTTTTGTCCATTACATGCACAATCATGTAGACGTGGGTGTGTAGATTTCTCATACTCACAAATATAGGCATTGACTAATAAAGACGAGATTAGAACCTGGTGGTTCTGATCTCCGTGCACCTCTAGACCGAGGTGTGCAGGGATTGGACATGACTAGAGAATGTGAGGTAGTTTACAGTGTGAACAAAGAGAGAGAGAGAGAGAGAGAAGAGAGAGAGAGAGAGATAAAAGACAGGGGATGCCAATAGAAGATTAAATTTATGTCTAGGTTATAAGGTTTTTACCCTCATTATGAGTAGTGACGAGGATGTGGGGCCGTCCAATCGAAACACCTATCTCTCAACAAGGATCTTATGTCCTTGTAATTAATGCAAGCATGCTGTGCAACGGACAAGACGCTTTTCTTTGCAGCACGTTCACAAAGTTGGCGAGTTCGATCCATCTATTATAGATCGAGTTGTTTCCAATTATAACTCGTCGGACTCTGACGCTGGCCAGCATGCAGAAATCTTGCAACCCAATAGATGCGTTCGCAGGCGCTTTGGTCAAGCAGCATACGTGAGGCCACAAGATGTAGTCTCTGACAGCTCGTGGGATGATCATGCAGACCACATTCCCAACGAGGCAATGTTTGAGCCCGAGATCGATGAAATGATCGAGACGATCATGGATTCAGAAAGGCGTATATATGATGATATGAAAAGTGAAGCCGATACACCATTGTATGATGGAGCACGTGTGTCTAGATTGAAGGCGCTCCTGGTTCTTCTCAACGTGCAGGCAAAGTTTGGATGGAGTGACACTAGCGTCACAGCTCTTTTCAGGTGATCTATTACAATGTGTTTACTTTAATAAAAAACTCTAGATGTATAATGATTTGATCCCGGGGGATTCACTGTATATGAAAACTGGACGCCACCTGCGAGCGGACAACTTTGATAAAACCCCTATATACAATTTATATTGGGAAATATGACCCCCCTTTCTACGCTTATATGACAATCAATGAAGAAAACTATCATACCCCTATCTTACATATAAAATTTAGGTCTCACATGATCTAACTAAATAAATGTAGTCAAAGAGTGTGTAGCATAGTGAATGGCAACTTACTACGGAACCACTTCTGTTGATAACTAGATGTACTCTCAACGTGTCTTAGTTTGACTTTCAAATTATGTGCCCGATCAACCTGTACTCTAGCTACTTGTCCAATTCTGACCCATCCAAAGATGGTATAAATCAACACTTGACCTGCTCCAAATTAGCCCTTATCTATGACCGGCTTGATAAAAATTTGAATGTGTGACCTGATAAAAATTTCCCCAAAATTCATCCGAGTTCTAGTGCACATCGGTGACCAATCGTTACAAGTAATCAACCCGGGTCAGTCCCCCCCTCCCCCCCCCCCCACATAGGTATGATACCCCCCTCCCTTATTTTTAAGCTTGGGAGATAAACTATTGGGAGCCTGCCCCTAACTTATATGCTTATGTAACTTGTAAAAAAAACCCCTCCCTTGCACTTACGTGGTGCGGTAAGTTTTCCATGGTGAATCCCCCGGGATTTGATAGATTACTTACACAATTGTACCGCATTTTTTTCGTTGTGTAGATTGCTCAAAGAGCACATACTCCCAACTGATAATGTGATGCCCGATTCCAGAGAGGAAGCAAGAAAGATCTTGCGAAACTTGGAGATGGATTACAATTCGATCCACACTTGTCCTAACAACTGCATTCTTTTCAGAGGGGAATACATAGGCATGGAGAAGTGTCCAAAATGTGATTCCGAGAGATATGGAGTAGATCTCCACGGAACAAAAATTCCACAAAAGGTTTTGCAACATTTTCCTCTGCTTCCTCGCATCAAGAATTTCTTTGAATGTAAGTCCATGGCCGCCCTAGCATCATGGAATGAGGAGAATAAATCTTCGGATGGTGTGCTACGGATTCCTACAGATTGCGCAGCCTGGAAACATATAGACGAAAGATAGTCGGATTTTTTCAGGGAAGCTCAAAATTTGCGCTTAGACTTGCCTATGGATGGCGTATATCCATTTGGTCAAAGATCAACATCTTACAGTGTATGGCCCATTGTCATCGTCAACTACAACATTTTCCCGTGGTTAAATACGAAGAAGGGACACCTATGGATAACCTTCATTGTGCCGGGATGGTATAAAGTGAAGAATATGGATGTGTATCTTCGTCCACTATTGGAAGAGCTACAACAATTGTGGATTGGCATAGAAGTGGTGGATATGAGCCGACACACAGGTCGACGGAATGCTTTGATGAGAGGCATTCTAATGTGGACCATGCATGACTATCCTGGACTAACAGAATTCTTAGGTGATTTACACTCAAACTCAAACACTGTAAATCTTTGTTTTTCTCAAGCTTATCTATTGTCATGTGTATACATGCGGGGCTTCAAACAAGCGGATACAGAGCATGTGTCACATGTGGACCTAGACTTAATGCACGTCGGGTGCCCTCATTGAAGAAGAAAATCTACGAAGGTCATAGAGTGTATCTTCCAAAGAATCATGTGTTACGCGATGGATTTTTGGGAAGAGAGCCACCGAGAATTTGTGCACAAGCATGGTTAGAGCAGAAGGAGATGTGTGATGATGGTTTGCCCCCAGGGATGAAGAGACTCTCTCTATGGTATGAGTTATCATATTGGCCCCGACTCATGATCAATCACTTGCTCGTTCCAATGCACATATTCAAGAATGTGGGTAATCTGCTATGGGACCATCTGACCGGCAAGAAAGATACTTTGGGAGCTAGGGTTGACATTAGAAATGTGATCGTATGGAGCAATATTGGTCACAGATAGCATCCGATGGATTGATAAAACTCCGTAAAGTGCCATGGATTTTCATAGGAGCCCAAGAACGCAAAGTAAAAGAGACCATTCGATCTGTGCGGACCCCCACTAGCGTAATGCACTCGCTCGGAACGTGTTTTACTAAAGAAGAAAAGCTTACCGGTTTGAAGTCACACGACTGGCATAAAATGTGTCAGGTATGTTTGAAGTGGAATATATCATACTAGAAATTGTGTAACAAATTTGTGTGCGGACTTTAATATTATTGTTGCACGTGTTTTGCAATTTATTTTACCGGTGCCCACATTGAGGGATGTTTGTCTCTTGACGTCCGTAACACAATCTACAAACTTGCGAAGTTGGTGCAATGGATCTCACAAAAGGAGATCAACGTAGACTCCATACCATTCGCCAAACTAAACGCTACGGAGGTTGTGTGCATGTTTGAGAAACACTTTCCTACTACCATGCTAACCATTCAGGTGCCTCTTCTTGTTCACATAGTTGATGAGGTGGAAATAGCTTGCATAGTACATTCCAAATGGATGTTATTTTTAGAACGTTTCATGAAAACGCTCAAGGGATATGTGCGTCAGAAGGCACGTTCGGAGGGTAGCATGGCAGAAGGTTGGTTGGTATCAGAGTCCCTAGTTTACATTGGAGAGTGGCTAGACGGATTTGATAAAGCCCGGGACACGGTATGGTGAACCATAGATGATGAGCGCATATATGGGATTGTCATGTGCAATCTCGGTGTTGAGAAAAGAGATTTTGAGGATCGCTTATAGAGGATTTTTTGTCGACTTGTTCGACGTGCAATGGTTCAAGATAATCATGGAGGGTCGCAACGCTACTGTGGGTAGAGGAGAGTCTGGTTTCCTTGAGGTGGATTCAACTAAGAAATGGACTGACCTAAGAGATACTTTCGTACTACCCGAGCATTGTGAACAACTAAGTATGTAAATAGTTAACATCCAATTTTAGAAGTTATGTGCTTGGAAGCTCTCATGTAAGTTATGTGGCTCTAGCAGGTAATATTTCATCCTAACAAAGTCTGCATCAAACTGGTGGTACGTCATAGAGGTAGCCCCTCGTAGTGCACGGTTGTATGAGGGCTACCATGTGCCAATCACATCGGCATCAATGGAGGAGATCGGAGAAGATGATTAATTAGAAGCCGCTGAGGTGGTGCCAGACGAGCATCAAGTTGCTACTCTGTATGGGGTGCATGCAAAGGATCTACAAAATGAAATGGAGGACATATGTCTAAACGGAGAGCTCTATATTGATATAGGAAGTTATGCTGAGCTATGCAAGGATGAGAGATAGACCTCTTAAAGCCATAAATATTGTATTTGAACAATTTTGCTACATTTTATAATATATATTGTATTCACATGGCTTTAATTTGTCCATCCCTGTCTATATACGTCATTTCGTCATTGTATTTAATGGTCTTTGCGTCCACTCCAAGTACGTATGCTCGAGCTGGTATGTTCTCACAAGCAGGGACGATGAGCACTGCGCTCCAAGTGCGATGGAGACTGAAGCTGCAATCACAAAGGAAGTGATTTGTCTCTGCTCATAGATGCTGCTCGTCCCACCGCTAGATCTAGTTGATCGGGTGAAAGAGACTAAGAAGAACTACTACTGCTTCTTAGCGTCTCTTTCACCCGATCAATTAGATTTAGTGGTAGGGCAAGCAACATCTATGCGCAGACCTTTGTGCTGCAGCTTTAGTCTCCATCGCACCCGGAGCGCACTACTTTTACAAATTCACATAAATTCAACAAAATCTCTCTACACAGGAATCCCTCCTCCTTTATGAGTCTCCTCTCTCTCTCTCTCTCTCTCTCTCTCTCTCTCTCTCTCTCTCTCTCTCTCTCTCTCTCTCTCTACTTGGCCATGTTTTCTTTTCCATTCATTCAATATTAAGATTAAATGTTTGTGCGTTTAATGCAAGTATGGATGATGATGCGTTTCTTTCTTCTTTGTCACCCCAGCAGAGACAGTGGTGCGTGGAGCGTCAGCGCTCTGAAGCACCATCACACGTTCATACTCCTTTAGCATTTCCCTCTGTTTTGGAGCATTCAATGCGCTGCGAAGCTTCGGTGTTGACGAGACAAACTTCACACTCATCTAGGCACTGACGCTCTAGTGGTGGTGATAGCGGTTGTTGTAGGGATGCCACTGCCGATGCCTCAACATCGCCTCGTTCTCGACGAGGCTCTTTACCCTCCCCTTCTTTGCCTGCCCCCACACCATCCATGACATCGCATCTACGCCAGGTTTTGTGCGGCTGACGACGTACTGTTTCTAGGAGCTACATAGCACTACCTACTCCTTCGGGAATCACCTCAGTGGACACTCCTTGCTTCGGGACCCAGACTCCAATGGAGACACCTAACGTCCGTACCCCCATCGACACGCCGCTAGAGACCCCTGCCGGGACACCCAGGTTCATGCGTCACCGGTGAGAGGGCTTGCCTTACTCCGTCGACTTCAACGACGGCATCATCTTGGATGATGAAGGCAAGATGGTGATCTCGCGCATGCGGGGTCTTTGCTCTCAGGTGTTTAGACACTACATACTAAACACCTGGAGTGAAGTACCAAGTGATTTAAAAAACAAAGTCATCAGCATGTTGCATGACGAGTTTCCCGTTTCAACATAGGATGACCACTTCAGGAAGACTTGATGAAGGTTCAAATGCGCGAATACTGCAAGCATAAGCATTCTGAAGTGCAAAAAGCAATAAAACATGGGTGGAACAGACCAGATTGGCTGCCAAAGAAGATTGGAAGAATGCGAAGAAAGCAGCGCACGAGAATCCTAACAAGTGGAAGCAACAAAAGGAGGCAGTCAAAGCGCGAGTAGAGGTAGGGAGCTCACACCACTTGGGGAGCGGCGGGTGGGCATCATTTGAGGCTGATTTTGTAAGTTTTTTTGCATTGCTCTTTAGGTTTGATAGTTTAGGGTTTAGGGGTTTTTAAATTCTAACATAATGGATTCTTTGTATGTTTTGACAGTGGTTGATGACAAGACGTGACCCCACACCGTATGAGCGCGAGTACGCAGGCAGGAAGGGCTTAAACGCCCTGATGGACATTCTGAGTTCTCACGGCGACATGGTTAGTATTAGGGTTTACTCTTTTCTATTTGTTGTATTGTTTTGTAAATTATATGTTTATACTTACAGAAAGTTGTCTTATTGTTTTTTTTCCAGAATCCGACAGATACGCCACTTGGACGCGATGAGACATCTGATTAGACGAGTCAGTCTAGCCGTAGCTAGATAGCATTAGTTTCCTTTTGTCATAGCATATGTATCATGAGATGACGTGTATACGTCTTTTTGTAACTATTAAAAAACCGTGTTTATTTTCTCAATAATGACAATGGTGTTGTAACTATTACATTTGCAAAGTTTAACAATCAAGTGATTTTGCCTATGATGTGTACAATTGTCATTGATTTACTTTCATTAATTTACTTTTTTCAGTTTTGTATCTTTATTCTGCAAACAATACTATGGATGATGGAGTTAATGGTTATATTGTCTTCTGGGTGACTACTTTGGGTCTATATCTAAGCTTGCACTTTCTTTCAAAGGTGAATCTGGGATTATCTTGGATTCATTTAGGTTTACTCTATTATTAAAACATTCAATATGGTTGATGGGTGGCAAGGCATTCAATGCCCTGCCCAAAAAATTTTACTCTCCTGCGTCGACCCTATATAAGGCTATGCAACGTCGCTATGAACGTCACTATAGGTAGCTTGTAAGCGTCGCTATGGTCGTCGCTATATAGCAACGCATATAGCGACGCTCATAGCGACGTTCTTAGCGACGCCGAGGAGAATAAAAACCCAATGTATTTCCGTCGCTAACAGCGTCACAAGTGCACACAACCTCTTGTATACGAGAGATATATCATTAAGGAAATGATATCCTTATAAGAAGAAGCATACGAATTGTATCCAAAAAACCCCCAAAGTTATTCTTGATCAAAGTAGTCTACAGCAAACCATTAGATCAACAAGCCATAATACGTGAAAATCATCTATCATTAGGAGACCAGAAAGAGATCTTATCAGAAGATGTCAGAACCCAACAACTACCACAGTCCAAAGCTGAACTCAATTCAGAACAAGTGTAACCCACTCTGATAAGCAATCAAAGGAAAACGAGGGTTTGATTCAACTAGGTGACACAGTTTTTTGCCTACCCAAAGTTATTAATCACATCATTAACAAGAGATTAAAAAGGCATGGGTTAAAAAAAATACCATGGCGGTAGAACAAACCAACATGAAAAGATAGTGAGCACTGCTAGGTATCCATGATCCAACTAAATACCAGAAGTGAGATATTTAAGCAAAAAAACCTGCAAGGAAGCCCTTCCCCAAAATCCATGATGGTATAACCGAGTGAATCTCTCCATTTTCATCACAGCAAGCATCAGAATTTCAGCCAATCATTAACTGTTTCCTTCTTGTAGTTAGAAAAACTCCCATTCTCTCAATTTGGCAATCAAGAAAATAGAATTTGCAAATCTTAATTATCATTGAGTGAATCACTTTATTATCACCATACATCAAAACTTCAATCATCCTTTCTTGATTGGCAAACTGAAAGGAAAAAGACCAAGTCTAAGTGAGGGTTAGGTAATCCTCACCTGAATAGTAGCAAGAGTTTGATGAAAGTTGGCCTCCATTTCCAAAGCAAAAGTCAAAGGTGATTGAGGTATCATATGTGTGGAACTGCTAATCAAGGCCCTGTGATACAAAGGTAGGTACACTCGTCATGCAAACATTAGGCCAAAAAGCACAAGAAAATGAATAAATGGAGACCTGCTCAGTGTGAGCAATAGTGCATGGAACAAAATGAAAGCATCATGCAAAGCCTACAATAGGCAGTAGAACAATAAGACAATAGGGAAAAGAAAAGGTAGACACTACTGTACCTTCAAAAGGAGAAGGATCAAAAATGTGTAGCAACATCAATGAGGCAAGCCATAGCTAGTGAAGCCTAATCAAAGCTGAGGTTTGGAAGGAGCATTTTCCAGATTTTTGCTCAACTAAGCAATTCTTTAAAAAAACTCGCTTCGCTCCAAAATCAATTTTTGGAGTAAGCTTTTTAAGGGAGCTTTTTTCCTTAATCATTTTGTGTGTGTGTGTGTGTGTGTGTGTGTGTATGTATATATATATATATATATATATATATATATATATATATATATATATATATATATATATATATATATATATATAGATATAGATATATATATCCATCTCCATCTCTCTCTCTCTCTCTCTCTCTCTCTCTCTCTCTCTCTCTCTCTCTCTCTCATGGTGAACTTCTTGTTAATATGTTATCAAAAAAAAAAATCTAGAATTGAGCATACATCCACATGCAGCCAATGTGCAAGTTGATGAGTGTATGGTGCTAGAAGCAAATGAGCTCATGGCCATTGGTGCCAACACCCCTCCTCACTCCGATCCATGAATACAAACAAACCCTACTTGGAATACACAGTCACATATGGCATGAGCACATAACCGAGCCAAAGTTCGTTGTGTCTCTCCTCAACCTCGCTGACAAGCTTCACAAGTTTTCCAGTCTGACCTTCGAGTACATCTAGTAGCTTGCACCTAGAGTCGTATCGCATAATGAGGGCATGTAGCTCTCCACCCAAAAAGAACCCATAGATTGTTTTGATGGATATGGACGGCTTCAAAAGGGCATGCATCACCCACATATAGAAATGTTGTGCGTGCGATGGATTGCTACCCAAAAGTGTCTCTAGCTTCATTTGCCCAAACATTGTCCGAATAAGACCCCGGTCGATGTACAAAAATCTCCAATGTGCCAACCTTTTGACCCTTTAGCCAGTATCGAAATAAGAGCAAGCCCGTTGGAGAATTGGATCCCTTTATACCGACCCCTAACCTTCTTGTTTGATGGATTGTAACTTAACAATCGACCGCTTTCATCGCCAGAGAAAGCTTCCGTCTTAATAATTGCTATTACTATCTGTAAAGTAAATAATACCAAAATACCTCGCTAACTTGCGAGATTTTCCAAAATACCCCTCACATTTCAAAAATTCCCAAAATACCCAAATATTTTGTCATGAATTCCCCTAGTGCCAGTCAAAATTTCTGAAATAAGGTTGCGGAATTAAATTTCTCCAAAGATTAAAAAAATCATAGCTTTTTATAAAAAATTGTGGCAAGCTAGATGCGTGCTGGCTTTGCTGAGACGAGGCAAGTAGCGCCGAGTGCAGTTCCCTCTTGGCTATAAACATTGCAGCCACCCGGTTGTGTGGAAATGAGGGTGAGTTAGAGAGAGAATAAGAAGACGTTTTGGGACGCCATGCAATATAGCTCAGCTAGCCTCCCCGACCATCGTTGAAATTGCTATCCTTTTGGAGCTTGAAACTGTCGTCTCTCTCTCTCTCTCTCTCTCTCTCTCTCTCTCTCTCTCTCTCTCTCTCTCAGAGAGAGAGCTCTTGGGATGGGCGCTAGCGCTAGCTACCTCAAGAGCTGTGTGTGTGTGTGTGTGTGTGTGTGTGTGTGTGTGTGTGTGAGAGAGAGTGAGAGAGAGAGAGAGAGAGAGAGAGAGGCTTCTTCCAGGTCATGAATAGAGCTTGCGGAGAGAATCCGATATTGATCGAGGTCACCATGGTTGCAACCCTCCCTCTCCACCTTGCTTCCACGGTGCGAGGTTCTATCCCGTTGTGGTCCCTGCTTGCTAGTTCCCACTCCTGGTGGCAGGGCTTGATCTCCCCAAGCTCGTCTCCAAATATGGCAACCGCGTCCCCATGAGTGTGGATGGAAAGAAAGAGATCAGCCTTGCGGCACTGGCAGCCCTCATTGTCCTTGTTGCCATTGGAGGTCCCGTAGCTATATATGGAAGCAATTCTGCAAGTTGTGAGTAACCAACATATTTTTTTAAAGTAGTTGAATGGAATCCCCCTTTCCTGGAGCACATGGATATTTTCCTACAAGCAGATGACGAGGAGCTCTCTGACGAGCAGAAGATAGCCAAATGGTTTCTTCTGAACTCTCCGCCTGGAGAGATTCAGTACGTCGCTAAAGATTTGCAAGGAGTGCTTTCAGATGAAGCAATCTACAAGAAGCAGCCCGGGAGGCTTTTCCTTTGTATAATAAGGAGCAGATGCTTTCTATCGAGATGTCTGATGGACGCGGCCGACCAGGTCCTTGTATCTCAATATGGACAAATCGATATTGATCATTTTATCAACTTGCGGACTGCTCAGGTTGCTCCGTTGACCATATTAAGCAGGTTTGTACAAGAGTAAGACTTGCAACTGACATTGAATTGCCGTCAGCCTATATATGTAGAGGAGTATCGTGTTTCCATTGAGGTGGAAGTGATGCAATACATTGATGAAACATTTCCAAGAGGACATTACTCTATATATTACGCCACAAATGGCCGAAAGGACTCTGAGGACTCACAAAGTTTTGAACTCACAATCACTAAGTTGAGTCCAAAAAACTTCTGCCATGGAAGATGGTGCTCTGTTTGAAAAGCTTGCATGGTGACCTGCAACGGTAGAGGTGAAAGGCCATATAATTGTTTTAGCGCATTATGTTGATGAAGGAAATGTTCAACTGGATACTGGCTATGAGTGTAAAAATGCTACAATTCTGCCTTAGCAGTCGCAACCATAATCCAACACATCAGGGCGAGCTTGGGCAGTGCAGGAAAACGGAAGGGCAACGCTACATCCACAAGTGGAGGAGTATTGAGTTGGCAATTAATTCGAGTGATCATCAATTGCAACTACACCTGCTGCCTTAGAGTAATAATTATAATTAGCGATGGGGAGTTGCAGGAGACCGAGGTGAACGTCAAGGTCGAAACCTGCCAGAACGACTGCTTGCTAATTGCATGCATGAGCATGATCAGCAATAAACTCTCCCCCCCCCCCCCCCCCCTCTCTCTCTCTCTCTCTCTCTCTCTCATGTACAAGTGGGCGCTATCGCTCACTTGTACATCTAGCGACAATTTGTGTGTGTGTGTGTGAGAGAGAGAGAGAGGGGGGAATACACACACACACACACACACACACACACATATCTCGTGCGCGTGCGCGCGAGAGAGAGAGAGAGAGAGAGAGAGAGAGAGAGAGAGAGAGAGAGAGAGAGAGAGAGAGAGAGAGAGAGGGAGGGGAGGGGGCGGGGGGGGGATTAAGAAAAAAAGCTCGCTCCGAAAAGCTCGCTTCCAAAACTGCTTTTGGAGTAAAGCGAACTTTTTTATAAAAAAATTGCTTGGTTGAGCAAAAATCTGAAAAAAGATCAATCCAAAGCTCCCTCCATTCCCATCCCCGCCTGATCGTTATTAAGAGGAGAAAATCATCTCATTGCACTAGATGGTTGAGCCTATCGGAAAATTAGAGGGAAAAGAAGGCAATCAGGTACATTGAGGAAGATGCAATTAAATCCCTACTCAGAGAGGAAAAGAGGACGTACGGAGCCACGCTGTGTAACATCATGCAGAGGGGAGATCGTGCAACAACGAGCAAAGTTCAAAGAAATAGGTCACAAAACATGCATGCCAAAGAGTAAAAGGTTTGGGCTAAATTAAAGTGGCCACACTCCTAAGTATTTAATGTGAAATCCCACCAAGAGATGGGTCACACCCACAGGGTGGCAATCAACCCAGAAAAGGTCCCAAAAGGTGAAGTGCCAGGAGAAAACTGGTAGTAGTAATCAACCACATGAAAATATCACAATCGGCTCCAATTAATCATAGCCAAAGACAAATTCCCCCATAGAGGTCAGTGCAAGGCAAAGACTTATGGTAATTATCTATTCTGACATCGATTGAGGAGATTACAAGTTGAACATCATGGTGAACACCAGGAAGAAAATCTATTAGCTCCATTATAAGCAGAAATTACCCATTGAAGAAAGTGCAAAGTAGAAACCCAAAGTAGACATCCCTAAGACAATAAAACCATCAGCTACATCAATAGCTTAAGTGTAAGTGTGTGTGTAGCTGGATGAAGAAATCATAGCTAGATGAAGTGACAAAGTGTGTGTGTGTGTGTGTGTGTGTGTGTGTGTGTGTGTGTGTGTGTGTGTGTGTGTGTGTGTGTGTGTGTGTGTGTGCACCCACCCTTACTCAGCCACCATACTCAATATTGTTAAGGCAATAGGCCAACTGAGTATGGGCCTACTACCTCATCAAGTCGATGAGAGCAAAATAGTCAAGTATGAAACTTAGCTGAGGTGTACTAGATCAAATTGCCTCTGAAGAAAGTAAAACATGTCTTATCTATCTCAATTTCAAAAAATGTCTTCAAGGAAGGCTGTACTCCAGTAGGAATTTTAAGGCTTTGACGGCTAGTAGAAAAAAGTGTGGTTGTCATTTATAGTCTTTTGGGGGATTTTTCCCATGATTTTTGCGTAGAATCACCAAAAAACCTCATTCATGCAGTTTGTTTGAAGGTAACATGTTCCTGAAAATATCAGAATTAGGTCAATTAAACATGGGTGAGTAAATTTGGATTAACCTGCAATCTAAAACCGATTGAGCAAAAAGACTACAATAGTCATGAGTGACAACCGAGTCTATATTCAAGGAAAGATCACCTAACACCTGTCAACCTAACCAAGAAATACAGACAGTTGGTCAATCAAAGCCTATACATAAAGAAACATCTAAAGTGAGCATCCCAATCCACGCAGTTATCAAGGAGAGCCTTGTGTTTAGGACATGTTTGTTGCTCTATCAAACTAGATACATATACAAAAGAACATAACGTTCAAAAGACAACTGGCTTCAGATAGCTGAACAAGGATTTGTACAGAAATGACTCAGTCTTTGATTAATTCATTCTAATGGTTTTATACAAAAATAGTAGAACTTTTAAGGTCATTCCGGTTGAATCGTGAGGGGTCTTCAGAGTCTGACTGCAGCATGAAAGAATTCTCACCTGCATCCACATAGTCAAGACAAAAGATTTGTTAGACTGCGCTACGTATGGCAGGCTTCAAAGAATCTATTAAGTGTTATCCATGTCAAACTTAAAAATTATTAGACTAGTTATTGTCCTAAATATTAAAGTTTTTAACAACTCCCATTTTTTTTGTAAAGTAATCCTGCCAAACTTGTACCATATGATCTTAAAATTTGCAATTTTGAGTAACTATTTACTCTAAAAAATGTCAAACCATCCATAAGTTAACCAAAAATTGTATGCAGTGCTTTGTTTTGTACCTACAACATAAAGTATGGACCAAAACTTGTATGTAATGCTTTGATTTGTAATTACAACATAATGTATGGACCAAAGTCAAGCCATTCAAATATTGGGATAAAAATTTCTCAGATGGAGAGAGTATTTCTAAATTCAACTTAAGAGAGCTAATCGAGAGACCATAGCCTAATAACAATAACTAAGGAAATCCAAAGCAAAGTATTGTAGACTAATGATCTAAAACTTAAGGCGACCATATTTGAGTCATTTGAACCAAATCCAAGCCAGCAGACCACAGGTAGCAATCACATCTTAAGTCAGAGTGCCAAAAATTTAACCATAACCCAACTACCTCCCATTTTTGGGTAGTTAAAGAGAGGTTATGGCAACCAGTTGTCAACTAGGATGACCGACATCAGTAAAATGGCAACCAAAAGTAAGGTGCAACCTGATTGTCCTAATCAAACACTAGCTAGAGAACATCATTCTTCCCGAGAACATTAGGTCTGCAGTCATCCAAAATAATTGCCAGGACATATAAGCTTATCGAACATGATGTCACTAATCCAAAAAGAAGAAAAAGGATTGCAGGTCCAGTCTACCCATTAGAACTACTCTAAGTATCTTAAAGAAATTCCCATCAATAATCATAGAATAATATGAAGCATTAGCCAAGAGCCAAAAGGAGGTATGAAGTCCTCAAGTAGTATTAAAAAACATCAAATTGTAGAGACCAAAAAATATTCAAAGTTAGCCAATGCATATCCAACTAGTAGCTAGCAAGCACAACAATCGATCATCAGATATCTAGCAAGAAAATACAAGCCGAGAAGTAACACATTCCACATGATATCCAAACCCTACCAGATTAGAGATATAAGAGAAACATCAAAATTGCATTTAGGTTAGGACCTTTAACAATAAACCAAAGTGAGAATAGGTCAAAGTGAGAATATATCATTAACTAAATGGTATCCAAAAAACCCCCAAAGTTAGTCTTGATCAAAGTAGTCTGTAGCAAACCATTAGATCAACATTAAGCCATAATACGTGAAAATCATCTATCATTAGGAGACATATTACACCACATGGCTCCATCTCCATTTGTAATTTTTTTAAAAAAGGTACGCAAAACATGTAAATCCCCCCCCCCTATTGAGACGTCGAGCTCTACATCTTGAGCTAGCATCCACTACGACATTTACTCACACTGGCGCGTTAGGTGACCGACACGGAGGATCTCTGCCAGTGATTCTACAGCTGGACTACACTTATAGTGCCAACCTAGTACGCTTCTAGCGAGTTCACACTTAGTGACCGCATGTACATATGTGCTACTTTTCAGTTTTAGCACTTAGTCATTTTGTACTCTCTTTTCTGTGAGAAGAAGAAGAAGCTTTCCATCTCTATGTGCTTTGTGCTTGTCTTGTGTAGCTCTCTTGCATCCTCTTTCTTTACATGGTATCAGAGCCTGGTGCAGGCAAGAGAGGCTAAGAGAGCGAGAGCATCACAATCCCTTCGTTCGCAATCCACGACCAGAGTTTGTCGTACAAGTTTTTGAACAGGTCTCCAAAGTGCAGTACACATAGATTTACTGTACAAGTACAGTGGTTGTATGTACACTTGATTGTGGACACTCTTTGAGTGTAGAAAGCGTTATAGGTACCACGATAGCAGGTTCAGCAGATTTGCACGTTTTTGCAGATTGCAGCTATTTTGCCTTAGTGCTTCAAGATGTCTGACGGTTTCAGTCAGATTGTCACTGAGAAGCTTGAGAAAAATAACTACCCTGCATGGAAGTTGAGAATAACAAATTTCCTAAAAGGAAAAGGTTATTGGGACTATGTAGAAGGAGACAATGAAAAGGAACCAGAGATTCCCGAGGCAAATGCTACAGCAGAACAAAGGAAAGCTTTGAGGGACTGGCAACAAGGCCAGAGCAAAGTGATGTATTGGCTTTCTATGAGCATCACAGATGGCATGATGGGCTATCTACAGGATGCTGAAACCCCCGCCATTGCATGGAAAAACTTAGGCAGAGTGTTCGAGGTGAACACCAAGGCCAGGAAGCTTCAACTAAAGTCAGAGCTAAATCAGGTTAAGAGGAACAACCTCTCAATCAATGATTATGCCTTGAAGATCAAGAGTATCATTGAGGCTCTTGGATCTATTAAAGTCTCAGTGGAAGACGATGACATTGTCCGTGCATGCTTGGATGGTCTAGGAGATGAGTATGTACATTTCAGGTCTTCCATGAATACAAGAGACGACATCCCCGTGTTCCAAGATTTGATTTCTATGCTTATTCTTGAGGAGAAGAACCTTGACACATCTTCTTCTCATGGCAGAAATAATTCTGAACAGGCCTTCTATTCTAACTCCAATAGAGGTAGAGGTAGAGGTCGTGGTCGAGGCCCAAGGGGTTGCAGGGGCCAATTTCAAGAAGGTCAATCAAATCAAAACAATACAAGTGGCAGGGGAAACCAGTCTCAAGGCAGGGGGAGTCAAAGAGGTCGTGGTGCAGGATCAAGCATACTGCAGATAGCAGAGAATGTTGGACTTGTGGTGAAAGAGGTCACATGTCACGTGACTGTCCAAAGGGAAAAGCAAGTGGAAAGAGAGAATAGGGCAACTATGCATCTACTAGCAGAGATGCAGATGACAGCAAAAACGAGCGCATGTTTGTTATGCAGCATGTAATGAATACAATGACTGCAGAGAATTCCACCCAAGATGATGTTTGGTATGTGGATTCAGGTACCTCTAATCACATGAAGTCTCGTGGAGAGTGGTTTAGAGATATGCGCAAACCAGATGTGTCAAGCTATGTGCAGACAGGAGATGACACAGCTCACCCCATTGCTCATGTAGGGGACATATCTCTAAATACGAAGAGTGGGAAATCAAAGTACTTAGCGGATGTACTTCATGTCCCAAACATTACAAAGAATCTTGTTTCTGTTGGACAAATGGTTGAGCAGGGTTTGCAGGTTCGCTTCAATCCCAATGTCTATTATGTAGAAGATTTCCAGAATGGCTGTAAGCTGATCACAGAGGGCAAATGTGTGGGCAGAATGTTTACGCTGAATGTAGACATGCCTGAGGTAAAAGCTACATTATTTGCACAGTGCACAGGTGTTGTGGCTGATGTTGACATTTGGCACAAACGCATTGGCCATGTCAATGAGCAGAGATTGCGCAGCATGCAATCAAAACAGATTGTAAAAGGTTTGCCCAAATTCAAGGTTGATGGTATGCATAAAGTATGTGCAGCATGCCAGTTTGGAAAACAGTCAAAGGGCTCATTTCCACATGAGCGCAATGTATGTAAAAAGCCACTTGAGGTGGTGCACACAGATGTTTGGGGTCCCCCAACCGATACTGCAAGTATACATGGTTGCTGGTATTATGTCTCTTTCATTGATGACCATACAAGGAAAGTATGGGTCTACTTCATGCGTAACAAAAGTGAAGTGTTTGGTCACTTTCAAGACTTCAAAGTCATGATTGAGAAGGAGACAGATATGCAAATCAAGACATTGAGGTCAGATGGAGGGGGAGAGTACTTCTCCAATGATTTTTCAGATTTTTTGCGAATGCATGGTATATGCAGGCAGTTTACATGCAGATATACTCCACAGTAGAATGGGATCGCAGAAAGGAAAAACAGGCACATTGCAGAGGTTGCACGTGCATTGATGAATGAGAAGAACATGCCTCATCATTTCTGGGATGAAGCTGTAAATACAGCTGTGTACATTATGAATAGGACACCTACAGCTGCGGTGCATGATGTAACACCTGAGGAAAAGTTTACAGGTATAAAGCCTGATTTGGCACACTTGAAAGTGTTTGGCTGCATAGCTTACGTGCATGTACCAGATGAGTTGCGTAGGAAATTGGATCCCAAAGCAGAGAAATGTATTCTTGTGGGATTTCCCTTGAACAAAAAGGGTACAGGTGCTACAATCCTACTACACGAGAATTACGAGTGAGCAGAGATGTAGTCTTTGATTGGATGAACAGTTGGTACAGTAATGCACATGGCACTATTGGGGCTGATGTAAAAGATGATGTGGTTCTACAAAATGTGAGGCCACAGTCACAGGTTTTGAGTGGACCACAAGAGTCCTCTTCTCGTGGCTCTGTTGAGAAGCCATGGACTACGTACGCAGGTTACTCCACCAGCAGGTACAGGGAATGTATCACGAAAAGGAAACGAAAAGGTTGATGAACCTCCCTTTATGGCTGATGCGTCATCAGGTTTTTCACATGTAGACATGGATTCAGATGGTTCTGAACAAAGTCTTGATGAGGAATTTGGAATTCCGGCTGTTAGGACACTTGGTGTAAGGAAAGTACAAGAAGATGCTAGAGGGCAAAGGAGTGACCCAGGACCGCGCAGATCTAACAGAGTCAGAAATCCAGTTCAAAAATTGACTTATGATGGGTATCTAGAGCATCACCAAGCCTACATGGCTAGGGTGATACAGGATGTGGAGCCCACATGTTTTGAGGATGCAGTTGGAAATGTGCATTGGGATGATGCAATGAATGAAGAGATGGCTGCATTGGAAGCAAACGACACATGGGAGTTTGTGCCATTGCCAAGTGGCAAGAAAGCTATTGGCTATAAATGGGTGTATAAAACCAAGCATAAGGCTGATGGTAACATTGAGCGTCACAAGGCAAGGCTGGTCGCAAAGGGTTATGCACAGACGTATGGCATAGACTATGAGGAGACCTTTGCTCCAGTGGCAAAGATGACGACTGTGAGAGCTGTCATAGCAGTGGCTGCATCTAGAGGATGGATTATGCATCAAATGGATGTAAAGAATTCCTTCTTGAATGGTGAGTTGCAAGAGGAAGTGTATATGGATCAGCCACCTGGTTATGTCGATCCAGGTTACCCAGATTATGTATGCAGGCTTCTCAAAGCCTTGTATGGTTTGAAGAAGGGCTCTAGAGCATGGTATGATAGGATTGCCAAGTATCTTGTCAGTATTGGGTTTAGGAGAGCTCATGCTAATCATTCACTCTATGTACGTGAGAGTGATGTGGGGATTGTGGTCATTACCATATATGTAGATGACCTTATTATTGTGGGTGACAATGCTATGGAGATTGACCATGTGAAGGGTCTTCTCAAATAGGAGTTTAAAATGAAATATTTGGGCGAGTTGCGCTACTTTCTTGGCATTGAGGTGATCAGGACTCCAGAGGGTGTATGGCTGTCACAGAGACAGTATGCTTTGGACATGTTGTCAAAGGATGGTATGGCTGATTGTAAGCCAATTTCTATTCCCTTGGATGTGAATGCAAAGCTGATTGCAGAGAAGGGTGATGTTGTTGAGGATGTCAAGATGTACAGGAAGATTGTAGGTAGTCTAATCTACTTGACTATCACGAGGCCAAACTTGAGCTACACAATAGGCTTGGAGAGTTAGTTCATGCAGCTTCCGAGGAAGCCACATTTGGATGGAGTACGACGCACACTTCGGTATGTGCAAGGGACTCTTGACTACGCATTGTTCTATGCAGCAGATACGCCATTAGCATTGTATGGGTATACAGATGCAGATTGGGCAGGTAGCATTGTTGATAGGAGATCTACGAGTGGCTTCATGTTCTCTTTTGGGAGTGCTTCTATTACTTGGAGCAGCAAAAAGCAGCCTACGGTTGCTTTATCGAGCACAGAGGCAAAGTACAGAGGTGCAGCAGTTGCGGCGTGAGAGGTAGCTTGGCTACGCACATTACTTGAGGACTTGGGAGTGCAGGTGGACCAGCAGATTTTCATCCATTGTGACAACCTCAGCAGCATGCAGTTGGCTAGGAACCCAGTGTTCCATGCCAGGACCAAGCACATAGAGGTCCATTACCACTACGTTCGAGAGCGAGTGTTGGCGGGCGACATCGATTTGGTCTACGTCAGCATAGAGGAGCAGATAGCGGATATCTTTACCAAGGCCCTCGGAGCTAAGAAGCTTCGACGTTTCCGGACTATGCTTGGACTCTACGACATGCAGAGCTCGAGGGGGAGTGTTGAGATGTCGAGCTCTACATCTTGAGCTGGCATCCACTACGGGTCTTGGCCGCTTACGACATTTACTCACACTGGCGCGTTAGGTGACCGACACGGAGGATCTCTGCCAGTGATTCTACAGCTGGACTACACTTATAGTGTCAGCCTAGTACGCTTCTAGCGAGTTCACACTTAGTGACCGCATGTACATATGTGCTACTTTTCAGTTTTAGCACTTAGTCATTGTGTACTCTCTTTTCTGTGAGAAGAAGAAGAAGCTTTCCATCTCTGTGTGCTTTGTGCTTGTCTTGTGTAGCTCTCTTGCATCCTCTTTCTTTACACCACCCCCCCCCCCCCCGCCCGGATTCAAACTCGGGACATCACCTTTGTAAGCCTATCATATTAACCATCTCACTTGTGTGCCCTTGTTGAAAGCATTGGGAGACATATTTCTTCTATGATGAAGCTGTCACATTGTAAATTCGAGTCAGTTTTGTAATCACGAGCAGATCGGTAAATTTGAACGGCATCAGAAGATCCATGGCCCACAATGCCCCCACTCCTCGAAATAAAAATGGGCCATTGATCCCCTCCTGCCCATGCGTGTGTGAGATAGTGTTGAGGCCACCCTAGTAACGTAGCTGGTTTCTATAAAATGTAAACTGACCTTCGGTCCAAAGTAAGGCTTTAACACTAGTCTGGTAACCTACTAGGACATAAAAGTGTCCTTTCAGGGTTTTGGAAAAAAAATCCAAAAACCATAGTAGATCCACTCACTTTGAAATTTTTTTTCATGAGCTTATAGTTCAAGGACTACTACACATGGTAAAAATGAGAAACTTGTAAAATTCGTCATCTCTTGGTCACAACAAGCCTCCAGAGCTGATGGACCAGTGCATTTTGCCCAAAACAACCATCTCTTACGGTTGATTGCATATAAATAAGAGTGGAGTTTTTTGTAGGACATGGGATAAAATGCGCCAACTTCAATGGATTGGTGATCAAAAAATATGGTTGCTTTTGCCTCACTATTTTTTTTTTGGGCAAAAAAATGGGTACAAAAAAGTTGCATTTTTGCCATTCTGCGGACCTATCATCAAAGTTTCTATTGTCACGCTCAATATTGATACTATATACATGTTTTCTCAGTTTCCTTTTGGCCTTTGGATACAAAAGGAGCCATGGTCATGTCAAAAGAATAATGGATCTATTAATAAATGGAACCTTGGGGACAATGATGAAGTGCTAAATACAACAAACATGACAAAACAGGGTTTAGCATTATGACCTCTAGAATCCATAGAAACTACTCAATATCTCGCCAAATTTGTAGTTTATGATTAGATATGGTTACTACCTACAAAATACACACAATTGGCCTAAGAAAACTAGCAATATTGAGAAAGCTATTCTTGCTACACTAAAATGTCTCGTATTCTTCAGCAATCAAAAACCTCAACCATCATTGTATACTATGCTATATAGCGTATTAGGTCCCCCAAAACTCAAGGAAGACTAGCTTATGGTATACATGCCACGTACACAAGAAAAATTGCATTTGGATATCAAGAAAGCTACCAAAAAAATCATAAAAGTGCTAATTTTGGCCAAAAAACAGGATTATGCAATTCTTGTAAGTTGTCTTAACTTTCAATTTTAACGCTTAGTTCTCCCTAGAAGAATCAAAACATGTTGATAATGATGAGGGCTTATCCTCTAGCAATCTAAACCTCACAAACATGAAGTTTAGAGTGGTATAATTGCAAAAATTTGAAAAAAAAAAGCGAAAAACAAGACTCGTTTTTTCACACATTTTTTCACATAGTTTAGGTTCAAAATTGTTGTGCAAGGGTAAGGTTAATGGTGAGATTGATATTCAAAACAAAATGTCCAGTTTTTTCCAGCTCATAAGGCAACTTTGTGTATATATAGCACCTAGAAATTCAATTTTATACTCTTCAAATAATTCAAGTAAAATGGTCACTTAACAGGACACAAAAGTGTCCAAGGACATAAAAAGTGTCATGTTACCATTCTAGTGTTAATTAAGTCTCCTTTGGGGTAGCCTCAACACTATCTCACACGGGCATGGGCAAGAAGGGATCACTTGAGGGAGTCACTATGTATAAATTGTGTATATCACGTGCGTTCAAGGACTATTTATAGAACTCCTTTTTTGTGATTTTTTTACAAATAAAATATAATCTTTTCCTATTAAATCTATAATGTTTTTTCTAATTTTCTTTTATATTACCCTTTGTATGTGAAACTGTGAAAAAAATAAATTTAATAACCCCTCTAATGCACTCAGGTGATAGTCACCACATAATTATTAAGTGACCACCCAGAGGGGATCAATGGCCCATTTTTATTTGGGGGAGCGGGGGCATCGTGGGCGTTGATCTTGCAATGCCATCCAAATTTACCAATTTACACATGTTACTAAACTGACCCGAATTCGGGTCACACCCGATCCTCAAAATAGACGTGGACCATTGACCCACTCATGCCCATGCCCATGCCCATGTGAGATAGTGAAGAGGGGTGGGAAAGTATGTGTTATAGGTTGTGATGTTGGTATTTAAAGGAAAATCACAAAAATACCCCTCTAATAATTCCAAAATTACCCCTCAAATTTGAAAAAATCCCAACATTCCCTCCATATTTTGTCAAAAAATCCCAAAATTCCCTTCAAATTTTCCACAATTCCCTAAATACCTCTGGATAAGAGACTAAACATCTCCAAAGACAAAAAAAAAAAAAAAAGATTTTCATAAGAAGATTGATCTTCTCTCTACTCTTGTTTTTCTATTCAAGCTAAGTACATGTTTTGCTTGCTCATGACTTTTGCTTATGCATGCTTGCAATGGATCTCTCTTGTTATGGTGAGATGGATGACACCTCGACAAGCTTGTAAGCCTTCCAAGGGGGTCAAAGCCTTGAGCTACATCCCTAGAGCTTGCTCTCTTGGGATTGTAATCATGGTTTGAACAATATAGTCAAAAATAGGCAGAGGGGATGTGGGTTGCACCTTGAAACAATGGAGGCCTGTAAGGGTAGGATGATTCTTACAGTATAAGCTAGATAGTACACAAGCCAAACACCTTGTGTAGAAGGGGCTTGGTAATGGAAACCACCTTGTGGTTGGTAGGTTAAGGCTGCTTGTCGATTTGACAATTCGAAGTGAGAACTTGCCGATGTCCATGTACCACTTCTTTGGCACCGTTGTTGGGGAGTATGACTTGATACCGTGGACAACTGAACTCATGCAAATCTTGCTTAGTGTATATTTTCTTGTTTTGATTATTTTAGAGTAGATTAAGGTATGACTTGAGGTGTTTAAGCTTGGCATGAACAATTTAAGGAATTCACAAACCTTGCCCCAACAAAAGACGTTGCGATTGAGTATCTCACATCTTAGATTTAGGCTAAAATAGCTAAGATAGGAGTAGATTAAGCTCTAAACTCTAACAAATCACTAATTTCCACTAACTTGCTTGTAAATCTCATTTCAATTTCATTGTCATTTGCTTCCAAGCTAGTCTACTATGTACCTAGGAATTAATTTTGACATAGAAGCTCCACTTTTTTGTCATATGCAATCCTAGCCACAGAAGATCTGATTTGACAACTCAACAATCATCTACCAATAATAATTGGGCAATTTTTTCTTTGATTTGATAGTTCCACCTATTGGGATGGAATCTAGCAATCTTATCCGAAATTCAAATCTGACTGGATAGAAGTGTTGAAGATCAACACACATTGACGGTAAGACACCAGTTCCATCGATGCGACATCTTTATTTTTCAATTGTGGGATCTTGTAAATACTCTACTAGTTTATTTTCTATAATTATGAGGCATTTATGCTCTTGTAGAAGAAAAAAATTAGTTATTTAGCAGTTATGCGTCGACCCAATTTGTGGCCATGTACATTTTAGACCTTGACCGAGTATAAAGGCTAATGTTTGTAAGGTTTTTCTAAGTTTAATCAAAATGTTGTCCAAGAAGTAAGCCGACTATCAATTTTTGTGTGAGCTCTTCTTACCTCCACCTTCATCTTCACGCTACAATCTACACGGTGCCGCACTGGAGAATTGAAAACATCATCGTGGTAGCCTTGAGCTCTTCTTCTTGTCAATGCCAACATCATAAGCAATCCTAGACCGCATGCGAGCATCCACCCACTAGTTTCAAGCAAGATGAGTTTCTAAGCTCTACAATTGTGTGAACCAACTTCCATCAATTGTTGCAGATTCCCCTCGCTTAGGAGCACACAGAATCCTTATGTTGTTGAAAACACTGTTGTCCAACTCTGTTGTTTATCATCAAGCGCAACGAGGTTCAAGCCTTGTATGAGGTGGGATTGTAGATTTGACTCCATAGGTAGGTAACTCATGGTGATACAAGTATTTCTGGCAAGTTTTGTGGAGTTTAGACACCATTTGAGTGCGTTTTGGAGCATTAGTGTGTCGAGGGAAGATTCAATTTTGCACAGATTATAGAAATTGGGTCATTTGGTTTTGGGTGTAGTGGGTTGAACGATTGTGACAATTCTTTAGTTCGCTTCAATGTACCAACAAGTCTTACTTAGTCTTGTATCGACATGTGATTTATGTTGGTCAAGTTCTCACTGGGCTCATTGTCTGGCAGTTTGTAGTTGCCAGTATGTGAAAGGGGTTGTTTTGACCTATTGTATATATTGAAGGTTGAAGTTTTGCATGCTATATTTTCATGAGAGTCATTCTAGTGCATAAATTCAAATCTAGAAGCATTGTTGATGCATTTGGGTGTTTATAGATGATAAGTGCTAGCACTAGATTCCCAAGTAGCAAGTGGATGCCTTGATCCTGCAATCAACCTAGTCTTTGATTGCACTGGATGACTCAAACAGCTACCTATGAAGGTCAAAAGTGACATTTGTCCACATATTCTCATTCAAGATACCTTTGAGAGCTTGTGTATCAAGTTTGGTAGAGTTTGGACACGTAGATTGTGTATAACACCATTTTTAGTAAAATCTTGAAGGGCAATTGGGCAAAATCAATTCTATATTGCATTGAAACTTTTAAATTTAAAACCAAGCATATAAGTGTGTTGGAATGATGCATTGAATAAGAGCATAGCAAAAAACAATGGAAAATTGTGTAAGATCGATCACCATGGTCATTCATCATGCGATCAATCTCTTTAGGGAAGCGGTGTAGAAGTGAAGATCTAGAACCTTGAATTCAAGACTAATGACCATTTCATAAGGAGCGCCCACACCAAATTTGGATCATTTGGACATTTGATTGAGAGGTAGTGACCAACTACACAAAAATATGTGGAACTTGCTAAAATTTGCATATTTTGAGTTTTGGATGTTTAAATGGGGTAAAATTTGACATGCATAATTAATACACAAGGGCAAACCAGGTTGAAGTGGAAGGTTTCATTTTTTACACAAAAATCACAAGATAGAGTCAAAAAATTTCCATACTTCTACCACTTGTCCTTCATGCTATTTTTAGCTTGTGTACAAAGTTTCATTACATTTGGATGGGTGGAAGCAGGTCAAATCTCAAACCCTAGCCTACTTTTCATTACATTAATACTTCTACCACTTGTCCATGCTATTTTTAGCTTGTGTACAAAGTTTCATTACATTTGGATGAGTTGAAGGAGGTCAAATCTCAAATCCCCTAATATGGCTCTCCTCATGGCTTCAAAAAATATATATTCACTACTTACATAGTGCAAGAACACACTGAAGATAAGAAAACCCTAAAGAGAAAAAAAGAGAAGAAAAACACAAATGTATCAAGTGCACTCACCATTTCTATTTATATGGACACAAAAAGTCTTTTGACTTTCCACTTCCATGGGTATTTTCGTTTCCTTCACTCACCCTTCTTTTCATTTCATTAATATTATAACCACTCACATTCGGTGAGTTCTACAAAACAAAGAAAGATGTTTTGAAAGGACTTTTAATTTTTCCTTATTGGTGAGACCTAATTGCATACATTAATCATATGGTAAAGTTTGACCCCATATTCTATTAGCTAGAGTCATTGATCACATGATCAACGACTTCAATATCAAGTCCAGAAGGTGAAAATTTTTGATCTCTTTAGCACTTGTAGTACATTGCATTACCAGCTTGCATACCAATTTTCAAGTCAATCGGACCGCTTTAGGTTGGGTAAAAGTGAGACCCTATCAAGAAAACTGCAAAAATTATGAAAATTGACATTGTGGACAAAAGAAATATCCAAACTAGGTGAAACATGGGCGGCAAGTCTATCCTATTGAGGTGAACCCCATTCAAATGGGAAAATCAAGTTTGGGTCCTAGATCAATGACCTTAGTCTTTGATCACGATCAAAGACTCTTATGCCAGGTTGGTAGGCAAATCATTACCAAACTTGGAGAGTGTGCCTAGTAGATCCATAGGAACCTACCCATCAAGTTAAAAACAAATTTGGACCTTTGTAGAGGAGTTTTCCATCATAACGGCCTAGAACCTCACATAAATTAGGGTTTTCTTGAAAAGGGATTATACATTGATAATATTTTGTTTTAATTGTACAAGAGTGTTGTGTGAGGCTAGACCTAGGTATTACCTAGAGTTTAGTCTGAATGTAAATTCACTCTACAACTCCCATATTTGACTCTAATTTCAATTAAGGTTGATAACAAATTTTACAAGGCTAGTCACCTTCACACATCAGCTATTGACTCCGGTGTTTGAGTGCATATTCCTAGATACCCAACAACATATGGCGTGCATCAACTTGTGAATATAGAGCACTTGATTCAATTATGAAGTTTTGATAGTTTTTGCCAGATTGCTAGATAGATAAGACAATCAAATTTCCAAGAAATCCTTGTACAAAAAAATTTCCATTCTCCTTGTCTAGTACAACTGATACCTGATCGTATATTGGTCTTCTTCAAAGGGATTGGTCGTTTTGTTGGAGATTGGTCCATAAGGGAGATTCAAATAAGGAGACATGTCTGCCATCTCTGTGTTCATTTGATCTCTCGTTATTTCTCTAGGAGGTAATCCAGGCGGCTCCGTTTTTGGAATTCGTATAGGAGTTCTCGTGTTTGATGGACATATATGTGGTCCTTCATTGACCAAATATCCACCTATTTATAATGTAGTCTGTGGATTTGTGCTTTCTACAGTTCTGTATTCTCGTCCATACTTGTCAACAACTATAGATTTCCATTGATAGTCAACTCCATATGTATAGACATATAAGATCTTTTAATCTATCATCTCTTCTGGGTATGGCTTTGAGAACCTATAAAGGTTGACATCACTGTCATAAATGTATTTATACAATCCTTCACTCTCATGATCTGTCATCCAAACTCTCTCAACAAAATTGGTCTTTATCCCATACAGATTACATTCCACCAAACTCAAATCAATTAATCAACCAACCCTTCTTCGTCTCAAGGATCAACTAAACAAGCGGTAAAACAAGAAACTGACAAGAAAAAGCAACAAGTACCAAAGGAAACATCAAAACAACTGCCAAAGGAAACATCGAAGCAAGTGCCAGGAATTCCATCATCGGTTGAAGATACAGAAAGGACAAAGGACCAAAAGAAAGGAAGCTAGCCCCACCAAAGAAAGTTGAAAAAGAACAAGAAACATTAACGATGAGAAAAAAAGAAAATATGAAGAAGTGGGCACCTCAAACAAGCCGCACACATCACGTAAGGAACCGATGTCCTCCCGCTCTCAAGCATTGTTAGAAGAGGTAAAGAAAATGGTGCACGCATTTGATATTGATGAGCACCTTTAGCATATCAATTTACAATTCCGGTGTCAAAGGGCTCTCAACAACCTCAAAGAGTTAGATCTAAAAGAAACCAAAATAGAAGTAGCAAAGGAAATTTAGTCAAATCAACAGCTACAAAACAAGATTGAAGAACTACAAAAGATGGAAATAGAGCTCCGAGCCGAACTACAAAGAGAGAAAGAAAATGCTGCTCATTATTACAAAGAAGCCCAAGACTTTAATGATGCAAACATAAACTTACAAGTCAAGCAATGGCTAGAAGAAGATCTTGAGAAAGAGAGGCACAAGAATGTCAAGCTAGGGGATCCTTACGGGGTTGTCAATACAATGACTCACACAACTCTTGGCAATGCAAGACACCCCCATTCTTGCCACTACTTCATCATCTCCTATCTTGACTTTACAAGAGCTCAAGGATCTAAGGGAGGCTCTAGCTCAAGAGAAGTATGACCATAAAATCATGACCATTGGGCACAAGGCAATTTAGAGCCAAATGGATGACAAGATAAAGTTGCTAAAAGAGCAATTGGCTAAAGCACAAGAGGAGTTGACAACATAGGATACAACACATGCCCATGCACTCCAACAGAAAGATATGGCCATTAGTGCCATAAGGGCTCAACCAACAGTAATGGAAGTCACACAAGAAGCTAGAAAGGAGTCTATGAGTATGGGCCTTCCCCTTGTAGATCTGTCCAGCACATCTACAGAGGCAGGGTTACATGAATTTGATGACACAAAAGATAGGACAAATTCTAGGGAGGAGATACAAAGATGGATCTCATAAGTTCACGACCCGTCTCACAAAGAATACATGAAATATGAACTCAAAGTACTTGAATTGGCGGCACTTCCAATGATCACCCCTGATGAAGTAGTAAAGAATCATGGGCAAGAGATGATATATCTACCAATGATGAGACAAGAGGTCCTCCTTTGGAAGAAGAAGATGTTGCCTAGTCTTGAGCCAAACCATAAAGGGGATTATAGGGATGTACTTGTAGCTATTGACCAAGTCCTGACAATCCTACAGAATCAACCATTATGGAGGAAGAAGTAGTTTGAGAAGCATCCAACACATGAAGCCTACTATATAAATGCACCAGAGCATCTCAGAATAGACCTGAACTTCTACCCTATCAATAGGCGACGGTCTTGGGATAACTTCTATTCTTGGCAAAGCAAAAGACTAGTAGTGTTGAACTACCCAGTTCTCACAAAGCCAGCAAGTAACTTTCCTCCATCGGAAAAGTATAATGTCAACATTCTACAAGGAGTCACCAACCAAATGAAGGATGTTTTGGATTTGACATGCCAAATTTTAAGAATATTTCCAAGATGCTAATCACATGCATCATTGCATTTGAGGATATATAAGCAGCAAAACATCTGTGGGGCAGGTCTTCCTCAAAGGAACCAGAGGATTGTGTTGGAACTTACAGATAGAGATTCCTAGCAGAAATGTGATCATGGGGTTGTATGCCTGAGTCATTTTTTTCCCCTTTCACTACATACAAACGTTCAAGGAGTCATTCATGATTGGGTTCTTTGAACTCGATTCATCCATATTCAACCCCATGACAAAGACTATGCCTGGCAACATACATATAGCTTATTAAAGCACATCGAGCAACAATCCTTTCAGAGAGTTGGCAACAAAGGTAGAGATTGGAGCACGAGAAAAAAAGTTTACTCTGCTCACTCGTACTCTTGAAAAGCGTACATTGGACTACTGAAGAAGCTACATTCAGCTTAGTCCCACAATTGCCTAAGCAACACAAAGATAACCTAGTGGAACAGTGAAGCGAACAAAGATAGTTTTCATGAGGGCGTGCAAAGGCTAGGAAGAGGGGAATGCTGGCAGTCAATCTAGATGGGTGCCCTTCGAGTCGACCCCTTCTTCCATGAGCCCCAAAATTTTGATGTATTATTTTTTATAGAAGCCTTGTATCTATTTGATACTCTCTGAGTATAGATGGATAATATTTGAACAGCTAAGTCGTAAAGTCTGTAATAGAGTTTGCGCCTTGTAAAGTTGGCCACTGGCCAAGAGATCCCTAGGTATAAAGTCTATTTTATAAAGTGGGAAAGACATACCCTTACCATTATCAAGTTTTAAGTTTTGAAGCATACAATTGAGAGCAGCTACTCTCTTGCAAATTGTAATCATCATAACTTGAGCTCTAGTAATCATATTTGATTTTGAAACTTGCATTGTGCTTCTTGTCCATTTCTCTTTCATTCAAGTATGTTCATTGTCCATTCTGTGGTGATTTGTGACTACACATTAGTAGGCTAAATTTGCTATTTTGAGTGCGTTAATGATTGTTTTTTGATATTTCAAACATAGGAGAGTGTTCCTAGACCCTAGGGTGACATTTTTGGTATGTTTTGTTGCAATTTCTAGGACCTTGATCATGATGGCTTGTGATTTTGATACCTTCTTGGATTGCGACCAAACTTGGTAGGTTAATGTCCCTAAGTGTTTTAGACCTCCTCCTAAAGTTTCATAGCATTTGGACTTTGTTCAAGTGTCAAAATAGGTTGATGAGTGAGTGTGGTGACATAGGATATAGGCAAGTTACCATATTTTAGAGTGATAGCTTTGCATGTGCTAGAGATATTGTTGTTTTGTAGAAGGTTCACTTCTTGAGGTTGACACCCTCAAAGAGTCTTTGTGTCCCATCTAAGTTGCTTCCCTGAGTATTGACATTATGTTAGTGCCAAATATCTATACTAAAGAAGTCCCTCGTGGCGACCTGCTAACATGGGCTCCGCTGTCGAGGATAGCGATCCTTAGGTGGTGAGTGACTGAGACACGGGGTTTAGTGCTTGATAGAGTCTAGAAGTCGAGGAATTTCTAGACCTATTCTCGAGAGGTAAAGAGAGTCGTGAGTGAGAATATAGCCAAAAGTATTTCATTCTTTGCTTTTCTTGTTATTTTCAAAGTATTGTACCGTTTTCAATTTTGACTTTATTTTGTACCGTTTTTGTTTTGTGTTTCATTTCAATACTTAGGAGTAGGGTAAATAGAAACTACCACCATCTCCATCCTCAATAGATTGACTCTCTTAAACCATGCATCTGTTTGAGTGGCTAAGAGTACATGCCAATAGAGGTAGCTCAATTTCTAGGTTGTTTATATGCAACTTGCAGTGACTTTATGAAGGTGCACTACATGTGCATCATGCATCGTTACTTTCACCCTTCTTACACTAGCAGTTTATGCCAGTTCCTTCTCATACTTGAGCTCAAATGCAAGCAATTTCCATACGATATGTCGTCCCTCTTATTCTTCGGGTCTTCTTAGAGGTTGTAATCTGATTTACCCTTCCCAAGCTGAAAATCACTTCTCCTTGCATCTGCCTGCTTACTAGTCTTAGCCTCTTACATAGGTTCTTTACCATTATCTACATCCCTTCTTGTCTTTGTCCTTGCTCTTTCCTCTTTAAAAGGCCTTCACTCTTTGATTTTCTACCCTTATTCTCTTATTTTCAAATACATCAACCTCATCATCTTCATCTCCCTCATCAATTGCCTCCAAAATTACTACATTAAATTGTGGAGGTGCTTGAGCTTGATTTATTCCCTGTTGTTGTGCATGTCCTTGGCCTTGGACTGGTTGCAAATTTATATTGACATTACCTTCATTACCTATTTTCCTTTTTATGATAGGATATATACCTCCAACTCCCTCCTTGGTTGAGTGTAAGTTGGTGATATATGCCCTCTCTCCCCACAATTTTAACACATTACAATATCACATCTATTCCTTTGAGGCCGCTCTCCTTTAGGTCGCCTTAATTATTTTTAATAGCTTGCATAGCTAGGTTGAGGCTTCCTAATTTCTCTACCAATCTTTGGATTTCATGGTGAAGGTCTTCGTGTCCTCTATTGTCCACTCTTGGGACTTCCATAGGAATTTCCTTTTCAACATGCATATCCAAAGGCAAAAGTTCAACCACATTATTCATTGGTACATAAGCATCCTTTCGTTGCTTCTCTTTCCCTATTTTCCATCTTGTATCTTCTCACCTTCTTTCTCCATTGCTCTTTAGCAGCCTTTATTGCCTCGTTGTAGGTCCCTGGGTCCTTAACCCGAGGAGGTCACCTAATAAAAATGTAACCTATCACCTGAGTTCAACAGAAAGGTATTTAAAGTTCTTGAAACTTACAAAAATATATATACAGAAGGGAATTATTTTTTCAAATTTGAAAAAAAAACTTACAGATTTTAAAAGAAAAGGGTACATTATATTATTAATAAAATTCACAAGGTTTTACAAACATGTCTTGAATGCACGTGATATGGTAGTTTTACACATAGTGAACCCCCCGAGGTCCTTAAGCTCCACCTTGTATCTAATTCTTTGATGCAAGAGAACCACAAACCTATCTTTCTTCAAGAAGTCAAGTGGAATTTGATTCTCTTCAAGTACCTTTATAATCCTTCTCCAGCAAGCTTCAAATCTATTTTTGTGGACATTGATGTCTTCATGTTCTCCTTGTTGCATCTGGCTTAGTTATCTCCACAAATACTCATGATCATCATCCTTCTCAAACTCTTTTGTCAAGGCATAAGAGAGAATATTCCAAATTCCCTTTATATCATCTTCAAGTTTATCTTCATACCATTCATGTGCTTCACCTTCAAGTAGCAAACTTACCAGACGTACCTTGAATGCACCATCGTCCATGTTTCTCTTCAACGCAATTAATTGGATCCTTTGGTTGAACTTGTCCACATCTTCTCCTTTCCCACCTTTGAAGACTTCATATCCATCTCTTGCCATAGGCTGCGTTGATCTTCAAATGGATGCCAATCTGTAGATCAAAACCTTGGTAGAAGGATTCTCTTCTCTGCAATGGGGGCTACCAATTTATGTGAAGGATTGGGGGGCTAACATCTATAAAAATTCCTCCCCTTTTAGAAGTAAAGGATCAATTTAAAAAGGAAGAGCTCATGGCTGCTCAAGCCTCACTGTTGTGGACCAGGGAACAATGGCCTAGAATAATCAGTAGACCTGATAAAAGTACGTTCAACTTAATCAAGAAAAAGAAAAATTACTTCATCCTTTATTGAAAGATAAACAAGCATAAGTTTCTTTTTCTCATGAGGAGAATCTGCAGGTGGCTCAAGACTTATTTTCTAATATTTTCTCTACCCCCCCCCCCCCCCCCCCCCCCCCCCCAAACTCAAAGACGGGTTGATCTTACAAAAGCTAGAGAAACCATTTATAGTGTGAGAAAAAAAATGGTTCTTGCTCATATAGCTAAAATTCTTGATCAGCCTCTTACAGAAGGGGAGATGAGGAATACTATTATATCTTTGAAAATTGGAAAATCACCAGGTATAGATGGACTTCCAAATGAGTTATTCCATGAGTATAAGGACTTTCGGATCCCTTATCTTCTCAAAATTTGGAATGAGGCTTTAAGACTAGGAGATCCCACCACTTCCATGAACATTGGAGTAATCAAATTGATTCACAAAAGGGGAGGAAAGGAGGAAAGGAGGAATTATGGCAATGGAGACCCATTACTTGTGTGATATCTGTATATAAAGCCTCTACCCTCTCCTTAGCTAGAAGAATCGATCCATTCATGCATAGCATTATTTTGGCTGAGCAAGAATGCCTAATTAAATAAAAATATATTTTGGTTACTATCATCACCTTATGGAAAGTTGTAGACTATGCACTAGATAGTGATCAAGACTTCATGTTTTTTAAAATTGAATTTGATAAGCAATATGATAGAATGGAATGTGACTTCTTTTTTCAATCCTTGTTTGACGTTAGATTGGGCAATATGTTCATCAGGTTTGTCTACACACTATTTGGTAATACCTTTGCAAGGATAGCCATAAATGGAAAACTTACTACTACTATTCCTCTAAAAACATCCATCATGTGGGGATGTCCTATAGCCTCTCTTAGTTATGCTAGCTGCTCTAATGCTTTGGGTTTTCTTGTATAGGATGCAATGATGAGGGATAGAAATAAGGGCATTAGAATCTCAGGGGCTAATAAAGACTTATGTATTCAACAATTTGTAGATGACACTAATGTTATGAGAGCAATGAAGACAATTAATCGATTTTTTTTTGGGAATTCCTTAATCTCTTCTACCTAGCAAGTGGATCTATTGTTAACCATGCAATTGGCTACAAGCTTACTACAAGTAGTGTCCCTTAGTTAGTTCTTGATGGAAGATGTAAACTCATTGAAGATAGGTAGGTGTTCAGGTTAATGGCTATTTCCTCTCATCAAGGGTCTTTGATGTGAATCATTACATTTTATCTTCTTGAATTTATTTCCTCTCTTGTTGGTGGCCAGCTCAATATTGGCTTAATAAGATCTACACTCTGGCAAGATAGTTTCTATGGGGAGGTGATCTAGATCATCCAAATATATAACAAACTATCAACTAATTGGTTGCAAAGTGGATTTGGAAAGCTTTCAACTCACTAGATTGTTGGGCCTTACTACTTAAAAGGAACATCCACAAGAGTCAAGTTGAAGGAGTACATGGCCTAGACAAATATGTCCTATAGAGATATCCTCTCTTCTCCTAAGTCTTTCAAACCTATAGGTTCTAACCTTGTGTGTAGATTTCAGAATGCGTGTCACATCATTAAGAGCAATTGGACCCCCTCCAAGGAGTTCAAAGCTAACTTCCACTGTTTTTTGAGTGACTCACCTTGGTTTGCATTCTTTTCAGTGAAGCAAAAATTGTTGCTGAATAGAAGATCCCATAAATTCTTTAAAGCTAGAATTGAAAGATGGGGAGATCTCTTTCAGAGTCACATGTTGAAGACAACTACTATTCTCCAAAGGGAATTCAATATGGGGAGATCTCTTTCAGAGTCACATGTTGAAGACAACTACTATTCTCCAAATGGAATTCAATATCAGTAGCTTTGAAGTAGACTGGTGTGTGGAAAAAGATTTAAGTTAGTACACACAATCCACATGTATATGTACTACCCTCAAGAGGCAGTAAGATTAAAATATCCATAGATAAAGTGACTCAAACGATTTTCAATCAATTCAAATACAAAGGGGGAGTAGAAGAAGATCTCAAGAAGAAGATAAACCAAAAATGGAAAGTACAGTGGAGCTCCAAGCTTGGACCTATTGGTTCAAATGCTTGTTCTGGTAGCAAATAAACACAATACATTAATGTGGATCATCATTCATGTACTATCTAGAGTGGAGATAGGTCCCGTAGAGCTAGGAAGAGTGATGGAGTGTGTCCTAAATGGAGTGTGTCCTAAATGTAACGGTGCAATGTAAGATGTTCCCCACCTCTTCTTCAATTGCAAGGACAATAAGAAAAATTTTCTCTTACACAAAATTTTGTACTAGGTTCTCCATAAAAAAAAAAGGGTGGCTACATAGGATGTTTTTCTTGGTAACTGTAAGGTTTTGGACATGCCCCTATGGATTATATGGAGAGGAATTAACTTATGGCATCTTTGGATTCATCAGAATGGTCAGTTTACTCCCCCATAGATCCCAATGTTCTGTACTTGGTCTACACTTTGAGCTAACCAAAGTAGCTGACACTCTATGTGAAAAAATTTAAGAATCCCCTACCCCTAGTTCCTTAAATGGAAGTAGTGAAAAAACAAGCTCCCAAAGCTTTATTCTCCCTTGAGACTAAGGATGGGAGACGTTATCCTTTAAGTTTTTATGGTACTAGTGTTTCAACGTTGAGCTTGGTGTCAGAGAGACTCCACTCAGTAGTAAAATTGTAAAGATTTTAAAAATTATAGAAATTTTTGGAAAGTTACCCACATTTCAATCAAAGAATTAACCCAATTTATACCCTTTGATTATACCTAAGGTATCGAGGGTAATTAGCAAGAATTTGGCACTTCTTTGTGCCATAAATTCACAACATCCAAAAGATTATGGAAAGTTCTCAAAGCCATAAATTTGTGTCAGTGAAGCTCGCAGGATTCCAAGTTTCAATCCGGCATGTAATTTGAAGCCACATTCATCAGTCTCGACATCGGCTCATTTTGGCAATTCATCTTGGTTTTGAGATTGAATTTGACAAGGCAAGGCCAATCAATCTCCTTGTTTGTGGTTGCTCATTGTGATTTTGATTTTGACAAAAGCTTCACACGAAGGATTTTTACAAGGTATTAAGATTTCTTCTTAGCTCAGCATTGCACCATGGATTCAGACATAATTATGCTTCATCAATTTGACTTTGAGCATCCTACACCATGGCTACTCTCACCACAGAGGGTTCCCACATGGTAGCATGCATAGATGATAGCATAGAATTGCTTGATTTGCAAGAGTTTAGGGCATTACAATCATGCATGTCTATCATTGAAACAAATTTTGCAAACTTGAATGAAACCATCACAAAGTTCTCAAATTTGGTAGGGCAATATCTACATCAGCAAGCCAAGGGCCCTGCAAGTGAGCATCTTGGTGGGTCCATCAAGACCTCTAATCGTAAATCCACTCCCTGGCATGCCAAAGCAAGACTCCAATCTATATTCATTGTCTCTTCTTACCCAAAAAGAGATGGATGAGCTATTGAAAAACATAAAACTGGTCGATCTTTCATGGAGAGGAGAAAGAATTCCACAAGGATGCAATGAATATCTTCCTAAGTAAATGGGATAGTATTCATGATTTGTGTTGGACTCTGGATGCATTCAAGGCACTGCAAACTAGTTTGACACTAGAAGGTAAGCCTATAAGTGGTGGATGTTGCTCAAGGAGAAGGGCTACCTTCAAGGATGTGTTTGAAAAATAATTGTTTCTCACTAATGAGAAGGATAGAAATTGGATTTCTTGGGATAAGTGTGCATTGCATCAGCATAAGACACTATATATTACACTCTAGGGATGTTATTCTCAAGATGGAGGGTTTAGACACCTTCCAACAGGTGAGAGGATTCATTCATGGGCTTAATCGTGAGGGAGTAACAGAAAAAGAGTTCTTCTATTTCATTACCCAAAGAGAGCTTCATAATCTTGGCTATAAAATTAAGTGGTGATGGAGGAACATCATTTTTCTCCAAACATGCATACCATTGGATTCAAACATCAGACTATTATGTGCATAGCTTCGATGTAATGAGGATCACTCCCAACACAACACCACATCTCCTCGATCTATATTCATAACTTGGAAATCCACGGCTTTTTTATATCCTTGGATCTCAAATATGACCCCCTTTACTTATGTATCCCAGACGTCAGCATCATGGCCGTTTATCATAACTACCTTGTAGCAATGGGTACTAGGGGTTTGTGGTAAATTCAGACATTTCACCTACTTATAAGTAATGAAATTGTGATATGGAACATCATCTACCAAGATTCTCACCTTGTGACCCATGATAGAGCCATGCATTTAGACAAGCTCATGTGGACCCGACGTCAGTTGCCACATAAAGGCCATAATACTGAATTCATGCACTGCTTTAGTGTGTATGTTACTTTCACCTTGGAATAGTAAGAAGAGGACTCTAGAGGAAGAAATTGCACCATGTCCATAATTTTGTCTTTCACTTGGGCAACAGATTTCCCCTTGGGACAATCCTTTTTGCCATGCCCACTTCCCAAGCAATTAAAACATAGCTTATCTTTTCTCATGAGTTTTGGAATACTGTGTTTTAACGTAATAGATGCTTCCTCAATGTTGCATTCTTCTTTTCTTTCTTCTCTTGCTACTTCTATGTCACCACAATAAGAAAATGGTGCGAATCAATTAAATGAACTTCTAATAGAATACATTCCCCAAAAATTTACCTCTTGGGTTACCACCGATGTGTATGTGCAGTAGCACGATGTAGATGTTGTTGCAGGTACTAAACCCATAAGTAAATTGCATTATAAATGAGTCATTTTGAGACTATTGAGGTGAAATGTCAGCTTGCTGGCTATCTTAATAGAGGGTTTATTCAACCAAGCTCCTCACCTTGGGCATCTCCCATTTTGCGGGTGAAGAAAAAAGATGGTACTATGTAGATTATCATGGTTTGAATATAGTTACCATTAAGAATAAGTAGCTATTACCACAAGTGGAGGAGTTGTTTTGATAAACTCATTGATGTCCATATATTCACCAAAATAGATTTGCACTCATGCTATCATCAAGTGCGCATTTGACTTGTTGATATACCTAAAAATGCTTTCCAAATGAGGTTTACACATTATGAGTTTTTGGATATGCCTTTTGGCATATACAATTCACCACCTATATTCATGATACTCATGGGGATGGTGTTTTGAAATTGTATGTAGGAAATTTTATCATCGTTTTTCTTGATGACATTTTAGTGTACAATGCATCTAAAGCAAAGCAGTTACAACATTTGAGGTAGGTATTTGATTTGCTATGTCAACACAAATTATATGCTAAGGAAACCAAGTGTGATTTTTAAGAGAGTAAATTTACTATTTGTGTCATAATAACTAATATCTAATTCTCCTAAATGATTTTCTCATGTTAAACTGATCATTTAATATGGGGAAGTACCAAGGGAGAAAACGCTAGAATATTGGTTAAGCTGGCAGACCAGCCATAGTAGGGATCCAAAGGAGGGAAAATAGGTATCCAAAGGGGGGGCCATCTGCAAAAGAGCAATGTGCAACAATGGGCTTTAAATACCCTAAGGTTCAGCCCAATAAGACTTCCAAACTACTAAGGTTCCAAAATTAAAACGTTGAGTTCAATGGTCAAGCTTAGAAAAATTGGATGCTTTGTGTGTGTATAAAATGTCTTCAATGATTCCTACATAGGAGGGGTGAGCCTTGCAAGTAGGGGATGAGAGAGAAACACACACACACACTCACAAGCTTCCTTTTAACACAAAGGGAATGAGGGACACATGTCAGCTTCCTAGCCCAGATGCCCACAAGGTGCACTCATTGTCTGATTCCTATTGGCCAGGAGACAAAGGGGTCCAATGAGAGTTTAGTTGCATTAATTAATTACCTAAATCTCTCAAAAAAGGGGAAAGGGGAAACATGTTAGAAGACTATCACTTATGCTTCTTAAATCCTATTGGCTAAGCCTGGAGGGGTCCAATGGGAAGCCAGCAAGAGGAAATAGCATGAGGGGTCGACCAAGAGAGAGAGAGGGGGACTGAATTTCTCAAGGCAAGAAGACTCGCTCTCTCCTTCTCAAGCTTTAAAGGAAAGCTTATCACCTACTCCAAGCTTGTGAGAAGGGAGGCCTACACCAACAACTCTTGGCTTTGTGAGGCAAATCCAACCAAGAGCCAAGCTTCAATGCATGCTCATCTCCTCTATCATGCTAATTACTAAGCTATGCTATGCTAATATGAGTGATTATGTGAGGAGATGTACATCTTTCTCGTAAGACTACTCCTTGTTCCTCTCAATCTACTCTCATACCCCGCTAGCTCTCACCATCTTAGAAGGTGTGTGAGGTCTTGGGTCTAAGACCGTGAGGGAATTGATGTTTGTGTTTTATAAGTGTTTTTCTTAGTGCTTGAAGCTTCCATCTTCATTTCACTAGCTAGTTATTGAAGGAACACAAAGAATTGTATTGTAAAATGCCTCACTTGATGGGGGAAACCTATAATACAAAGCCTTTTGGAGGGGGGACCCACTCCATGTAAATTCGTTCCTCAATTGTTGTCAATAGCTTAATTTCTCTCTCTTTTGAAGTATTTTGTGTGCCTATCTAACTAGGTGCTATGCTTTTTGTTGCTCTCTCCACCCAAGCACTCTTGTTATGCCCATTAGGAACCTATTCTAATGAAATGCTCACTATGTTAATATTATTTTTTGCTACACACAAGCTACTAGGCCATTAAATGTTACATTGGTATCAGAGCACAAGGTTTCTCTTTTCTTGCTCAAGAAGAGAGGTCCTCAAGCTAGCTATGAATGGTTGGTATTATTAATTGCAATTGAGTAAGTAGAATAGGGAGTTTTCAGCCTTGGAGTGCACCTGCATTCATGCAGATAACAGGGCATCACCGTCGAGAGCTATGGTCTTAATAGTGGAGTCCTACGGGGTTTGCCTACGGCTTAACCACTATTGAGCTATTAGAAGCTTGACAGGAGTCGGTGCTGCTTTGGTGTTGAAAGACCCTCTCTTCTATTCCTTGAAATTAATGGTATTCGATCCATGGGTACAGTAGCTTGAGTGCTTTTCTAAAGGGGTAAAGATGAGTAGCAACTAGGGCTTTAAGTACCAAAGTATACCTAAAAAAATTTAGACCTAAAAGTTGTTAGAATGGCCGACAATAGTAAAGAGAGTGAAATTAATGTTGATAGCTTTGATTTGCTAGTGAGCAGGCTACTAATGATGCCCCTATTCTTGTTAACTACCTTTTTTGTAGGCTTCAACAAGCCATGGGCAATCCATCCCTCCAAAGTGAAGTGCAACGGCAGCTTCGTGCTCATGGGATTCTCCAAGCTCCCCACCATGACAAGACAGTACCTAGGAAGCCTCCTTGTGAGACTCCCAAAAGAGGCCTCTCTCCGATTTGGGAAGAAGAAGAGGATCCATACGAAGGGCTCAAAAATTTGCTTCTTGATGATGCATCTCTTTCTCAAAGGAGAACTCAAGAGCCCCAACCGAAGAAACGTGAAAGAAGTGAGTCTCCTGCCACCTCGGTGGAGATGGCTCCACGAAGACGGAGGGAAAAACGCTCTCCATCACCTCCTAAATAGAGAAGACCATCGCACACTTCTCCACACCATAATTCAAAGAGGGATGACAAAAAGCAAGAAAAGAAAAAGGCAAGAAAGAGGTCACCCTCTTCTCCATCTTCTTCATCCTCTTCCTCTTATGAAGAAAGTGATGGTGCAGACAAGGAGGACCAAGGCAAGAAAAAGGTGAGAAAGAGGTCACCCTCTTCTCTATCTTCCTCAAATTCTTCATCTTCTAAAAAAAGCGATGGTGCAACTTCTGAACCATCACAAAGAAGAGGCCATAGGAAATCCTATGCCGCGTGGAAGAGGTCATCCAAGCTCAAGAAGTTCAAAGAGGGAGGAAAGAGCATCTCTTTCCTTACCTACAATGGCGCTTTTGGTGCTACCGACAAAGTCTTGGCCTTTATCCAACAATTACAATTCGATGCGATGTTTGGAGATGAGGGCTTCATGGAGTCTCTAAGCTATGCCATGTAGCTATGCACTTTCAAAAGTCCGCCAGGCAATGGTGATCTAGCCTACGGGCCAACGGTGAAGTTCCACGAACATGGAAAGCTTTAAGAGCTTCCATCATGAATCAGTTTTTGGCCACCAATGCCAAAGACAAAGTACTCACCGAATGGTGAAGCTTGAAGCTCTCTCCCTACGAATCCATTCACAAATATGTAGACAAGTTTTGGGACCTACATCTCAAAGCCACTATCTTCAAAAAGATGGATTTTGGAGAGCAAAAGAAACAATTTTGTGTTGGCTTAACTGAAGAAATGGTGGAGTATGTCAACTCCCACTGGCCACGCACCATATCTGTGGTTATACACCATACTATGGTGGCTTCTCGATTAAATAGGGGCTAAGAGAAATTATAAGCCCACGGAAAACAAGGGTTCCAAAAGTCTCCTAAGGGCAATTCCAATAACAACAAAGCTAAGGAGAAGGGAGTTTACAAAGGAAAAACTAAAATCTCTCCTGAAGAGCTTGAGCATTATCGCAAGGATAGCTATTGTTTCAAGTGCGGCGAGCAAGGGCATGTGTACCATGCTTGTCCCCAAAAGAACACCTGCCATGAGCCTCCTAGAGCTACCTTGGTTGAAATCCAAGAAGGGGAAGCTCACCACAAAGGATCTGCTCTATGCCATGCTTGGGTAAAGGTAAGAGAACATGATGCTTTTATTCTCTTTGACCCTGGTTCTACTCACAATTTCATATCCAAAGAGTTGTCAACCAAGCTAGGCATCCAAGCCTATGAGATGGGAGATGTCCTACCCGCAGATGGTGCTTTCAAGGGGTAGGAAGCTTCAGCCACTCCCTTAATCGGGAAATTGAGGCTCCATGTCCAAAGCTATGTGGACAAAGAAGACTTCTTTATCTCTCCTCTCAAGCATGAGGATGTAATCCTAGGGGCACCATGGTTTGATCGCATGGCTGCCAATGTTAAATTCCTTGAAAGGAGAATCTCCTTTAAGTTCAGGGAAAAAGATATGTATACAGATGCTAAGGAAATGGGTAACACTATACCCATTGTACATACACAAGCTTTCAACAAATCAATAAAGAGATCTATTTCCGTGTACATGATTTTCGTTAAAGATTTTTAAAATGAATCTACTATTTTAGCTAAAGAAAGTATACACAATCAAAAGGAATTAGAGTTATCCAATTTTCTCAAGGGGTTTCAAGATGTCTTTAGTGACGACATCCCTTGTAAGCTACCTCCTAAGCGAGGCAATGATGACCATGCAATTGAACTTCTTCCAAGAAGTTCACCGCCTAACAAACCTCCTTATAGAGTTTCTCAAGCTCAACAAGAGAAGATTATGCGGCAAGTGCATGAGTTAGTTGAGAAGGGAATGGTTAGGCCTAGCTCATCTCCATTTTTTTCTCATGTGCTACTAGTGCAAAAGAAAGATGGCACATATCGTATGAGTGTCGACTATAGAGCACTAAATAGGATCACTATCAAAAATAGGTTTCCCGTTCCATGGGTAGAAGACCTATTTGATAAGCTACAAGGATTAACCTACTTCACTAGGATTGACCTAAAAAGTGGCTACCATCAAATAAGGATAGTTGATGAAGACATTGTAAAGACCGCATTTTGCACTACGTTTGGTCTTTATGAATACATTGTCATGCCTTTTGGCTTGACGAATGCACCAGCCACATTCAACCGCTTGATAGAGAAGCTATTCAGGCCTCACCGAACCTTTACTGGAGTGTTCTTTGATGATATCATCATCTACTCTAATTCATTAGATGAACACAAGAAACACCTCCATGTAATATTTCAAGTCTTAAGAGAGAATAAAATTTAAGTTAATCAAAAGAAAAGTGAGTTTTTCTTACAAGAGATTTAGTATTTAGGTCACATTATCTCTCAAGATGGCATCCAAATGGATCCATTAACGTTAGAGGTCATAAAAGGATAGCCTAAATAAAGGAATCTTCATGACTAAGAAGCTTTATAGGTATGTGTGCATACTAATAACGCTTCATAGAAAATTTCTCACAAATCATGGGACCATTACATGACCTAACAAAGAAAAATGATAGGTATACATGGTCTGCCAAGGAGAAAAATGCTTTTGAAAAGCTTAAAGAAAAGCTTATCTCTCAACATGTGCTTACACTGCCGGATCTCTCAAGCCATTTGAGGTCCAATGTGACGCTTGTGTTGATTGCCTTGGAGCTGTTTGCTCCAAGAAGGGCACGCCATAGCCTATGAAAGTCGAAGGCTCAACTCTGCTGAGCAAGCTCTACGCATATATGAAAAAGAACTCCTCACATTTCTACATGCCTTAGACTCATGGAAGCACTATTTATTGGGGACTCCTTTCATTCTGCGGACAAATCATCAAGCTCTCCGACAAACAAATGAGGTGGGAAAATTTCTTTTGCAATTTCATTTTCATATTGCTCACATTGCTGGGGGCAAGCATAATCAAGTAGCTGATGCACTCTCAAGACGGCCGAGAGTGAATGCGATTTCCATAGCAACTCACAATGATCTATCTTCTATGATAGATGAGTATGCTATTGATCCCAATTTTAGAGATGTGATTTCAGCCCTTGCATTAGGGAAGAAAGAGGAACCATTTACTTTACAATATGGTTATCTTCTCTTTGGCAATAGACTATGTGTTACTAACTCACTACATGAGAAAGTAATGTATGAATCTCATACTCCTTCTTATGCAGGGCATATAGGGATTCAGTCTACCCTAAAAGGGATTGAAACATATTTCTATTGGCCTACTTGAAAGCAAACATACAAGAGTATGTTTCTAAATGTGTGGTATGTCAAAAGACAAAATTTGATACAGGGAAGCAACCTGGATTGCTTCAACCTTTGACAATCCCTAATTCACCATGGGAGAGCATATCCATGGATTTTATCTTTGGATTGCCTAAGTCTATCCATGGGAATACGGGAATATGGATGATAGTAGACAGGTTGAGTAAACAAGCTCATTTTATACATGTCAAAAAGACTATCAAAGCCCATCAAATGGCAACCCCCTTCATTCCACAAATCTTCAAGTACCATGGCTTGCCAATGTCCATAGTGTCGGATAGAGATCCTAGAATGACTAGTAATTTCTGGAAGGATCTCTTTGAGAATTTAGGGACAAGGCTAAATTTCTCTTCGGCCTATCACCCACAAATGGATGGTGAAATGAAATAGCTAACCTAACAATTCTTGATCTATTAAAAGCCTATGTAACAGAAGTAGATCAAAGGTCCCAATGGGAGAAGTTCTTACCCTTAGTGGAGTATGCCTACAATAACACTATACATACTTCCACGGGAAAAGCACCTTTCGAGGTACTTGAGGGAAGATCAAAAAGTCTCTTGCTACTCAAAGTACATGGGAAGATCTTTGCCTGTTGCTTCAGATGAGTATAGCCACTACAAGAATCTTTCCAAAAGATTAAGGATTCTATCTCTATCTCACAACAAAGGCAAAAGGCTGCTGCTGATAAGCACAAAAGAGCCCAAGACTTTAAAGAAAATTATTGGGTCTTACTTAAGTTTCCCAAGGCTCGATTAAGTCCCACGACGGGCAAGAATCCTACGGGACACCAAAAGTACTATGCTAAGTTAGCAAAAAGGTACTATGGTCCCTTTCAGATTCTTAGACCAATCAATGAGATGACCTACCAACTCAAGTTGCCCAGCCATTGTCTCATACACAATGCTTTTCCTGTGAGCCTACTAAAGCCTTACAAAGGAGAGCCACCTCAAGAACCAACTATTGAAGACCCACTGGAGATCAAGGGCCAAGAAGAGGTGTTGTAGCCCGAGTCCATTCTCCGACATGAAGACAAGGTTTTAAGAGGCTGTAAGACTATCCGATGACATCTTATTAAGTTTAAGCATTATCCTTTTGAAGATGCTAGATGGATCCAAGGCATACTATTAAAGGATAACCTAAACCTTGTCAATGCTTACAATGCTTCCCTAGAGTAAGCAAATGTACAAATGTTTGAAAATGAACAAAGTTTTTGTCTTATAAGACTCTCTTTTTCCTTATTGTGCACAAATGTTAAATAGTATGCATGCTTAGATCAAGTTTATGGAGACGACGTCTCCCAAACACCAAGTAGACCTTGTCACTCTACTATGGAAGATTGATAGGACTAATGTGCAGACATGCTTGCAGCAACTTAGGCTCTCAAGCACCAAATGGATTAGTCATCCATTCTGGAATGATGTTGTAGGGTAAGATAGGAATCCTCTACCCGCTAGAAAAAGGCCTAATGAATAGGCTTTATCTTCTCTACCCCATAGTCGAGGACGACTATGATTTCGAGAGGGAGGTAATGTCATAATAACTAAAATCTAATTCTCCTAAATGAATTTACTGATCATTTAATATGGGAAAGTACAAGGGAAGAAAAAGCTAGAATATTGGTTAAGCTGGCAGACTGGCCACAGTAGGTATCTAAAGGAAGGAAAATAGGGATCCAAAGGGAGGGCCATCTGAAAAAGACCAATGTGCAATAGTGGGCTTTAAAGACCCTAAGGTTCATCCCATTAAGACTTCCAAAATGCTAAGGTTCCAAAATTCAAAGGTTGAGTCCAATGGTAAAGCTTAGAAAAATTGGATGCTTTGTGTGTGTATAAAAAGTCTTCAATGATTTCTACATAGGAGGGGGCGAGCCTTCAAGTAGGGGATGAGAGAGAAACACACACACACACACTCACAAGCTTCCTTTAACACAAAGAGAATGAGGGACACATGTCAACTCCCTAGCCCAGATGCCCACAAGGTGCACTCATCCTATTGGATGGCCATGGAGGTGGACCAATGAGAATTAGGCTAGAGTAAATCTAGTTTAATTCATTTAAAAACACTTAATAAAAGGATCAATAAGAAATAATCTCTCTAGAAGACTATTGGACAGTCTCCCAAGGGGTCCAATGAGCATTCAGCAGCCCAATGGCTTGCCTGATTCCTATTGGCCAGGAGACAAAGGGGTCCAATGAGAGTTTAGTTGCATTCTTTAATTACCTAAAGCTCTCAAAAAAGGGGAAAGGGGGACACATCTCAGAAGACTATCACTTATGCTTCTTAAATCCTATTGGCTAAGCCCGGAGGGGTCCAATGGAAAGCCAGCAAGAGAAAATAGCATGAGGGGTCGACTAAGAGAGAGAAGGGGCTGGATTTCTCAAGGCATTATTCCACACACACTCACACTAGCTCATGTGTGAAGCAAGAAGACTATCTCTCTCCTTCTCAAGCTTTAATGGAAAGCTTATCACCTACTCCAAACTTGTGAGAAGGGAGGCCTACACCAACAACTCTTGGCTTTGTGATGCAAATCCAACCAAGAGCCAAGCTTCAATGCATGGTCATCTCCTCTACCATGCTAATTACTAAGCTATGCTATGTGAGGAGATGTACATTTTTCTCGTAAGACTACTCCTTCTTCCTCTCAATCTACTCTCATACCCCGCTAGCTCTCACCATCTTCAAAGGTGTGAGAGGTCTTGGGTCTGAGACCGTGAGGGAATTGATGTTGTGTTTTATAAGTGTTTTGCTTAGTGCTTGAAGCTTCCATCTTCATTGCACTAGCTAGTTATTGAAGGAACACAAAGAATTGTATTGTAACATGTCTCTCTTGATGGGGGAAACCTATAATACAAAGCCTTTTGGTTGGAGGGGAGACCGGCTCCATGTAAATTATGTCCTCAATTGTTGTCAATAGCTTAATTTCTCTCTCTTTTGAAGTATTTTTCATGCCTATCTAACTAGGTGCTATGCTTTTTTTTGCTCTCTCCACCCAAGCACTCTTGTTATGATCATTAGGAACCTATTCTAATGAAATGCTCACTATGTTTATGTTATTTTCCGCTACACGCAAGTTACTAGGCTTCAATAGCACACTCGGGGGGTTCACTATGTGTAAAACTACCATATCACGTGCGTTCAAGACATGTTTGTAAAACCCCTTATCTGTAAATTTTGTTAGGAATATAATGTACCCTTTTCTTTTAAAATCTGTAAATTTTTTTCAAATTTGAAATATAAATGTCCTTTTGTATATATATTTCTGTAAGTTTCAAGAACTTTAAATACCCTTCTGTTGAACTCACGTGATAGGTTACATTTTCCTTAGGTGACCTCCCCGGGATAGCACACAAAGGCTCAAGAAAGACCACATGTAATTCTTCTTCTAGAAAGCTCCTAGGTTATCCCCAAGAACCTTCTCTTCAACTAAGTTGGACACGCCATCACATCGTACCTCTTCATTCAACACGGCCTCACCATCACAAGGCATAAGAGAGGGTTGCCCAACCCTCTGGTTCACACAAGGTATCTCTGCATCTACATCATGTTCCTCTTTGACCTTCATCTCACTCGTATGCCCCTTGTAGTTATCTATTACCAATTCATCCACATGCAAAACATCATAAACCTCATACCTTGAGGATATAGGCTATTTGTGCCAAAAACATTACTGGAGCTCTAATAACCTTTGACTTCTTCTCTGGAACTCGCCACTCGCCTTCTCACTCAAATCCTCTTGATCAAACACATTGGGCGGCACTCTGAACATGCCTCTCTGTAACTTTTGCGGCCTCACAGGTACATAAGGCACCTTATCTACTCAATTATTAGCATAGTAGCTTGCACCAAATTCACATCAACATACGAAAGAACATTTCGCTTTTGGACCCCTTCAATCCACTTTGGTTTAGGCTCACAAACCATTTATGCACGATGTAGAAAACCCACCTCTAGCTTCTTCTTCACTTTAGGGCTTCTCACTTTGGCAACTTTGACAGCTTCATCAAAGCTCTCCCAGTCCTCGTCCTCCACTTCCTCTTGGAATCGCGGGTGTAAGCAAGTCAAAAACCTATCCAACTTGAAGAATTCCGCATTGGCCAATTGAGTAACATCAACCAAATCCTTCCAGCATGCTTCAAACTTATCACAAAAGCATTAAGATCTTCACTTACATCCTGTTGTAGTCCTTTAATCCTTGTATCCACTTCAACATGCTAACACCACCCTTCAAAATAGGTACAAAAATTGATCTCAAAAACTGATCCAATTTTGTTTGCTTGCATCTTCTAAACCATCAAAACATACCTTTGCTTTACCACTCAGCACCAATGACACGATCTACACCTTTTCTTCATCACTTTGCGTCCACAACAAGAGCATAAACAAGTCAAAATCTACCGATCATTTGTCTGCATCTTCATCACCATTGAAAATCGGGCCAATATTCTACCACATCCTTTGCTCACGAACATATCATCAAGGAGCAATCAGTGTGCTCCTCCATGGAGGCACCAAGAGATGGAGAGGGGGAATAGGGAACACACCCAGCACACACACAAAATGCATGTCTATGACACAAGGATTCCATAGCACCCATTTCCTCTCAAATACACCTTCAAAACTGATCATTCACACCAACAGGGCCTCGCTTGCACCCTTCATAGACCCACATACTCTCTACAACACCACACATGAGCACACTCACTCCGCAATGTTTACTCCACAGCCTTCTACACACACAACACCTCTCTCTTTGCACAGCACACCCTCGGGGGGGGGGGGGGGGGGGGACTATCAACACACACCCGAAAACCATGCACAAGGGTAAAAAAGAGAAGGGGGAAAGGAGGAATCGACACAAAATGTGGCAATCTTGGCTTCTTTTTTAACAAAAGACACCATGTACAATCTTCTACAATCCGGCTCCGTCGGCATGGCCTTGACAAGCCCAAACCTCTCTGGAAGCCCTCATTGGTGCCTCCACTCTCTTGGATCTCTCCTCCTCCTGGTCTCGTGTGTGCATGATTTTATAACAACTTCTATCTTTATCACTATTTTAGCAAATCGGCGTGTGAGCAACCTCCTTGCTATTCCCAAATGGACTTGCATGATAGGACCCATGTGAGGCCCCTCTTTAGCTTGGGGGAAGGTCACGGTGTTGTGACAACCCCTCTTTGGATTCGGCCCCTCAATAAAACATTTGGGTGCACATAGGGCATCGTGGGAACACCCTCGTCTTGGACTATCATGTCAGCAATGCACATAACCCCCGAACACCGCTAAGCAAGGCCATGGACGGCGGCCACCTCCACCATAGAATTCCCCAAGACACCATGGCACTACCCCAAGCGTTCACGTAGCACTTTTCGGCACCCAAAGCCATTTCCAAGGCCACGAGCTCCAAGGGGATCTCCTTGTGATGCTTATGCTACCTGCACAATGCGCTATATGTATAGTTGTTGTCGGGCTTGCTCCACTGCATCTGGGCTCATTTGGCCAACACATGGCATCCTCTGGGCACCCCAACCCCCTTCGCTCCAAAAAAACCCATGCAATGCCTTTGAAAACCCTCCTTTTCCCGTGCTATCTTCTGGTGACCACAATCCCTTGCTAAGTGAACCAATCCTCAAGTCGCAAGATCTCTCCTAAACTTCACTTGTTCGACTTCAAATCATGCACACCTCATCGCATTTCAAGACCCCGAGGCCCGCAAACCGAGGGCGCCAAAACGGTGAGAAGTCATCTAGCACCTTTCCTTTGGCAAATACCCCCAGCTTCTCTTGGTTATAAGTTTGCAACCCATGTCTCCATTCATCGAGCCGTCAAATCCTTTCACCTCCACATGATGTACACTACTTCTGCCAAAAACTGGACCATAAATTTTGCACCCACAGCTTTGTTTGTTGAGGAGTCGTCTCGACCAGCATGGAGAGCACCTAAGAGACCACACTTTTCACAAAAGCTCAGCACTTTGGACACTTTATGTCATCATCCTCTTTAGCCCCAAACATCACCCGCCCTTCACGGGGGGGCAGCGGGGGACTATCAACACACACCCAAAAACCATGCACAAGGGTAGAAAAGATTAGGGAGAAAGAGGGAATCGACACAAAATGTGGCAATGATGGATTATTTTTTAACAAAAGACCATGTACAATCTTCTACAATCCGGCTCCATCGGCATGGCCTTGACAAGCCCAAACCTCTCTAGCAGCCCTCATTGGTGCCTCCACTCTCTTGGATCTCTCCTCCTCTTGGTCTCGTGCGTGCATGATTTTTTAACAACTTCTACCTTTATCCATCACTTTTTTAGCAAATCAGCGTGTGAGCAACCTCCTTGCTATTCCCAAATGGACTTGCATGATAGGACCCATGTGAGGCCCGTCTTTAGCTTGGGGGAATGTCACGTTGTTGTGACAACCCCTCTTTGGATTCGGCCCCTCAATAAAACATTTGGGTGCACATAGGGCATCGGAACACCCTCGTCTTGGCCTATCATGTCAGCAATGCACATAACCCCCGAACGCCACTGAGCAGGGCCATGGACAGTGGCCACCTCCACCACTAGAATTCCCCAACACACCAGGGCACTACCCCAAGCACTCACATAGCACTCATTGGCACCCGACGTCATTTCCAAGGCCACGAGCTCCAAGGGGATCTCCTTGTGATGCTTATGCTACCTACACAATGCGCTATATGTATAGTTGTTGTCGGGCTTGCTCCACTGCATCTGGGCTCATTTGGCCAACACATGGCAGCCTCTGGGCACCCCAACCCCCTTCGCTCCAAAAAACCCATGCAATGCCTTTGAAAACCCTCCTTTTCCACTGCTATCTTCTGGTGACTACAATCCCTTGCTAAGTGAACCAATCCTCAAGTCGCAAGATCTCTCCTAAACTTCACTTGTTCGACTTCAAATCATGCACATCTCGTCGCATTTCAAGACCCCGAGGCCCGCAAACCGCGGGCACCAAAACGGTGAGAATTCATCTAGCACCTTTCCTTTGGCAAATACCCCCAGCTTCCCCTGGTTATAAGTTTGCAACCCATGTCTCCGTTCATCGAGCCGTCAAATCCTTTCACCTCCACATGATGTGCACTACTTCTGCCAAAAACTGGACCATAAGTTTTGCACCCATAGCTTTGTTTGTTGAGGAGTCGTGTGGACCAGCATGGAGAGCACCTAAGAGACCACACTTTTCACAAAATCTCAGCACTTTGGACACTTTATGTCATCATCCTCTTTAGCCCCAAACATCACCCCCTTCGCCTAAAAAAGTGCATCAAGCATACATCTCCTGATCCACTCTCTTGGATCTCTCCTCCTCCTCGTCTCGTGCGTGCATGATTTTTTTAACAACTTCTATCTTTATCCATCACTTTTTTAGCAAATCAGCGTGTGAGCAACCTCCTTGCTATTCCCGAATGGACTTGCATGATAGGACCCATGTGAGGCCCCTCTTTAGCTTGGGGGAATGTCACGGTGTTGTGACAACCCCTCTTTGGATTCGGCCCCCCAATAATACATTTGGGTGCACATTGGGCATCGTGGGAACACCCTCGTCTTGGACTATCATGTCAGCAATGCACATAACTCCCGAACACCGCTAAGCAAGGCCATGGACGGCGGCCACCTCCGCCATAGAATTCCCCAAGACACTAGGGCACTACCCCAAGCACTCACGTAGCACTTGTTGGCACCCAACGCCATTTCCAAGGCCATGAGCTCCAAGGGGATCTCCTTGTGATGCTTATGCTACCTGCACAATGCGCTATATGTATAGTTGTTGTCGGGCTTGCTCCACTGCATCTGGGCTCATTTGGCCAACACATGGCATCCTTTGGGTACCCCAACCCCCTTCGCTCCAAAAAACCCATGCAATGCCTTTGAAAACCCTCCTTTTCCCGTGCTATCTGTTGGGGTATAAAGTCCAATGTGGTTGCCCAGGTAAGTGGGCGGGCCGCCACGTATGTACACATATTCTTTTGTAAAAACCTAATAAGAACTCACTATGCTCTACACATTACAGTAGAGCGAGTTCACCATATCGTCGTGCTCTTCTTCTCGCACTCTCTCTCGCGTCGCACTTCCACCCGTACTCCTTCAACTGGTATTAGAGCTCAGATCGAGGCTCGGGGCAGCACTGCAGGAGGCTAGAGTCACCAACTCAGATTGGAGTGAAATTCGACAGGCGAAGACATGGCCCCAAATCTCGTGGGACGGTCCGAAGGCCTCGGTGTTGTCAAAATTTCATTCTGAGGTCATCTCGGCCACCGTTCGGCTTCGACAAAGGTCTGCGCAGGCCATTTTCGACTACGTGGTCTCAACGGGTGCAGATCCGACTCTGCAAATTTGGGGTTTTCGGCCTATGACTGCAAGTGCTGAGGATATCGACACTCCCAGAGTGTTGATTTGTGGCTGTCTACACATCGAAGGACGGCTCACAGTTCTTGGAGGCGTGTCATATACGACACGGGCGTATCTACACAGAGACTGTAGGCGACATCCACTAGTTCATCAGGTAGCTTGTGTTTGCTACTTGATATTCCAGATTTCATCCTGACATTGCAGGTACTTCCACATGGGATGTATTGTCAGAGATGATGTATGTCTGTTGAGGGTTTGCTGGCTGTGAGTCACGCAGCAAACAACCGCAGCAGCGGTTATAGCATACAGTGGGAAATTTGTGGATGTATGACTTTGTGGGAAGTCTATGTACTGTCAGATTTACTGCAGCCTTTGTTGAGGGTCGAGTGAGGTTTTATTGACCTGGGGGATTCTCGAATGTTGAGATCCTCTCGGTGATACAGGTCTTGGAGAGATCCCTCGAGTACCCATAGATAGGCAGCTAGGATGTATTGACTGTGAGTTAGACAGTTGGGATTGCATCTTTGCTTTACTGCCGTTGAGGCATTGTCGCAGTCTATGCTTACAGGACAGTGACAGAACAGTCAAAGACAGTACAGGTGTAGGACAGGTTTACCCACAGCTTACAGTGTCAGAGAGACAGTGTTTTTGAGTTTTTTTTTGGTCTGTTTTTGAGTACACCATAGCCATTTTACAAAGGAGACTCTGCCAAAATTTATGCAGAATCTGAAGCTTTCTTGGTTCATTTGACAGGTTGATATTGGTTCAGAGGTCAGTTTACAGGGGAAACTCTGCCGAATTTTTCCCAGGAAAGTAAACTACTGTGAAGCGTAGCTATGGTTGGATCACAGGACACTGCTCTTTACAATATCAAGAAGTTGGATGGAACCAATTTCCCATTGTGGAAGAAGCAGATTTGGCACGTGTTGGTACAAAAGAAGCAAATAAAACCTATAAAGCTCAAAGGGATAAAACCAGAAGATATGGACGAAGATGAATGGAGTGAAATGGATGAATTGGCACTTTCTACCATTATGCTGACTTTGGCAGAAAGCGTTTACTTCAATGTAGCAGACGAGATGTCGGCTTATCAAGCATGGTTAAAGCTGAGTGATCTTTATGAGAAGCAGAGTGCAGCTTCACAGGTATACTGGCTTAAGAAGCTTGTTGACTTGAAGATGAAAGAAGGGACACCTATGTCCAATCATCTGAATGAATTCAACACAATCTATAATCAGTTGTCAGCTCAAGGTGTCAAGTTTGATGAACCTGTTAGAGCTATGTTCCTGTTGATCACATTGCCGGAAAGTTGGGACACTTTTCGCACAGCTTTGAGTAATTCTGCACCTCCAGATGGTTTGAACATAGCAGGTGTAGAAGGAAGTCTGCTTACTGAAGAAACCAATAGAAAGACAATGGTAAAAGGCAAAGGAACAGCCTTAGTTGTCAGGGGAAGGACCAAAGAAAAGTACAAAGGTGGAAAGAGGAATCAGTCTCGTAGCAAGTCCCGCAATGCTAAAGGCAAGAGTGACATAGAATGCTACCATTGTGGCAAGAAGGGTCACATGAAAAGAGACTGCAGAGAATGGAAAGCAGAAAAAGGCAAAGAGAAAGCTGAAGACCATGGTGAGAAGAACAAGTCCTCAGTGAAGATTCAAGAAATAAATGTGACAAACACTGTTGCAGAGGATGACAGTCTAGTGTCAGAAGACATCTACTTCTTGAAGAATACAATGGACTCAGCTCTTCTTACAGCATCTGATGGAAATGCACTAAGTGACTGGATTATAGACTCAGGGGCATCACTTCATGTGTCTCCAAACAAGGAGTGGTTTACTTCTTATGTGACCACTAAAGATCACGTTCGGCTAGGCAATGGGCAGACATGTGAGATCTTAGGTGTTGGGGATGTTCAATTGAAGTTTCATAATGGCTCTTCTTTCACGCTGAAGAATGTGAGACATGTTCCCGCAATTACAAAGAGCTTGATCAGCACAGGTTTACTTGATGATGCTGGCTCACCATTTTTGGACAGAACATGTGGAAGATATCCAAGGCTTCTATGACAGTAGCACATGGAGTAAAGTCTGGAGGACTTTACATGATTTATGTATCAAATGTCTCTAAAAATGTAATCAATGTAACCGAGCAACCGAACGTTTCTTTGTGGCATAGCCGGTTAGGACATATGTCCAAGAAGGGAATGGAAATCTTGTCTCATTCTGGTTATTTGCCTGGCTTTTCATTTAATGATTTTGAATTCTGTGAACATTGTCTGTATGGTAAACAAACACAGCAGCCACATAAGCATAGAAGCAGTAGAAGAGATACACAGTTGGCACTTGTTCATAGTGATTTGTGTGGACCTATGCCTAACCTATCTCTAGGCGGAGCTTCTTACTTTATGACATTTATAGATGATTACTCGAGGAAAGTATGGGTTTACTTTCTCAAGCACAAGAATGAAGCGTTTAGTGTTTTCAAAACGTTTGTGACACTTGTGGAGAATCAGAGTGGCAAGAAGCTTAAATGCTTACGCACTCACAATGGTGGAGAGTATGTTTCAAAGGCCTTTCATGACTTTTGCGAGTCAAAAGGTATAAAATGTGAACTTATTGCTCCTTACAATCCTCCTCAAAATGGTGTTGCTGAGAGGATGAATAGGACCATACAAGAGAAGCTCAGAAGTATGTTGTCTAATTCACAGCTGCCAAATGGGTTTTGGGCTGAAGCTGTATCAATAGCTATTCATCTTGTAAATAGATCTCCTAGAAAGGTTTTGCAGAAGGATTCAGTGCCAGAGATGGTATGGTCAGGCAAAATGCCCTCATACAAGCATCTCAGAGTCTTTGGCTGTGAGGCATATACTCACGTTCCAAAGGAATTTAGGAACAAACTTGAGCCAAAGAGTAGAAAGTGCATCTTTCTAGGCTATGGTAATTCTAGTGAGATGGGGTACAGACTTTGGGATCCCGAATCCAGAAAGGTTGTCCGCAGCAATGATGTTCACTTTAATGAATCCAAATATCATTCTAAACCAGAGAGGGTTGAGGAGATTAGAAGAGTTGTCTTCCAAGAAGATGGACCTGTACGTGCAAGACAAAATGTCAGGGCTCAAGAGGAGCAAGGACAGGATAGAGTGGAGCCACAGGTTGTGGCTGAGCCTGAGCCACATATTGTGCGTAGATCTAGACGTGTCACGCGACCTCCTGATAGGTTTGTTCCATCTATGAACTATGTCATGTTGACTGATTGCAATGAGCCTTCATGTTACAAGGAAGCACTGCAAATGAAGGACTCCGGGAATTGGCAATTGGCTATGTAGTCAGAGATGACAGCTCTGCATAAAAACCAGACATGGAAGCTAGTTAAATTACCACGGGGCAAAAAGGCTCTACCTTGTAAATGGGTTTACAGGTATAAGATCACCGCTCATGATAGTCAGCCAAAGTACAAAGCAAGGCTTGTTGCCAAGGGCTTTAAGCAAGAACAAGGCATTGACTTTGATGAAGTCTTCTCTCCGGTGGTCAAGATGACTACATAGAGATGCTTTCTTGCATTGGTTGCCATATTAGATTTGGTGTTGCACCAAATGGATGTCAAGACAGCGTTCTTGCATGGTGATTTAGATGTGGAAACTTACATGCAGCAGCCAGAAGGGTTTGTTGAGAAAGGCAAGGAAGATTGGGTATGCCAGTTGTTAAAGAGTCTTTATGGCTTAAAACAATCACCGAGGGCATGGTACCATAAATTCCACAAGTTTATGCTTTCTCAAGGCTACAAACGTAGTGAGTTCGATCACTGTCTATATACAAAAAAGGCTAAGGATGGCAGTTGGCTGATCCTTATTTTGTATGTGGATGACATGTTGATTGCTGGCAAGCACTTGGAAGAAATTTCAGCTTTGAAGTCAAAGATGGCAAAATCGTTTGACATGAAAGACATGGGTGAGGCAAGTCATATACTTGGTATGCGCATTGAGAGAGAGACAGATCAAAGAAGTTGATTTGGTTATCTCAAACAGAGTATATTGACAAGGTTTTGCAACGTTTCAATATGGAGAAGGGAAAGGCACTAAGTGTTCCATTGCCACCATATGTGAAACTTAGCAAACAAGATTGTCCTGTGTCTGAGGAAGAACAGGCTGAAATGGATAAGATTCCATATGCGTCTGCAGTGGGTAGTTTGATGTATGCAATGATTGCTACTCACCCAGACATTGCATTTGCAGTGGGAGTAGTAAGTCGATACATGTCAAACCCAGGCAAGAAACATTGGGAGGCAGTGAAAGGAATATTGAGATACCTGAAAGCTACAAAGAGTATGCGTATATGCTATGGGAGTCAGGAGCTAAGTGTAAAGGGTTTTACAGACTCAGATTATGCAGGTGACTTAGACAACCGAAGGTCTACGTCAGGGTATGTCTTTACATTGGCTGGTGGAGCAGTATCATGGCGTTCTAGATTACAAGATTGTGTTACTCAGTCTACTACAGAGGCTGAATATGTTGCAGCATCAAAGGCATGCAAAGAATTGATTTGGCTTATTCGACTAGTAACAGATTTGGGAATCAAAGAAGAGATGCCTGTGTTATATTGTGATAGTCAAAGTGCTATACAATTGGCTCGCAATCCAGTTTATCACTCAAAGACAAAGCATGTGGATGTGACGTATCATTTCATCAGGGAAATGCTCGAGGATAAGCAACTTCAGCTTGTCAAAGTTCACACCACAGAAAATCCTGCTGATCTACTTACAAAAGGACTACCCTTAGAGAGCTTTGCGCATTTTTGCAAGCAGTTAGGTATAGGGTAGTACATCACTTCTCTACATCTCTTGTATATTAGCTTGTATAGTAGCTTCTCTCACACTTAAAGTACCACATTGGACTTTAAGTGGGAGGTTGTTGGGGTATAAAGCCCAATGTGGTCGCCCAGGTAAGTGGGCGGGCCGCCAAGTATGTACACATATTCTTTTGTAAAAACCTAATAAGAACTCACTATGCTCTACACATTACAGTAGAGCGAGTTCACCATATCATCGTGCTCTTCTTCTCGCACTCTCTCTCGCGTCGCACTTCCGCTCGTACTCCTTCACTATCTTCTGGTGACGACAATCCCTTGCTAAGTGAACCAATCCTCAAGTCGAAGATTTCTCCTAAACTTCACTTGTTCGACTTCAAATCATGCACACCTCATCGCATTTCAAGACCCCGAGGCCCGCAAACCGAGGGCGCCAAAACGGTGAGAAGTCATCTAGCACCTTTCCTTTGGCAAATACCCCCAGCTTCCCCTGGTTATAAGTTTGCAACCCATGTCTCCGTTCATCGAGCCGTCAAATCCTTTCACCTCCACATGGTGTGCACTACTTCTGCCAAAAACTGGACCATGAGTTATGCACCCATAGCTTTGTTTGTTGAGGAGTCGTCTGGACCAGCATGGAGAGCACCTAAGAGACCACACTTTGCACAAAAGCTCAGCACTTTGGACACTTTATGTCATCATCCTCTTTAGCCCCAAACATCACCCCCTTCGTGGGGGGGGGGGGGGGGGGGGGGGGGGGGGGGGGGGGGGACTATCAACACACACCCGAAAACCATGCAAAAGGGTAGAAAAGAGAAGGGGGAAAGGGGGAATCGACACAAAATGTGGCAATGATGGCTTCTTTTTTAACAAAAGACACCATGTACAATCTTCTACAATCCGGCTCCGTCGGCATGGCCTTGACAAGCCCAAACCCTCTCTAGTAGCCCTCATTGGTGCCTCCACTCTCTTGGATCTCTCCTCCTCCTGGTCTCGTGCGTGCATGATTTTTTTAACAACTTCTATCTTTATCCATCACTTTTTTAGCAAATCAGCGTGTGAGCAACCTCCTTGCTATTCCCAAATGGACTTGCATGATCGGACCCATGTGAGGCCCCTCTTTAGCTTGGGGGAATGTCACGGTGTTGTGACAACCCCTCTTTGGATTCGGCCCCTCAATAAAACATTTGGGTGCACATAGGGCATCGTGGGAACACCCTCGTCTTGGACTATCATGTCAGCAATGCACATAACTCCCGAACACCGCTAAGCAAGGCCATGGACGGCGGCCACCTCCGCCATAGAATTCCCCAAGACACCATGGCACTACCCCAAGCGCTCACGTAGCACTTGTCGGCACCCAACGCCATTTCCAAGGCCACGAGCTCCAAGGGGATCTCCTTGTGATGCTTATGCTACCTGCACAATGCGCTATATGTATAGTTGTTGTCGGGCTTGCTCCACTGCATCTGGGCTCATTTGGCCAACACATGGCATCCTCTGGGCACCCCAACCCCCTTCGCTCCAAAAAAACCCATGCAATGCCTTTGAAAACCCTCCTTTTCCCGTGCTATCTTCTGGTGACCACAATCCCTTGCTAAGTGAACCAATCCTCAAGTCGCAAGATCTCTTCTAAACTTCACTTGTTCGACTTCAAATCATGCACACCTCATCGCATTTTAAGACCCCGAGGCCCGCAAACCAAGGGCGCCAAAACGGTGAGAAGTCATCTAGCACCTTTCCTTTGGCAAATACCCCCAGCTTCCCTTGGTTATAAGTTTGCAACCCATGTCTCCGTTCATCGAGCCGTCAAATCCTTTCACCTCCACATGATGTGCACTACTTCTGCCAAAAAGTGGACCATAAGTTTTGCACCCATAGCTTTGTTTGTTGAGGAGTCGTGTGGACCAGCATGGAGAGCACCTAAGAGACCACACTTTTCACAAAATCTCAGCACTTTGGACACTTTATGTCATCATCCTCTTTAGCCCCAAACATCACCCCCTTCGCCTAAAAAAGTGCATCAAACATACATCTCCTGATCCCTTTGTCTATAGTGGCACTTCATACATGTTCCAGCACCGTGGCATGTGCCTGTACACCCACATAGCCTTGTCTATGCCTTCTGTTAGCATCGACACACTTCAGTTGCACCACCGTCCTAGGTCCAGATTGTAATGCCCTAAGCCCCAATATGCATGTAATGATTGCACTTTCAAATTTGCAGCTTGTGTGATTACTCTTAGCTCGCCTAGCCTTCCTCATCTAAACAGAGGCACGCCTTTCACGAATTAGGCTAGACGAAGTATGTCCTTGGCCAAAATGATTATCATTCAATTTTGAAACATTTCCAATTTCTAGGTCAAAATCCGTAGCTCTTGCGAGTTTTTACACAAGCCCTACCTGTTTCCTCTAGGACAAGCTCAAGTCTTAGCCCCGATTTACAATTTTAGCTCGTTAAAATATGCACTAAAGGTGGAGTTCTAATGAAAAATGGTTTTAAGCTTTTCTTTTTTCCATTTCTTAACAAAAAAAAAATATTTTTTGACTAGTTCAAGGTTGACTAAGTCACGCTTTTTTCTCACTTTTTTTCCTTGCTCTTGGTCACCTCGATGGAATTTTTGCACCTTTTCTTTTTAAAATGATTTTTTCTTGTATTTTTGTGATTTTTTATATTTCTCATGATTTTATGAATTTTTGAGATACTTTTTAGTTTTTTATTTTTATGATTTTTTCTCTTTTTTTTCTTTTTTCTAATTTTTTGGTCTTTTTTGTGAATTTTTTATTTTTGTTTGAATTTTTCTATTTTCTTATTTTTAGGATTATTTAATCTATTTTTGTGGTTTTTTTATTGTTTTTGGAATTGTGATATTTTAAAACCTCTTGGGTTTTTTTGTATTTTATCTCTTAGATAATAATTAAAGGCTAAATGAAATGAAATTTGAAATAAAATCAATTTATAAATCAATAAACTTAAATAGAATGAAAAAAAAAGGAATCAAACAAAACTTTAAAAATGAAATGGGCATTGACAAAGATGAAGTGAATTGGCGAGTTGGCAGAAGTGCGTAGCAAGGGGAAAAAAAAGGTGAATGGAGGGAGCACGCATTACATAGTAGGGGAGATGGGCGAAGTCCGAGGGGAGAGAGGGTGGCCAACTCAGAATGCAACAGCCAGGAAGTTGGTAGGTCTTGCATGTAGGAGTGGAGAGAGAGAGAGAGAGAGAGAGAGAGAGAGAGAGAGAGAGAGAGAGAGAGAGAGAGAGAGACATTGTGTTTGTGAGAGAGAGTTTGAGAACGTGCGTGTATCTATGTGTTGTGTGTGATGACAAGCGTCAAAAAGGCTATCAATGTGTGAGCGCACGTGGGGAGGGAGAGAGAGAGAGAGAGAGAGAGAGAAGAGAGACATTCTCAGCTTTGAGAGAGAGAGGGAAAAGAGAGAGAAAGAGTATCTAGAGAGAGAGAGAGAGGGAGGGAGGGAGAGAGAGAGAGAGAGAGAGAGAGAGAGAGAGAGAGAGAGAGAGAGAGAGAGAGGTAGAGGTATTAAGTGCTAGGAAGGAAAAGAGAGAGTGGATGGGGAAGAGAGAGAGAGAGAGAGAGAGAGAGAGAGAGAGAATAGGCGGAGAGAGGAGGGGGTGGGAGTTTGCTTTTTTTTAACCTTTTTAATTGCAATTGGAGGAGGTTCTCACCAATGGAATTTGGCCAAAAGCAAATTGGTTCTAGCTAGAGTCAAAAAAGACTTACCGCCAAGTTCATGATCGAGTTCACAGCATCAGCCAACATTTACACCAAACTCATAAAAATTCGTTGGCTCTTGACACAACAAGCTCGTAATTCTGACGAAAATCTATAACTTAGCTGGGCAATTAGACACGAAGTCCTAACTTTTTATGCAAACCACTTTAGTGCGAGAGACCAAGAATGTGCAAGTGACAATGCAGGTGAGTCGGTGCTAGTAAGGACGCATTCATTAAAACAAAAAAATTTGTTTTTACTTTTTGAGCATCCAAAATATCTTTAAAATGCAAAAAAATCCAAAAACATCTTGTATATTACTAGAGACCTCAAAAACTTGTCAACAATCACATTCGTACACATTGGACACATACAAGCATGCCAAAAATAGCAAATTTTCTCAAAAATATTAATTAAGATAAACAATCATGCATTCAAAACAATTGGTTATGATTATAAACCATTAAATTTTTATGGAATTAATTATAATTAATGCAATAATTTACAAAAAAAACTCAAAATTTACATAAATTATCAAAAAAAAAACTTAAACTTCCACACACTTAGGTGAATGGGGCACCCAAATAAAATCTCAATTTTCACATCAATTCAATTGCCAATTAGTTTCACCAAAGAAAATCAAGACTAGGCAATAAAAATTGACAACAGTAGATCAAAAAATTGTGCAATTAGAGTGTGTAAATCCCTGTTTTGAGCCCAAACATGCATTGATTAACCATTACACACATCAACTTGCAATTAGAAGTCCACTTAAGCATGCACATTAATCAACTTTTATGCACATACACACTAATAATTGATAGTTTTTTATCAATTTCTAGATGGGCACACACAAGTGTTAATCTTGTCAAATTTGCACATAAACACACAAATGTCCGATTGGCAAAACCCATACCAAAAATCAACAATCACATTAGTCAAATCCCTCACACATTGATTTTTAGGGTGCACACAAAATCAATTTAGTGTACACACACTTAAAATTAGGTGTACACACTTAATTAGAGTGCACAAACACTTATTCCTAGTGCACACGTTTGCAATTGAACCATTCAAGCATGAATTTAGCAAATCGACAATGCAACCAAGTGAAATCACCAATTTATGCACATCTAATTCTAGGAAAAATTTGGCATTATGATAGCATGCAAATACACAAGTCCAAAGATTCATAGCATCAAATTGACAATGAGTTTAAATAACACACATGTTGATTGCTCGATGCAAGGTTGATTTTGTTGACGCTTGAGCACCCTATTCTTGCATTCCAAAATCAAGAATTGGTGATCTGATTAACACAAATCAGCCTCGTTAGAATGCAAATGAGGCCTCTAATCAAGCAAATATCAAAACATACTCTATTTGATATCTAGGCATACCAACTGACGTATTCTTTACATCTTGGAGCTCTCATTGAGCACGTTACACATCACAACTATTTCAAGGGCTTGAAATAAATTGAGAAATTACATTACACGGTCATATAGGGAAAGTGTGTAACTCCAATCTTCACAAGTTCTATGTATCCATCCCTGATGTGCAGTCATTAGGCTTCGTCCTTTAGTAGATCCTGTTAACTGATGTTGGCTCACTTATCAAGTTGGTAGCTTGAAGTTTTGAGAATGTTACCAATAATTATTTTGTACAAATTTCAAATTTATATAGTGGTCGCATGTCATTACACACATATGAAAAACATTATGAACTTCATATACCAATACGAACATGCACACAAATAGCTTCACAGACATTAATAAAATGATAAAACACATCTATCTACACACGATGCACGCATTACACATATAAGGTATGTACATACCTTTTAAAAGTAGTGAAAACCCACAAAAACATGTGACATGTGATCATATTTGGATAATACTTTCTTGAAGCTCATAGTTGCCACTAGCGCCTTTACATCTCTTGTAAGAATAATCAACAAGATTTGGAAATGGTGGGGTTTATATTAGAAAATAATTTTCAAACAAAGAATGGGGTTTATATTAAAAAGTGATGGGGTTTACATTAACAATGAGATGAGATTACAATTTTTGGGCTAAAAAAGAAGTGGCTTTGTTAGCCTAGTGCTAACATTCCCCCTTTTAAACTAGGTCGTTCGCAACACACCCTAAGTTGCATTTATACGCCTATGTACTATTTTTTGTACATACAAAAGACAATTAGACGTGTATATCCGTATTGTAAAAACTCCTTTTTCCTTTCTTGAAAAACATTTTTGCTGATGCTCTAGTGAGGGGCTATGGATTGTGACTCCACAAGCACCAATCCTTATTGTAGTTTGGCTATGGCATGGTTTTTATTTTCTAGTATAGCTTGCATAGTTTTAGAGGACATCCTGCCTCTTTTTGCCATCTCTGAACTTTGTGACAAGGTCTCTGTAAAGAAATAGAACTCACTCGAGGAGGATGATCATGATGCAAACCAAGCAGGTGTATTGGGGTGTGTAGTAGCTAGAGGTGAAGGAGATGAAAGGGAAGTGTCTGCAAGAGAGAACTTTGTGCGCACAGGAAGTGAAGGAATAGTCATGGGGCTATGCACCCTCCTCATAGTTATTCTAATTTGAGCCATGAACTCTCCACTCTTTGCACACTTTGGGATTATAGCAATCGTTATTGACATGGCATTCATGCATTGGTATGCCCTTATGATGATTGTTGGAGGGATACCAAAAAATATATGGTCTTTATTGCATCGTCGGTGACCGTTATGAAGTTTAGATGCCTTATTATTATCTCCTATTTGATTTTGAACTTTGGTGACCCTTAAATCATCATCTACATCCCTTCCTTCAACTATTCTTAAGCCTTCTGGTTTGACCAAAAACAAATCCACTAGTTGATCTTCAAAATCAAATGGTTTCTTATCTTGCACATCTAGTGTGGGAGGTTCTACTGATATGGAATTGTACAACTTGGTCTTTGTCCCATTATTGACCCCTGGTAGCATTAGTCCAGATAAATCCTTCAATCTAACTATGCCATTTAATACCTAGTACACCTCATGTTGTCTTGACCATGCTATCTACAGATTGGGTTTCTTCGAGCCTAATTTTCATTGATACAGTAAGACTAAGTCACCTTTTTTGAACTCTCTCACCCCTTCAGCTTACTGTCGTGCCAATATTTCCTTCTTTGTTGTACTTCTTGTTCTAGAATGGCTCTTTGTATGATATTATCCAACTTCATAAACTCATCTTGACTATTATTCAATATTGAATTGTAGTCCATTTCATGTTCAATGGCCATTCTAAGACCAGGAGCAACAAACTCCATAGGTACAATTGCTTCAATGTCATACACCAATTTGAATGGCATCACTCCAATGGTGATTTTGTAAGCTATTATGTAGGCCCAAAGTTCTTTTTGAAGCTTCTCATCCCAAGTGTGAGACTCCTTTTGAACTACCTTGGTCAGAATGCGCTTAATGGTCTTATTGCTAATCTCAATTTGTTCCTTGCATCTGGGATAATACGATGTTGATTTTTTTTTTTGCTTGATTGAGAAGATTTTAGTGAACATCTAAATCGTATCATTAATGAAATGGGTTCCTTGATCTAAAAATATCTCAATCAAACAACCATATATACACACAATATGCTCATATAAGAACCGTGCTTTTGACTTTGATGTGTTGTTGGGAAAAACCTTTGCTTCCACCCATTTGTTCACGTCACATTGTACTTATGATTCTTTTGTCCACAATGCATGTACGTGAATTATTGTACAGTCGCATGTTTGGTGGTGGTGCTACAAAGCACACTACTTTGCATCCTGACTTGTTTGCCTCTCTCGAGGCCATCCTCACGAGAATATGGTCACTTGTGCCAATAATGCCTCTAATTTGGTTAAGGGAGTTGAAAAGATTGTGCTAACTATTACAAATGGTAGTTCTTTCGCACTTGTTGATGCACTTTATGCAACAAGGATAAAAAAGAAACTTTTGTCTGTATCTGTACTTACAAGACTTGGTCTTCTTGTCGATTTGTGGGTGACAGATGTACAATACATGATCTTGATTTTGGTGATAAAAGTTTTTCATCTAGAATTTTGTGTTATGGACTCTATAAGCTCATTGTGTATGACAAGTGTGTGCAAAATTTTGCAAATGCAATTGTGCATTTAAAGGTTGTTTCAAATGCCAAACTTTGGCATGCATGTTTTGGGTATCTAAATTTTTCCAGTTTATTGTATTGTAGAAATTTGATATGGTTTCTTCTTTTTTGCCTCTTGAAGCACCTTCTAAGCATGTTTGTGAAGGCTGTAATTTGGAAGATGCAGCAGTCAAGGTTTCTAAAGGATGGTCCAGTAAGGGTTACATGCAAGTTGCAACTTGTGCATAAGGATGTTTGTGGACCCATGCAAATTCCATGATTGGGTAATTACCTGTACTTCGTGACTTTCATTGATGATTACTCCAAGAATGCACGGGTGTATCTGCTTAAAGCTAAGTCTGAAGTGCTTGTTAAGTATGGAGCCTGATTTACCCTTGTAATTTTCTGTGGTAAAAGCGCACATTTGTAAGGCCCCCATTATGAGGAGAAGCCATCGTGCGTGAAGGAAAATCACTCACCGGAAACCAAAATTTTCATGGACAAGAATCAGGGGCAACTTTAGAGGCCTCGGGGGCAGAGGCCCCCAAGACTTTTTTTTTCACCGGAATATTATGGCCGGACGACGGTCGAAAAGGGGTCGGAAAACAACCGGTCGGTTGGCCGGTGGCCGGTAGTCAATGGCCGGTGGTCGGAAGTCAATGGCCGGTGGCCGGTGGCCAAATTCAAAAGCGGACTTGTCTTCTCAAGGGCGGCCACACATGGGCGGATTGGAGGGTCCGATTTGGACTTATTCGCACAAGGGCGGCTACACATGGCTATCTCTCATAAGAGAGGGCAGCCCTTTTGGCCTATAAAAGGAGGCCATTTCTACACACATTTCATAGTGTGAAGTTGATGCAACAAGGTGAGTGTGAGGTGGTGAGAGTGAAGCAATGCGGGAGCTCTATCAAGGGTTTAATCCCTTTGTAAACTACTTCTTCTTTTGAAGTGCTAAAGCCATTGAGTGGCTGCTTTCCTGTGGACGTAGCCCACATTGGGTGAACCACGTATATCGTGTGTACTCTCTCTCTCTCTCTCTCTCTCTCTCTCTCTCTCTCTCTACTCTATAATCTCTTGTGTGTGAAATATATCTCTCTCCATTAAGTAATCTACTCAAAAATCTATTTATCTACGTCTTATTTTCTAACAACTGGTATCAGAGCAAGGTTTGCTCGTAGCTAAATTATCTCAAGGAAAGGATTCCTTGAATTGAGTGGGAGTTATGGCGGAGGAAGGGAAGCTCAAGAGTGAGAAGTTCAATGGCAAAAACTACCAACATTGGAAGATACAGAGTTGAAGACTATCTCTACCAGAAGGACCTCTATTTGCCACTAGGCGGTCTTGCGAAGAAGCCCGCAACAATGGCAGATGAAGCATGGATTGTCCTTGATCGAAAGGCACTGGGAACAATCCGGTTAAGCTTGGCGTCAACGGTGGCCTTCAATGTTTTGGAGATGAAGACCACGAAGGACTTGATGAAGTCACTTGACGACTTCTACGAGAAACCATCGGCATCCAATAAGGTATTTCTTATGAAGCGCTTGTTCAATCTAAAGATGGCAGAGAATGGTTCAGTTGCAGAACACCTAAATGACTTTAACACAAACATAAGTCAACTTCGATCAGTGAAAATCAATTTCGATGATGAAGTGCGAGCTCTCCTTATACTATCATCTCTACCGGATAGTTGGGACAGCCTTGTGATGGCTGTAAGTAATTCTATCTCTGGCACAAATACTCTTAAGTTTGATGATGTTGTGGGTGTTCTCCTAAGCAAGGAAATGCGAAGGAGAAGCACAGGAGAATCATCAAGTGCTGCACTATCAGTGGAAACAAGCGGAAGGCCTAAGGAGAGGTTCAAAAACCAAAAGGGTCGTGATCGCTCAAGGCGGAGCAAGTCACACACAAAGTCAGTTCTTGAATGTTGGAACTGTGGCAAGAAGGGCCACGTCAAGAAGGATTGCTGGTCCAAGAAGAAGAAGGAGACAGAGTCTCAAGACAACAAGCCAACATCGGAGGCCAATGTGGCAGGTAAAGTAGAGCAAGATGCTCTAATTCTCTCATTAGACAATGTGTCTAATTCCTGGATAGTAGATTCCGGGGCTTCATTCCATGCGACACCACACGAGCAACATTTCCAAGACTACACCAAAGGTAATTTTGGGTATGTATACTTGGGAGATGATGAAGCTTGTGAGATTGTCGGCAAAGGTACAGTTTCTGTCAAAACTGCTAACGGAAATGAATGGAAGCTTAAAGATGTTAGGCATGTTTCATCTCTTCGCAAAAATTTGATCTCTACAGGATAATTGGACGATGAAGGTCACAACATTGCATTCGGAAACAAACGGTGGAATATCTCAAAGGGATCTTTGGTGGTTGCCAAGGGAGAAAAAGTCGGTACACTTTACTTGTGTACTGTTAGCATGCAACCTTCAGCTTGTGCAGCAACTACAGAAGTTGACAGTGTGGTGTGGCACTACCGACTTGGGCATATGAGTGCCAAAGGAATGCAAATCCTTCAAACAAAGAAGCTTCTACCAGGTTTGAAAAAAGTGGACTTAGAGTTCTGTGAAGATTGTGTTTATGGTAAACAAAAGAGGGTAAAATTTCAAAAATCAGGAAATGAAAGAAAAAATAAAAAACTTGAGTTGGTTCATTCTGATGTTTGGGGTCCTGCAAGTACACCATCACTTGGTGGCTCATTGTACTATGTAACATTCATAGACGATGCGACTAGAAAAACATGGGTTTATGTCATGAAGAATAAATCTGATGTATTTTCCATATTTCAAAGGTGGAAAGCCTTTGTGGAGAATGAAACAGGTACCAAGGTTAAATGCCTCAAATCCGACAATGGAGGCGAATATTGCAGCCAAGCTTTTGAAAGATTTTGTGCTAGCAATGGCATTCGGAGGCAAAGGACAACCCCAAGGACACCTCAACTGTAACATTTAATGGCCTAAAATCTTATTTGGAGCGGAAATTAGCATGAACATAGTGGGCATTTCATTAGAATAGATTCCTAATGAGAATTACAAGAGTGCTTGGGTGGAGAGAGCAACAAAAAGCATAACACCTAGTTAGATAGCATCGACAATACTTTCAAAAGAGAGAGAGCAATTAAGCTATTGACAACAGTTGAGGACCGGATTTGCATGGAGCCGGTCCCCCCTCCAAAAGGCTTTGTATTATGGTTTCTCCCATCAAGAGAGACATTGTACAATACAATTCTTTGTGTTCCTTCAAGACTAGCTAGTGCAATGAAGATGGAAGCTTCATACACCAAGCAAAAACACTTAATCAAACACAACTTGAATTATCCCCGTTCTCAGACCCAAGACCTCACACACCTTCGAAGATGGTGAGAGCTAGCAGGGTATGAGAGTAGATTGAGAGGAAAAAGAAGTATCTTACGAGAAAGAAGTACATCTCCTCACATAATCACTCATATTAGCATAGCTTAGCTTAGTAATTAGCTTGGTAGAGAAGATGAGCATGCATTGAAGCTTGGCTCTTGGTTGGATTTGCATCCACATGCCAAGAGGGTGTTGATGTAGGCTTCTATCTCACAAGCTTGGAGTAGGTGATGAGCTCTCCATTAAAGCTTGGGAGCAGATAGAGTGTTTTCCCTTCACACATGGTCAAGTGTGAGAGTGTGTGAGTGAATGCCAAGCAAAAATCAGCCCCCCCTCTCTCTTGGGCGAGCCCTAGCTGCTAAGTTAGGCTGGCTTTTTCCTCATTGGACCTCCCCAGGTCAAGCCAATAGGAATTAAGCAGCATAAGTGATAGCCTTCTGACATGTGTCCCCCTTTCCCCTTTTGTGAGAGCTTTAGATAATTAAATAATTAAACTAAACTCTCATTGGACCCCTTTGCCTCCTGGCCAATAGGAATCAGGCAAGCCATGGGGCTTCTGAATGCTCATTGGACCCCTTGGGAGACTGCCCAATAGTCTTCTAGGACACTTAATTCTTATTGGTTTCTTTTATTAAATGTTTTTAAATTAATTAAACTAGATTTACTCTAGTTTAATTCTCATTGGTCCACTTCAAGGGTCTTCCAATAGGAATTGGGCACACCTTGTGGGCATCTGGCCTAAGAAGCTGACATGTGTCCCTCATTCCCTTTGTGTAAAGGGAGCCTGTGTGTGTGTGTGGTTTTCTCTCTCATCCCCTAGCTTTGGGGCTCGCCCCCTCCCATGTAGGGATGCAGAAAGACTTTTTGGGTACACACTAAGCATCCAATTTTCCCTAAGGTTAACCTTTGGACACAACCTTTGAATTTTGGAACCTTAGCATTTTGGAAGTCTTAATGGGCTGAACCTTAGGGTCTTTTTAGCCCGTTGTTTCACATGGCTCTTTTGCAGATGGCCCCCCCTTTGGATCCCTATTTTCCCTCCTTTGGATCCCTACTGTGGCCGGTCTGCTAACTTAACCAATATTCTAGCTTTTTCTCCCTTGGCACTTCCCCACATTAAATGATCAGTTTAATATGAGAAAATCATTTAGGAGAATTAGATATTGATTATTATGACATTATCTCTCTCTTGAAATCATAGTCGTCCTCGACTATGGTGTAGAGAAGATAAAGCATATACATGAGTCCTTTTCTTAGCGGGTAGAGGATCCCTATGTTACCCTACGACATCATTCCATAATGGATGACTAGTCCATTTGGCGCTTGAGAGCCTGAGGCTGCCGCAAGCATGTCTGTACATTAGTCCTATCAGTCTTCCATAGTAGAGTGACAAGCTCTACTTTGGTGTTTGGGAGACGTCGTCCCCGCAAACTTGATCTAAGCATGCATACTACTTCATTTTTGTGCACAAATCAAGAAAAAGAGAGTCTTATAAGACAAAAATTTTTGTTCATTTTTTTTAACATTTTGTACATTTGCTTACTCTTGGGAAGCATTGTAAGCATTGACAAGGTTTAGGTTATCCTTTAATTGTATGCCTTGCATCCATCTAGCATCTTCAAAAGGATAATTCTTAAACTTAATAAGATATCGTCTGATAGTCTTACCGCCTCTTAATACCTTGTCTTCATGTCGGAGAATGGACTCGGGCTGCAGCACCTCCTCGTGGTCCTCGATCTTCGGTGGGTCTTCAATAGTTGGTTCTTGAGGTGGCTCTCCTTTGTAAGGCTTTAAGAGGCTCACATGAAAAGCATTGTGTATGAGCCAATGATTGGGCAACTTAAGTTGATAGGCCATCTCATTGATTGGCCTAAGAATCTGGAAGGGACCATAGTACCTTTTTGCTAGTTTAGCATAGTACTTTTGGTGGCCCGTAGGATTCTTGCCCGTAGTGTGCCTTAATCGAGCCTTGGGAAACTTTAACAAGACCCAATCGTTTTCTTTAAAGGCTTGGGCTCTTATGTGCTTGTCAGCAGCAGCCTTTTGCCTTTGCTGTGAGATAGAGATAGCATCCTTAATCTTTTGGAAAGATTCTTGTAGGTCTCGGCTATACTCATCTGCAGCGAAGATCTTCCCATGTACCTTAAGTAGCAAGGGACTTTTTGATCTTCCCTCAATTACCTCGAAAGGTGCTTTTCCTGTAGAAGTATGTACAGTGTTATTGTAAGCATACTCTACTAAGGGTAAGTACTTCTCCCATTGGGATCTTTGATCTACTTCCATTACATAGGCTTTTAGTAGATCGAGAATAGTTAGGTTAGCTATTTCACTTTGGCCATCAGTTTGTGGATGATAGGCCGAAGAGAAGTTTAGCCTTGTTCCTAAATTCTCAAAGAGACCCTTCCAGAAATTACTGGTCATTCTAGGATCTCTATCCGACACTATGGACATTGGCAAGCCATGGTACTTGAAAATTTGCGAAATGAAGAGGGTTGCCATTTGATGGGCTTTGATAGTCTTTTTGACAGGTATAAAATGAGCTTGTTTACTGAACCTGTCTACTATCGTCCATATTCCCGTATTCCCATGGATAGACTTAGGCAATCCAAAGATAAAATCCATGGATATGCTCTCCCATGGTGAATTAGGGATTGGCAAGGGTTGAAGCAATCCAAGTTGCTTCCCTCTATCAAATTTTGTCTTTTGACATACCACACATTTGGAAACATACTCATGTATGTTCACTTTCATGGTAGGCCAATAGAAATATGTTTCAATTCCCTTTAGAGTAGACTGAATCCCTCTATGCCCCGCATATGGGGGAGCATGAGATTCATACATTACTTTCTCACGTAGTGAGTTAGTAACGCATAGTCTATTGCCATAGAGAAGATAGCCATCTTGTAAAGTAAATGGTTCTTCTTTCTTCCCTAAGGCAAGGGCTGAAATCACATCTCTAAAATCGGGATCAATAGCATACTCATCTATCATTAAAGATAGATCATTGTGAGTTGCTATGGAAACCGCATTCACTCTCGGTCGTCTTGAGAGTGCATCGGCTACTTGATTATGCTTGCCAGCAATGTGAGCAATATGAAAATGAAATTGCGAAAGGAAATTTGCCCACCTCATTTGTTTGTCGGAGAGCTTGGTCTGCGTCATGAAGTACTTAAGACTTTGGTGATCCGTTCGCAGAATGAAAGGAGTCCCCAATAAATAGTGCTTCCATGAGTCTAAGGCATGTAGAACTGCAAGGAGTTCTTTTTCGTATATGCCTAGAGCTTGCTCAACAGGGTCGAGCCTTCGACTCTCATAGCCTATGGCGTGCCCTTCTTGGAGCAAAACAGCCCCAAGGCAATCACCACAAGCATCACATTGGACCTCAAATGGTTTTGAGAGATCCGGTAGTGTAAGCACAGGTTGAGAGATAAGCTTTTCGAAAGCATTGTTCTCCTTATCAGACCACGTATACCTAACATTTTTCTTTGTTAGGTCATGTAATGGTCCCGCAATTTGTGAGAACTTTTCTATGAAGCGTCTATAGTATGCACACATACCTATAAAGCTTCTTAGTTCATGAAGATTCCTTGGTTTAGGCCATCCTTTTATTACCTCTAACTTGGATGGATCCATTTGGATTCCATCTTGAGAGATAATGTGACCTAAATATTGAATCTCTTGCAAGAAAAATTCACTTTTCTTTCGATTAACATAAAGTTTATTCTCTCTTAAAACTTGAAATATTATCTGGAGGTGTTGCGTATGTTCCTCTAATGAATTAGAGTAGATGATAATATCATCAAAGAACACTCCAGTGAAGGTTCGATGAGGCCTGAACAGCTTCTCCATCAAGCGGTTAAATGTGGCTGGTGCATTAGTCAAGCCAAAAGGCATGACAATGTATTCGTAAAGACCAAATGTAGTACGAAATGCGGTCTTTACAATGTCTTGATCAACTATCCTTATTTGATGATAGCCACTTTTTAGGTCAATCCTACTGAAGTAGGTCGATCCTTGTAGCTTATCAAATAGGTCTTCTACCCGTGGAACGGGAAACCTATTCTTGATAGTGATCCTATTTAGTGCTCTATAGTCGACACACATACGATATGTACCGTCTTTCTTTTGCACTAATAGCACAGGTGAGCAAAATGGAGATGAGCTAGGCCTAACCATGCCCTTCTCAATTAACTCATGCACTTGCCGCATAATCTCCTCTTGTTGAGCTTGAGAAACTCTATAAGGAGGTTTGTTAGGCGGTGAACTTCCTGGAAGAAGTTCAATTGCATGGTCGTCATTACCTCGTTTAGGAGGTAGCTCACAAGGGATGTCGTCAATAAAGACATCTTGAAACCCCTTGAGAAAATTGGATAACTCTAATTCCTTTTGGTTACTTTTATTTTCTTTTGCTAAAGCATTAGGTTCATTTTGAGAATCTTTAACAAAAATCATGTACACGGAAATAGAGCTCTTTATTGACTTGTTGAAAGCTGGTGTATGTACAATGGGGATGGTGTTACCCATCTCCCTAGCATCTATATACATGTCCTTTTCCCTGAACTTAAAGGAGATTCTCCTTTCAGGAAATTTAACATGGGCAGCCAGACGGTCAAACCATGGTGCCCCTAGGATTACATCCTCATGCTTGAGAGGAGAGATAAAGAAATCCTCTTTGTCCACATAGCCTTGGACATGAAGCCTCAATTTCCCGATTAAGGGAGTGACTGAAGCTTCTTGCCCCTTGAAGGCACTGTCTGCGGGTAGGATATCTCCCATCTCGTAGGATTGTATGCCTAGCTTGGTGGCTAACTCCATAGATATGAAATTGTGAGTAGAACCAGGGTCAAAGAGAATAAAAGCATCATGTTCTCTTACCTTTCCCCAAGCATGGCATAGAGGAGATCCTTTGTGATGAGTTTGGTGAATCTCCTCCTCTTGGATTTCAACCAAAGAAGCTCTAGGAGGATCTTGGCGGTTGTTCTTTTGGGGACAAGCGCGGTACGCATGCCCTTGTTCGCCGCACTTGAAACACCGGTTATCTTTACGATAACGCTCAAGCTCTTCAGGAGAGAGTTTATTCTTTCCTTTGTAAACTCCCTTCTCTTTAGCTTTGTTGGAATTGCCCTTAGGAGACTTTTGGACATTGTCCTTCCCCTTAAGCTCATTGGAACCCTTGTTTTCCGGGGGCTTATTATTTCTTTTACCCCCCGTTTGGAAATTGATTCGCGAGGCCACCATAGTATGGTGTATTACCGCCGATATGGTACGTGGCCTTTGGGAGTTGACATACTCCGCCATTTCTTCGGTTAAGCCCGCACAAAATTGTTGCTTTTGCTCTCCAAAATCCAACTTTTTGAAGACAGTGGCTTTGAGTTGTAGGTCCCAAAACTTGTCTACATATTTGTGGATGGATTCATTGGGAGAGAGCTTTAAGCTTCGCCATTCGGTGAGTACTTTGTCTTTGGCATCGGTGGCCAAAAACTGCTTCATAATGGAAGCTCTTAAAGCCTTCCATGTTCGTGGAGCTTCACCGTTGGCTCGTAGGCTAGACCACCATTGTCTGGCGGACTTTTGAAAGTGCATAGCTACATGGCGTAGCTTAGAGGACTCCGTGAAGCCCTCATCTCCAAACGCCGCATCGAATTGCTGGATAAAGGCCAAAACTTTGTCTGTAGCACCGAAGGTGCCATCATAGGTAAGGAAAGAGATGCTCTTCCCTCCCTCTTTGAATTTCTTCAGCTTGGACGACCTCTTCCATGCGGCATAGGATTTCCTATGGCCTCTTCTTTTTGATGGTTCAAAAGTTGCACCATCACTTTCTTCAGAAGATGAAGAATTTGAAGAAGGTGGAGAAGAGGGTGACCTCTTTCTCGCCTTTTTCTTGTCTTGATCTTTGTCATCTTCACCATAGCTTTCATAAGAGGAAGAGGATGAAGAAGATGGAGAAGAGGGTGTCCTCTTTCTCGCCTTTTTCTTCTCTTGCTTTTTATCATCCCTCTTTGAATTATGGCGTGGAGAAGAGTGTGATGGTCTTCTCCGCTTTGGTGGTGATGGAGAGCGTTTAGCCCGCCGTCTTCGTGGAGCCATCTCCGCCGAGGTGGCGGGAGACTCGCTTCTTTCTCGTTCCTTCGGTGGAGGCTCTTGAGTTCTCCTTTGGGAAGGAGATGCATCATCAAGAAGTAAGTTCTTGAGCCCTTCATATGGATTCTCTTCTTCTTCCCGAATCGGAGAGAGACCTCTTTTGGTAGTCTCACAAGGAGGCTTCCTAGGTGTTCTCTCGTCATGGTGATGAACTTGGAGAATCCCGTGAGCACGGAGCTGCCGTTGCACTTCACTTTGGAGAGATGGATTGCCCATGGCTTGTTGAAGCCTAGAAACAAGATAATTAACAAGCATTGAAGCATCATTAGTAGCTTGCTCATGAGCAAAATCAAAGTTATCAACATTAATTTCACTCTCTTTAATATTGTCAGCCATTCTAACAACTTTTAGGTGTAAACTTTTTAGGTGTACTTTGGCACTTCAAGCCCTAGTTGCTACTCCTCTTTACCCCTTTAGAAAAAGCACTCAAGCTACTGTACCCGCGGCTCGAATACCATTAATTGCAAGGAATAGAAGAGAGGGTCTTTCGACACCAAAACAGCACCGGCTCCTGTCAAGCTTCTAATAGCTCAATAGTGGTTAAGCCGTAGGCAAGCCCCGTAGGACTCCACTATTAAGACCATAGCTCTCGACGGTGATGCCCCGTTAACTGCACAAAGGCAGGCGCACTGCAAGGCTGAAAAATCCCTATTCTACTTACTCACAGGCAATTAATAATACCAACCATTTGTAGCTAGCTTGAGGACCTCCCTTCTTGAGCAAGAAAAGAGAAACCTTGAGCTCTGATACCAATGTAACATTTAATGGCCTAAAATCTTATTTGGAGCGGAAATTAGCATGAACATAGTGGGCATTTCATTAGAATAGATTCCTAATGAGAATTACAAGAGTGCTTGGGTGGAGAGAGCAACAAAAAGCATAACACCTAGTTAGATAGCATCGACAATACTTTCAAAAGAGAGAGAGCAATTAAGCTATTGACAACAGTTGAGGACCGGATTTGCATGGAGCCGGTCCCCCCTCCAAAAGGATTTGTATTATGGTTTCTCCCATCAAGAGAGACATTGTACAATACAATTCTTTGTGTTCCTTCAAGACTAGCTAGTGCAATGAAGATGGAAGCTTCATACACCAAGCAAAAACACTTAATCAAACACAACTTGAATTATCCCCGTTCTCAGACCCAAGACCTCACACACCTTCGAAGATGGTGAGAGCTAGCAGGGTATGAGAGTAGATTGAGAGGAAAAAGAAGTATCTTACGAGAAAGAAGTACATCTCCTCACATAATCACTCATATTAGCATAGCTTAGCTTAGTAATTAGCTTGGTAGAGAAGATGAGCATGCATTGAAGCTTGGCTCTTGGTTGGATTTGCATCCACATGCCAAGAGGGTGTTGATGTAGGCTTCTATCTCACAAGCTTGGAGTAGGTGATGAGCTCTCCATTAAAGCTTGGGAGCAGATAGAGTGTTTTCCCTTCACACATGGTCAAGTGTGAGAGTGTGTGAGTGAATGCCAAGCAAAAATCAGCCCCCCTCTCTCTTGGGCGAGCCCTAGCTGCTAAGTTAGGCTGGCTTTTTCCTCATTGGACCTCCCCAGGTCAAGCCAATAGGAATTAAGCAGCATAAGTGATAGCCTTCTGACATGTGTCCCCCTTTCCCCTTTTGTGAGAGCTTTAGATAATTAAATAATTAAACTAAACTCTCATTGGACCCCTTTGCCTCCTGGCCAATAGGAATCAGGCAAGCCATGGGGCTTCTGAATGCTCATTGGACCCCTTGGGAGACTGCCCAATAGTCTTCTAGGACACTTAATTCTTATTGGTTTCTTTTATTAAATGTTTTTAAATTAATTAAACTAGATTTACTCTAGTTTAATTCTCATTGGTCCACTTCAAGGGTCTTCCAATAGGAATTGGGCACACCTTGTGGGCATCTGGCCTAAGAAGCTGACATGTGTCCCTCATTCCCTTTGTGTAAAGGGAGCCTGTGTGTGTGTGTGTGGTTTTCTCTCTCATCCCCTAGCTTTGGGGCTCGCCCCCTCCCATGTAGGGATGCAGAAAGACTTTTTGGGTACACACTAAGCATCCAATTTTCCCTAAGGTTAACCTTTGGACACAACCTTTGAATTTTGGAACCTTAGCATTTTGGAAGTCTTAATGGGCTGAACCTTAGGGTCTTTTTAGCCCGTTGTTTCACATGGCTCTTTTGCAGATGGCCCCCCCTTTGGATCCCTATTTTCCCTCCTTTGGATCCCTACTGTGGCCGGTCTGCTAACTTAACCAATATTCTAGCTTTTTCTCCCTTGGCACTTCCCCACATTAAATGATCAGTTTAATATGAGAAAATCATTTAGGAGAATTAGATATTGATTATTATGACATCAACAAAATGGGATTTCGGAAAGGATGAACAAGACAATCATGGAACGAGCACGAAGCATGCGGCTACATGCAGGCCTACCGCTTGAGTTTTGGGCGGAAGTTGTAAGTACGTCTGTGTACTTAATCAATCGGTCACCCTCAACGGCATTGGATGGGGGAGTTCCAGAAGAGGCATGGATAGGTAAACCGGTGAATTATGCATTTCTCAAAGTGTTTGGGTGTGAGGCTTTCATGCACATAGATAGAAGCCTAAGATCAAAGCTAGATGCAAAATCCAAAAAGTGTTTCTTCATTGGCTATGGAGAAGGTGACTTTGGGTATCGCCTATGGAATCCTGAAGATGGTAAAATATTAAGGAGTAGGGATGTAATTTTTAACGAACAAAATATGTACAAAGATTACTTGGAAAGAAAACAAACAAAAGATACAGGTGATGAGTACATGGAGCTTGAGGACGGTGAAGACTCAAGGACTGCAAACGGTGACAATGTGCAACAACGTCAACCAAATGAGTAGCCTCAACCTATTCCCCAAAGATCTACAAGAGCAAGTAGACCTCCAGAAAGGTTTGTTCCTTCCTTCAACCATCTCTTGATCTCAGATTCTGGAGAGCCGGAATCATACGAAGAAGCTATGCAACATGAATCCAAAGAAGAATGGACGAAGAGCATGCAAGTGGAGATGGACTCACTACATCGCAACCAAACATGGGAGTTGGTTGAGTTGCCTAAAGGTAAGCGGGCACTTCAAAACAAATGGGTGTACAAGCTGAAGGAAGAAGAAGGTGGGAAGAAAAGGTACAAGTCTAGGCTTGTGGTAAAAGGTTTTTCTCAAAAGAAAGGTATTGATTTCAATGAAATATTTTCTCATGTTGTAAAAATGAACTCAATTAGGCTTGTCTTAAGCCTTGTGGCTGCTCATGATCTAAATCTCGAGCAAATGGATGTAATTACGGCATTCCCTCACGGTGACTTAGAGGAGAAAATCTACATGCTTCAACCAAAGGGGTATGAAGTAAAAGGTAAGGAGAAAATGGTTTGCAGATTAAAGAATAGCTTGTATGGTTTAAAGCAAGCATCAAGACAATAGTACTTGAAGTTTGATCGATGGATGTTGGATCATGGATTCACAAGATGCAACTCGAATCACTGCGTCTACACGAAGAATTTGGGAGATGGGAAATTCATCATCCTAATGTTGTATGTTGATGACATGTTGATTGCAAGTGCTAACATGCAGGACATCAAAGACCTAAAAGAGGAGCTGTCCAAATATTTTTCAATGAAAGATGTAGGTGCTGCAAAGAGGATACTTGGTATGAAAATATCAAGGGACAGGACGAAGAAGACAATAAATCTATCTCAAGAAGATTACATCAAGAAGGTACTAGAAAGGTTTGCAATGCAAAATGCAAAACCAGTTTCTACACCTTTGGCTGGTCATTTTAAACTAACGAAGGATATGTGTCCAAAGACACGAGAGGAGATAGCCTATATGTCTAAAGTTCCATATGCTGCAGCGGTAGGTTCTCTAATGTATGCTATGGTCTGGAGAAGGCCAAACATTGCACATGCAGTGGGAGTTGTGAGTAGGTTCATGGACAACCCAGGTAAAGAGCATTGGCAAGCTGTGAAGTGGATACTTAGGTATCTACTAGGGACAACAACAAATGCTTTGTATTTTGGAGGAACTAATATTTTTCTAGAAGGGTATGCTGATGCAGATATGGCAGGTGACAAAGATACTCGAAGAAGCACTACTGGCTATGTGTTCACGATTGGAGGCACAGCAGTAGGCTGGGCTTCAAAGCTGCAGAAAGTGGTTTCACTTTCTACCACGGAAGCAGAGTATGTAGCAATGAGAGAGGCAAGCAAAGAAATTATGTGGCTTCACAGATTCATAGAAGATCTTGGATTCAAACAAGACAATTGTGTCTTGTACAGTGATAGCCAAAGCGCTATCCATCTTGCTAAGAACTCAGTCTTTCATTCAAGGACAAAGCACATTGAGGTGAGATATCACTTCATACGCACTCTTTTGGAAGAGGGACAGCTAAAGCTAGGAAAGGTGCATACAAGTGGAAATCCTGCAGACATGTTTACAAAGGTAGTCAACAAGGAGAAGTTGAGCTTTTGCTCATCTTCAATCGGCATTCAAGGATAAGAAGCCATAATGGAAAGCAGTCATAGGTTTGGTTTGGAGATCAGTCTCCAAGTGGGAGATTGTTAAGTATGGAGCCTGATTTACCCTTGTAATTTTATGTGGTAAAAGCGCACATTTGTAAGGCCCCCATTATGAGGAGAAACCATCGTGCGTGAAGAAAAATCACTCACCCGAAACCAAAATTTTCACGGACAAGAATCAGGGGCAACTTTAGAGGCCTCGGGGGCGGAGGCCCCCAAGACTTTTTTTTCGCCGGAATATTATGGCCGGACGGCGGCCGGAAAGTGGTCAGAAAACAACCGGTCGGTTGGCCGGTGGCCGGTAGTCAATGGCCGGTGGCCGGTGGCCGGTGGTTGGAAGTCAATGGCCGGTGGCCAGTGGCCGAATTGAATGGCCGGTGGCCAAATTCAAAAGCGGACTTGTCTTCTCAAGGGCGGCCACACATGGGCAGATTGGAGGGTCCGATTTGGACTTATTTGCACAAGGACGGCTACACATGGCTGTCTCTCATAAGAGAGGGCAGCCCTTTTGGCCTATAAAAGGAGGCCATTTCTACACACATTTCATAGTGTGAAGTTGATGCAACAAGGTGAGTGTGAGGTGGTGAGAGTCAAGCAAGGAGGGAGCTCTATCAAGGGTTTAATCCCTTTGTAAACTAGTTCTTCTTTTGAAGTGCTAAAGCCATTGAGTGGCTGCTTTCCCGTGGACGTAGCCCACATTGGGTGAACCACGTATATCGTGTGTACTCTCTCTCTCTCTCTCTACTCTATAATCTCTTGTGTGTGAAATCTATCTCTCTCCATTAAGTAATCTACTCAAAAATCTATTTAGCTACGTCTTATTTTCTAACAGTGCTCATGTCTTTCAAATCATTTTTTGTTATGGCTAAAAATTTCTCTAAATGTACTAGCTTTTTAAAGTGCTCATGTCTTTCAAATAATTTTTTCTTATGGCTGAAAATTTCTCTAAATGTACTATGGGCACCCTTCATTTAGAGCAAGAGAGGGGGGGGGGGGGGGGGGGGGGGGGGGGGGGGGGGGTTATATGTCTCATGAATTTAATGCATTTATGGTTATTCATGGGATAGAACACCAATGTACAATGTCGTATACACCTTAGAAAAATGGTATTGCTGAAACAAAAAATAGTTTGCTTACGGAGATGGCACAATGTATGGTCAAGAGTCAAGCTTTATCACATTCATTTTGGCTTGAAGCTATCATGTGTGCTACTTACCTATATGTACTTAACAAGTGTCCAACCAAATCCTTGCATTCTATGACTCCTTACGAATCATGGCATGATAAGAAGCCATCTATTGATCACATGCACGTTTTTGGTTCTTTAGCTTATACTTTGGTGCCACACAAATGAAGCACAAAGAATTGGATGACAAGGCTATCATATGAATTTTTTGTTGGTTGTTACAATCTTGAAAGCAAAGGTTACAGGTTATACCATCCACAAACAAAATATGTCTTGGTTTCACAAGATGTTGTATTTGTTGAAGATTATATTCTCAGCATTTGTTATCATGTACCAGAGATAGTAATGTAAGCTCATAGGACATTAATGACTCTTTATTTTCTCTTTTTAATGGTGGAAACCTGAATGTAAGTTCCAATTAGGCAAATATATAGCATATGGGGGTTTCTAAAAATGTTACAAATTAGCTTATTTTATTGATGCAAATGTACATCATGTACTTGATGTGGAAAGGGCTAAGAATGAAGAGGCTAGGGGTATGCCAAAATGTCTGGTGCATACTTTGTGTGATAGTAAATTGGATGCACCTATGTCTAGTCATACTCGTTCAGGTTTTTGCCTTGCATCATATGCGTCAGATTGTTATGCTTTCGCGGTTTTTAGTTTATCTGATGAAGATGAATCTCTTTATTTTGATGAAGCACATAAGTCAAAAATTTGGATGGCTACAATGCAATCAGAATTTGATGCACTTATAGAGAATGAAACATGGACTTTATGTCATTTTCCACTTGGCAAAAAGGCCATTGGCGATATATTTGAGGAAGTTTATGTAGCGCAACCTCACGATTTTGTCAAGATACGACAAAAAAAAAGTGTGAAAATGCAAGAAAGCTTTATATGGGTTGAAGCAATCTCCCCGTGCTTAGTATGAGAAATGTGACACTCATTTGGTTAAACAAGGCTTTTATAACAATCCAACTAAAAGCACTTTTGTATGTCAAATGTGAGGGTGATGTATTTCTCATTGTCGTTTTGTATGTAAATGACTTGTTGATTGCTGGTGAAAATGAGACACACATTGCTGAATGCAAGGCTGAATTGAATGCCACTTTCACTCCTAAAGACTTGGAGCTTTTGCATCATTACTTGGGTATACAATTTAAGCAGTGCAATGGAGGTATTCTTTTGTGTCAACCAAGATACATAAAGACATTACTATGTACCTTTAGACTTGAGGGGTACAAACCTATTTCTACTCCAATGGAAACATGTTCATAATTGAGTCTTCATTATTCTAGAGATCTTGTTGATGTCACTCTTTATCACATTGCTATTAGATGCCTTATTTATGTATGTGCATACGATGGTGAATGGTTTACAGTCTCACACGTCAACAAATTTATTCATAGCCTAGAGTCTAGGCATTGATAAGTTGTTAAAAGGATCTTTCGCTACTTGAGTAGCACTTTACATCTTAGGTTGTTTTATACCAAGGGGGATCATTGCCGCCAGATTTGCATGATTTTTTGGACTCAAATTAGGCTCATTGTTATGACACACGAGTGTCCCACAAGTGGTTTTTCTTTCATGCTCAAAAGCCTCATGCATATCATGGTTGAGCAAGAAGCAACCTACTATGATCAGTTCCAATTGTGAAGCTGAATATAGGGAAGTCTTCACAACTGTATGATTGTGTATGGCTCAAACGCTTATGGGTGATTTGGATGTCAAACAAGACACAGCCAACATCATCTACACTGATAGTCAGAGCGCACTGGCAGCTGTGAGGAATCCAGTTTTTCATGCTTGCACAAAGCACATTGAGGTGCATTATCATTGTGTCAAAGAGAGACTCTCAGCAAGAGATATTAGCTTGGCTTATGTGCCAAGACAGGACAACCTTTCATATGTGTTCACAAAGGCATTGCCTCATGAGAGGTTCAAAGCTTTCTGCAAAGCTTTGTGCTTGCTTCCCTTTGTGGACTGATCATGTCCTCGAGCATGGCACTTCCCTATACACTATGTGCCAGCTCTTGTTCATTGCATCAATACCAAGTGGGATTTGTTACTGTGAACACACTAGGACTTTTGGCACTTTTCCCACACTAGGAGGTTTTCCCCCGTGCATTGTATATACACTCATTACTCTAGGGCTAGCTTCTCTTTTTATTTGTGCACTAAGCAATACACTCTATGTTTTGTTTGTTGAGCTTGTTCATCTTCTTCAAGTTATATGTGCATTCTTGCAACCCTAATTCCAATAGTGTATGCAAAGAATGCAAAGTACTTTCTATAAAATGTTGCTCTTCCTATGCAATATTTTGGAAAGCTAAGTTTCTTTTTTCCATGTTTGTTGTTTCTTGCTTAATGTTTAGTACATGCACTCTTCTCTAATGTAGCTTTGTCTCTTTAGGTTGGTGAGTTTAATAGGAAATATAAAGAGAGGGTAGGTGTGTAGATATGGTGCAAAGAAGCACGTAGAAGATCACATGAGTATTAGTTAATAGTTCTATGAAAAAGAAAAAATAGGGAGGCAGGTAAAAAAAATTAATTATCTTCAGTTATGTAGCACACTTAATAGTACACTCAATAAGATGATAATGAAGAAGAAGAAGAAATTGGAGAATTTTTTTGCCTTGAACGATGAATAAGAAGAAGAAAAGAGAGCTTAGTAAAGCGAGCTTTGGAGCGAGCTTTATTTCCCCCCACCCCTAACACTCACTACCACCAGATTCTCTCCATTTATGCCTCTATCTTCGACTGCAAGCGGCCCTTCCTTTGAGCCATCCTAACCCCTCTTCCTCCTCCATGTTGCACTACCAACTTCCGACCTCCCTCCTCTCTCATCCTCCAACCGCCCTCTCTTTCTCCACCTCTCACGTAGTCTTTCTTGATTTCCCTTCATCCCTTCTACTTTCTTTTTCCCTCCTTTCTCACTATGCCTCTCTCTCTCTCTCTCTCTCTCTCTCTCTCTCTCTCTCTCTCTCTCTCTCTCTCTCTCTCTCTCTCTCTCTCTCTCACACACACACACACACACACTCTGTGTGTGTGCGTGCGTGCGCCTTCCAATCTCCATCTCTCTCTCTCTCTCTCTCTCTCTCTCTCTCTCTCTCTCTCTCTCTCTCTCTCTCTCTCTCTCTCTCTCTCTCTCTCTCTCTCTCTCTCTCTCTCTCTTTGTATATTTAAATCTTCAATCGTCCTCTCTCTTTTCATGTCGCACACTCTCTCTCGATTTCTCTTCCCCCTCTCTGTTTTCATGGATGAAAACACTATGATTTATGTTCATTCCAAACACTTGTATGCAAATGTAGAGGTACGAGGTGAAGGAAGGGTGAGAGGGATGAGAGAGGTAGAGGATAGAAGAATGAAAGCTGGAAGGGATATGAGAAATAGAGATTGGAGGGAGGGGATGTGTAAAGGGTATAGAGAAAAGTGTAGAGAAAAATGTACAAAGAGGAGATAGATAGAGCGCAGAGGGTAGTGTTATTATTAAAATAGCCACTCAATGGATTTACACTTAAAACTTGAAGTAAGTACAAAGGGCTTAGAAACCGTTAAGGGTCCTCATGCCTAATTCTCTCACCAATGGTGGCTTGACCAGATTCAGGGACATAGATTTCAATATGTATTTGGGCGGGGCACAACTAGTACTTCATGAATAGGTTTGATGAGCCCCACTTGCAACAATTCAAATTCCTCTTCACTTGCTTTGCACAGTTTGAATTCATCCTATATCTTTGCTATATAACACGAACTGTATCCTTTTTCATATTAATCTTATGTTGAGCAAAGCTAGGATCAATACCTTTCATGTCTGAATAATCCCAAGCAAAAACATCCTTAAACTATATAAGTAAGTGCTTTAGAGCATTCAAAAATTTTGCATCCACACATTTTCCTGTTCTGACCGGTTTAGGTTCATCTTCAATTCCAAGGTTGAGTTTCTGAAGTTCGTCTTTTGAAATTCTGGGAGATTTTGATCTCTGCTCCTCAAATCTCTATTCTGCTACTACTGTAATAGCTTCAACACTTTCCATCTCCTTTTGTAACTCTTGTTCTCCCAATCGCTTCTTTTCCATAGCTGAAAATTATTTTGTCATCATTGTTCCTTGTATTACCTTATCAAATGTTGTCTTTCACTTGTATGATTGCAACCCCAATACTGTGATCACATATATCAACCATAAGCTCTGTTGTTGGACTAGCCAACAAAAATTCGTCCTTTTCCAAATCTTCAACTTCATTTGCTAAATTAAAATCTTCTGTCCACAAAGATTGATGTGCCTGCTGCAACGTCACTTCTTTGATCATGGGTAATGTAATTTCTTCTTCCCTTGTTGAATTCTTACCTCATTGGATCCCCAATTTTTCTTCAATTTAGCTTATGAACCATGGTCTTCCCAATAGCATAGGATAGGAGTAATTATCAAACTCCATCGTCAACACCACCAAATTGACTTTGAAGGTTACATCAGCTACCACAATCTTCTGATCTTTCAAAATACCCATTGGTTGAAGCCTCATTCGATCAGCCATCTTCACGTGAAATAGGGTAGCTACCAATTTAGGAGCTCCCAGCTTGTAGAATATAGATGGTGGTATAATATTTACTCTCAATTCCCCATCAATAAGTACTTCCTGAAATATTCTTCCTGAAAATTCTTTCCAATTCCCCATCAAGTACTTCCTGAAATATTCTTCCTGAAAACTCTTTCCAATTCCCCATCAAGAAGTACTTCCTGAAATATTCTTCGTGAAAACTCTACCCAATTCCCCATCAAGAAGTCCTTCCTGAAATAATTTTCCTGAAAACTCTACCCGAATGGTTGATACTTGAAATCCACTTCATATGGTGAGATCTCCTTCACTGTAAATATGCTCTATCTAGCTTGTTATTGCCCTATTCCTTGTTCTCTCTAAACTTTTGAAAACATGTTTTTTGAAATTGGCAACCACTTGCAACAGCTAATCCAATGGAATTTGCACATAAGCTTTGCATGAAATCTTAAAATAAAATACTTTTGGAATTTTCCTCTGATATTGGTATTTATGATCCTAAATGCTAGCCTTCTTCTTGTACTTGCTCTGCTTCTTCCATAAATGGAGATAACTCCTTCAATTTGTCCACCCACTTTGTTGTTGACCTCCTATTGATCTTTCCATTGAATAAGACCTTTATTCTTAGCCCTTGTCATAGCCATTATAGAAACTATATTGTGCTGATTTGCAATTTCTTCAATTATGATGCAATTAGAGCAGTCACATTCCACACTGATAACTGCTTCCAATTCTAAGGATTTTCCTTTCTTTTGACATCTTTGTAGCTCATGACTGGTATTCATCTCAGGTAATTGATATATGTCTATTAGCACTACATTACTCTGAATAAATGCTTGAGAAGAAGATTCGAGATTTCCTTTTGGATTCCTGGCTAGCCCACCATATCTAGTCATAGACATTCCGCTTTCTTTTATGTGTTTACACAATAGCTCTTAATCAAGTCCCACCTTGTGCCCATCGTTAGTACAATAGTTGCATTTCATCATAATTGAATTATCCGCAGATCCCTGACCATGCCAAGGTGGTCTTGGCATATTTCTATTAAACCAAAAATCTCCTTATTTTGATTAACAAGAAACACTTGAGTTTCCTAAGTGGCTTCCTTTCTCCCCCTATTTAGAGGATTAGGATTTCCCCTATTCTTAGGGTTATACTAACAAGTGCAATATGGTGTCCTTCTTTCATAAATATCATAAAAGGGCTTGTCAGTAGGCTTAAAGGGAGGATAAGCCAAGGCCTTAAGTTATTTCAAAAACTACCCTTCTTCTACTCTCTTTGCCTTCTTGGACTTACCTTTCTTTTTCTTTTTTGAGGAAGGTGAATCATGCCTCCTCTTTTTCTTCCTAGCATTGTTAGACTCTGAATCTGAATCAGACTCTGCCTTTGTCTCTTTTCTACTCTTCCTACTAATATCACTAAATTGTCCAACCCATTGGCCAATCCACATTAGCCACCGCTGATGTAATTTTTTATCCGAGATCTTGAGGAAATAACCAACCAAATTTTTCCATGTTCGTCTATCTGCCCCAACTAACCATGCTATCATACTCCTTAATTATTAAGAAAAATTCTCTACTACAATGGAAGCCATCTGTCTGTACCAACTAAGCGTGCTATCATACTCCTAAATTGCTGAGAAAAATCCTCTACTAGCATATCCCCTTGCTTCATCTTTTTCAACTTCTTTCGGACATCATTACGTGTCTTCTTCTTTTTGAATTTACAAAGGGAGGCCTCCCTAACGGCATAAAAATTGGCAAAGTGGGATGCACCATATTGGCTATACCATTTCATAGCCTTCCCTTCCAAGATAGAAGCAAATTGTGCTAACTTCACTGAATCTCCATACATCCCATTATATCCACTAGCCACCCATCTTGTCTAGAACTGAGCCACATGGTAGTCAGGGTCATCTTGGGGTTTCCCATAGGGTTTACAAACAAGTGGGGCTATTGAATTTGCTTACATCATTACTGGTCTTCTATGGCTCACACTTAAAGGATTAAATTGCAATCTCCTTCTTGCCCTTAACACTAATAATGTGCTCAAAACTACTTAAGATGACAAGGGACTTGCCACGTTCTGCTTTCGATTGGATTTTGTAGCATGTTCCTCGTCTTGAATTGGTGGAACCGAGTTCTCAGCCCTCTGATTTAGTGATAAATGGAACTACTGTAATGCCTTCTTCTTCTTCAAATGTCTCTTCATAATCTGAATTGGATCTTGAAATTCCTTCAATCTCATCATATTGGAATGGCTTGGCTAGTAAATTCTCCTCTTTAGGATGATTGACCCTCCATTGACACTTGCTTCTCTTACAAAGAGGCTCTTTTGTCAAGTGAAGTATATCCTTGAAGTCCTTCTTGTTTCATCCTTGTTAGAAATACATAGACCAATTCATTTCACACATATCACAAGGATAACTACTCGACTTCAAGATTTGAACCTATAGGATCACCAATGTTTATCTTTGCGCAGTGCTAAATACATACACACAAATAATAGTGCAACTATCCTTCAAGCTATCAAATACGCACACATATTGAATAATGAATTATTAAATCTCGAAAAAAGCAATACACAACACCTCTCCCTCATTCTGAACCGGGAACACTCTCACAGACTCTCATAACACACACAATTGTGGCACAAGACATTTACGTCATATTTCAAGCATTAAATTACATAAGTTACATCCTCGATTCAAGAGAACAACTCCTTATATATAAAACTCGTGTTTCCTTTTCACATCTCCACATATCCTATGGACTATTAAGGTCTACAATATCTACCTTGTACAAGGCAAAATGATTTTGATGTAAAAGCCTGCAGGTTGAGTGGGTGGTTGTACATGTAGAGGTTTGCAATCAGCTGCTTGCTGATTGTGGATTGGGTAGATTATGGAATTCATTCCATGGGGTAATCGCATAAGGAAGAAAGTAATTGCAAGAGCAAAGTAATTTTTGCAAGAAAAGTTGCCATGCGAGAGGTTTAGGGATAATATAAGCAAAAGTTTAGGATAAGACAAGCTTGATGATTTGCAAGACTGAGGGTGGACACTTCGACAAGCTTGTGAGGCTGAAGGATTTGCAAAGGCAAAAAACTGTGAAGGATAATACGTTTGTCGTGTATGTGTGTATTTAAGTGTGTGAGAGTTTTGCTAGCCACCAAGAGAACAAAAGGTTGAAGCAAAAGCCCATAAGGAAAGCCTTGATTCCAAAAATTGTTGCCCAAAAAAAATGTGTGTTATTGTAACCATGTAAACACAAAGCGTTTTTCTCTATGTGTCTTTTTTTGGGTTGGTAGTGGGGATTATTGTTAAAAGGAAAGAAAAAGTGTGTGTGAGTTTGTCTAAGGTATGGTTTTATGTTTAAATAAAAAAATAAGGCTTGTTTTTGCTGAAAAAAGTGTAACCACCAATGGAATGCGTGAGGGTGTCGTCTGCATGCAAGGGGGGTGGATGGCTCATGCTGGGTGGATGGCATGCAATGAATGCATATCTTCCCCCACTTTTCATGGCTTCCACGGTCATGATGAGGAGGAGGACTACTACAGTGGATGGATGCATGAGGATGAATTGTGGTAAGTTGGCTTGAGTGGGTGGAGAAGTTGTTATGATACTTGCCCACAACAGAGATGCCGTGAGTGCAAGGATGTGAGGTGGTTGCTATAGATGACATAACCATCATAGAATGCTTGAGTGGGTGGAGAAGTTGTTATGATACTTGCCCACAACAGAGATGCCGTGAGTGCAAGGATGTGAGGTGGTTGCTATAGATGACATAACCATCATAGAAGACCGAAAGGGGTTGCTAAACTCACTCACTACACCATAGGATGTGGTAGTTGAGCTATCATTGCCCAATGAAAAGTCAGACAAGATTAAGCAAGGAAAGTTGTCATTGAGAAGCTATGTGGAAAATATTAAGGAGCTCACCAAACAGTTGAATGAACCACCAACATAGAAGAGGGCATGTGCTTGTTTTTTGAGTGGATTCGAAATCAAGAGGCTTAGAGAGCAATATGTACTAGCACCAACCAAGAAGTTTAATGATCTAGTACCGCAAAAATTAGAGCAATATGCTAAGAAGGAAAGGGGTCATAAGGGGAGAAGAAATTCAAGTGACAGTGAATCGTTGTCCGGGATTCAAGTTCCACTTTTAGATCAAGTTTATATGGAAGTGATTTAAAGGATCAAGCAAAGAATAAGAAGAAGGGCTCGTAGACAAAGATATAAAAGTGATATATTGAAGCAGATTTTGGAGATGTCAAAAACCAGACCAGTAGTGAGAAAGGTCGATACCTAGTGCACAGAGTGTATGTCAAAAGAACACAGGTCAAATGAACGTTGCTAGTGCACTTATTGTAAAGCATTTGGACATCTATGAAATCAAAATGCACCATTTCAAAGAAGGCAAGGATGTCTCTATGATAGCCCTGACAAACTTAGAACCAGCAAAACAAGGGGGTATGTCAAGGGCTATGGAGAACGAGGCCAATACCAATAATATGCCAAGAAGAGGTAGATGTATGAATTTTTTGGTAGGGGATGAGGTAGAGTTGACTTTACAAGTCATAATCTCAATTGCTACTCATATGGCAAGTATGGACACTTTGCAACTCAATCTCTGGAAAATGTTAAAGCTAAAGTGCATGAAGGAATAATGGCAGGTGCACATGATCACCAAGAGTGCTACTGGGGTTGTCATTGAAGATTTACCGAATGAGTTGATTGACCAAACGAAGCAAATTGAAAAGGACCAAAGATGGGAGAAGCAAAGGGCCTTCTAGAAGGCCAAGAAGGTAGAGGCAGGAGTAGAGAAATTTGGCATCCAAGATCACGAAGGATCTGGCTAAGAAAATGCTAGAGAACCCTGAATGCTCAAAGGCCATGACTATCCAAAGGCTTTGGCCAAAGCTTCCAAAGGTTCTAGAGAGAGGACTCCCAAAGAGTGAATCTGGTAAGGTAGAAGTTGAAAAGGAGACTGAAGAACCAGTGAAGGGCTCAGAGAAGTTCTTGGGAGAAGATGTTTGGTAAGTCAAGGCAGACTTGGCCAAGGCTGATAAAACGGATTTGGGGATGGAAAATGTTCAACAGTAGCAATCTGATTCCTTGTAAAAGGGTCCATCAACCAAGAGACACAGGAGGCCACCAAAGGCATGGCATTATGAGGAAGCTATCCGAAGGGCAGATCCTCTAGTTCAGACAACAACTCTAGAAATGAGTAAGATAGAAAGTTTACTAATGAATTGGATGATATCTGACGAACCTTACCATAGACTACTAGGTTTGTCAAAAAGCAAAGGAAAAATAAATCAAATACAATTGTTGTGGATCTATCTCAAATTAAAGATGATGAAGTGTCAATCATCTAGATCAATTATAATCTTAGGAAAAAATGGGACTCATCGTCAATAGTGATATTGGATGGCAACACTAGTGTGAACATCCTTGGAGAGCATGTCAAATAGAAGCTAGGGATTCGAGAGATGAAACTAGCTCCCTTTATAATAAGGATAGTGGATTAGAGAATAGTCCAATCCAATGAATTTATAAAAAATCTACAGATCTGAGAAATTCAAAACCAAATTTCTATTTGAGAAGAGTGCTATAGTAACGAGTTTTATACCATTGGATAGGTACCGTCTATTGTGCTATATACCCCCGTTCAAGAGAAAAAGCTTCTCCTTAAGCAAGCTCAGCCTCCAACCTTTAAAGGCGAAGGGGCAAATGTGGAAAGAGATGCAGAAGTATGGATGGAGGCTATGGATGACTATTTCGAAGCTGCGAGAACTCAACCTGAGAACCAAACCATGCTGGCAATGTTCCGCTTGTCTGGCGATGCCAAGATCTGGTGGAAACAACATTGCAGGGACTTGGATATCAAGGGATCTTCCCAGTCGTGGGAAGACATCAAGGCTGTTGTGATGGAGTACTATATGTTCAAGGAGCCTATAACATCCTATTAGGATGGCCTTGGCTTAGAAGTACTAGAGCTATTCATCATTGCAAGCCAAACATTAACAATTCAGGGACCCAATAGGAGAATCCATGTAAAAACAAATAATACTAGAAGCTAGAAGATGGAAATGAGGCTAGAGGAATTGTGTAGAGAATATGGCACGAAGAAAATCACATTGGTGGCAAGCACAATCAAGCGGTCTGCCATAAAATATAATATCTAACTTTACCAAATGATTTTCTCATATTAAACTGATCATTTAATGTGGGAGAATAAACGGGAACAAGAGGTAGAATAGAGACATGTGCTTCTAGACCTATCTAAACACAGGACAAAAGGAGAGATGGTTGCATCTCAATAGGGGTCCAAAAGGAGATGGTCTATCAAAGAGAAATGTGCAATAAGTGCTTCTAGACCTACCTCAGCAGGGGACCAAGAGGAGAGATGGTTACATCTCAATAACGGTCCAAAAGGAGGTAGTCTATCAAAGAGAAATGTGCATCTAATGGAGCTTAAAAGACCTTAGGGTTAGCTTCATTAAAGACCTCCAATGGTTAGTGTTAAAAGTCCTTTGACCTTAGGCAAGCTAGGGTTGAGCTTGAGGTGGGAACCCGACCTAATCTTGAGGTGCTTGTCGTGCTTGATGACTAAGGTGCGTGCTTGATGACTAAGGTGCTTGAAGTGCTTGTCATGCTTGATGACTAAGGTACTTGAGGTGCTTGTCATACTTAATGGGGGGTAAGGTGCTTGAGTAAAAAAGAGACCCTACAAACTTAATGAGGAAGGTGCTTGAGAAGCTTCCTATGCATGAGGGGTAAGGTGCTTAAGTCAAAAAGAGACCCTACAAACTTAATGAGGAAGGTGCTTGAGAAGCTTCCTATACATAAAGGGGTAAGGTGCTTGAGTCAAAAAGAGACCCTACAAACTTAATAAGGAAGGTGCTTGAGAAGCTTCCTATGCATGAGGAGTAAGGTACTTGAGTCAAAAAGAGACCCTACAAACTTAATGAGGAAGGTGCTTGAGAAGGTTCCCCATGTATATAAGTTTCAAAGTTAGAGGAATCTTTGACTTAACCTCCCACTCACACAAAGGGCACCCCTTTTCTCAAAGGGCACATGGGACACATGTCAGACTCTCCCTATGCTTACCCACATGGTGTGCTTGAATGCTATTGGCTGGGCTAAAGAGGGTCCAATGAGATTTTAGTCCCGTCCAACAAATATCTAGATATTTTCAAGCTCTCTCTCTCTAAGGGGTAAGGAGGACACTTATCCAAAGACTACCCATGTACTTGAATGCATACTGCATGTGATTGGCTAGGGGGGGAGAGGGGTCCAATGAGCTTAAAGCATGTGGAAAAGCTACAACTCACCCCAAGCAAGCAAGGGGGGTGCTGGGGGGATATACACCACACACACACTCATTTTGTGGATGCATTCTCACTTGGTGAAAGTTGAGGAACTCCACCTCTTTCTCCAAGCTTGTGAGAAGTGAGAGCCTACACCAACACTCTTGGCTATGGAATGCAAATCCAAACAAGAGCCATGCTTCAATGCTTAAGCTTACCATCTTCTCCATCTTCATTACTATGCTATTATGTATGCTAGCAAGAAGAGTGATGATAAGTGAGGAACTAGTTCTTTCTCCTATGTAATGTTTCTTCTTTCTCTGCTAGCTCTCTCCACCTTCGAAGGTTTTGGACGCCTTGGGATTGAGGCTTGGGATAGTTAATGCTTTTTACAAAGTTTATGTTACGTTTGTGATGCATGAAGCTTTCCATCTTCATTGCATCACCTAGGTCACAAGGAACACAAAGATTGTATTGTACCAAGTCTCTCTTGATGGGAGAAACTATAATACAAATGCCTATTGGAAGGGCGACCGGCTCCGTATGAATCCGGTCCTCAACTATTGTCATGTTCTCTAAACTCTCTCTCTTGCAAAAGTATTGTTCATGCCAAGTTAACTAAGTACCATATTTATGTTGCCACCATCAATTAAGGTCACCCGCTATGCTCATAAAGTAATCTCACAAAAATGCTTCACCCACTACAAGAGGTTGTGTGCTCTTGTGACGCTTATAGCGACGAAAATACACTGGGTTTTTTAAACCCCCGGCGTCGCTAAAAACGTCGCTATTAGCGTCGATAAGAGAACGTCGCTATAGTAGTCACTATTGCAGTCGCTATATGCGTCGCTATATAGCGACGCTTATAACGACGCTGCAAAGCCTAATATAGCGACGCCCGAGATAAAAAAAATTTGGGGACAGGGCATTGAATGCCCTCCTACCCATCAACCATATTGAATGTTTCATTGGTCTATTTACCTTTGAAAAAAAGTGCAAAGGTAAATATAGACCCCAAATAGTCACCCACAAGACAATATAATCATTAACTCCAACATCCATAGTACGTATTGTTTGCAAAATAAAGATACAAAAATGACAAGCGTGAATTGATGGAAGTAAATAAATGACAATTGTACACAGAAGCAAAATCACTTGATTGTTAATCATTGCAAATGTAATACTACAAACCATTGTCATTATTTAAAAAATATACATGGTTTTCAAAAATACATAGTTACATGGTCTCATGATACATAAGCTAGGACAAAAAGAAACTAATGCTATCTAGCTATGGCTAAACTGACGTCGTCTAATCAGACGTCTCATCGCGTCCAAGCGGCGTCTCTGTCAGATTCTGCAAAAAAAAAACAATAAAATAGCCCATTGTAAGTATAAACATATAGCGAGCGACGTTTATAAAACAATACAATAAATAGAAAAGAATAAACCCTAATACTAACCATGCCGCCATGAAAAGTCAGGATGTCTATAAGGGCGTTTAAGCCCTTCCTGCCAGCGTACTCACGCTCGTACAGAGTGGGATCACGTACTATAAACGACCACTGTCAAAACATACAAAGAATCCATTATATTAGAATTTCAAATCCTATAAACCCTAAACTATCGAACATAGATGCGAACACTTACAAAATCGGCCTCAAATGATGCCCACCCGCCACTCCCCAAGTGGTGCGAGCTCCCTGCCTCTACTCGCGCTCTGGCTGCATCCTTTTGTTGCTTCCACTTGTCGGGATTCTCGCGCACTTCTTTCTTCGCATGCTTCCAATCTTCTTTGGCCAGCCAATCTGGTCTGTTCCATCCATGCTTGATTGATTTTTGCACTTCGGAACGCTTATGGTTGCAGTATTCGTGCATTCGAACCTTCATCACATCTTCATTGAAGCGGTCATCCCGTGTTGGAATGGGAAACTCGTCATGAAGCATGCTGATGACTCTGTCTTTTAATTCATTCGGTACTTCACTCCAGGTGTTTAGTATGTAGTGTCTAAACACCTGAGAGCAAAGACCGCACATGTGCGAAATCACCTTCTTGCCGTCATCATCCAAGATGATGCGGCTGTTGAAGTCGACAGAGTAAGGCAAGCCCTCTCGCCGCTTACGCGTGAACCTGGGTATCTCGACAGGGGTCTCTAGCGGCGTGTCAACAGGGGTACGGACGCCAGGTGTCTCAACTGGAGTCTGAGCCCGAAGTGAGGAGTGTCCACCACTGGAGTGACTCCTGGAGGAGTAGCTAGTGGTGTGTAGCTGTGGGGAACGGCACTCAGCCGCGCAAAACCTGGTGTCGATGGCGATGTCGTGGCTGGTGTCGGGACGGGCAAAGAAGGGGAGGGTAAAGAGCCTCGTCGAACACGAGGCGGTGTCGAAGCATCGGTAGCGCCACCCCCACAACAACCGCCACCGCCACCACTAGAGAGCCGGTGCCTAGACGAGTGTGAAGATCGTCTCGTCGACACCGAAGCTTCGGAGCGCATTGAGGACTCCGAAACAGAGGGGAGATGCGGATGGAGTAGGAACGCACGATGGTGTGCCAGAGCGATGACGCTCCACGTACCACTCTCTCTGCTGGGGTGACAAAGAAGAAAGAAACTCGTCATCATCCATACTTGCATTAAACACACGAACATTTAAACTTAATATTGAATGAATGGAGTAGAAAACATGGACAAGTAGATAGAGAGAGAGAAAGAGAGAGGAGGAGGTGCTCGTCGTCTCTGCTAATGAGAACATACCTAGAGCATACGTACCTGGAGTGGACGCAAAGACCATTAAATACAATGATGCAATGACGCATATAAATGCAATGACGCAATGACACAAATACTTAATGAGCCGAAGAATCGTACAAGAACTTGAATGTGCATGTAGCTTTGGAATGTTCAAAGGCTAGCAGCAACAGAAATCGTTCTTCTTCTATTCAACTTGAGTGATGAAAGAGGCAAGTGCATAACTCTGAATTTACAAAATGGAGCCATCTTGTTCAAATACAATATTTATGGCTTTAAGAGATCTCTCTCTCATCCTCGCATAGCTCAACATAACTTCCTATATCTATATAGAGCTCTCCGTTTAAATAGATGTCCTCTATTTCATTTTGTAGATCCTCTGCATGCACCCCATAGAGAGTAGCAGCTTGATGTTCGTCTGGCACCACCTCCACGGCTTCTGATTGGGCATCTTCTCCGATCTCCTCCATTGATGCCGCTGTGATTGGCACATGGTAGCCTTCATACATCCGTGCACTGCGAGGGGCTACCTCTATGACGTATCACCAGTTTGATGGAGACTTTGTGGGATGAAATATCACCTGCTAGAGCCACATAACTTACATGAGAGCTTCCAAGCCCATAAATTCTAAAACACATGTTAACTATTTACATACTTACTTGTTCACAATGCTCGGGTAGTACGAAAGTGTCTCTTAGGTCAGTCCATTCTTAGATGAATCCACCTCAAGAAAACCAGACTCTCCTCTACGCATAGTAGCGTTGCGACCCTCCATGATTATCTTGAACCATTGCACGTCGAACAAGTCGACACAAAATCCTCCTTTTGTGAGATCCATTGTACCAACTTCGCAAGTTTGTAGATTGTGTTACGGACGTCAAGAGACAGACATCCCTCAATGGAAACCAGTAAAATAAACTGCAAAACACGTGCAGCAATGATATTAAAGTACGTCCACACACAAATTTGTTACACAATTCTCACTATGATATACTCCACTATGAACATGCCTGACACATTTTATGCCAGTCGTGTGACTTCAAACCGATAAGCTTTCCTTCTTTAGTAAAATACATTCGGAGCGAGTGCATTACACCAGTGGGAGACCACAAAGATCGAATGGTCTCTTTTACTTTGCGTTCTTGGGCTCCTGTGAAAATCCATGGTGCTTTAGGGAGTTTTATCGATCCATCGGACGCTGTTTGCGGCCAATATTGCTCCATACGATCCACATTTCTAAGGTCAACTCTGGCTCCCACTCCCAAAGTATCTTTCTTGCCGGTCAGATGATCCCATAGTAGATTATCCACATTCTTGAATATGTGCATTGGATCAAGCAAGTGATTGATCATGAGTCGGGGCCAGTATGGTAACTCGTACCATAGAGATAGTCTCTTCATCCCTGGGGGCAATCCGTCATCACACATCTCCTTCTGCTCTAACCATGCTTGTGCAGACATCCTCAGTGGCTCTCTTCCCAAAAAGCCGTTGCGTAACACATGATTCTCTGGAAGATACGCTTGATGACCTTCGTAGATTTGCTTCTTCAGTGAGGGCGCCTTGCGTGCATTCATTTTAGGTCCACATGTGACACATGCTCTGTATCCGCTTATTTGAAGCCCTGCATGTATACACATGATAATAGATCAACTTGAGAAAAACCAAGATTTACAGTGTCTGAGTGAGGAGTGTAAATAGATCACCTGAGCATTCTGTTAGTCCGGGATAGTCATGCATGCTCCACATTAGAATGCCTCTGATCAAAGCATTCCGTCGACCTGTGTGTCGGCTCATATCCACCACCTCTATGCCAATCCACAATTGTTGTAGCTCTTCCAATAGTGGACGAAGATACACATCCATATTCTTCACTTTATATCGCCCCGGAACAATCAAGCTTAGCCATAGGTGCCCCTTCTTCGTAGTCAACCACGGGGGAATGTTGTAGTTGACGATGACAACGGGCCATACACTGTAAGATATTGATCTTTGACCAAATGGATTTACGCCATCCATAGCCAGGCCTAAGCGCAAATTTCGAGCTTCCCTGGAAAAATCCGTCCATGTTCCATCTATATGTTTCCAGGCTGCACAATCTGCAGGAATCCGTAGCACACCAGGCCATGGACTTACATTCGAAGAAATGCTTGCTACGAGGAAGCAGAGGAAAATGTCGCAAAACCTTTTGCGGATTTTTTTTTCCGTGGAGATCTACTCGATATCTTTCGGAATCACATTTCGGACACTTCTCCATGTCTATGTATTCCCCTCTGAAAAGAATGCATTCATTAGGACAAGCGTGGATCGAATTGTAATCCATCCCCAAGTTTCGCAAAATCTTTCTTGCTTCCTCTTGAGAATCTGGCATCACATTATCAACTGGTAGTATGTTCTCTTTGAGCAATCTACACAACATAAAAATAAGGTACAATTGTGTAAAAATCTATCAGATCATTATACATTTAGAGTTTTATTAAAGTAAACTAATTGTAATAGATCACCTGAAAAGCGCTGTGACGCTAGTGTCACTCCATCCAAACTTTGTCTGCATATTGAGAAGAACCAGGAGCGCTTTCAATCTAGACACACGTGCTCCATTATACAATGGCGTATCGGCTTCACTTTTCATATCATCATAGACAAGCCTTTCTGAATCCATGATCGTCTCGATCATTTCATCAATTTCGGGCTCAAACATTGCCTCGTTGGGAATGTGGTCTGCATGATCAACCCCCAAGCTGTCAGAGGCTACATCTTGTGGCCTCACATATGCTGCTTGACCAAAGCGCCTGCGAACACGTCTATTGGGTTGCAAGATTGCTGCCTGTTGGCCAGCGTCAGAGTCCGACGAGTTATAATTGGCAACAACTCAATCTATAATAGATGGATAGAACTCGCCAAATTCGCGAACGTGCTGCAAAGAAACGTGTCTTGTCCGTCGCACAGCATGCTTGCAATGGTTACAAGGACATAAGATCCTCGTTGAGAGATAGGTGTTTCGGTTGGACGGCCCCACATCCTCGTCACTACTCATAATGAGGGCAAAAGCCTTATAACCTGGACAACAAATTTAATCTTCTATTGACATTTAGAATCTTTTATCTCTCTCTCTCTCTCTCTCTCTCTCTCTCTCTCTCTCTCTCTCTCTCTCTCTCTCTCTCTCTCTCTCTCTCTCTCTCTCTTTGTTCACACTTTAACTACCTCACATTATCTAGTCATGTCCAATCCCCGCACACCTCGGTCTAAAGGTGCACAGAGATCAGAACCACCGGGTTATAATCTCGTCTTTATTGGTCAATGCCTATATTTGTGGGTATAAGAAATCTACACACCCACGTCTACATGATACTGCATATAGTGGACAAAACCCCTTTGCCTCTTCTCTAGCTGTAGCATTTCACAGCATCTTAACATCTTTTCATAGTAGATCTTTGTTTGTAGCATGCAGATACGTCATTCTTGCAATGTAGCTGATGTCTCCTCAAGGCACTTAATTCTTATTCTAGATTTGACGGGATGTGCGTGGTGTGTGTGTGTGTGTGTGTGTGTGTGTGTGTGTGTGTGTGTGTGACCCTTGAAATCGTCATCTTGCATCACTAATTTCTGTGTATGCTCAATTTGCTCTTCCATTAGCTGAACATGACGGCTTATTGTATGGTAGCAACAGTCGAACATGCAGGTGAAATTGCTGGTCCGCATGGATTGTCGAGGTTGTGAGCGTAGGAAATTTTCTCGCCATTTCTTCTAACCTTATCTTAAACGATTTCCTCACCATTTCTCCTAACCTTAATTAAATAACCTAAATCTATTTTAATATAACAACCCTAAACCTAAATTAATAAACCTAAATCTAATTTAATATAACGTAAATCTAAATCTAACGTAATAAACCTAAATCTAATCAAACGTAAATCTAACTAAAAGTAAACATAAATCTAATCTAATTTAACTTAATAAACCTAAATCTAATTTAACAAAAGTCTACATCTAACCTAATCTTTAACGTCTTTTGGGATAGTTTCCTACGACATTAAAACTCTCTTCTTCTTGTGTGTTTGTGTGTGGGTGTGTGTGTGCCAATAAAAAGAGAAAATGGTATAACCTTTCTATCACCCAAGTGTGGTAGATTGGTTATGTCATTTTCCTCTTGAATAAAAAGTCTTGGTTTCAACTCCTCGTCGGCTAGATTTTTAGGTCTCTTTAATTAGTTTCCTACGACGTTAAATTAAACTCTCTTCTTCTCGGGTGTGTGTGCACGCCAATTAAAAAAAGAGAAAAATGGTATAACTTTTCTATCACCGAAGTGTGATAGATTGGTTATGCCATTTCTCTTATGAATAACATGTCTTGAGTTCAACTCCTATTGACTAGATCTTTAAGGTCTCTTGGGATACTTTCCTACGATGTTAAGACTCTCTTCTTCTTCTTCTTCTTCTTCTTCTTCTTTTCTCTCTCTCTCTCTCTCTCTCTCTCTTTTCCTCTCTCAATGTGTGTGCATTTTTTTATTATTCATGTATGTGTGCGTTTTTTTTTTTGTTTATGCATGCTCTCTCTCTCTTTTCCTCTCTCAATGTGTGTGTGCTTTCTTTGATTATACATGTGTGTGTGCGCATTTTTGGTGTATGCATGCTCTCTCTCTTTTCCTCTCTCAATGTGTGTATGCATGTGTGTGCATTTTTTGTTTATGCTTGTGCTCTCTCTCTCTCTCTCTCTCTCTCTCTCTCTCTCTCTCTCTCTCTCTCTCTCTCTCTCAAAAACACTGTGTGTGTGTGTGTGTGTGTGTGAAAGAGAGGGAGAGAGAAAGAGGGGAAGGGACCATGAGAGTGAGGAGAGGGAAGGAGCATACCTGGTTCTCCTTCCTCTCCTCGTGTGTGTGTGTGTGTGTGTGTGTGTGTGTGTGTGTGTGTGTGTGTGTGTGTGTGTGTGTGTGAGAGAGAGAGAGAGAGAGAGAAAGAGGGGAAGGGAACATGAGAGTGAGGAGAGGGAAGGAGCATACCTGGCTCTCCTTCCTCTCCTCGTGTGTGTGTGTGTGTGTGTGTGTGTGTGTGTGTGTGTGTGTGTGTGTGTGTGTGTGTGTGTGTGTGTGTGTGTGTGTGTGTGTGGAGAAGAAAGAGAGAGAGAGAGGGAGAGCGTTACCTTGCTTGCTTGAGAGCGCGTCGAAAACTCAGATCTGAGATCTGAGTTTTTGGACGCTCTCGGTTATTTTTTTAGCCCTGTCGGCGTCGCTATGAGCGTCGCTATGTTACAAGTAATATAGTGGCGCATATAGCGACGCCGTGCATTTTCATGTTTAAGCGTCGCAGTATGAGCGTCGCTAATGTTAAGCATAGCTTGTAGTGACCTAATTTCCTAATTCCGCTACTCTCAAAGTTCATAGGCCATTTCCATTACATCGGTATCAGAGCATTTGGTTTCTCTTTTTTTGTTTAACAAGAGAGGTCCTTAAGTAGCCTATTAATGGTTGATTTTGTTAATTATATATTAGGGTTAGCGGGACTGGGATCTATTATCAGTTTTGTTGAGGCCACTATGTGGGATATGGTGCACACCTCGGGAGCTTTGGTCTTAATAATGGAGTCTTTTTAGACTTGCCTACGGCTTTACCATTATTGAGCCATAAGAAGTCTGAAAGGAGCTATCCCTCCGCAACTTTGCTATGTTAGACTCACTCCACTACTCTCTATAATTAACCAATTCGAGACGTGGGTGTACTTACTTAAGTGCCTATTTTCAAAGGCTAAGAGGAGTAGCAACTAAGGTTTTGAATTGCCAAAGCATACACTAAGTAAACACATAAGTTTAATTAACATGGCTGACAATAACCAAGAGAGTAGAATGAACATTGATAACTTTGATTTTGCACATAAAGGTGCTAATGATGATGCCCCCATGTTTGTTAATTATCTTTTTACTAGGTTGCAACAAGCTATGGGTAACCTTGCTTTGCAAGCCGAAGTTACTCAACAACTTCATGCTTATGGGATTTCCTTTCCTCTCCAAGAGGAGAGAGAGCTTCGGAGGCTTCTTGATGAGACCCCCAAAAGAAGACTCTCTCCCATACGAGAGGAGGAATCCAAAGAACAAGAAAGTAATGAATCCTAGTAAGTTCCTCCGAAGATGTGGCTCCACAAAGAAGGCGGACTAAATGATTGCCAACTCCTCCCAAGAGGAAACAATTAACCCATAGTCCTTCTCCTCGTCACTCCAAAAGGGAAGAGAGGAACCAAAGGAAGAAAAGGGCAAGAAAGAGGTCACCCTCTTCTCCTTCTTCTTCACCTTTCTCCTCTACCGATGAAAGCTATGGCTATTCTCCTAGAGAATACAAGAAGGGAGAACATCGCAAAGCTTACTCTGCATGGTGCAGGTCCCAAAAGCTCAAGAAGTTCAAAGAGGTAGGAAAGAGTATCTCTTTTCTCACCTATGATGGCACCTTTGGTGCTACCAACAAAGTATTGGCCTTCATCCAAAAATTTGTTGCGGCCTTTGGAGACGAGGGCTTCACGGAGTCCTCCAAGCTACACTATGTAGCTATACACTTCCAAAAATCGGCTCGTCAATGGTGGGCTAGCCGTCGTGGCAACGGCAAAGCCCCAAAGACATAGAAAACTCTACGAGTTTCCATCATGAAGCAATTCCTTGCAAGTGATGCAAAGGATAAAGTGCTTACCAAATGGTGACGTTTAAAGCTTCTCTCACATGAGCCTATCCACAAATATGTGGATAAGTTTTGGGATTTATATCTCAAGGCTATTGTCTTTCAAAAGATGGACTTTGCCAAGCAAAAGCCACAATCATGTGCGGGATTACCCAAAGAGATGGCCGAGTATGTCAACTCCCAACGGCTTGGTTCTATCACTAAAGTAATCCACCACACCATGGTTGCTTCGCGCATCAATTTCCAACAAGGGTCTAGACGGAATTTCAAGCCCATGGAAAATAAAGACAAAAGTGATAACAAGAGGAAAACCAATGCCCAAAATTCTTACCAAGGCTATTCCAACAACAACAACAATCGGTCCAAGGAGAAGGGAGTTTACAAAGGTAAATATAAACTCTCTCCTAAAGACCTAGAAGCTTTTCGTAAGGACCGAAATTTTTTTTTAATTGTGGGAAGCAAGGCCATGGTTATCGTCCTTGCCCCAAGAGAATTGCCCGCAATGAGACTCCTAGAGTCTCTATGTTTGAAGCTCCAAAAGAGGATGCTCATTGCCAAGGATTTCTCCTTTCCTATGCTTGGGGAAAGATGCAAGAGCATGATGACTTTATTTTTTTTTACCCTAGTTCAACTGATCACAACTTCATATCCACGGGATTGACCACTAAGCTAGGCATACAAACCCACAAGATAGGAGATGCATTGAAAGCCAATGGAGCTACCAAGGGACAAGACGTCTCAGTTACTTCTTTCATTGGAAACTTAAGACTTCGTGTCCAAAGCTATGTGGACAAAGAGGATTTCTTCATCTACCCTCTCAAACATGAGAATGTCATTGTTGGGGCACCATGGTTTAACCGCATGGCTTCCAACATGAAGTTCCTTCAAAGGAGAATCTACTTCACCTACAAGGAAAAGAGCATGTACATAGATGCTAATGAGTTGGGGAACACCATATCCCTTGCAATAAAGGAAATCAAGAGGAGTTAAAGTTGCCTAATTTCCTAAATGGATCCCAAGGTGTTTTCGTTTATGAAATCCCTAGCGAGCTACCTCTAAAATGAGGGATGATGACCATGCAATTGAGCTCCTACTAGGAAGCTCACTGCGTAACAAACCTCCTTATCGAGTTTCACAAGCTCAACAAGAGGAGATCATGAAGCAAGTGCATGAATTGGTGGAAAAAGGGATGGTGAGGTCTAGCTCCTCTCCATTTTGTTCACCTTTTAGTGCAAAAGAAAGACGACACATATCACATGTGTGTCAACTATAGATCACTAAATAAGATCACTATCAAAAATAGATTTCTTGTGCCGCACATAGAAGATCTATTTGATAAGTTACAAGTTTTGGCTTGACAAATGCTCCAGACGTATTCAAACTCATGATGGACAAAAATTTTCAGGCCATTCAAATTCTCTTGAGGAGTACAAGTGACACCTCCATGTAATCTTTCAAGTTGTGAGAGAGAATAAGCTTTTCATTAATCAAAAGAAAAGTGAATTTTTCCTACAAGAGGTCACATAATCTCTAAAGATGGCACCCGTATGGATGCAACAAAGTTAGAGGTAATAAAATGATGGCCTAATCCAAGGAATCTACAAGAGGTACAAAGCTTCATAGGTATGTGTGCATACTATAGATGCTTCACGGAAACAAAAATTGTTAATAGCAAGCCCATTACATGACTTAACAAAAAAGAATGTTAAGTATTCATGGACTGCAAAAGTGCAAGAAGCTTAAGGAGAATCTTATCTCTCAACGTGTGCTCACACTACTGGATCTCTCAAAGCCATTTGAGGTCCAATGTGATGCTTGTGGTGATTTCTGTGGAGCTATTTTGCTTCAAGAAGGGCATGCCATAGCATATGATAGTCAAGACTCAACTCCGATAAGTGAGTATTGGGTAAATACAAAAAAGAGCTACTAGCTATTCTATATGCCCTAAACACGTGGAAACACTATCTCTTGGGGACTTCATCCATCCTATGAATGGATCACAAAGCCTCAAGAACTTCATGATGCAAACCAAGCTCTCCGACAAACAAATGAGGTGGGAAGTTTTTTTGTCGTATTGCTCACATTGTTGGCAAGCACAATCAAGTGGTCGATGCACTTTCACAACGACCAAGGGTAAATGTGGTGTCTATAGCAACTCACAATGCTCTATCTTTTATGATAGATGAGTATGCTACCGAGAACTTAAGTACGTAATTACAGCCTTTGGATTAGGGAAGAAAAAGAACCATTCACCTTCAAGGATGGTTATCTTCCAAACGGCAATAGGCTATGTGTTACTCACCCATACAATATGAAACTCATGTATGAATTACATACTTCTCCTTATGCGGGGCAAAGAGGGAATCCATAATCTACTCTTCAAGGAGTAGAAATGTATTTCTGTTGGTCTACCATGAAAACTAAACATACAAGAGTATGTTTCAAAATGCGTGGTATACCAAAAGTTAAAATTTGATCAAGGGAAGCAGCTTGGATTGTTTCAATCGACAGGCTTAACAAGAAAACACACTCTATGCCTGTCAAAAGGACTATTAAGGGACATCGAATGGCAACCCTCTTCAGATTAAAAATTTTCAAGCATCATGGATTTCCAGCACCCATAGTGTCAAACAAAGATCCTAGAATGGCCAATAATTTCTAGAAGGGTCTCTTTGAGAATCTAGGAAGTAGATTAAATTTCTCTTTCGGCCTATCATCCACAAATGGATGACCAAAGTGAAATAACTAATCTAACGATTCTTGGTATACTAAAAGCCTATGTCATGGAAGTAGATCAATGTTCTCAATGATAGAAGTATGTACCACTTATAGAGTATGCGTACAATGATATTGTACATATTTCTATGGGGAAAGTACCTTTTGAAGTTAAAGAAGGAAGATCCAAAAGTCCCTTACTACTAAAGTACATGGGAAGATCTTTGCTACTAATGAATATAGCTGAGACCTACAAGAATCTTTTCCAAAGATTAAAGGGGTTATATCCATCTCACAGGAAAGGCAAAAAGGGTTGCTGCTAATAAGCACAGAAGAGCCTTAGCCTTTAAGAAAAATGATTGGGTCTTGCTAAAGTTTCTCAAGGCTCATCTGAGGCATACTACGGGCAAGAGTCCTATGGATCACCAAGAATATGATGTTAAACTATCAAAAAAATATTATGGTCCTTCTTAAATTCTTAAGCTAATCAATGAGATGGCTTATTAATAAAATTTGACCAACCATTGGCTCATGCACCATGTTTTCCATGAGACCCTACGTAAGCCTTACAAAGGAGCGCCATCAAAAGAAGCAATAGTTGTTGCAGACCCTCCAAAAATCGAAGATCAAGAAGAAGTACTTCAACCTGAGTCCATCCTATGACATGAATACAAGGTATTAAGAAATGGTATCTGATGATATCTTATTAAGTTTAAGAATTATTCTTTTAAAGATGCTAGATGGATGCAAAGAACCTAGCTTAAGGATAATATGAACCTTGTCAATGCTTACAATGTTTCACTAGAGTAAGCATATGAAAATGCATTTTGAATTAACAATGTTTTTATCTTATAAGACTAGATCTCTTTTTATTGTGCACAAATTTAAATAGTATGCATGCTTAGAATCATGTTTGTGGTGATGATGTCTCCCAAACACCAAGTAGACCTTGTCACTCTACTTTGGAAGTATGATATGGACTAAAGAGCAGACATGCTTGCGGCAGCTATGTCTCCCAAGCACCAAATGGATTAGTCCGCCATCTTGGAATGATGTCGTACGGTAAAAAGGGATCCTCTACCCGCTAAGTAACATGGACTAATGACTAGACTTTATCTTCTCTACCTCATAGTCAAGGACGACTATGATTTCAAGAGAGAGGTAATGTCATAAAATATAATACCTAATTTTACCAAATGATTTTCTCATAATAAACTGATCATTTATTGTGGGAGAATAAACGGGAACAAGAGTTAGAATAGAGACATGTGCTTCTATACCTATCTCAACACGGGACCAAAAGGAGAGATGGTTGCATTTAAATAGGGGTCCAAAAGGAGATGGTCTATCAAAAGAGCAATGTGCAATAAGTGCTTCTAGACCTACCTCAGCAGGGGACCAAGAGGAGAGATGGTTACATCTCAATAACGGTCCAAAAGGAGGTAGTCTATCAAAGAGCAATGTGCATCTAATGGAGCTTAAAAGACCTTAAGGTTAGCTTCATTAAAGACCTCCAATGGTTATTGTTAAAAGTCCTTTGACCTTAGGCAAGCTAGGGTTGAGCTTGAGGTGGGAACCCGACCTAATCTTGAGGTGCTTGTCGTGCTTGATGACTAAGGTGCATGCTTGATGACTAAGGTGTGTGCTTGATGACTAAGGTGCTTGAGGTGCTTGTCATGCTTGATGGCTAAGGTACTTGAGGTGCTTGTCATACCTAATGGGGGGTAAGGTTCTTGAGTAAAAAACAAACCCTACAAACTTAATGAGGAAGGTGCTTGAGAAGCTTCCTATGCATGAGGGGTAAGGTGCTTAAGTCAAAAAGAGACCCTACAAACTTAATGAGAAAGGTGCTTGAGAAGCTTCCTATGCATGAGTGGTAAGGTGCTTGAGTCAAAAAGAGACCATACAAACTTAATGAGGAAGGTGCTTGCGAAGCTTCCTATGCATGAGGGGTAAGGTGCTTGATGTAGAGTGCGCAGGTGATGGAGAAGGTAGGAAAGAAGACTACGCACACACACCAACACAAATCGAGACACACACACACAATCGTTACCCTGTAGCAGCCATTCAACGAGCTGCTCTTCTCTTCTTCTTCTTTTGAACTATAATCCAAAGTATATTTACAACATAGTATAGTCAGTGTCCAGCCGCCCATAGCACAATGGGCATATTCTTTAACATCATATTCTTTAACACTCCCCCTCAAGCTCAGAGTGAGCTTGCATATGATGGATTCCCAATGCTTCACGAAAGTAGCAAAACTTCTCCTTTCCAAGAGCTTTTGTGAATATATCCGCAACTTGATCATTTGTCTTCACATACACCAAATCAATCTCATTTGCCAAAACTTTTTCTCTAATGAAGTGATAATGTACCTCAATGTGTTTAGTGCGAGCATGGTAGACTGGATTCTTTGCCAACATGATGCTGCTAATATTGTCACAATATATAATGACACTATCAAGATAGTCAAAACCAAATTCTACCATAAGTACTCTCAACCATGACTCTTCACATGCTGCCAAAGCTGCTCCACGATATTCAGCTTCTGTACTTGATAATGCTACAGTTGATTGCTTCTTGCTACTCCAACTTATCATACCATTGCCAATGGAAAATGCATAACCACTTGTAGATCTTCTATCCATAAAATCTCCTGCCCAATCTGCATCTGTGTAACCATAAAGACAAAGCTTCCCATTCTTTTCATAAAACATTCCATAACTGACAGTGGCTTTCACATATCTCATAATCCGTCTCACTGCATCAAGATGACTTTTACATGGCTTTTGCATGAATTGACTCACAACACCCACTGCATAACTCAAATCTGGCCTTGTTATTGTCAAGTAAATAAGGCTTCCAACCATCTTGCGATACATAGTGACATCCTCAATGTAATGTCCATCATCAAACAACTTCACATTTTGATCAAGAGGTGTATCAACCGGTTTGCATGCTGTCATTCCATACTTCTCAAGCATATCCAATGCATATTGTCTTTGTATCATCCAAATTCCTGATAAAGTATTGACAATTTCAATTCCCAAGAAATATCTCAACTCACCAAGGTCCTTCATGTTGAATTCTCTCAACAAACTCTTCTTGACATGCAAAATTTGCTCAGCATGATTTCCAGTGAGAATCAAGTCATCAACATAGATAACAATAACGACGATCTCTCCATCAACATGCTTCAAAAATAATGAGTGATCAGCAGTAGATTGTTTAAATCCAATCTTCTTCAAGAATCTGGTTATCTTTTCACACCAAGCTCTAGATGCTTGCTTCAAACCATACAATGCTTTCTTCAACTTACACACATAATATGGAAACTCTGGATGTTGATAACCCTCTGGCTGTATCATATAAACTTCTTCTTCCAAGTCACCATTCAAGAATGCATTATCCACATCCATTTGCCATAACTTCCAACCGAACATACTTGCCATTGCTATCACCAATCTGACTGTTGTCATCTTTGCAACTGGACTAAATGTCTCATCATAATCAAGACCTTTTGTTTGTGCATAACCTTTAGCAACAAGCCTCGCTTTGTATCTTTCCACACTACCATCTGACTTGCACTTGACTTTGTATACCCATTTTGAACCAATTGCTTTCTTTCCACTTGGCAAGCGAACCAAATCCCAAGTGTCATTCTTCACAAGAGCATCCATCTCATCATCCATAGCTGACTCCCATTCTGATTTTCCAATTGCCTCTTGAAAACATGTAGGCTCTTTATGTTGCACACGTGAAACCATGTATGCATAATGTGTACGCATGTAACCGTTGTATGTCAATCTATCAACTGGATAACGTACCCTCTCTGATCTTCTCAACTGTGGTGCACTCTTCTCTTCAACTCTTGCATATGGGGGTACATATTTCTCAATATGCTTACTACCAGGTGTCCTCAAATGTGGTAAATCATGCTCTTCATCGAGGCTTTCATCTCCAGAACTCTCTTCAACCACTTTCTTCTTGCCTTTCTCGTCTTGCTTCTTATCTCGCAAACGACCACTCCATGGGTTGACACTTCCTGTACTCTCCTCCGCCATATGTGGTCCTGAAATAGTTCTTGTTGATGGTCCTGGCTTATCAACAACATGACGCACATTCTCTTGCTCTTCATACTCATCTTCTATCATCACTGGCTTTGGTTTATACCATGGTTCATGCTCACAAAATCTGACATCTCTACTGACATAAACTTGTCTTGTCGTAGGATCATAGCACTTGTAACCTTTCTTTTCAACTGGGTAGCCCAAGAATATACACTTCACTGCCTTTGGCTCCATCTTCTTTCTTGCTTCATTTGGTACATGAACATAGCAAACACATCCAAAAACTTTCATGTAGGAAACTGTTGGCTTGATCCCATAAAGTCTCTCATAAGGTGAAATTTCATGAATGGCAGCTGCTGGTGTTCGATTCATAATGTGTACTGCTGTATGAACTGCTTCAGCCCAATATGTTAATGGCATATTCATCTCATTCATCATGGCTCTTGCAATCTCTGCTATGACTCTATTCTTTCTCTCAGCAACTCCATTTTGTTGTGGTGTGTATCTGCAAGTAATCTGTCTTCTTATGCCTTGTTCACGTAAGTAATCATCAAAACTGTGTGACATGTACTCTCCCCCTCCATCTGTACGTAGGCATTTAATTTGACAACCATTCTCTTTCTCAACCATAACTTTGAACTCCAAAAATACCTCAAATGCCTCTGACTTTGCCTTTAGAAAGTAAACCCATGTCATTCTGCTGTAATCATCCGTAAATGTGATAAAATATCGACAACCATTTGGTGTAGCATGATCACAAGGTCCCCAAATATCTGAATGAACAATTTCCAAAGGACTCTGGCTAATTCTCCCCCTCTTTGGAAATGGTAAACGAGATTGCTTTCCAAATTGACAAGCTTCACAAACATGATCAAAATTCAATCTGCCAAACTTTGGTAATCCACGTACAATTTGATTTGATTGCATATGCTTTAATCTTCTAAAATTGACATGACCGATTCTCTTATGCCATAAATTTGCCCAATCATCTTGAGTGGCTGATTTGTTTGCATACATACCACTGTGTAAACATGGATCTCCAGCTTCCAATGAGAACAAGCGGCCTTTCTTTCTTCCACGTGCCAATATCTTGCCTGGTTTGCCATTGTGAAACTCCTCTATGAAGCAGCCATAACGATTAAAACGGACTTGCAACCCTTGATCTGTCATCTGTCCAACTGATGCTAAATTCTTTGTGATTGAAGGCACATATAGAACATCTCCCAATGTGTTGTATGTCCCGTCTTTTTCTAGCAATGGAACTGAACCAACATGTGTAATCCGATGCATAGTATCATCACCTGTAGCGACAAACTCATCCTCTTCTAACTTCTCTTTTCTGTCAAACCATTCACCATGATATGTCATATGATTTGTGGCACCACTATCTAAATACCAATCATCTGTATGATGTGGCTCCACCATGCTTCCAACAACATGCTCCATAGGAAATAAATGTCCACTCGACCTATTGTCATATATATTTTGATCATGAGGATTGTATCCAGCAAAGTTTCCTCCATGTCTGCCATAACCTCGGCCTCTTCCACCACGATCACGATTTTGATTTAGCCTTGTGTAACATTCTCTTTCAAAGTGACCATAAATGCCACATCTGTTACAATATCCATCTCTTTGAGGATGTACAAATCGTCCACCTCCACGTCCACGAGTTCGGGCTCTCCCCCTGCCTCTTTGGCTATAATCATTGTAACTTTGACTTTGTTGGTTTTGCCATTGACCTCTTCCAACATTGTTTCCACGACCATAGTTTCCTCTTCCACCTCTATTGTTTCCACGACCTCTAGAGTAAAAAACCTGATCTCTGGAATTGTTATTTGATGTAGAAGGACCTGACTTTCCTAACTTCACCTCTTCTTGCAAACAAAGGTTTACTAACTCTTCAAAATCAGGCATGTGTCCTCGAACAGATATAGATGTATCCAATGACTTGTATTCCGGTCCCAAACCATTCAATGTCACTGAAACTAAGTCATCATCTGGAACTTCAACATTAATGCTCGCAAGATCTTCCTGTATTTGCTTTATCTCTGTCACATAATCTGATATGGATCTATTTCCTCGCCATACACAATGTAACCTTTGCTTCAAGTGAACTTTTCGTGGTTCTGTATTGGAGCTGTTCATTCTTGCTAGTATCTCCCATGCTTCCTTTGGAGATTGAGCCTTCTTCACATGTGGTATAAAGAAGTCACTAATGCATAGTGAAATCCAATGCATCACTTTCCTTGAATTCTCGATCCACTTCTTGTAAGCTTCTACTCCTGCTTGCCATGTTTTATGTGCTTCAACATTCTCTCTATTTGGTTCCAAACCAACCTCTGGACACTCTTGTTCACCTGTAACATAATCCCATAAACCTTTGCCCATGATAAAGTTCTCCATCCTGTAAGACCATATGCTGTAGTTCTCTCTGGTCAGCTTCTCTCCAACAATTTGTGTGACTTGAGTTGAACTTTCTGCCATCTTCACTCTCTCAATTTCTTTCAAAGGATTTTGACAAAATTTCGGCAGAGTTTTGTTTGTATTTGGACAATATCTCAAGTGACAATCTCAACCAAAGTACTCATAAACACTGACATAAAATCTCTCACTGCCAAGGGAAAATCCACTGACTCAGTACTATGCATAAATACTCTAAAACAATGTCCACATGGACCTGTATGCAAATGCAATCCATACGCTGTCCTGTACCACATATCCATACATCCACCTTCTTCCCATAGTCGTAAACGACGTATGAGGTCTTTCGCGGGGCCAGTCGGGGGTTCGCTCCAGTACCTAATCCACCTTGCCAAGGTACCAAAGCTCCCAAGGCAAGGCTTCAAAAAACCTCACTCGACCCTCACAAAGGCTGCAGTTTTCCAAAATACATTGACCGCATATCCATACATAACCACAAAGTACTCAATCTGACAATATAACCGCCTCAACTTCTTCCCACAACCTTTCTTACATAGGCGGCTGTCCATAACGGACCCACAACAACCAAACATAATCTTCGATAACACAATGTCATGATGCAAAAGCTCTATGTCGCTCTCCAAAACCTGTGTAAATGCTGAATTCTTCACCTGTAACCTGTAAATCTACTGCCGAGTGCAAAACTCGACATCTCTTATGCTTGTGTGAACTTGCTGTTTGCTGCAGAAAATTGCAGATTTTGGCAAATCTGAGTATGCCAATGCGTCCGGAACGCCCAAAAACATAAAGATAGACTCCTGGATCACTGTATTCCGAGTTCGGGTGAGGGAGTTATGACCAAAAAACCTCTCTTTTTTGCTGTTTTCCGGAGCTGCGGAAACCTGTGTATTGACTGTAGCTCCTCAAACTGAGCTCTGATACCACTTTGTAGAGTGCGCAGGTGATGGAGAAGGTAGGAAAGAAGACTACGCACACACACCAACACAAATCGAGACACACACACACAATCGTTACCCTGTAGCAGCCATTCAACGAGCTGCTCTTCTCTTCTTCTTCTTTTGAACTATAATCCAAAGTATATTTACAACATAGTATAGTCAGTGTCCAGCCGCCCATAGCACAATGGGCATATTCTTTAACATCATATTCTTTAACACTTGAGTCAAAAAGAGACCCTACAAACTTAATGAGGAAGGTGCTTGAGAAGCTTCCCCATGCATAAAAGTTTCAAAGTTAGGGGAATCTTTTGCTACGAACGGAGCGTGGCTGTCCTGCGAAATATCTGAAATAACACAATAAACAGCATAAAACAAGCTAATCGACATACCTGGCACAATCACGTGGTCGCATGATCGCAAGATACACGAACAGAGAGAGACAGAGAGCGAGAAAGATTGAGAGAGCACGTGCAGGCGCACCTCCTAGAGTGGAGTGCTACGCCGGCGTGGCGAGAGAGAAGAGGGGAGAGATGAGAAGAGCAACGCAGACAGTGGGTGCAATCTCCCCCCGTGCAAGAGTGACCATTTCCCTCTTGCACATATTTGTTATATAGATTTCTTGAATGGTCAAATTGGTTACAAACTGGCCGGCCGGTCATAAATGGCCAAAGCTCATAAAAGAGCACTTGAATAATAAAATTACATGATAAACATATCCGTTCGCATAGGCCAAGCTGGGTCTAGTCTTTTCCACCTGTCAGCTGCAATAAATAATAAAATATCAATTCTATAACATACCTCTCCGTTGGAAAGCAACTATCCTCAGTTGCGAAGATAAAAATCTACAAACAATACTTGTAAAAAAAACAATGATTAGTATGTTGTGTCAAAAACATCACATAATAAAAGAAAGATTTATGAAACTAAGCAACATGAGCTTATGCCTGTCGTCATCCACATACTACCTATTCTAGTGTCCTATACCACTAGAATAAGCAGTATATGTCATACCCTGATGAATCAGGATATCATTGGTCACACTCATCATTCAATAATCATTTCTCATCAATCTCAGATCCAATTTCATAAATACTATCATGACAGAAAAGCATCGACATATACCAATTCCCAATCCAAATCCAAATCCAAATCCAAAATATCTTTTATTTTCTATACCCGGGTAACAAAATCATACCAGTTACAGTGGTGGCCAGCCACTGCAGCATGATTTTGTGATCGGTGTTGCCTCATCCAGCGAGTCTACACCAATAAAGTGTGCTGCCTAAATCGGCGAATCTGCACTAATGCTGCCTAAATCGGCGGATCTGCATTCGATATTTGTTTAAAAATCATAAATCTAAAGTTTATTAATGTGCTGCCTAAATCGGCGGATCTGCACCAAGATGAGTATCTACACACTGCCTAGATCGGCGAATCTGTGTGTGCGTGACCAATGGACTAGGCAAGACATAAAGGAAAAAATATTTATTATGTTGTTGACATCACAGTGCAATATATCAAAGTACTTACAAATTGTTGTGCACTATCCCAGAGCACTGTAGCTCACATGAGTAGCTGCATAGCTTATAGACAAATCTTCTTTCAATACATTTAGAGGGCAGGACCTTAGCAGTGTTTGAGTATTCTGCGTGGAACATAATGCAGATAGCTGAAATATGAAAAGAGGAGTGGCGTATGCGAGTACATACCAAGAGGGTTTGGAATGGGTGTCCTTGAGTATGCGTGTCGAGAGAGCCGTGTTGTCTCTTTGAATGGTATTAGGAAACACAGGTAGGAGTTTGGCACAATCTTGTATGACAGAGGGAGTAGCAATGTAGCAATTACTAAAGACAAGGTCCCAAAAATAATCAAACTGCACATCAATATTGTCAAAGTTGATAATGGTGAAACGGACGCAAAGTTAGGATTGAAAGTGGGAGAGTTTAACTACAAAAAGGGGAATAATGAGAATACCTGACTGTCAATTGTTAGCACCAAATAATTTTCTACAACGGTTGATAAATTACAACAGGAAGGGTGACAACAACTGACCTACATATCTATAAAAGTATTGCAAACATGATAGCATGGTAATTATTAGCTTCTTATGAAGTATCGTGTCCCTGTAAGGACTTGGAGAGAATAGAGTAGTGAATGTGGGTGCATTTGTAGATGATTTTACAAAGAATATAGATTAGCTTGGACAAACCAATAATGTCGTTCAATATTTTGTGACACACGGTGTAAATTTCGAGAATAGGGGAAAAGGTGGGACATCGTAGGAAAATGCAGAAGCGTCAACATCAAACACCCTTGGTTGTGCTTAGCCAGTTTCAAAAAAATCATTCAATTTAAAGAAAACACTGACCGATATTGCTGATAGAATGAGATTTTTCTTTTGTGAGCGGTATTGTTTTGATTACGCAAGAGGTAGTTTAATGAGATTGTTAGCAATAGGTTTCAGAGTGCTTATAGAAATACCTCGATTGTTAGTCAATGAACGCATTCTTAAATAAGTGAAGCAGTTATGACTAGTGTATTCCACACATGGCCATTCATATCTCTAGTTGGTACATTATTTGCTAAGATACTTGCAATTCTCTCACACTGCCTTTGCAATGTGCATAGCCACTGTTGAGCACCAAATCCCATACCGCAGTTAACAGATGATTGATACAAATTGTGAGCCCCTCTAGAATCAGCTTCCACATGCTCTACCCAAGTGACCTTGGAATATCCACTGGGCATCTCCTCAATAACACAGCCAGAAGGGCGCTTTCTGCATCGTGGGCGGGTTCCCACATAGACTATCGATCGAGACGTCTACAAAAACCTATAGATAGCCTACGCGCTTCGAATATCTCAAGATGTAGTTTTCCCGAGTGGGAACCAATTGGGTAGGCAGCTGAAATTCTGAGTACATCAACTGAATGGCGCCATCAGTAGAAAGGATCTCAACAGTGTGAACTTGGGAGATAATGGAAGGGAACATTTCTGCCCAGGGTCCCACATCCATAGGGTCTCAACAAGGGAGGGAGAATTCATGATGCCAAGGCCAGTGTGACAGGTACTCTCGGAGTGTAGCCCTGTAGGCGTAGGGCAATGGCCGCAAGGGAACCGCTGGACATAAACATCATGATCAATACATTCGAGAGGATCACCTGTGGTGGAATAGGAAGGATGAGGAACCCACAAGGATTCAGAATCTTGGGCAACTTGTAAAAGTTCTTCCAGAGCAAGCTCAACAACAAAGGGCTTCTCAAAGAAAAAATTTAGATCGAGCTTCGGGGCGCACGCTGCTGCATGTACAAGAAACCCTTGAAGCGCCAAGCCATGCATTTTGCAGTAATAGAGAGTGGTCTAGGCCATGGTTTTATGTCGGAGCTCTCGAATGAGCACTAGCTGCTAGTGGATGAGGCGTGCAAATCTGAGGTGCCCTAGCTTGGTGCTACATCTCTGGTGGTCATACGTACTTAAGCAGACTCGATCTTATAATTGATCAGCGCGCGCCATGGAAGGCTTGCTGCCACACTGATAACAATATTGTAAGGAGTTCGTCTGTTTTCCCGATGGTAGGAACTAGCAAAGGTGGTGCTGCCCATTCCTTGTTGCCAACAAGGAGAGCAGAGAGTTCGTATGGATCCGGTTGATTGGTTGAGAGAGAGAGAAGGAGTGTCGGGAGGTTGCATCAAGTGAGGGAGAGAAGCGGGACGATAAGGGTGGGTTGGCAGACGATCACAGCCACAAAGGGGTGGTTGGAGACTGCATGCGGCCACCGAGTGATGAGAAGTGGGGCGGGGGATGAGAGAACCACTGCATGGGAGTGGTTGGCGACCGGAGAGAGAGGCAGATGTATGGTGGTGAACCAGCGACAAAGAGAGATATTGAGACGGGGTGTGTGTGTGTGTGTGTCAGTTTGGTGGTTGGCCAAGCAAAAAGGGTGGCGGCGACTGAAGACAGAGAGAGATGCTCGTAGGTGAGCTGAGTGGCCACCTTTGCATGCAGTGTAAAATAAAAAATAAAAATTGAGACAACTGGTTTGCATGCTCCTTATTGGCTGTGTAGCATGTAAGCAACCATCCGTTCACAGCGATCAGGGAGTGGGAGTTGGTGCCGCCATGCAAAGAAAGAGAGAGAGAGAGAGAGAGAGAGAGAGAGAGAGAGAGAGAGAGAGAGAGAGAGAGAGAGAGAGAGAGAGAGAGAGAGAGAGAGAGAGAGAGAGAGAGAGAGAGAGAGAGAAACTCCGACTGCCGGTACTGTGTGGAGCTATACTTGGCGACAGTTGAGTGAGAGGGTGGAAAAGAGAGAGAGAAAGCTGCCAGTAGATGCATGCTGCAAAAGGGACTGTGTGGAGGGTGGGTTGCGCATGCAAAAGGAAAGTGAAGAGCGGTGGTTGGTCTAGCGGTTGTAGTGAGAGAGAGCTGCAATTAGAGGAGCTGCATGGCATGAGAGTCAGCAGCGCCAGTCGGGCTAGTTGGTGGGGTTGAAGACTTCCAGTGGAACTGCTGGGTGGGTGGTCTTCCAGCAAATGAGAGAGAGATGGGAAGAGGGCACATGCGATTGCATGCTGTGTCATGGCCACAAGCAACTGAGAGTAGGACATTGGAGATAACTGTGAGAGTGAGAAGTAGCTGGTGATCATTATAGTCGGCGGCTGGGTGGTTGAGGACGAGAGAAAGAGGCAGTTGAACTATGGTTGGCTGCTTGCATGAAAGAAAGAGGGAGAGGAAGGCGACCAGTGCATGGCCGCTTGGATTCAGCGATCTTCCATGGCTGTGATCATTCATCACTAGTGTAGTGCAGACTCACGATATTACTAAGTTTGCTTTAATTAAAATAAGTGATACTATGCTTATCAGTGACTTGAAAATGAAAAAAAAAAACAGTCTGAGGGTCATTCTCACTAGATGAAGTGCGATGGCTTCTTCTCAGATTCATTATATTAGGGTCTATAAAAACTGCTTCGGCGTTTACTTCTGAGTCGATTGCCCTCTCAAATAAATTTTATCTATTTATTTATTTATTACAAGATCATGAAGATCCTTCAGCTATCTACATTTTGTACAATATCTCCTAGTTACTAGAAATGTATTTGAAGATTATTCGTTTAGCATGATTCCTTTACTTTATATTTACAGTCATCAAATCTTGTCTGCTAATCTCTTCGTCTAGCCGCTTGCACCTGTAATTACTACGCCTCTATATAGGGAAAATTGTAGGCATGCAATCTTCCCTACATATAATACGATTATCTCTCTTATATATGCATATTAATATCACCAACTAGCCTTTTCTATAGCCATATGCAACAAAACTCCTCATTTCCTCATGCATAATTATCTTCATATGATTAATTATAATCAGTCAACATATTATTTATTATTATTATTATTATTTTCATTCACTAGCTCATAAAAATTTACAATTCTAAACGAATCCAAACAAATTCGAAATCATGAGAGCAATGATAATCTTTTCGCATACATATTTTCAAACAAGATAAGTTACGCTCCAGTAAACATGACTTATCTTAAATCCTGATAATCTCCGTAGGCGTGAATATTGCAGACCCGAGAACGCAGCCCAAGCTCTGATACCACTGCTACGAACAGAGCGTGGCTGCCCTGCGAAGTATCTGAAATAACACAATAAACAGCATAAAACAAGCTAATCGACATACCTGGCACAATCACGTGGTCGCATGATCGCAAGATACACGAACAGAGAGAGACAGAGAGCGAGAAAGATTGAGAGAGCACGTGCAGGAGCACCTCCTAGAGCGGAGTGCTACGTCGGCGTGGCGAGAGAGAAGAGGGGAGAGATGAGAAGAGCAACGCAGACACTGGGTGCAATCTCCCCCCGTGCAAGAGTGACCATTTCCCTCTTGCACGTATTTGTTATATAGATTTCTTGAATGGTCAAATTGGTTACAAACTGGCCGGCCGGTCATAAATGGCCAAAGCTCATAAAAGAGCACTTGAATAATAAAATTACATGATAAACATATCCATTCGCATACGCCAAGCTGGGTCTAGTCTTTTCCACCTGTCAGCTGCAATAAATAATAAAATATCAATTCTATAACATCTTTGACTTAACCTCCCACTCACCCAAAGGGCACATGGGACACATGTCAGACTCCCCTATGCTTACCCACATGGTGTGCTTTAATGCTATTGGCTGGGCTAAAGAGGGTCCAATGAGCTTCTAGTCCTATCCAACAAATATCTAGATATTTCAAGCTCTCTCTCTCTCTAAGGGGTAAGGAGGACACTTATCCAAAGACTACCCATATACTTGAATGCATGCTGCATGTGATTGGCTAGGGGGGGAGAGGTTGCTGTTACCCAAGTGGTAAATGCAGATTGTTTCAAGTTGCATAAACTCCCAGCTTGCCTCCACCCTCGTGTTTGAGAGAAGATCAATGATGAAGAGTTGGGAATCTATGATGATCCATTTGGCTCAATTTGCTTGGATGGTCTTGAGGATGCTCCGCACATATGGAAAGGGATGAGGAATTGATGAAAGTGGAAGAGCCCATGGTCAAAGAACATCTGCTTTTGGTTGTCCACAGAGAGCAGGAGCAGATTATGGATGCCACAAAGCTCAAGAGAGAGGTATGTGCTACATTGTTGATGGGTATGCTTGTGGATGGTGCTATGCATTGGGCTATCCAAGAGTTGCAATGGTCCTGAGAGGAGGTCTCCACTTTACTAGGTTGGGAGGGACGGCCAGGTATGTGCAGTGGTATGCATGTTGAGCAAGATAATGAGCACGATAGAGATCTATTTGAAGCAAGCGGGGTGTAGTTCTACCTAAAGTTACTGCAAATGGATGGTTACAGTCTCGATTATGTCTTTGATCCAGGTGGAATTCATGCTATGATGCAGGGGGTGGAGCAATCCACTTAAGGATTGGCAGGAAGTAGCTGTAGGGCTCTGGTAGTAGTTCACCAACTTAAAAGACGAAAAATTAAAAAATAATACTATTCAAGTAAATTTGGGCTCAATCCAAACACCCTAGTCTACTCGCAAGACGCTTTTGGTTCACACCATGGAACATGGGCATGGGCATGACCAATGCATGGGAAATTAGCTCTTCACTTTGAAAAAATTAGCTTAAAGAAAAAGATAAGGAAAAAGCAAAAAGCAAGATAAGTTATCAAGGTAAGTAAAAAGAACTTATCTACAACAGCTCTGTCCAACTCTTCCTACGAGTAAAGCTTCATTTCCACTCCGGATTTCAACTTTTCTTTTTCTTCCCGTTTAGAGGTGTAATTCTCCATGAGAACCCATGTGTAATCTCGGATTCTTTATGGCTTATGCCCTATGAGACAGAGCGATGAATATGGGAGCGCGCCCAATGTGCGATGTATGAAGGGTGGGAGTGGCTAGTAAGTCTGGGGTCACGACACAAAGATTCTTTAATATGAGTTTCCAAAGTGCCAAAGTGCCGTGTCTGCTCTTTGGTAGGACCGGTATGCTTTGAGAAAAGCACATGCCTGAAGCTTTGATATTATTGTTACGAACTTGGGCACCCCAAGTTGTTAATCTAGCACGATAGAGCATAGAATCTCTTAAAAGACTTCACAAACTTAATCATAGTTAAATAGAGAGTCGATACAATCTGACATAGTTCTGTGCCCAGAGATATTGGCCCCAAAAGCTAGCGCCCCTTTTGGTTGTTAATGCTTGAGCAAAGTTCACATGTTGAAGGGGTCCTCTGCTCTTAGACTCTACATCTAGATGCCCTAAAGAGTGAGGCCCCTAAGGGTATAATTATTCTTACAAGGGATGCCAAAAGAAGAGCCCCAAAAGCAATAACTCAAAAGTTGTAAGGCGGAGCGGAAATAAATGTTGATATTGCTCAAGATGAGCGTTGAACTGTGCTCAAGGGTTCCTTTTACTTACGAAAGGGAGAGCCTTCCATTACTTTAGAGAGAGAGTGTAGTGATCACAAACAAAGTGAATGCTATTGTAAATGAAAGTTTTGAGACTGAGAGAAAGAGAGAGAGAAGAATACGACACCAGATAGTTCTCAAACCCTCCTCCAAGGGCCCCCTTCTCTATGGCGAGAGTTCTATGCTATAGATTCCACAAATCTCTAGATGCAATGAATTTGTCGACGATGTTGACGGCGATGATAAAAACGACAAGGCTGGTCTGAAAACTGAAAATGCAAGGGCTGAAATGATGAAATTTGCAAAATGCTGACTTTTCGCTGAAAACTAACACTGTGTCGGGCGAGGATGGCGATGACGACAACTCAAAATGTAGGTGATGAAATCTAAAAACAACGGGCTGAAATTGTAAAAACTGACTAAGTCGATGGTACGACAAGGATCTGCTATGGGTAGGTGAGATCTGCGAGGCTAGGTGCTGAATCTGCAATGGCTAAGGGTTGCAAACTGAAAACACTAATTGACTTGGCTAATCTAGCACCAAGAAACTGCTAAACTCTAGGCCAGATCTGCTAATGGAAATGCCAAGATACACTAGGACTGATCTGCTACAGAAAATGCCAAGTTGATCTTGTTGGTATGCTAGGGTTCTATGTCGATCTTTCTATTGAGAAGGTGCACTGCAAGCTGCTAGAACTTCTTCTGTCGCCTCTTCTGTTGGAAATGGCCGCCCCCGCTCTGCTTATATACCTGCTACAAGCTGGGTCGAGCAGTCACTCCTACAGCCCCACGACCCTGGAAATTGGTGCAATGAAAGATACCTTTTGAGGATTGCCAAACCTCAATCCCCAAACAATAATGCAACAAGCCCAAGTCTGTCATTTCAAATTCAGAACTCAAACTCTCATGAGTTTGTTGGATGAGTGCTTTGTGGTCATCTGTGATTATCAAGTTATCGACATACAAGATAATAATGACTTGTTTTCCATTCTCTCTAAGAACATATAAATTTGCTTTAGAAGAACTTCTTCTAAAGCCAAGTTTTTTAAAAACTTATCAATTTTGACATACCATGCTCTTAGAGACTGTTTCAAGCCATATAAAGCCTTCTTCAATCTGCAAACCTTTTGTTTTGAATGATACGTCTCAAACCCTGGTGGTTGCTCAATATACACCTCCTTCTTGAGAAGTCCATTCAAAAATGCAGACACAACATCCATTTGGTAAACAACCCATAAATAGATAGCATCAAGAGAAAGCACAAGATGAATAGTTTTCATTCGAGATGTGGGAGCGAATGTGTCACTAACATCAAACCCTTCAACTTGAGAGAATACTTCTGCTACTAACCTGGCTTTGTACTTCTACAAAGAGCCATTAGCTTTATTCTTGAGCTTGTACACCAATTTTGTGCCAATGAGTTTCTTCTTTGGAGGCGAATCCACTATTTTCCAAGTGGCATTCTTTGTGATGCTATCGTACTCAGAGTGCATCACTTCCTTACACTTTGGATCAACCACAAAGCCCACAATTTCTATCATGAGAGCCATGTTGACAATGTGTTCAAAGGATCTCCTTTGCTCCTCTATTCTCTTTAACCATCGCAAATCCCCCTCCTCTTCATGAGGATTGTGAACCTGAGGGTTTCGAGCGTCAAAAAGCTATTGAGCTCACTTTGGTAGCGGCTTTTCCTGTGATGCTACAATAGGTTGGTTACATTTATTTGAGTTGTCATCACAACTCCTCCTCTTGATTTTTTATCTGACTTTGGTCTGGCACATGGTGAGTTATTTCTTCATTTGATGAGAAAGTGGACGAGCCTGGTTTCTCCATCGTATGTGGCCCTTCTTCAAATACCACATCCTGGCTAGTGAGTATTTTCTTTGCCTTTGGATCATAGAGTCTATAGGCCTTAGACTTTTCATTGTATTCGACAAATACACACTTCTTGCTTTTGGATTCTAACCTTGTTCTTTGTGAATCAGGTATATGTGCATAACAGAAACACTGCAAATGTTTTGAAATGCAAGACCGAAGGTTTCTTACAAGAATAGGCTTCTTGAGGTGTTTTTCCCTTTCAAAGCTTTTGTGTAGCTTCGATCGAGATAACTTAGCTCAAAATTTGGGAGAAAACTATGCGGGTTAGTTGAAAATAACGCTTAAATGAGTTCTAAGCTTTATAAGGTCTCTCAATCATGTGCCTCAAAAATTGAGCCAAACGGTAAAATCCATGCACAATGGCTATTTTTTACCTTGAAATTTGTGTAAAATAAAATCATGCCTAGATATTTGTGCACGCCTTAAGGAGAGGATGCCTTAAACATGCTTTTTCGCTCACTTTTTCTCATTTTTCCTTAAACAAGCCTTGCCTCCCTTCCCACTCATTCACTTGCATTTTTCAATGCTCTTTCTCTTTATCACCTCTACAGTGGTGGCCATCATCATCCAAATATCATCTCAATAGACTTGTTTTAATGCTATACAACACTTACACAACTCTTCAAGCACATTCCACAAGCATTTTCTCTTTGAAACTATTTTTCTTTAAGTGGTGTTGTCTCTATGAGAAAATTGCATACACAGACACAACAACCAAAAGAGTTCCTGTAAAGAGTGTGTGACTAGAGAAAAGAAGGCGAGGTAGACACATGAAAGAGGAGTCTAAATGCTTCTTGACACAGAAGGAGGCGCTTACAAAATACACCAAATCAACATCAGGATTCAAAACGTGGAAAAACTTTGTGTTATGCATTCTTAGTTGTGGTAACTCATTTAACATACTCAGTGAGCTACAAATAGATTCTAAATACTATCATGTTCATCCAATCTTGGATATAATCCATTTACAAAGGGACAACAATGCAAACGATCAAGATATTCTTTTTGGTTTCATTGAAACTCCCACTAAACGGTGTTTTGGTCAAATAAATAGTTGGACCCGGGAGAGGTGCCAATGAGGAAAATACTAGTATTCTTGAGAAGATATCACCACTTTTATTTTTAAGGATGAAAACACTTCTCCAAGGGGGAGTAATGTCGCCTACGGTAGGAATGGGGGGCAAGACCCTAATCTATGCATTCATGGTCAAGGTTTCACTTGACTAATTCTTGTGGATGTACATGATCACGTGTATGTAACATTTAATGGCCTAAAATCTTATTTGGAGCGGAAATTAGCATGAACATAGTGGGCATTTCATTAGAATAGATTCCTAATGAGAATTACAAGAGTGCTTGGGTGGAGAGAGCAACAAAAAGCATAACACCTAGTTAGATAGCATCGACAATACTTTCAAAAGAGAGAGAGCAATTAAGCTATTGACAACAGTTGAGGACCGGATTTGCATGGAGCCGGTCCCCCCTCCAAAAGGCTTTGTATTATGGTTTCTCCCATCAAGAGAGACATTGTACAATACAATTCTTTGTGTTCCTTCAAGACTAGCTAGTGCAATGAAGATGGAAGCTTCATACACCAAGCAAAAACACTTAATCAAACACAACTTGAATTATCCCCGTTCTCAGACCCAAGACCTCACACACCTTCGAAGATGGTGAGAGCTAGCAGGGTATGAGAGTAGATTGAGAGGAAAAAGAAGTATCTTACGAGAAAGAAGTACATCTCCTCACATAATCACTCATATTAGCATAGCTTAGCTTAGTAATTAGCTTGGTAGAGAAGATGAGCATGCATTGAAGCTTGGCTCTTGGTTGGATTTGCATCCACATGCCAAGAGGGTGTTGATGTAGGCTTCTATCTCACAAGCTTGGAGTAGGTGATGAGCTCTCCATTAAAGCTTGGGAGCAGATAGAGTGTTTTCCCTTCACACATGGTCAAGTGTGAGAGTGTGTGAGTGAATGCCAAGCAAAAATCAGCCCCCTCTCTCTCTTGGGCGAGCCCTAACTGCTAAGTTAGGCTGGCTTTTTCCTCATTGGACCTCCCCAGGTCAAGCCAATAGGAATTAAGCAGCATAAGTGATAGCCTTCTGACATGTGTCCCCCTTTCCCCTTTTGTGAGAGCTTTAGATAATTAAATAATTAAACTAAACTCTCATTGGACCCCTTTGCCTCCTGGCCAATAGGAATCAGGCAAGCCATGGGGCTTCTGAATGCTCATTGGACCCCTTGGGAGACTGCCCAATAGTCTTCTAGGACACTTAATTCTTATTGGTTTCTTTTATTAAATGTTTTTAAATTAATTAAACTAGATTTACTCTAGTTTAATTCTCATTGGTCCACTTCAAGGGTCTTCCAATAGGAATTGGGCACACCTTGTGGGCATCTGGCCTAAGAAGCTGACATGTGTCCCTCATTCCCTTTGTGTAAAGGGAGCCTGTGTGTGTGTGTGTGGTTTTCTCTCTCATCCCCTAGCTTTGGGGCTCGCCCCCTCCCATGTAGGGATGCAGAAAGACTTTTTGGGTACACACTAAGCATCCAATTTTCCCTAAGGTTAACCTTTGGACACAACCTTTGAATTTTGGAACCTTAGCATTTTGGAAGTCTTAATGGGCTGAACCTTAGGGTCTTTTTAGCCCGTTGTTTCACATGGCTCTTTTGCAGATGGCCCCCCCTTTGGATCCCTATTTTCCCTCCTTTGGATCCCTACTGTGGCCGGTCTGCTAACTTAACCAATATTCTAGCTTTTTCTCCCTTGGCACTTCCCCACATTAAATGATCAGTTTAATATGAGAAAATCATTTAGGAGAATTAGATATTGATTATTATGACATTACCTCTCTCTTGAAATCATAGTCGTCCTCGACTATGGTGTAGAGAAGATAAAGCATATACATGAGTCCTTTTCTTAGCGGGTAGAGGATCCCTATGTTACCCTACGACATCATTCCATAATGGATGACTAGTCCATTTGGCGCTTGAGAGCCTGAGGCTGCCGCAAGCATGTCTGCACATTAGTCCTATCAGTCTTCCATAGTAGAGTGACAAGCTCTACTTTGGTGTTTGGGAGACGTCGTCCCCGCAAACTTGATCTAAGCATGCATACTACTTCATTTTTGTGCACAAATCAAGAAAAAGAGAGTCTTATAAGACAAAAATTTTTGTTCATTTTTTTTAACATTTTGTACATTTGCTTACTCTTGGGAAGCATTGTAAGCATTGACAAGGTTTAGGTTATCCTTTAATTGTATGCCTTGCATCCATCTAGCATCTTCAAAAGGATAATTCTTAAACTTAATAAGATATCGTCTGATAGTCTTACCGCCTCTTAATACCTTGTCTTCATGTCGGAGAATGGACTCGGGCTGCAGCACCTCCTCGTGGTCCTCGATCTCCGGTGGGTCTTCAATAGTTGGTTCTTGAGGTGGCTCTCCTTTGTAAGGCTTTAAGAGGCTCACATGAAAAGCATTGTGTATGAGCCAATGATTGGGCAACTTAAGTTGATAGGCCATCTCATTGATTGGCCTAAGAATCTGGAAGGGACCATAGTACCTTTTTGCTAGTTTAGCATAGTACTTTTGGTGGCCCGTAGGATTCTTGCCCGTAGTGTGCCTTAATCGAGCCTTGGGAAACTTTAACAAGACCCAATCGTTTTCTTTAAAGGCTTGGGCTCTTCTGTGCTTGTCAGCAGCAGCCTTTTGCCTTTGCTGTGAGATAGAGATAGCATCCTTAATCTTTTGGAAAGATTCTTGTAGGTCTCGGCTATACTCATCTGCAGCGAAGATCTTCCCATGTACCTTAAGTAGCAAGGGACTTTTTGATCTTCCCTCAATTACCTCGAAAGGTGCTTTTCCTGTAGAAGTATGTACAGTGTTATTGTAAGCATACTCTACTAAGGGTAAGTACTTCTCCCATTGGGATCTTTGATCTACTTCCGTTACATAGGCTTTTAGTAGATCGAGAGTAGTTAGGTTAGCTATTTCACTTTGGCCATCAGTTTGTGGATGATAGGCCGAAGAGAAGTTTAGCCTTGTTCCTAAATTCTCAAAGAGACCCTTCCAGAAATTACTGGTCATTCTAGGATCTCTATCCGACACTATGGACATTGGCAAGCCATGGTACTTGAAAATTTGCGAAATGAAGAGGGTTGCCATTTGATGGGCTTTGATAGTCTTTTTGACAGGTATAAAATGAGCTTGTTTACTGAACCTGTCTACTATCGTCCATATTCCCGTATTCCCATGGATAGACTTAGGCAATCCAAAGATAAAATCCATGGATATGCTCTCCCATGGTGAATTAGGGATTGGCAAGGGTTGAAGCAATCCAAGTTGCTTCCCTCTATCAAATTTTGTCTTTTGACATACCACACATTTGGAAACATACTCATGTATGTTCACTTTCATGGTAGGCCAATAGAAATATGTTTCAATTCCCTTTAGAGTAGACTGAATCCCTCTATGCCCCGCATATGGGGGAGCATGAGATTCATACATTACTTTCTCACGTAGTGAGTTAGTAACGCATAGTCTATTGCCATAGAGAAGATAGCCATCTTGTAAAGTAAATGGTTCTTCTTTCTTCCCTAAGGCAAGGGCTGAAATCACATCTCTAAAATCGGGATCAATAGCATACTCATCTATCATTAAAGATAGATCATTGTGAGTTGCTATGGAAACCGCATTCACTCTCGGTCGTCTTGAGAGTGCATCGGCTACTTGATTATGCTTGCCAGCAATGTGAGCAATATGAAAATGAAATTGCGAAAGGAAATTTGCCCACCTCATTTGTTTGTCGGAGAGCTTGGTCTGCGTCATGAAGTACTTAAGACTTTGGTGATCCGTTCGCAGAATGAAAGGAGTCCCCAATAAATAGTGCTTCCATGAGTCTAAGGCATGTAGAACTGCAAGGAGTTCTTTTTCGTATATGCCTAGAGCTTGCTCAACAGGGTCGAGCCTTCGACTCTCATAGCCTATGGCGTGCCCTTCTTGGAGCAAAACAGCCCCAAGGCAATCACCACAAGCATCACATTGGACCTCAAATGGTTTTGAGAGATCCGGTAGTGTAAGCACAGGTTGAGAGATAAGCTTTTCTTTAAGCTTTTCGAAAGCATTGTTCTCCTTAGCAGACCACGTATACCTAACATTTTTCTTTGTTAGGTCATGTAATGGTCCCGCAATTTGTGAGAACTTTTCTATGAAGCGTCTATAGTATGCACACATACCTATAAAGCTTCTTAGTTCATGAAGATTCCTTGGTTTAGGCCATCCTTTTATTACCTCTAACTTGGATGGATCCATTTGGATTCCATCTTGAGAGATAATGTGACCTAAATATTGAATCTCTTGCAAGAAAAATTCACTTTTCTTTCGATTAACATAAAGTTTATTCTCTCTTAAAACTTGAAATATTACCTGGAGGTGTTGCTTGTGTTCCTCTAATGAATTAGAGTAGATGATAATATCATCAAAGAACACTCCAGTGAAGGTTCGATGAGGCCTGAACAGCTTCTCCATCAAGCGGTTAAATGTGGCTGGTGCATTAGTCAAGCCAAAAGGCATGACAATGTATTCGTAAAGACCAAATGTAGTACGAAATGCGGTCTTTACAATGTCTTGATCAACTATCCTTATTTGATGATAGCCACTTTTTAGGTCAATCCTACTGAAGTAGGTCGATCCTTGTAGCTTATCAAATAGGTCTTCTACCCGTGGAACGGGAAACCTATTCTTGATAGTGATCCTATTTAGTGCTCTATAGTCGACACACATACGATATGTGCCGTCTTTCTTTTGCACTAATAGCACAGGTGAGCAAAATGGAGATGAGCTAGGCCTAACCATGCCCTTCTCAATTAACTCATGCACTTGCCGCATAATCTCCTCTTGTTGAGCTTGAGAAACTCTATAAGGAGGTTTGTTAGGCGGTGAACTTCCTGGAAGAAGTTCAATTGCATGGTCGTCATTACCTCGTTTAGGAGGTAGCTCACAAGGGATGTCGTCAATAAAGACATCTTGAAACCCCTTGAGAAAATTGGATAACTCTAATTCCTTTTGGTTGCTTTTATTTTCTTTTGCTAAAGCATTAGGTTCATTTTGAGAATCTTTAACAAAAATCATGTACACGGAAATAGAGCTCTTTATTGACTTGTTGAAAGCTGGTGTATGTACAATGGGGATGGTGTTACCCATCTCCCTAGCATCTATATACATGTCCTTTTCCCTGAACTTAAAGGAGATTCTCCTTTCAGGAAATTTAACATGGGCAGCCAGACGGTCAAACCATGGTGCCCCTAGGATTACATCCTCATGCTTGAGAGGAGAGATAAAGAAATCCTCTTTGTCCACATAGCCTTGGACATGAAGCCTCAATTTCCCGATTAAGGGAGTGACTGAAGCTTCTTGCCCCTTGAAGGCACTGTCTGCGGGTAGGATATCTCCCATCTCGTAGGATTGTATGCCTAGCTTGGTGGCTAACTCCATAGATATGAAATTGTGAGTAGAACCAGGGTCAAAGAGAATAAAAGCATCATGTTCTCTTACCTTTCCCCAAGCATGGCATAGAGGAGATCCTTTGTGGTGAGTTTGGTGAATCTCCTCCTCTTGGATTTCAACCAAAGAAGCTCTAGGAGGATCTTGGCGGTTGTTCTTTTGGGGACAAGCGCGGTACGCATGCCCTTGTTCGCCGCACTTGAAACACCGGTTATCTTTACGATAACGCTCAAGCTCTTCAGGAGAGAGTTTATTCTTTCCTTTGTAAACTCCCTTCTCTTTAGCTTTGTTGGAATTGCCCTTAGGAGACTTTTGGACATTGTCCTTCCCCTTAGGCTCATTGGAACCCTTGTTTTCCGGGGGCTTATTATTTCTTTTACCCCCCGTTTGGAAATTGATTCGCGAGGCCACCATAGTATGGTGTATTACCGCCGATATGGTACGTGGCCTTTGGGAGTTGACATACTCCGCCATTTCTTCGGTTAAGCCCGCACAAAATTGTTGCTTTTGCTCTCCAAAATCCAACTTTTTGAAGACAGTGGCTTTGAGTTGTAGGTCCCAAAACTTGTCTACATATTTGTGGATGGATTCATTGGGAGAGAGCTTTAAGCTTCGCCATTCGGTGAGTACTTTGTCTTTGGCATCGGTGGCCAAAAACTGCTTCATAATGGAAGCTCTTAAAGCCTTCCATGTTCGTGGAGCTTCACCGTTGGCTCGTAGGCTAGACCACCATTGTCTGGCGGACTTTTGAAAGTGCATAGCTACATGGCGTAGCTTAGAGGACTCCGTGAAGCCCTCATCTCCAAACGCCGCATCGAATTGCTGGATAAAGGCCAAAACTTTGTCTGTAGCACCGAAGGTGCCATCATAGGTAAGGAAAGAGATGCTCTTCCCTCCCTCTTTGAATTTCTTCAGCTTGGACGACCTCTTCCATGCGGCATAGGATTTCCTATGGCCTCTTCTTTTTGATGGTTCAAAAGTTGCACCATCACTTTCTTCAGAAGATGAAGAATTTGAAGAAGATGGAGAAGAGGGTGACCTCTTTCTCGCCTTTTTCTTGTCTTGATCTTTGTCATCTTCACCATAGCTTTCATAAGAGGAAGAGGATGAAGAAGATGGAGAAGAGGGTGTCCTCTTTCTCGCCTTTTTCTTCTCTTGCTTTTTATCATCCCTCTTTGAATTATGGCGTGGAGAAGAGTGTGATGGTCTTCTCCGCTTTGGTGGTGATGGAGAGCGTTTAGCCCGCCGTCTTCGTGGAGCCATCTCCGCCGAGGTGGCGGGAGACTCGCTTCTTTCTCGTTCCTTCGGTGGAGGCTCTTGAGTTCTCCTTTGGGAAGGAGATGCATCATCAAGAAGTAAGTTCTTGAGCCCTTCATATGGATTCTCTTCTTCTTCCCGAATCGGAGAGAGACCTCTTTTGGTAGTCTCACAAGGAGGCTTCCTAGGTGTTCTCTCGTCATGGTGATGACTTGGAGAATCCCGTGAGCACGGAGCTGCCGTTGCACTTCACTTTGGAGAGATGGATTGCCCATGGCTTGTTGAAGCCTAGAAACAAGATAATTAACAAGCATTGAAGCATCATTAGTAGCTTGCTCATGAGCAAAATCAAAGTTATCAACATTAATTTCACTCTCTTTAATATTGTCAGCCATTCTAACAACTTTTAGGTGTAAACTTTTTAGGTGTACTTTGGCACTTCAAGCCCTAGTTGCTACTCCTCTTTACCCCTTTAGAAAAAGCACTCAAGCTACTGTACCCGCGGCTCGAATACCATTAATTGCAAGGAATAGAAGAGAGGGTCTTTCGACACCAAAACAGCACCGGCTCCTGTCAAGCTTCTAATAGCTCAATAGTGGTTAAGCCGTAGGCAAGCCCCGTAGGACTCCACTATTAAGACCATAGCTCTCGACGGTGATGCCCCGTTAACTGCACAAAGGCAGGCGCACTGCAAGGCTGAAAAATCCCTATTCTACTTACTCACAGGCAATTAATAATACCAACCATTTGTAGCTAGCTTGAGGACCTCCCTTCTTGAGCAAGAAAAAAGAAACCTTGAGCTCTGATACCAATGTAACATTTAATGGCCTAAAATCTTATTTGGAGCGGAAATTAGCATGAACATAGTGGGCATTTCATTAGAATAGATTCCTAATGAGAATTACAAGAGTGCTTGGGTGGAGAGAGCAACAAAAAGCATAACACCTAGTTAGATAGCATCGACAATACTTTCAAAAGAGAGAGAGCAATTAAGCTATTGACAACAGTTGAGGACCGGATTTGCATGGAGCCGGTCCCCCCTCCAAAAGGCTTTGTATTATGGTTTCTCCCATCAAGAGAGACATTGTACAATACAATTCTTTGTGTTCCTTCAAGACTAGCTAGTGCAATGAAGATGGAAGCTTCATACACCAAGCAAAACACTTAATCAAACACAACTTGAATTATCCCCGTTCTCAGACCCAAGACCTCACACACCTTCGAAGATGGTGAGAGCTAGCAGGGTATGAGAGTAGATTGAGAGGAAAAAGAAGTATCTTACGAGAAAGAAGTACATCTCCTCACATAATCACTCATATTAGCATAGCTTAGCTTAGTAATTAGCTTGGTAGAGAAGATGAGCATGCATTGAAGCTTGGCTCTTGGTTGGATTTGCATCCACATGCCAAGAGGGTGTTGATGTAGGCTTCTATCTCACAAGCTTGGAGTAGGTGATGAGCTCTCCATTAAAGCTTGGGAGAGATAGAGTGTTTTCCCTTCACACATGGTCAAGTGTGAGAGTGTGTGAGTGAATGCCAAGCAAAAATCAGCCCCCTCTCTCTCTTGGGCGAGCCCTAGCTGCTAAGTTAGGCTGGCTTTTTCCTCATTGGACCTCCCCAGGTCAAGCCAATAGGAATTAAGCAGCATAAGTGATAGCCTTCTGACATGTGTCCCCCTTTCCCCTTTTGTGAGAGCTTTAGATAATTAAATAATTAAACTAAACTCTCATTGGACCCCTTTGCCTCCTGGCCAATAGGAATCAGGCAAGCCATGGGGCTTCTGAATGCTCATTGGACCCCTTGGGAGACTGCCCAATAGTCTTCTAGGACACTTAATTCTTATTGGTTTCTTTTATTAAATGTTTTTAAATTAATTAAACTAGATTTACTCTAGTTTAATTCTCATTGGTCCACTTCAAGGGTCTTCCAATAGGAATTGGGCACACCTTGTGGGCATCTGGCCTAGAGCTGACATGTGTCCCTCATTCCCTTTGTGTAAAGGGAGCCTGTGTGTGTGTGTGTGGTTTTCTCTCTCATCCCCTAGCTTTGGGGCTCGCCCCCTCCCATGTAGGGATGCAGAAAGACTTTTTGGGTACACACTAAGCATCCAATTTTCCCTAAGGTTAACCTTTGGACACAACCTTTGAATTTTGGAACCTTAGCATTTTGGAAGTCTTAATGGGCTGAACCTTAGGGTCTTTTTAGCCCGTTGTTTCACATGGCTCTTTTGCATATGGCCCCCCCTTTGGATCCCTATTTTCCCTCCTTTGGATCCCTACTGTGGCCGGTCTGCTAACTTAACCAATATTCTAGCTTTTTCTCCCTTGGCACTTCCCCACATTAAATGATCAGTTTAATATGAGAAAATCATTTAGGAGAATTAGATATTGATTATTATGACATGTACGTAAATCATGATAGTCAAAGATTTGTTCAGGTCATGCGGTTGAGTAGGAGGTTCACCAAAATCATTGCATGCATGGTCAAGGTTTCATTTGACTAATTCTTGTCAATCTACATGATGACACGTCATAAATCATGATAGTCTAAAATTTGTTCAGGTTCATGCGGTTGAGTAGGAGGTTCATCAAAATCAACCAGAATCTATTGATCAATGATATTGTCCTCCCCATGTAAGTGTTTACGTAAACGAATTACATGAAATACCGAATGAATACAAGAGTGTGGCGGTTGTGAGAGTTTGTAGGATTTGAAAGGTCCATAGTATCTTGGAGATTCGGACTTTTTGAATGCTTTGGCACACACAAGAATACCTCTTCCCCTTTCGTGAAGGTAACTTGCCGACGTTTCTCCTCAGCTTACTTCTGATACCAATCTTGCACTTTTCGAACATTTCGACGAGCAAGTTTCAACATATCCATATGGTCTTGGATGAAATCCTTGACCTGTTGGAGTTTTTACTTTGCCAACCCCACCGTAATTGGCGATCTAGTTTGAAAATTGTACATTAGCATGAAAGGACTGAAGTCAATCATTACATGCTTAGCACTATTGTAAGCAAACTCAAGTAGAGGTAGATACTCTTCCCAATATGATTGTTTCTTGCTAATGTATGCTCGCAACATATCCTCGAGCACTTGGTTGACTTGTTTACTCTGACCATCCATTTTAGGATAATCTATTGTACCTAGGTTGAGTTGTGTACACCCAAGTGTTTAAACACAGCCCTCCAAAAATTCATGTTAAACTTGGGATCATGATCACTCACAATGTTTTGACAACCCATACAACTTGTACAGATTGTCCACAAATAGCTTAGCTAATTCTAGAGTCTTAATTATTGACTTGGTTGGAATAAACTTGCATAGTTTAGTCAACCGGTATATGACCACCTATACCGAGTCATGACCTCGTATAGTGCTTGGTAAACCCACAATAAAATCTACAGAGATACTTTCCCATTTACCACTCCAATGGATGTAAGAGCGTATGAGAGCATAAGTCTTCTTAATGCCTATCTGCCCTACACTTGGACTATTGTGACATTCATAAAGAATTTGGCACCGAATGTCCACGTTTCTCGGTACACAAACTCTCCCCTTGTGGAGTAGGTACCCATTATCGATGGAAAACTCTTCCATCTCTGCAGTTCATCACTCGATAGAGGAGAACTGGGTATGGAGGTCAACAATACACTACCAGCATCAGAGTGAGAAGGATCTCAGATTTTTCACATGGCTCCACACTTTGGAGTATGCGTCGTCATGCTCATATTTTCCCTTCATAGCATCCAAAATCTCACTTCAAATTTTTGTGAACAAAAAAGAGTTGATCTCAGGAATACGACTAAGAGTGTCAGTCACCACATTGTATCGTCCTTTACGATACCGGATCTTTACATCATACTCCTAAAGAATCTCAATCCACCTGGCCTTTTAACCCTTCAAGTTCATTTGTTATGTAAACCATTTTATGCTTTCATGGTCGAACACAATCTCAAACTGAGCTCCATATAAATAATGATGCCATGTCTACAAGGCAGACACTATTGCATAGAGTTTGTGTTCATAAGTAGAGTAAAAAGGATCCACAATGGCTATAATAGAAGATGTAGCTAATGCATCCTTGAGAGTATCAAAACTTTGTTGTTGAGCGGCACCCCATTGAAGGTTGTTCCCTTTCCTTCCAACTGGTTCGTCATTGGTACAACAATATGAGCATAGTTTTTAAAGAACCTTCAATAAAAACTTGCAAATTCCAAGAAAATCTGTAACCCTTCTAGATTTCTAGGAGAAGGCCATGTCCAAATGGCATCCACTTTGGATTGATCTATGTGTAGTCCATCAGCTGAGATAGCATTCTCTAGATAGTGAATATCCTCCTTAAAAAATCACACTTCGACTCTTTGGCATATAACTTGTTTGAGGTAGGAATTCAAACACTTGCCTCAGATGTTGCAAGGGATCTTCCTCAGAGGCACTACACACGAGAATTTCATTGAGAAAAATGATAACAAACTTGTCCAAATATGGTCTCAAGACACTATCCATTAGCATGATGAAGGTAGCGAGCACACTGTTTAACCCAAAGGGCATTACCAAAAACTCGTAATGTCCAAACTTTGTTTGGAAGGAAGTTTAGGTATATCAGCAAGTTGAATGTGTACTTGGTGATATCCCGATTGCAAGTCTATCTTAGTAAAATATGAGCATGAGTGAGCTTGTCAAATAACTCATCCACTCGTGGTGGTAATAGGTACTTGTTCTTAATAGTTACCGCATTCAAACCGCGGTAGTCAATGCACATGCGCATTCTACCTTCTTTTTTCTTTAGCAATAGGATAGGAGAGGCCCATGCTAAACAACTAGGTTGAATAAACCCTCTACTGAGATAGTTAGCAAGCTAACGCTCCACCTCAGTAGCCTCAGAATGGCTCATTCTGTAGGGTGGTTTGCTAACTAGTTTACTGCATGCAACCATGTCTATGCCATGTTGCACAAATCGTGTCGGTGGTTACCCTGGTGGTAAATCATTAGGAAAAACATCTTGAAATTTCATTAACAAGTTTTTCAATTCACTAGAAACTTTTTCTTGTTGAGGAGAGAGAGTAGTAGCCATTGCTGGGAAAGAAGAGAGAGAAGCATGCAGTGTTGAGGAAAGAAAATGACACAAAGAGTAACACAAGAAAACTTCTTCTATTGCATTATCAAAAGTGAGCTTCATAAGCTCTACTGTACATATGAGTGGTGAGGAAGGCAAATCCTTATCTCCTAGCAACAACACATGTGCGCCATGGGATTCAAACATCAGATTGTTGTGCTCGTAGCTACGGTTAACTAATGGCCCTAGTCTATGCAACCATTCTTGACTAAGTACCACATATGCATGCTCCATATTCATAACCTGGAAATCAAGGATGTGGTATACTCTTGAAGTTTAAACGGTAAAACTCTTACTTGAGTGTCCCACACCTCGACATCATAGTTGTTCATCATCGCTACCTTGTAATGGTGGGAACACAGAGTTTGGGGAAACTTGAGACGTTTTACTAACCCGTAGTTAATGAAATTATGTGTAGCACCATCATCTACCAAGATACACACCTGGTGCCCTTGAACAAGTCCGTGTATACGCACTAGCTCATGTGGACCAAAGGTCTGTTGCCACATGGAAGCTGTTATACAACATTCATGCACCACCTCGGTGTGTGTTACCTCCACATTAGGGAAACATGAGGAAGACTTAAGAGACAGTAGATGCATCATCTACGCTACTCTCTCCTTGCCCTAGGCAGACGATTTCCCCTTGGGATAATCCTTTTTGCCATGGCCACTTCCTAAGCATTGAAAATAAAATTTTTCCTTTTTTGCCTTCTCAAATTCTTGTATAGAGAAGAAGAAGAAGAATAGGAAGAGTATTTTAACGTCATGGGAAACTATACCAAGAGACCTTAAAGATCTATCCAAAAAGGAGATTTGAACTCAAGACCTATTATTCAAGAGGGAAATGGCATAACCAATTTACCACACTTGAGTGATAGGAAGAGAGAGGCCCTTTAGACCCTTTGGGTTTCTTGGCCGCCTCTGAATCGGCTATTATAAACTTTCTTTTATTGTACCCATGTTGTGTCCGTGTATTACCATGTGTATTGTCAGACACATGAGTATTTTGTGGTGTCTTATCCCCAGGATCATCATGGATGTGAGCTTGAACTATGACCTCCTCAAGTGTTCTAGGATCCTGAGTCTTGACATGCTTCTTAAGCTTTGGTGTTAGACCGCGGATGAATCCGCACACTTGTTGAAAGGTATCTAACCCTTCCAACTTGAGGATGACATCTTGATAGCATGAGACAGATTTATGTTGTCGCATGGAACACTTATCCAAGCCGACCAATTTCTGTCTGTCTCATTCGTAGACATAAATTCCTTTCTAAAATACAGCCTCAAAGGCTATTCAAGTCATGTTCTTCTCCTTTAGAGATATCCACCATTTATAGGCCTTGCCTTTGAGTGTCAACCTTGTCTATAGTGCTTTGACTGCATCCGGAGTATGCCCGGTAGATTGTGTATTCCTTCCCACGTACTGAGAAAGGTGTTCACCGCATCCTTATTGTGCGCCCTTTCCTCTCCCGTAAAAGTTGGCGGCTTTGTATCTTTCAACAAATCGTCCACCTCCTTTTGAGCGAGAGAGTGCAAAGAATCCAAAGGGGGGCACTACAAGAGGTACTTCACATTAGCAATGCTCGCAGTGCGACGCTCAAAAGTGAAAATCCACGGCGTCCCTATGAGCGTCACCATAGGCGTCGCTATTTTTATTGTTGCATAGAGATTCCTATAACGACACCAACAGGGGTAAAAAATAAACCGAGAGCGCTAAAAACTCAGATCTCATATTTGAGTTTTTGGCGCTCAAGTAAAATGGGTAACCCGCGCTCTCCCTCTCTCTCTCTCTTTCCCCCCCCCCCCCCCCGCCCCCACACACACACACACGAGGAGTGGAAGGAGAGCCAGGTGTGCTCCTTCCCTCTCCTTTCTCTCATGTTCCCTTCCCCCCCCTCTCTCTCTACCTCTCTCTCTCTCTCTCTCTCTCTCTCTCTCTCTCTCTCTCTCTCTCTTTCTCCCCCCCCCCCCCACACACACACACACACAAGGAGAGGAAGGAGAGCCAGGTGTGCTCCTTCCCTCTCCTTTCTCTCATGTTCCCTTCCTCTCTCTCTCTCTCTCTCTCTCTCTCTCTCTCTCTCTCTCTCTCACACACACACACACACACACACATTGTGTCTTTGAAAGAAAGAGAGAGAGAGAGAGAGAGAGAGAGAGAGAGAGAGAGAGAGAGAGCACATGCATAAACAAAAAACACATACACACATGCATAAACAAAGAATTCATACACACACACATTGAGAGAGGAAAAGAGAGAGAGAGAGAGAGAGAGAGAGAGAGAGAGAGAGAGAGAGAGAGAGAGAGAGAGAGAATGAGAGACAAAGTAAAGAGAGAGAGATATATATAAAACAAAGAGAGAGAGAGAGAGAGAGAGAGAGAGAGGAGAAAACAAAGAGAAAGAGAAAGAGGGAGAAAGAGAGAGAGAATAAAAAACCAAAGAGACAGAGAGAGGGGGAGAAGACGAAAAGAGAGAGGTAAGGGGAGAAAACAAAGAGAGAGAGAGAGAGAGAGAGAGAGAGAGAGAGAGAGAAAGAGATAAAAAAAGTAGAGAAAATATGAAATGAAATGTTATATTAAGATTTAGGGTTAGGTTAAATTTAAAATTACATTTAATTAAAATTATGTTAGATTAAAATTTAAGATTAAGTTAGATTATATTTAACTTATATTTTAAATTTATGCTAAATTTAAAATTAAGTTAAACTTAAGATTAGGTTAAGATTTAAATTAGATTATATTACATTTAGATTTATGTTTATGTTGAATTTAAGATTACGTTAGCTTTAGATTTACATTTAGATTTAAAATTAGAGCAAGATTTAAGATTAGCTAGCTAAGTTAGATTTAAGTTAGATTACATTTAGGTTTAGGATTTAAGATTAGGTTAGATTCAAAATTAGGGTAAGATTTAAGATTAGCTAGCTAGGTTAGATTTAAGTAAGATTACAATTAGGTCTAAGATTTAAGATTGGATTAGATTTAGGTTTATGTTGAGTTTAAAATTAGATTAGATTTAGATTTAAGATTAAGACAAGATTTAAGATTAGCTAGATTAGATTTTGATTTAAGTTAGATTACATTTAGGTTTAGGTTAGATTTAAGATTAGATTAAATTTAGGTTTATTTTGAGTTTAAGATTAGATTAGATCTAGATTTATGTTTGATTTAAGATTAGATTAAATTTAGGTAGATTTTAGTACATGTCAATGAAGGCTTTTCCCAAAAAGCAAACATTAGTTACACAACAATATGTATATTCCCATTAGAATCTCACACTTATTAACTCACACACTAACCATATTCAATTAGCCACGATCATCATATGTTCAATTAGGTTAGATTTAAGATTAGATTTTGGATTTAGTTTTTATATTAAAGTCTACCTTTGGGATTACGGTAAAAAAATTAGAGTTAGGCGAACGGTGATCCCTCTCTTTCTCTCTACGGATGCGACCTTAAGTTGGAAAGCTTCCAACGGCATGATACTCAGATTGGAGGCCAACATGTAATGTGCTAAGTAATCCCTCGAACAAAGATTTGTTATGAAGAGATGCTAAGATGTTGTGAATTGCTACAGCTAGAGAAGAGGCAAAGGGGTTTTGTTCACTACATGCACTATCATGTAGACGTGGGTGTGTAGATTTCTCGTACCCACAAATATAGGCATTGACCAATAAAGACGAGATTATAACCCAGTGGTTCTGATCTCCGTGCACCTCTAGATTGAGGTGTGCGGGGATTGGACATGACTAGAGAATGTGAGGTAGTTTACAATGTGAACGAGAGAGAGAGAGAGAGAGAGAGAGAGAGAGAGAGAGAGAGAGAGAGAGAGAGAGAGAGAGATAAAAGACGGGGGATGCCAATAGAAGATTAAATTTATGTCTAGGTTATAAGGTTTTTACCTTCACTATGAGTAATGACGAGGATGTGGGGCCGTCCGACCGAAACACCTATCTCTCAACAAGGATCTTATGTCCTTGTAATCAATGCAATCATGTTGTGCAACAGACAAGACGCGTTTCTTTGCAGCACGTTTGCGAATTTGGCGAGTTTGATCCATCTATTATAGATCGCGTTATTGCCAATTATAACTCGTCGGACTGTGACGCTCACCAATAGGCAGCAATCTTGCAACCCAATAAATGTGTTCGCAGGTGCTTTGGTCAAGCAGCATACTTGAGGCCACAAGATGTAGCCTCTGACAGCTCGGAGGATGATCATGCAGACCACATTCCCAACGAGGCAATGTTTGAGCCCGAGATCGATGAAATGATCGAGACGATCATGGATTCAAAAAGGCTTATCTATGATGATATGAAAAGTGAAGCCGATACACCATTGTGTGATGGAGCACGTGTGTCTAGATTGAAGGCGCTCCTGGTTCTTCTCAACATGCAGGCAAAGTTTGGATGGAGTGACACTAGTGTCACAGCACTTTTCAGGTGATCTATTACAATGTGTTTAATAAAAAACTCTAGATGTATTATGATATGATAGATTACTTACACAAGTGTACCGCATTTTTTTTGCTGTGTAGATTTCTCAAAGAGCATATACTGCCAGCTGATAATATGATGCCAGATTCTAGAGAGGAAGCAAGAAAGATCTTGCAAAACTTGGGGATGGATTACAATTCAATTCACACTTGTCCTAACGACTGCATTCTTTTCAGAGGGGAATACATAGACATGGAGAAGTGTTCGAACTGTGATTCCGAGAGATATCGAGTAGATCTCCACGGAACAAAAATTCCACAAAAGGTTTTGCGAAATTTTCTTCTGCTTCCTTGCATCAAGCATTTCTTTGAATGTAAGTCCATGGCCGCCCTAGCATCATGGAATGAGGAGAATAAATCTTCGGATGGTGTGCTACGGATTCCTGTAGATTGCGTAGCCTGGAAACATATAGACGAAACATGGCCGGATTTTTCCAGGGAAGCTCAAAATTTGCGCCTAGGCCTGGCTATGGATAGCATAAATCCATTTGGTCAGAGATCAACATCTTACAGTGTATGGCCCATTGTCAGTGTCAATTACAACATTCCCCCGTGGTTGACTATCAAGAAGGGGCACTTGTGGCTAAGCTTGATTGTGCCGGGGCGGTATAAAGTGAAGAACATGGATGTGTATCTTCGTCCACTATTGGAAGAGATACAAAAATTGTGGATTGGCATAGAAATGGTGGATATGAGCCGACACATAGGTTGACAGATTGCTTTGATCAGAGGCATTCTAATGTAGACCATGCATGACTATCCCGGACTAACAGAATGCTCAGGTGATTTACACTCAAACTCAAACACTATCAAACACTATAAATCTTGGTTTTTCTCAAGCTTATCTATTGTCATGTGTATACATGCAGGGCTTCAAACAAGCGGATACAGAGCATGTGTCACATGTGGACCTAGACTTAATGCAGGTCGGGCGTCCTCGTTGAAGAAGCAAATCTACGAAGGTCATCAAGCGTATTTTCCAGAGAATCATGTGTTACACAATGGCTTTTTGGGAAGAGAGTCACCGAGGATGTCTGCACAAGCATGGTTAGAGCAGAAGGAGATGTGTGATGACGATTTGCCCCCAGGGATGAAGAGACTCTCTCTATGGTACGAGTTACCATATTGGCCCAGACTCATGATCAATCACTTGCTCGATCCAATGCACATATTGAAGAATCTGGGTAATCTAGTGTGGGACCATCTGACCGGCAAGAAAGATACTTTGGGAGCGAGGGTTGACCTTAGAAATGTGGATCGTATGGAGAAATATTGGCCGTAGACAGCATCCGATGGATCGATAAAACTCTCTAAAGCACCATGGATTTTGACAGGATCCCAAGAACGCAAAGTAAAAGATACCATTCGATCTGTGTGGATCCCCACTGGCTTAATGTACTCGCTCCGAACATGTTTCACTAAAGAAGGAAATCTTACCGGTTTGAAGTCACACGACTGGCATAAAAGGTGTCAGGTATGTTTGAAGAGGAATATATCATAGTGGGAATTGTGTAACATTGTGTGTGGACTTCAATATCATTGCTAGACATGTTTTGCAGTTTATTTTATCAATGGCCATTGAGGGATGTTTGTCTCCTGACGTCTGTACAAACTTGCAAAGTTGGTGCAATGGATCTCACAAAAGGAGATCAATGTAGACTCCATACCATTCGCCAAACTAAAAAACGTTGTGGAGGTTGTGTGCATGTTTGAGAAACACTTTCCTACTACCATGCTAACCATTCAAGTGCATCTTCTTGTTCACATAGTTGATGAGGAGATCAATGTAGACTCCATACCATTCACCAAACTAAACAGTGGAGGTTGTGTGCATGTTTGAGAAACACTTTCCTACTACCATGCTAACCATTCAGGTGCATCTTCTTGTTCACATAGTTGATGAGGTGAAAAAAGCTGGCACAGTACATTCCAAATGGATGTTCTTTTTAGAACGTTTCATGAAAACACTCAAGGGATATGTGCGTCAGAAGGAACGTCCGAAGGGTAGCATGACAGAATGTTGGATGGTATCATAGTCCCTAGTTTACATGGGAGAGTGGCTAGATGGATTTGATAAAGCCCGGGATATGCTATGGTGAACCATAGATGATGAGCGCATATCTGGGATTGTCATGTGCAATCTTGGTGTTGAGAAGAAGATGTCAATGGAAGATCTAGAGACTAAAATCAATCGATTTTGGATGCTTCACAATCCAGTGATGCAAAAGTGGATTTCATAATGCAAGGATGCAAAGCAAGAGCGACAAAGGGTACTGATCGAGTGGAGATGGGGAAGACGAACACCGATGCATTATCCGACGGGTTTGGAGAGCCTACCAACATTCATGAGCTTAAGATGGTTGCACAACCAATTGAAAAGCGCACAACAGTGAGGTGAAGAAGTGACTGAGGAGGAGTGGGAGTACTCTCGGGGTTGTGTAACCAAGGTAAGTTTGCAATGTACGACTAGTGACTTTCTAGATGTTTTAATGGCCACTCATAATCTTTGTTGGTTGTAGTATAAGTCATACACAACAGCATGGTGTAAAGGTTGACATTTTAGTCTGGAACGGATCGACAAAAAACGTTTTACTCAAGATTGTGGAATCATGGCAAAATTTAAACAGTCTAGTCGACGACGGTCCTCTGATGCAGGTCCTGTGGTGGTGGAACTCACTTACTTCGGCACGCTATAAGAGATTTTGAGGATCGATTATAGAGGATATTTTGTCGTCTTGTTCAATGTGCAATAGTTCAAGATAAACATGGAGGGTTGCAATGTTACTGTGCGCAGATGAGAGTCTGGTTTCCTTGAGGTGGATTCAAATAAAAAAATGAACCGACCTAAGAGACACTTTCGTACTACCCAAGCATTGTGAACAAGTAAGCATGTAAATAGTTAACATCAAATTTTAGAAGTTATGTGCTTGGAAGCTCTCTTGTAAGTTATGTGGCTCTGGCAAGTGATATTTCATCCTACAAAGTCTGCATCAAAATAGTGGTACGTCATACAGGTAGCCCCTCGTAGTGCATGAACGTATGAGGGCTACCATGTGTCAATCACAGCGGCATCAATGGAGGATATTGGAGAAGATTCTCAGTCAGAAGCCGCTGAGGTGGTGCTAGACAAGCATCAAGCTGCTACTCTCTATAGCTAGGGTGCATGTAGAGGATCTATAAAATGAAAGGGAGGACATCTGCCTAAACGAAGAGCTCTATATAGATATAGGGATTTATGCTGAGTTATGCAAGGATGAGAGAGAGACCTCTTAAAGCCATAAACATTGTATTTGAACAATTTTTCTCCGTTTTAGTAATATATATTATATTCACGTGGCTTGTTATCCATTCCTATCTATATGCTATACTTTAGAAATTTAAATTATGTTTAATCGTCATTGCATCCACTCCAAGTACGTATGCTCCAGGTATGTTTCCTAAAGCAGGGACACTCCTCGGTGTGTCGTGAAAGTCTGATATACGAATGAGCACTATGCTCCGAGTGCGATGGAGACTGAGGCTGCAATCGCGAAGGAGGTGATCACCTCCTTCGCGATTGTATAGTTTCCATCGCACTCGGAGCGTAGTGCTTTTACAAGATACGTAGAATGCACACGGGAGACAAATCCACAATAAATTCACATGAATCTCTCCCCCTTTATGAGTCCTCTCTCTCTCTCTCTCTCTCTCTCTCTCTCTCTCTCTCTCTCTCTCTCTCTCTCTCTCTCTCTCTCTCTCTCTATCTATCTCTCTCTCGTTCTCTCTCTACTTGTCCATGTTTTCTTCTCCATTTAATATTAGATTAAATGTTTGTGTGTTTAATGCACGTATGTATCTTTGTCACCCCAGCAGAGGAGGTGGTACGAGGGTCGTCATCGCTCTGGAGCACTATCACGTCGTTCTATTCCTTCAACGTCTCCCTCTGTTTCGGAGCATTCAGCACGCTCCAAAGCTTCAATGTCGACGAGACGATCTTCACACTCATCTAGGCACCGACGCTCTAGTGGTGGCAACGACGGTTGTTGTGGGGATGCCGCCGATGATGCCTCGACACCGCCTCCTGTTCAACAAGGCTCTTTATCTTCCCCTTCTTTTTCTACCCCCACACAGCCACGGCATCGCCATCTACGCCAAGTTTTGCGTGGCTATTGGCCGTTCCTGGCTACACACCACTACCTACTCCTTTGGGAGTCACCCCAGTCGACAATCCTCGCTTTGGGGCCCAGACTCCAGTGGAGACACCTGAAGTCCGTACCTCCATCCACTACAAGAGGCTATTCATATTAGCGACGCTCACACAGCGACGCTCAAAAAAAAAATCTCGACGTCGCTATGAGCGTCCCAAATTTACAAGTAAATTTGCGACGCTCAAAGCGACGCCGGCTGGGCTAAAAAAAATAACAGAGCGCCCAAAAACTCAGATCTCAGATCTGAGTTTTTCGGCGCCCTCAAGCAAGGAGCAGGTAACGCTCTCCCTCTCTCTCTCTCTCTCTCTTTCTTCTCCACACACACACACACACACACACACACACACACGAGGAGAGGAAGGAGAGCCAGGTATGCTCCTTCCCTCTCCTCACTCTCATGTTCCCTTCCCCTCTTTCTCTCTCCCTCTCTCTCTCTCTCTCACACACACACACACACACAGATAGTGTTTTTGAGAGAGAGAGAGAGAGAGAGAGAGAGAAAGAGTACAAACATAAACAAAAACGCACACACACATACATAAACAAAGAATGCACACACACATTGAGAGAGGAAAAGAGAGAGAGAGCATGCATAAACAAAAAACGCACACATTGAGAGAGGAAAAGAGAGAGAGAACATGCATAAACAAAAAACGCACACATTGAGAGAGGAAAAGAAACCAAAACATGCATAAACAAAAAAACGCACACACAATTGAGAGAGAAAGAGAGAGAAACTAATTTAACGTCGTAGGAAACTAATTAAAATTAAAAGACCTAAAGATCTAGCCGACGAGGAGTTGAACTCAAGACCTATTATTCAAGAGGGAAATGGCATAACCAATCTATCATACTTGGCATTGGTGATAGAAAGGTTATACCATTTATCTCTTTTATTGGCACACACATCCACACACGCGCACACACACAAGAAGAAGAGAGTTATAACGTCGTAGGAAACTATCCTAAAAGACGTTAAAGATTAGGTTAGATGTAGACTTACGTTAAATTAGATTTAGGTTTATTTAAGTTAAATTAGATTAGATTTAGGTTTATTTTTAGTTAGATTTACGTTTATTTACGCTAGATTTAGATTTACGTTATATTAGATTAGATTTAGGTCTCCATAGACTGCGATGCCTGCATGAAGCGAGTGAAGAAAGCCCTCAATGGAATATAGGGTATTGTTGCCTTCACTCATGGTGGGCTCCGTCGATCCAAAAGTACTAGTGAAATGTCTTCAGCGGATAGGGAAGAAGCTGGATCTTCAGGGCGGCAAGAGTCACTACATCCCTGACAATGACCATCTAGACAACCTCTAGTCATTCAACAGCAACTTCAAAGTTAGTAACAAGAGCAAGAACGGTCCAAAGGGCCAATTGCTGTCGTCAGATGTGGATGGAGATGAGGTAGCGTCACCGCTGGAAGTTAACTCTCACATCTTTAGTGATGAGAATGCCAACTCTTGCCGAGTTATGTGAAAAATTATGTGTTAAATCAGTTTTAAGGTTCTTATAATCCCTGTTAGTTTAGTTTTTTGTTTTTAATATAACATAATTTACGTTAGATTTCGATTTATGTTATATTAGATTAGACTTAGGTTTATTTAGGTTTACCCACACACACACACACACACACAAGAAGAAGAGAGTTTAACGTCGTAGGAAACTATCCCAAAAGACGTTAAAGATTAGGTTAGATGTAGACTTACGTTAAATTAGATTTAGGTTTATTTTTAGTTAGATTTACGTTTATTTAGATTTACGCTTATTTACGTTAGATCGAGTCCACCAAGAATTACTTACGGTTTAGGGTTTAGAGTTAGACGAACAGTGAAAAGATCTACTGTGAAAAGATGTTAAGATGCTGTGAAGTGCTACAGCTAGAGAAGAGGCAAAGGGGTTTTGTCCACTACATGCAGTATCATGTAGACGTGGGTCTGTAGATTTCTTGTACCCACAAATATAGGTATTGACCAATAAAGACGAGATTATAACCCGGTGGTTCTGATCTCCGTGCACCTCTAGACCGAGGTGTGCGGGGATTGGACATGACTAGAGAATGTGAGGAGAGAGAGAGAGAGAGAGAGAGAGAGAGAGAGAGAGAGAGAGAGAGAGAGAGAGAGAGTGAAGATACGAAAATGCCAATAGAATATTAAATTTGTTGTCCAGGTTATAAGATTTTTATCCTCATTATGAGTATTGACGAGGATGTGGGACCGTCCAACCGAAACACCTATCTCTCAACGAGGGTCTTATGTCCTTGTAATCAATGCAAGCATGTTGTACGACCGACAAGACGTATTTCTTTGCAGAACGTTCGCGAATTTGGCGAGTTCGATCCATCTATTATAGATCGAGTTGTTGCCAATTATAACTCGTCGGACTCTGACGCTGGCCAACAAGCAGCAATCTTGCAACTCAAGCAGCATATGTGAGGCCACAAGATGTAGCCTCTGACAGCTCGGGGGATGATCATGCAGAGCACATTCCCAACGAGGCAATGTTTGAGCCCGAGATTGATGAAATGATCGAGACGATCATGGATTCAGAAAGGCTTATCTATGATGATATGAAAAGTGAAGCCGATACGCCATTGTATAATGGAGCACGTATGTCTAGATTGAAAGCACTCCTGGTTCTTCTCAACATGCAGGCAAAGTTTGGATGGAGTGACACTAGCGTCACAGCGCTTTTCAGGTGATCTATTACAATTAGTTTACTTTAATAGAACTCTAAATGTATAATGATCTGATAGATTTTTACACGACTGTATCAAATTTTTATGTTGTGTAGATTGCTGAAAGAGCACATACTACCAGCTGACAATGTGATGCCAGATTCCCGAGATGAAGCAAGAAAGATTTTGCGAAACTTGGGGATGGATTACAATTCTATCCACGCTTGTCCTAATGACTGCATTATTTTCAAAGGGGAATACATAGACATGGAGAAGTGTCCGAAATGTGATTCCGAAAGATATCGAGTAGATCTCCACGGGACCGTTGTCATCGTCAACTACAACATTCCCCCGTGGTTGACTACGAATAAGGGGCACCTATGGCTAAGCTTGATTGTGCCAGGGCGATATAAAGTGGAGAATATGGATGTGTATCTTCGTCCACTATTGGAAGAGCTACAACAATTGTGGATTGGCATAGAGGTGCTGGATATGAGCCGACACACAAGACGACGGAATGCTTTGATCAGAGGCATTCTAATGTGGACCATGCATGACTATCCCGGGCTAACAGAATGCTCAGGTGATCTATTGACACTCCTCACTCAGACACTGTAAATCTTGTTTTTTCCCATAGTTGATCTATTATCATGTGTATACATGCAGGGCTTCAAACAAGCGGATACAGAGCATGTGTCACATGTGGACCTAGACTGAATGCACGTAGGGCGCCCTCACTGAAGAAGCAAATCTACGAAGGTCATCAAGCGTATCTTCCAGAGAATCATGTGTTACGCGACGGCTTTTTGGGAAGAGAGCCACCAAGGATGTCTGCACAAGCATGGTTAGAGCAGAAGGAGATGTGCGATGACGGATTGCCTCCAGGGATGAAGAGACTATCTCTATGGTACGAGTTACCATACTGGCCCGACTCATGATCAATCACTTGCTCGATCCAATGCACATATTCAAGAATGTGGATAAATCTACTATGGGACCATTGCTGACCGGCAAGAAAGATACTTTGGGAGCCAGAGTTGACCTTAGAAATGTGATCGTATGGAGCAATATTGGCCGCAAACAGCGTCTGATGGATCGATAAAACTCCCTAAAGCACCATGGATTTTCACAGGAGCCCAAGAACGCAAAGTAAAAGAGACCATTCGATCTTTGCGGATCCCCACTGGCGAATGCACTCGCTCCGAACGTGTTTTACTAAATAAGGAAAGCTTACCGGTTTGAAGTCACACGATTGGCATAAAATGTGTCAGGTACGTTCATAGTGGACTTTAATATCATTGCATAAAATGTGGACTTTAATATCATTGTTGCACATACTTTACAGTTTATTTTACCGGTTGCCATTGAGGATGTTTGTCTCTCGACATCCGTAACACAATCTACAAACTTGCAAAGCTGGTGCAATGGATCTCACAAAAGGAGATCAACGTAGACTCCATACCATTCGCCAAACTAAATTCGCCATACCATTCTTAGAACGTTTCATGAAAACGCTTAAGGGATATGTGCGTCAAAAGGCACGTCCGGAGGGTAGCATGGCAGAAGGTTGGTTGGTATCAAAGTCCCTAGTGTACATTGGAGAGTGGCTAGACGGATTTGATAAAGCCCGGGACACGCTATGGCAAACCATAGATGATGAGCGCATATCTGGGATTGTCATGTGCAATCTCGGTGTTGAGAAGAAGATGACGGAAGATCTAGAGGCTAAAATCAACCGATTTTGCATGCTTCACAATCCAGTGATGCAAAAGTGGATTTCACAATATGAGGATGCAAAGCAAGAGCGACAAAGGGCACGAATCGAGTGGAGACGGAGAAGACGAACACCGATGCACTATCCGACGGTTCTGGAGAGCCTACCAACATTCATGATCTTAAGATGGTTGCACAACCAATTGAAAAGCGCACAACAATGCGGTGACGAAGTGACTGAGGAAGAGTGGGAGTACTCTCGGGGTTGCGCGACCAAGGTAAGTTTGCAATGTACGACTATCTAGTGACTTTATTTCTAAACGTTTGAACGGCCACTCATAATTTTTGTTCGTTGTAGTATAAGTCATACACAGCAGCATGGTGTAAAGGTCGACATTTTAGGGTGGAACGGATCGACAAAAAGCGTTTTACTCAAGATTGTGGAATCATGGCAAAATTTGAACAGTCTAGTCGACGACGTTCCTCTGATGCAGATCCTGTGGTGGCGGAACTCACTTACTTCGGCACGCTACAAGAGATTTTGAGGATCGATTACAGAGGATTTTTTGTCGACTTGTTCGACGTGCAATGGTTCAAGATAATCATGAAGGGTCACAACGCTACTGTGCGTAGAGGAGAGTCTGGTTTTCTTGAGTGGATTCTACTAAGAAAAGGACTGACCTAAGAGACACTTTCGTACTACCTGAGCATTGTGAACAAGTAAGTATGTAAATAGTTAACATCCCCCTTTTACAAGTTATGTGCTTGAAAGCTCTCATGTAAGTTATGTGGCTCTGGCAGTAATATTTCATCCTACAAAGTCAACATCAAACTGGTGGTACGTCATAGAGGTAGCCCCTCGTAGTGCAAGGACATATGAAGGCTACCATGTGCCAATCACAACGGCATCAATGGAGGAGATCAGAGAAGATGCTCAATCAGAAGCCGTGCGGTGGTGCCAGACGAGCATCAAGATGCTACTACTCTATATGGGGTGCATGCAGAGGAGCTACAAAATGAAACAGAGGATATGTGTTTAAACGGAGAGCTCTATATAGATATATGAAGTTATGTTGAGTTATGCGAGGATGAGAGAGAGATCTCTTAAAGCCACAAATATTTTATTTGAACAATTTTGCTCCGTGTTGTAAAAGCTCTGGCTCTCTAAGTACCTTCCATGGTGTATAACGCTCTTTCTACTCGCGCTCACATCTTTTGATTGAAAATTCTGAGTTTTCGACTTGCCTCTTCTATCACTCATTCATTGCGTCATTGTATTTATATGCGTCATTACATCATTGTATTTAATGGTCTTTGCGTCATTGTCTACTCTATTCATTCAATATTAAGTTTAAATATTCGTGTGTTTAATGCAGGTATGGATGATGAGGAGTTTCTTTCTTCTTTGTCACCGCAGCAGAGACAGTGGTACGTGGAGCGTCATCGCTCTGGCGCATCATCGTGCGTTCCTACTCCATCCGCATCTCCCTCTCTTTCGGAGCATTCGGCGCGCTCCGAAGCTTCGGCATCGACGAGACGATCTTCACACTCGTCTAGACACCGGCGCTCTAGTGGTGGCGGTTGTTGTGGGGATTCCACCGCCGATGCCTCCACACCGCCTCGTGTTCGACGAGGCTCTTTACCCTCCCCTTCTTTGTCCGCCCCCACACCAGCCACAGCATCGCCATCTACGCCAGGTTTTGCGCGGCTGACTGTTCCTAGCAGCTACACACCTCTACCTACTCCACCAGGAGCCACCCCACTCGACACTCCTCGCTTCGGGGCCCAGACGTCGGTGGAGACACCTGGCGCCCGTACCCCCATCGACACGCCGCTAGAGACCCCTACCGGGACACCCAGGTTCACGCGTCACCGGCAAGAGAGCTTGCCTTACTCCGTCGACTTCAGCGGCGGCATCATCACAGATGATGACGGCAAGAAGGTGATCTCGCGCATCCGTGGTCTTTGCTCTCAGCTGTTTAGACACTACATACTAAACAAATGGAGTGAAGTACCAAGTGATTTAAAAAACAGAGTCATCAGCATACTTCATGATGAGTTTCCCATTCCAACACGGGATCAGCGCTTCAATGAAGACTCGAATGCGCGAATACTGCAAACACAAGCATTCCGAAGTGCAAAAAGCAATCAAGCATGGGTGGAACAGGCCAGATTGGCTGGCCAAAGAAGATTGGAAGAATGCGAAGAAAGCAGCGCGCGAGAATCCCGACACTACAAGAGGCTCTTCATATTAGCGACGCTCACACAGCGACGCTCAAAAAAAAAAATCTCGGCGTCGTTATGAGCGTCGCAAATTTACAAAGAAATTTGCGACGCTTATAGCGACGCTCATAGCGACGCCGGCTGGGGTAAAAAAAAATAACCCAGCGCGCCCAAAAACTCAGATCTCAGATCTGGTTTTTCGGTGCCTCAAGCAAGGAGCAGGTAACGCTCTCAACCTCAATCTCTCTCTCTCTCTCTCTCTCTCCTCTCTCTTCTCTCTTTTCTTCTCCAGACCGTCAAAACACACACACACACACACACTACGAGAGAGGAAGGAGAGCCAGGTAGTCCTCCTCTCCTCATCTCATGTTCCCTTCCCCTCTTTCCTCTCCCCTCTCTCTCTCTCTCACACACACACATAGTGGTTTTTTGAGACAGAGAGAGAGAGAGAGAGAGAGAGAGAGAGGAGTACAAACAAAAAAAAAAACGTACACACACATACATAAACAAAGAATGCACACACACATTGAGAGAGAAAAAGAGAGAGAGCATGCATAAACAAAAAAACGCACGCATTGAGAGAGGAAAAGAGAGAGAGAACATGCATAAACAAAAAACGCACACATTGAGAGAGGAAAAGAGAGAGAAAACATGCATACGATCCAAAAAATACGCACACACATTGAGAAGAAAGAGAGAGAAACTAATTTAACGTCGTAGGAAACTAATTAAATTTAAAAGACCTAAGATCTATGCCGACGAGGAGTTGAACTCAAGACCTATTATTCAAGAGGAAATGGCATAACCAATCTATCATACTTGACATGGGTGATAGAAATGTAATACCATTTATCTCATTTTTAATTGGCACACACAACCACACACAGCGCACACACACAAGAAAAGAGAGTTATAACGTCGTAGGAAACTATCTTAAAAGACGTTAAAGATTAGGTTATATTAGACTTACATTAAATTAGATTTAGTTTATTTTTAGTTCGATTTTACGTTTTATTTACGCTAGATTTAGATTTACGTTATATTAGATTAGATTTAGGTCTCCATAGCACTGCGATGCCTGCTGAAGCGGGTGAAGAAAGCCCTCAATGGAATATAGGGTATTGCTGCCTTCACTCATGGTGGACTCCGTCGATCCAAAAGTACTGGTGAAATGTCCTTCAGAAGATAGGGAAGAAGTGGGATCTTCAGGCGGCAGAGTCACTACATCCCCGACACAATGACCATCTAGACAACCTCTAGTCTTAGACTTACTTAAATTAGATTAGCTTATTTTTAGTTACATTTACGCTTATTTACGTTAGATCGAGTCCACGCAAGAATTACTTACGGTTTAGGTTTTGAGTTAACGACAGTGAAAATATCTACTGTGAAAAGATGTTAAGATGAAGTGAAGTGCTACAGCTAGAGAAGAGGCAAAGTGGTTTGTCCACAACATGCAGTATCATGTAGACGTGGTGTGTAGATTTCTTGTACCCACAAATATAGGTATTGCCAATAAAGCCGAGATTATAACCCGTGTTGATCTCCGTGCACCTCATGACCGAGGCGTGCCGGGGATTAGACATGACTAGAGAATGTGAGGTAAAAGAGAGAGAGAGAGAGAGAGAGAGAGAGAGAAGAAGAGAGAGAGAGAGAGAGATAAGAACGAAGAATGCCAATAGAATATTAAATTTTTTTGTCCAGGGTTATAATTTTTTTTATCCTCATTATGAGTAGCGACGAGGATGTGGGACCGTCCAACCGAAACACTATCTCTCAACGAGGGTCTTATGTCCTTGTAATCAATGCAAGCATGCCTGTGCTCCGACAAGACGTGTTTCTTTGCAGCACGTTCGCGAATTAGGCGAGTCCGATCCTCAATTATAGATCGATTTTGTTGCCATATTTAACTCGTCGGACTCTGACGATGGCCAACAAGCAGCAATCTTGCAACCCAATAGACGTGTTCGCAGCGCTTCGGTCAAGCAGCATATTGAGGCCATAAGATGTACCACTGACAGCTCGGGGGATGATCATGCGAGCACATATCCCAACGAGGCAATGTTTGAGCACGAGATTTGATGAAATGATCGAGACGATCATGATTCAGAAAGGCTTATCATGATGATATGAAAATGAAGCCGATACGCCATTGTATAATGGAGCACGTATGCTAGATTGAAAGCACTCCTGGTTCTTCTCAACATGCAGGCAAAGTTTTGATGGAGTGACACTAGCGTCACAGCCTTTTCAGGTGATCTATTACAATAGTTTACTTTAATAGAACTCAAATGTATAATGATCTGATAGATTTTTACACGACTACATATTTTTATGTGTGTTAGAATTGCTGAAAGAGATCATACTACCCTGCTGACAATGTGATGCCAGATCCCGAGATGAAGCAAGAAAGCATTTTGCGAAACTTGGGATGATTAAAATTCTATCCACGCTTGTCCTAATGACTGCATTCTTTCAGAGGGGAATACTAGACATGGAGAAGTGTCCGAATGTGATTCCGAAAGAAATCATAGATCTCCACGGGACAAAAATTCCACAAAAGTTTAGCGACATTCCCTCGCTTCCTCGCATCAATCATTTCTTCGAATGTTGTCCATGCCTCCTAGCATCATGCTGAGGAGAATAAATCTTCGGATGGTGTGCTACGAATTCGTGCAGAATGCTAGCGTGGAAACATATAGATGGAACATGCTCGGATTTCCGCCCGGGAAGCTCGAAATTGCGCTTAGGCTGGCTATGGATGGCGTAAATCCATTTGGTCAAAATCAACATCTTACAGTGTAATGGCCCGTTGTCATCGTCAACTACAACATTCCCCCGTGTTGACTACGAAGAAGGGCACCTATGGCTAAGCTATGAATGTTCCAGGGCTATATAAAGTGGAGAATATGGATGTGTATCTTCAGTCCACTATTGGAGAGCTACAACAATTGTGGATTAGGCATTGAGGTGCCATGAAATGAGCCGACACACTAAGACGACGGAATGCTTTGATCAGAGGCATATCTAATGTGGACCATGCATGACTATCCCGGCTAACAGAATGCTCAGGTGATCTATTGACACTCCTTCACTCAGACACTAAATCTGTTTTTTCCAATGATTGATCATTATCATGTGAATACATGCAGGGCTTCAAACAAGCGGATACAGAGCATGTGTCACATGTGGACCTAGACTGAATGCACGTAGGGCACCCTCACTGAAGAAGCAAATCTACGAAGGTCATCAAGCGTATCTTCCAGAGAATCATAAGACCATATTAGGTAAAGTGGGAAAATCCCAATTCCCAGGTTGGACAACTTTCAATATATCATGTATAAAATATAGAGATTTTGTCAAAAATTTGAGTTTTCTTAAGGTCTCATTCCACTTTATGCACATACAATACACAATGAAAAAAACTAAAATATCATGGTTTCAATCAATTGGATTATTAGGAGAGGAGTATATTGCATCCATTATCGTTGTCTATGTTCTACTGTCCTACCTACAACTTATCTCAACATGGAGAGCTTGGTTTCTAGGTCCACCACTTGTCCAAGTTAATGTAAAAGTGACTCAAGGTTCACAACTTGTGAAAGCAAGGATCCATTGAGGAATACAATCCACTTGGCTATTTTTCCTTAATTTATTGCATGTGACATTTAAGCAAGGTCCACTTCTAATCTATAACTTCTTAATTTGAGGCATGGGGCATACATAAAATATGTAGCATATGCTCTATTGCCTCATAGGAAGGTTGGTTTCAAGGTGCACTTATCCATGCTAGCCTATCTTGGAGAAATGATGGAGCTTGCTTCTCTCCTTGTTTCAATGGAGACTAGCTTGGACAAGTGGTGGACCTTTGCTTCTCTCTATGTTTCAATAGAGTTAGCTTGGACAAGTGGTGATCTTGGAACAAAACCCCCATGTAAAACATATCATGGGTATTCCAAGTGATTAGAAAGATTACCATTTAAGATATAACCTTATAGGTTGGACAACTAGATCTTGGCTTGGAGAAATGGTGGACCTTTGATTCTCTCCATGTTTCAATGGAGTCTATCTTGGAGAAATGGTGGAGCTTGCTTCTGTCCATGTTTCAATGGAGCCTAGCTTGAACAGTTGGTGGACCTTTGCTTCTCTCTATGTTTCAATAGAGTTAGCTTAGACACGTGGTGGATCTTCAAAATAAACCAACTACTATCAATGTTGCCTAGCTTGGACAAGTGGTGGAGTGTTTCTCTACTCCATGTTTCAATGGATCTTAGCTTGGACAAGTGTTGGACCTTAAAACAAAAACCCCATGTACAACATAGAATGGATTTTCTAGATTTCAATGGAGTCTAGATTTAACAAATGGTGAGCTTGTCTTCATCCATGTTTCAATGAAACTAGCTTGGACAAGTGGTGGACCTTGTAACAAACCCTCCCATGTACAACATATCATTGGTTTTCTAAGTGATGGGAAGGAATACCATTCAAGATATAAACTTATAGCTTGGATAAGTAGTTGACTTTAAAACCAAATTCATCATAATACAATGAAATACAGGTCAGCCAATTCCTAAATCTTGAGACCAAACCTCCCATGCTATTAGAGATAATATATTGGATAAGTGGTGGACCTTCTATTATTTTCCCATGCCTAGTTTAGACAACCGGTACACTTCGCAGCTATAAAGGTTGGACGAGTTGTGGAGCCTTGTTTCTATCCATGTTTTAATGGATCCTAGCTTGGACAAGTGGTGGACCTTGGAAAAAAGCTTCCATGTACAACATATATGAGGTTTTCCATGTTTTAATGGAACCTATCTTGGACAAATGGTGAAGCTTTCTTCTCTCCATGTTGATTTTGGAACTACCTTAGACAAGTGGTGGAGCTTTTCTTTTCTACTCTTCATAATACAATGAAGTATAACATGGTGAATCTTAAGGCCAAACCTCCCATTTTACTAGAGATGATAGGTTGGACAAGTGGATCAACCTTCTATCATTTCTCCATGACTATATTGGACAATTAGTAGACATAACATCTCTCTATGTTGTCTAGAGATGAGCTTGGACAAGTGATGGACCCTGCTTCTCTCTTCCCTTGGTTTACTAGTTTGAAGACTCAGTATATATACTTTCTTAGATCTAGCTTGAACAAGTGGTGGACCTTGCATCCACAATCTTAATTCAGTACAAAAAGTATATGAAAAAATAACATAGGAATCTTGGTTTGAAGGTCAAGCAATTAGGTTCCAAATGCACATAATAATATATTTTCCACCCATATTAAAAGAAAGTTAAATATGTTATTACCAAATTGACAAAGGTAACGTCCAAGAATTATATCTTTCCATCTTGTCAGATCTAAATCTTCATCAAGGCGACATGCATGTATACATCAACTTTCAAGCCATTCAAGAATACATGCACTTAGATTCCATAGTTTTGTTTTCAAAGTCTTTTAGGTTCTAAAACTCTTTCACATAAAGTATGTAATGACAAAATTCTTGAAGCAAACATTTGTGCCCAAGAAAAAGATCCCTCTCACATATTTAAAGTCCATGAATTCTCTGATCCACACTTACAAGTTTTATTTTGACATCAAACATCAATTCTTTCATAGTTCTAGTTCCAAATAAATGCAACCTCGATATGAATTGACAAAAAATGAATTTCTTTTACTATATGACCCAACATAGGCCCCAATCAAATAAAAAATGAGTCCCCAAAAATTTGGGTGCACTCTAGCAATACATCAGAGTCCCCTTACAATAGGATGCACTCCAATAGTACATTGAAGTCCCCTTAGAGTAGGGTGCACTCCATTCAAGTGTTCATAAAATTGACACACCTTTAAAATTAAAAAAAAAGACTATATCAAATTATACAAATGTTGAAAGATACACACTAGAATAAAAAAAGCATCTTATAGCCATATTTATTCAATGCTTTCGTGTTGACAAGTACACACCAAGGACATAATTTGTCTCAGAATCACTATACTGATTTACAATTGTGTTGTATGTATAGACTCTCTTATCTCTTGCATACAACCATCCTACCAACCATGGAATTATGGTTCTCTGCAAGAAGTTTTGAAGTTGCTCGGAAGTTTGCCTCCACATCTTTGGAATATAAGATATGTCCCTGGCATGTTCCACATCACCCTATATGGAGTGTCATCAAAAATTAAGGTATTGTTTGCATCCAAATCCTCAAATATCTTCAAATATCACTCAGATTTTTGTGATAAACCCTTGTAAATCCTAACATGATATTTGGATTTTGGCAATTTTTGTTACTCATAAACACCTTGAACTTGGTATACTGCTCAGGAAAACACTTTTGTGTGATGCGTTGCACCCTTGTTAAGTTATAGCAACTCCATATCCATAGCTCAAAGTATTCAGCACAAAAATCCAAAAAACTTTGTGCGTCTGGTCGCACCACATGATAAACTTCATCTTTGTCCTCCACAAGTCGCATGTGTTGAGCCCAAGATGGCATAGAATCTCCATGTTTCATTTCAACTGTCTTGAGAAGTAACCCCTCTAGATCCAAGATAAGTACTCTTTTGATGTCCTTGAAAGCAAGTGGTAGGTGATAAGGAGGTGATTCATTCCTTGGACAAGGTCTTGGAGGAGGTTGGATGGGTAATTCAATAGTTTTCTTCAATTTATGCCAGCATATAGCCAATCCATTTTTCTGTAATGGTTCTGAAATTAAAGAACAAGAACACTTAATGCAAACACAACAATAGACATGAGTTTTACATTGTCTACCCTAAGGTTTTATTAGATACCAAAATCCATCTATGATCTACTCATTAATAGAAAGAAAGTCAAATTAAAATCCTGACTCTTTTTTATGCTACACTCTCTCTTAGTCTCAATACCATGGAGTTCAACTAGACTTAAGTCAACTAATAACTACTACTTGTTGTTAAAGGTATGCTTGAAGTGTATAAGGCTTAACCAATGCTCTAGTGTAGAATGGGTATTTAGGTCTCAAGGTCTACCACTTATCCAAGCAAAGATCCATTTAAATATGGAAACCCAATTTTTCTTAATATAATGATATAGAGTGGACAAGTGGTGAATCCTGAGACCAAGCCACTCATGCTACTAGGGATAATAGGTTGGACAAGTGGTGGACCTTGAATGTAAACCCCCCATGTACAAAGTATCAGGGGTTTTGGGTATTTCAATGGACTCTAGCATCTTGGAAACATGGTGGAGCTTACTTCTCTCCATGTTTCAATGGAGTCTATCTTGGATAAATGGTGGAGCATCATTCTCTCCATGTTTCAATGGAGCCTACCTTGGACAAGTGGTGCACGTTTGTTTCTCTCTATGTTTGAACATATTAGCTTGGACAAGTGGTGGACCTTGGAACAAAATCCCCATGTAAAACATATCATGGACATTACAAGTGGTGAGAAAAAATACCATTCAATATATAACCTTATAGGTTGGAAAAGTGGTGGACCTTAACACCCAATTATTATTAATATAATGACATAGAGTGGACAAGTGGTGAATCTTGCGACCAAACCTACTAGGAAAAGTACGTTGGACAAGTGGTGGACCTTGAATGCAAACCCCCCATGTACAAAATATTACTCATGCTACTAGGAATAATTTGGTATTAAGGTCCATGTTTCAATGGAGCCTAGCTTGGAAAAGTGGTGGACCTTTGTTTCTCTCTATTTTCAATAGAATTTGCTTGGACAAGTGGTGAACCTTGGAACAAAACCCCCATGTAAAGCATGTCATGGGCATTACAAGTGGTGAGAAAAAATACCATTCAAGGTATAACCTTATAGGCTGGACAAGTGGTGGACCTTAGCACCCAATTCCTCTTATTATAATGACATATAGTGGAAAAGTGGTGAATTGTGAGACCAAACCTACTAGGGATAATAGGTTGGAGAAATGGTTGACCTTGAATGTAAATCACCCATGTACAAAATATCATGGTTTTGCGTATTTCAATGGAGCCTAGCATCTTGGAGACATGGTGGAACTTACTTCTCTCCATGTTTTAATGGAGCCTATCTAGGAGAAATGGTGGAGGTTCCTTCTCTCCATGTTTCAATGGAGCCTAGCTTGGACAAGTCGTGGACCTTTGTTTCTCTCTATGTTTGAATATGGTTAGCTTGGACAAGTGGTGGATCTTGGAATGAAACTCCCATGTAAAACATATCATGGGCATTTCAAGTGGCGAGAAAGGATACCATTTAAGATATAACCTTATAGGTTGGACAAGTGGTGGACCTTAACACAATAGAATGACATAGAGTGTACAAGTGGTGAATCTTAAAACCAAACCACTCATGCTACTAGGGATAATAGGTTAATCAAGTGGTGGGCCTTGAAATAAAACCCCCTAGAGTGTTTCAATGGAGCCTAGCTTGGAAACATGGTAAAGCTTGCTTCTCTCCATGTTTCAATGCAGCCTATCTTGGATAAATGGTGCAGCATCATTCTCTCCATGTTTCAATGGAGCTTAGCTTGTACAAGTGGTGGACCTTTGTTTCTCTCTATGTTTGAATAGAGTTATCTTGGAAAAGTGGTGGACCTTGGAACAAAAACCCCATGTAAAACATATCATGGGCATTACAAGTGGTGAGAAAAAATACCATTCAATATATAACCTTATAGGTTGGACAAGTGGTGAACCTTAACACCCAATTATTCTTAATATAATGACATAGAGTGGATAAGTGGTGAAATTGGGACCAAACCTACTAGGGAAATAGGTTGGACAAGTGGTGGACCTTGAATGTAAACGCCCCATGTACAAAATATCACTCATGCTACTAGAAATAATTTGGTATTAAGGTCCATGTTTCAATGCAGCCTAGCTTGGAAAAGTGGTGGACCTTTGTTTCTCTCTATGTTTCAATAGATTTATCTTGGACAAGTGGTGTACCTTGGAACAAAACCCCCATGTAAATCATGTCATGGGCATTACAAGTGGTGAGAAAAAATACCATTCAAGCTATAACATTATAGGTTGACAAGTGGTGGACCTTAACACCTAATTCCTCTTAATATAATGACATAGAGTGGACAAGTGGTGAATCATGAGACCAAACCTACTAGGGATAATAGGTTGGACAAGTGGTGAACCTTGAATGTAAACCCCCCATGTACAAAAAATTATGGGTATTGGGTATTTCAATGGAGCCTAGCAACTTGGAGGCATGGTGGAGCTTATTTCTCTCCATGTTTCAATGGAGCCTATCTAGGAGAAACAGTGGAGGTTCCTTCTCTCCATGTTTCAATGAGCCTAGCTTGGACAAGTGGTGGACCTTTCTTTCTCTATATGTTTTAATAGAGTTAGCTTGGACAAGTGGTGGACCTTGGAATGAAACCCCCATGTAAAACATATCATGGGCATTTCAAGTGGTGAGAAAGGATACTATTTAAAATATAACCTTATAGGCTGGACAAGTGGTGGACTTTAACACATATTTCTTCTTCAATATAATGACATAGAGTGTACAAGTGGTGAATCTTGAGACCAAACCACTCTTGCTACTAGGGATAATAGGTTGGACAAGTGGTGGACCTTGAATGTAAACCCTCATGTACAAAATATGGGTTTAGGGTATTTCAATGGAGCCTAGCTTGGAGACATGGTGGAGATTGCTTCTCTCAATGTTTCAATGGAACCTATCTTGGAGAAATGGTGGATCATCCTTCTCTCCATGTTTCAATGGAGCCTATCTTGGACAAGTGGTGGACCTTTGCTTCTCTCTATGTTTTAATGGAGTTAGCTTGGACAAGTGGTGGGTCTTGGAACAAAACCCCTTTGTAAAACATAGCATGGACATTACAAGTGATGAGGAAAAATATCATTCAAGATATAACCTTATAGGTTGGAAAAGTGGTGATGGACCTTGAAAAGTGGTGAAGGATACCATTTAAGATATACCCTTATAGGTTGGACAAGTGGTGGACCTTAACACCCAGTTATTCTTAATATAATGACATAGAGTGGATAAGTGGTGAATCTTAAGACCAAATCACTCATGCTACTAGGTATAATACGTTAGAGAAGTGGTAGACCTTGAATGTAAACACCCCATGTACAAAATATCATGGTTTTAGGGTGTTTCAATGGAGCCTAGAATCTCGGAGACATGGTAGATCTTGATTCTTTCCATGTTTGAATGGCACCTATCTTGGAAAAATGATGGAGGTTACTTCTCTCCATACTTCAACGGAGCCTAGCTTTGACAAGTGGTGAACCTTTGCTTCTCTCTATGTTTGAATAGAGTTAGCTTGGACAAGTGGTGGACCTTTGCTTCTCTCTATGTTTGAATAGAGTTAGCTTGGACAAGTGGTGGACCTTGGAATGAAACCCCCGTGTAAAACATATCATGGGCATTTCAAGTGGTGAGAAAGGATACCATTTAAGATATAACCTTATAGGTTGGACAAGTGGTGGACCTTAATACATAGTTCTTCTTAATATAATGACATAGAGTGTACAAGTGGTGTATCTTGAGACCAAACCACTCGTGCTACTAGGGATCCTAGCTTGGACAAGTGGTGGACCTTGGAAAAAAGTCCCCCTATACAACATAGATGAGTTTTTTCATGTTTTAATGGAAGAGAGATTCGACAAATGGTGGAGCTTGCTTATCTCCATGTGGATTTTAGAACTAGCTTGGACAAGTGGTGGAGCTTTGCTTTTTTACTCTTCATAATACAATGATGTATAGGTTGGTTACATGGTGAATCTTAAGGCCAAACCTCCCATCTTACTAGAGATGATAGGTTGGACAAGTGGTCAACCTTCTATCATTTCTCCATGCCTATAATTAGACAATTAGTAGAACTAGCATCTTTCTATGTTGTCTAGAGCTGAGCTTGGACAAGTAGTGGACCTTGCTACTCTCTTCCCTTGGATTATTAGTTTGAAGACTCATTATATATACTTGCTTAGATCTATATAATTACTCATTAGTTAGGTTACAAGTGGGTATGTAATTTGTTAGCCTCAAGGGACTTTGAATATTGAATAGTAAGAAAGTCAAGTGCTGGTTTGAAGATCTTTTGCTTATCTAAACTAGACTCTAACTCAATAATAAGTTTCATAAGTTCCACGAATTGTCCTATCTAGGCTCCAAAAGAGTCTTAATTGGTTTGTGCTAGATTCTAACTTCCTTGATGGGTAGAATCCTAGAAAAATGAGGCACTATAAGTTTTACCTTAGCTCAAATGGATTTTTCACTTAAACTCGACTGCAATTTGGCTATCTAGTCTTTGTCTCGATGGAGTTTAACACTAGATACATAGTAGTGATATTTAAGCTTCATGTCTCTTCACTTGATCGAGATATGAGACCATACTTTCAAGGTCACCACTTGTCTTACCTAAAGACCAATGTGAGACATGGGAGCAAGAAAGCCATCCGATATTGTTTTAAGGACTATTACATAGGCAATCAATAACTTAAGTAAAGCAAAAAGACTTGGATCTTTCACAATTAATAACTTAAGTAAAGCCAAAAAGACTTGGATCTTTGACAGTTTTTTTTCAAACTAAAAAAGCACAATCTCATGCTAACAAAACTATAAATCACAATTGAAAGGTTTGAACAAGAAAAAGATCAACAATCTTAATAAGAAGGATACTTTTCATTTCATTTGATGATTACAAACTAAAATAGTCTCTCAAGAAATTGATAAACAAAAAATGTAGGTGACTGCTTCATTATTTTGAGCAAAAATATCAAAATCTCTATTGATTGAGCTCCATCTAGTAGTATCCTTTGTAAGATCCTGCAAGAAGGAATAAAAAGAAAGATTTGTTAGATACCATGCACATGAGTGTTCAAGCATGTGTATCAAGAATATATGACATGTCACTAGTACCTTAGGGTTGCTTTCTATCCAGCCTTAGAAGATTGTTCTCAGCTTTCACCTTATTTATATAAGCCTTTGCTGTGGTTGCCTTCAAAACTCCTTTTGTGTTACAACCCAATTGCCTAGCTAAAGTGGTCAATTGTGACGCCTTCATGCTTTCAATGGGTGTACGCTCCTTTGCCAAGATCTCTTGTATTTGGGCTCTTCTCATTTCATTGCGGTGGCTTGTGTCACTTGCATCTTCAATGATAGTTTCATCTCTGTCACCTTTTGCAGGTGGTATTCTTCTTGTAAAGAACACCTTAGCTGACCAAACATCATTTTTCTGCTTCCAATACTCCATGATTTGTTTGTATTCACTATCATTTGTCACTATAGGTTGTCCATAACGATTAGAAGCAATTAAATCACGCACATCCCTTCTCTCATCAAGCTGAATCAAGTATGGCAGTAGCTCCTCCAAGAGCATATTGTCAACCATCTTCTCAGCATCAAATTGTGGTGGAAAAATGCAATTGTTTGCTGGTGAAATACATCCCTTGTAAGGAGAGTCATCAATAAGCACTGTTCTTTGTGGATCACATTCAAACCCCATGGCAATTTTGGCTAGAGGCTTGAACATTGCCTCAACGTTTGGATTGTCGGGTCTAAACAATTTTTGAGTTTGAGCGGTGTAGCAAACATCTTGCGACCAAATTGCAAAGAAAGGCAATGTATCCTCAGCTAAGTTGTTTAGTGCTGCAAGGATTTGATACACATTATTCCTAGTAGCTGTCGACCAAATTGCAACATTAAACCTTTGTAAAATAGTCTTCAAGAATTGGATGCAACCTGGCCTGAGTATAATATATCTTTTTGAATCCATTTGCACTGAGTTGTGGTGTGAGGATGGTTGAGGGGAACGTTTCAACAATAGACCATTTAAATCCAATATAATTGTAAGCATGGATTTCTCAACATCTACGCTACATGACGTAGTACCAATTGGCAATAGCTCGTGAGTGGACTTTTCAGTCTCTTTTGATGTATGTTGCATTTTTGAAGCATCGATTTCTTGGTTCTCATTATTGGAAGCTTGCTCAAGTTGCACAACACTAGACTCTAGTATAGAAATATCATCCATCTTGGGCACTTTAGAAACCATAGAATCTATGGATTCTATAGTTGTTGACTGAACCATAGGAGCATTATCCATCCCAGTTTGTGAATCTAAGAAAACACACACACAAATGGTATCTCAAAACCACTAGAATTTTATTCACCATATTTATATGTAGAACTCCTAGTAAGAAATTTATTTAAGGTAAAGTCGTTGTTAGAATCCTTGCAACCATTTTCAGCATTCGTACACCAAACACCACTTGTCTAAAATACAATCTACTAACTCAACATTTTCCATCCTACACTTTATTAAAGATGAGTACTTAAAGTGAAAACTAAAAGCCACCCTTGTTGAGGAAACATGGATACAAGGTCCACCAAATGTCCAACCTAGACTACAAGAAAAAAATTAGAGATTTGGCTTAGATTTGGATTCAAAGGCCACCACTTATTCAAGTAAGATAACTCCACTTGTTTAAGACAGTAATGTTTGAAGCCCCACCACTTGTCCAACCTAGACATTGATTAAATTTTGGTAAGATTTATCACAAATCTAGAGTAGAATCAAGATTCTATGGCCAAGGTAGTCAAATATGTTAGACAACACACAAAGCATAAGAGCACTCTAGATTCTCGTTGAGCATAAACTAAACAATAATCAAATGTTATATTTACTTGAGATTTCATCCATGAAAAATGAAAATGATGCATGTACTTGAGATTTCCATCCATGTACAATACTTTACAATGTCAAGTAAAGTTATAGTCAGCAAACAACTCTTCTCCCTGCTTCAACTTGACAAATAGTCTCAATGCATACATGGCCATATTCTTCTGACTTGATGTGTGAAGAGGTGCATTTATGCCAAGGTGGCAAATTTGGATCAAATGTATAGCGTACGTTGGGACAGACATTTGTACTGTGAGAACTATTTATATAGCCCGACACGTTTCCTTCTTCTACACAACCAATAATGTATGATTGATCTTCCTCTTCTTCTATGTTTGGATCCTCTAGAAGAGAATATTTATAAGCTCTTGGAAATATTTTGCATATCTTTTTCCAGTCTTGAAATCTATACTTATGCCCTCCATAGTTTAGAATAGTCAAACCACTTTCCAGGGTAGTATGCACAAATAGCCCATAACCAGCTCCTTCAATACATGAAAGTCGCACTTCAAAATCCACACCGTTAATATGGAAAATTACATCTTTGGAATAGGCAAAGTTGGTGTCCCAAAAGGATCTTCATGCCAATCAAGTAGTGAAATACAGATATTTATATATCACTTAACTCCTTGTGTCTGCAAAAAGAAGAAAATATTATGCAAAAATAATGACAAATCAAAGAAAGATATCTTATTTTAATAGTCCAATAGGTCCATTGTATGGAAGACTTAGAGTGCCTCTTACATGGTGCCTCCAAGGTTTCCAAAAATAAAAACATTGAAAAAAAAGGCCACTGTGTCTCCAATCTATTGCCCATTTGAAGCATAGAGAGAACCAAGGTCCACCACTTGTCCAAGCTAGACATGGAGCATTATTGACACAAGATCCAACACTTATCCAAGAACCCTATAGTATATGTGGTAACATGGGATGCATTGATGCAACAAAAGTAGTCTAGCCTCCTCATCCATCTCTTTTTTCTTGTAGCCTAGAGGATTAGTTTCAAGGTCTATCACTAGTCAAAAACTACACATAGAACATTGATACAAGGTTCCACCACATGTGAAACCTATCATCTCTAGTAGCATGGATGGTTTGATATCAAGGTTCATCGCGTGTCCTACCTATACTCTATTGTAGCATATAGATTCGGTTTGGTGGTACTACACTTGTCCAAACATTGGCTTGTTGTTGATATCTGAGGTAATCAGGGTCCTCCACTTGTCCAAGTTAGGCATATAAAACAATTGCAAGGTCCACCATGTGTACAACATATGATTGAATTATAGCATGCATGGTCTTATTTCATGGGCAACCATCTTCTCTCCAACATGTGTCCAACCTCGGCTCCATTGAAGCATGGAGAGAAGCAAGGTCCACCACTTATCAAAGCTATTATTTTCTCCCAGTGCTTTCAAAACCCATAATACGTTGTACATGGGGGGGGGGGATTCTTGTTTCAAGGTCCACCACTTGGCTAAGATTGGATCCATTGAAACATAAAGAGAAGCAAGCTCTACCATTTGTCCAAGCTAGGAGCCATTGAAACATGAAAACCCCATAATATGTTGTATACGGGGGGTGTTTTTCAGGTCTACCACTTGTCTAAGCTATGGTCCATTGGAACATGAGAGAAACAAAGCTCCACCACTTTTCTAAGCTAGGATCCATTGAAACATGGAGAGAAGCAAGCTCCATTGTTTGTCTAAGCTAGGCTCCATTGGAACATGGAGAAAACAAGCTCCACCACTTGCCTATTATTGCATAGAGATTCTGGTTTGAAGGTCCACCACTTGTCCAACCTTGCCTTCATGTATGGAGATAATCAAGAGTGCAATGCTTCTCTAAGCTAGGGACATAAAAGAGATTTCAAGGTCCACTACATATACGATCTATGATGGGTTGTAGCATGGGAGGTTTCATTTTAAGGTTGACCACTTCTCCAGCTCCGCTTGTCCAACCTCAGATCCATTGAAGAATGGAGAATAAAGGTGTACCAACTCTCCAAAATAGGCAAGACAATCTCTATAAAACCCATGAATTGTTAATATATGCTATGCTGTGGAGTTTTGTTTGAAGTTCCACTCCTTATCCAAGCTACAATCCATTGAAGCATGGAACTAAGTAAGATATATCTCTAGTCCAAGATAGGATCCATTGAAACATAGAGAGAATCAAGGTCCACCACTTGTCCAAGCTATGCATGGGTAATTGATATAAGGACCACTACGTTTTCACCTATACTATGCTCTATCATGGATGGTTTCATATCCCACCAATTTTCCAACCTATTTAGTAGGTTGTATTATGGGGTTTGGTTTCAAGGTACTTCACTTGTCTAAGGTGGGTCCATTGAACCATGGAGAGAAACTATGTCTACCACTTGTCCGAAATATGCTCCTTTAAAACATAAAAACAAGGTCCACCACTTGTCCAAGCTAAAGTTTCTCTCCATTGAAGCATGGAGAGAAACAAGGTCTACCACCTGTCCAAAATATGCTCCATGAAAACATAAAAGCAAGGTCCACCACTTGTCCAAGCTAATATAACAAATGGGTGTTGGTTACAAGGTGTACCACACTTGACTAAACTAGTCTTCATGCAAGGTCTACCACATGTCCAAGCTATATGAGCTTGTTTTGAAGGTCTACCACACCTCTTGAAATTAGGATCCATGTAAGGTCCACCTTTTGTCAAGCTATGCATTTAATGAGTACTAAAACTAAGTAAATGCAGTACTTAAATACCTTTCCAAGCTCATTAAGATTTTGGTCTCTAAGGCCGGCCACCACCACATGTCTAATCTATGCTCTAATTGATTACTTATGCTATTTCTCAAAGTCCAAACATAAGCTCCCTTCTAGCAAGGCTAGTTAAATTTAGGCCCGAGCACCTGTCTAAGCTAGGTTCAATTTATGAAGCATCACCATTTAACCATGCTACGATCTAATGTATCATATCAAGGGGGTATTGATAAAAGGTCCAAAACTTATTGAGTTCAAGCTCTTAAGTAATTAAGTCTTTGTGAGTATTAAATGTTATAGTTTTAGTCTACAGATCCACCATTCAAAAACTCAAGTAATTTACTATTTACATTCAAACCTTGAATGCTTGAGATACAAAATACAAACTCAATCAATACTATATAAAGCAAAATCTAACATTAAGAGTATCAAATCAGTAACAAGAAACACTAACATGCACAAGAAACTCAAAACATACGTGTCTCCATTTCCAAAAAGTCCTCCATTGACAGAGGATGGTGTTGTTGTTGTTCTTCTTCTCTTTGTGGAGAGCACTCCTCTGTAACAGGCACAATGTCGCCTGATTGCGAAGTGGATTGTTGAAGTCCAGCCCATTTTTCTATATCTTCATGAGACTTAACAAAGTCTAGCAGCATGGTCTCCACGCTTTTTGCCTCCTCCACACTATCAATTAAGCAGATAACTTCTTTTTTCTGTTGTATTCCTTCTTGTGCAACCAAGGAGCCATCACCAAAAACATCAACAAGCTTGCGGTCTTCAAAACAATATGTACGAATGTAGTGCTTGACCAAAGCTCTTTTTTTGGCCTCCAAATATTGCAAATCTGACATATCGTTATCTGCTACTTGAAGAAGAGAACAATCAATTGGCATGGGATGTTCCTCTAATCTTCTTCTCAGGTCTTCAAATGCATTGCCTTGTCCCAAGAAGGCAATAACTGTTAGGAATTGAATTGCTCCTTTGCAAGGAGCTGATGGAAAGTGATGCAATGCACCACAACAATGGTAGCTCAGATTATCTCCCATGGCGTCAAAGGCACATTGCAATTTTGTGAAGTTAGTGAAATCCACAAATGCAAGAAAGACAAATCCAGGATCTGTTGACCCTCCAGCAATAGCCAAGATCCCATCCAAAGCATTGTTAAATGTCTCCTCACTCCACTTCAAATTGCCTCCAACGTTTTTTGTCATATCTAAAACACATAAGCCAATAGGCACTTTATTATTGAAGTGGCGCATCAAGTAGAGATTGCCTTCCATTTGTAGGCTCACCACATAGATTGACCATGGCAAATCTCTAGGCTCATTTTCTCCTTTTGAAGGTGAATTGCCCATTGCATGTATTTATTGCTCCATCTGGAAAGCCATTTTCTTTGTTCCACGCGTCAAACTAGATCTGATCCATTCCTCGCATAGCATTAAAATTGTTTTATAAACAACATCATTGATGTTATACATTTTGACCACCTCCTCCCAGTCTTTACATGGTGAAGACTCATTCAAATTGTTGAAGCCTTCAAGAAGTGCATCTTGAATCAATTTGTCTTGCTTCAACTGCTTGATTCGATCATACATGTCAGTTGCATCACCATCCTTTGCACTCTTTGACAGTAAAATCTTCTCATCTCTAATCTCTTCTTGAATAGTCTTTACCTCTGATTCCTCAAGGCCACAAAGGTATCTAAATACAGTTGTTGGGGGTTTCTTATTCTCCTCTTCTAGATTTTCAATGATTTCTATCCAGCAATCATAAACTAAATCAGAGTACGTGACCATGTGTGCCTGTTTAGCAATCCAACTTGCTGCTGCACTCATTCTTGCCAATCGAAGAAAAGCCTAAAAAGAAATAGAGAAATAATTAAACTATTGAGCAAGATTTGTTAATTAAACACTATCAAAAAGACAAAGAAAATAACTTACATCCCATCCGGCACGAGATGCATGTCCCTCTGCAATTCCACTTGCTGCCTTTGGTGGTCGTCCTGAGAAGATCCATTGACTCCGTAAATGTCTCAATATTTGGCTGTAAGGTTGCTTGACATACAATGCCTGAGCCTCCTCATTTGCAATGGCAGATATAGCAGTTGCAACAAATGGAGGAGCATTCACAACAATGCGAGCCTTTCTAAATTTATACACGCTAATCAGTCTTTCAAAGATCTCTTTGTTGTTTTGTTCATTGTGAAGCAAAACTTTTGCAGCATAGATTGAATGCTGCCCATCAAGAATCCAATAATGATAATCTTTAATTTTTTGCTCCTCTACCTCTTCTACTGCCAAAGGAGTCCCCTTCTTTGATTTTGCATTTCGAACAGGCATCAAATATGCACATGCTGCAGGCTTGGTCGTACTCCGTGAAAATCCAAATAACACACTTTCAGCGTGTTTTTTATCCATAATACGTGCATTATAGTGATCAGGAGCAAGCCAACAATTTTGAATAGGGATATCAAATTCCCTATATTGGAAAGGAAAATAATTTATGTACTTATTCATTCCACCTGTATCTTTTTCTTGTCCTTTCATGGCCTCAGCTTCTAAAACATCTGGATCCACAATTCTCATCTTTGACATTGAACCCTCTGTTGATGAGGATGCCAAAGATGCCTTGTCTACATCCAAAATGGAACTAGTTCGCTTAGCTTCTACTTTCTGCACTTTTGCTTGCTTCTTTGTGGATGGTGGTCGTGAAGCTTTCACCTTTTTTCGTTGTAGTGTGGCAATGATGGAGCTTTGAAGTTGATCTGCTGTGATATTTGGATTTGATTCTGCAAACTTCCATCCTCGAGAAAACATTGTCTCTTCTTTGTTTCTAGACATGCGCTCCAATGCATATGCTCCTGGAGATAGTTGAAATTCTAGATTCATTGGAACTAGAATGTCAATGCATTCCACCTCTGGATGACTATCAACTACAGAGACAGATGCTTCCACAACTTGTCCAACATCTTCAAACAAGCTGTCATTCTCCTTTTTGGCAATAAATAGATGCACCTTATGAAATTGTGCACCCTCTATACCATGTATGTCCAAATACCATTTCCTAAGATCATTGCAAGTATAGTCAACTGAGACAGCAACCCTTGCAACCTGTTTTTTTGGAGCCATCTTTCCTGAAACAAAAAAAACCAAATGTTATTTTAACATATACTTTTTTGTAATGGATTAAGTTTGTGTGAATACAAGTTCCACCACTTGTTCAAGCTAGATCTAAGCAAGTATACATAGTGATCATTTAAGCTAGTAAACTAAGGGAAGGGAGAAGTAAGGTCCACCACTTGTCCAAGCTCAGCTCTAGACAACATGGAGAGATTCGAGGTCTACTAATTGTCTAATATAGGCTAACTATATTGAAACATAGAGAGAAGCAAAGGTCCACCACTTGTCCAATCTAGGGTCCATTGAAACATGGAGAGAAGGATGCTCCACCATTTGTCCAAAATAGGCTCCATTGAAACATGAAGAGAAGCAAGATGCACCATGTCTTTGAGATGCTAGGCTCCATTGAAATACCTTAAACCCATGATATTTTGTATATGTGGGGTTTAAATTCAAGGTCCACCACTTGTCCAACCTATTATCCCTAGTAGCATGAGTGGTTTGGTCTCAAGATTCACCACTTTTCCACTCTATGTCATTATATTAAGAAGATCTGGGTGTTAAGGTCCACCACTTGTCCAACCTATAAGGCAATATCTTAAATGGTATTATTTACCACCACTTGGAATGCACATGATGGGTTTTACATAGGGGTATGGTTCCAAGGTCCACCACTTGTCCAAGCTAACTCTATTGAAACATAGAGAGAATCAAAGGTCCACCACTTGTCCAAGCTAGGCTCCATTGAAACATGGAGAGAAGGATGCTCCACCATTTGTCCAAGCCAGGTTTGATTGAAACATGAAGAGAAGCAAGCTGCACCATGTCTCCAAAATGCTAGGCTCCATTGAAATATCTTAAACCCATGATATTTCGTACATGGGGGGTTTACATTCAAGGTCCACCACTTGTCCAACCTATTATCACTAGTAGCATGAGTGGTTTGATGTCAAGATTCACCACTTTTCCACTCTATGTCATTATATTAAGAAGATCTGGGTGTTAAGGTCCACCACTTGTCCAACCTATAAGGCTATATCTTAAAGGGTATTCTTTCTCACCACTTGGAATGACCATGATAGGTTTTACATGGGGGTTTGGTTCCAAGTTCCACCACTTGTCCAAGCTAACTCTATTGAAACATAGAGAGAAGCAAAGGTCCACCACTTGTCTAAGCTAGGGTCCATTGAAACATGGAGAGAAGGATGCTCCACCATTTTTCCAAGATAGGCTCCATTGAAACATGAAGAGAAGCAAGCTGCACCATGTCTCCAAGATGCTAAGATCCATTGAAATACCTTAAACCCACGATATTTTGTACATGGGGAGTTTACATTCAAGGTCCACCACTTGTCCAACCTATTATCTCTAGTAGCATGAGTGGTTTGGTCTCAAGATTCACCACTTTTCCACTCTATGTCATTACGTTAAGAAGATCTGGGTGTTAAGGTCGACCACTTGTCCAACCTATAAGGGTATATCTTAAAGGGTATTCTTTCTCACCACTTGAAATGTCCATGATATGTTTTACATGGGGGTTTGGCTCCAAGGTCCACCACTTGTCCAAGCTAACTCTATTGAAACATAGAGAGAAACAAAGGTCCACCACTTGTCCAAGCTAGGCTCCATTGAAACATGGAGAGAAGGATCCTCTACCATTTGTCGAAGCTAACTCTATTGAAACATGGGGGGTTTACATTCAAGGTCCACCACTTGTCCAACCTATTAACGCTAGTAGCATGAGTGGTTTGGTCTCAAGATTCACCACTTTTTCACTCTATGTCATTATATTAAGAATATTTGGGTGTTAAGGTCCACCACTTGTCCAACCTATAAGGCTATATCTTAAGGGTTATTCTTTCTCACCACTTGGAGTGACCAGCATAGGTTTTACATGGGGGTTTTGTTTCAAGGTCCACCACTTGTCCAAGCTAACTCTATTGAAACATAGAGAGAATCAAAGGTCCACCACTTGTCCAAGCTAGGGTCCATTGAAACATGGAGAGAAGGATGCTCCACCATTTGTCCAAGATACGCTCCATTGAAACATGAAGAGAAGCAAGCTACACCATGTCTCCAAGATGCTAGGCTCCATTGAAATACCTCAAACCCATGATATTTTGAACATGGGGGGTTTACATTCAAGGTCCACCACTTGTCCAACCTATTATCTCTAGTAGCATGAGTGGTTTGGTCTCAAGATTCACCATTTTTCCACTCTATGTCATTCTATTAAGAATATCTGGGTGCTAAGGTCCACCACTTGTCCAACCTATAAGGCTATATCTTAAACTTTATTCTTTCTCACCACTTGGAGTTACCAAGATAGGTTTTACATGGGAGTTTGGTTCCAAGGCCCACCACTTGTCCAAGCTAACTCTATTGAAACATAGAGAGAAGCAAAGGTCCACCACTTGTCCAAGCTAGGCTCCATTGAAACATGGAGAGAAGGATGCTCCACCATTTGTCCAAGATAGGCTCCATTGAAACATGAAGGGAAGCAATCTGCACCATGTCTCCAAGATGCTAGGCTCCATTGAAATACCTTAAACCCATGATAATTCGTACATGGGGGGTTTACATTCAAGGTCCACCACTTGTCCAACCTATTATTCTAGTAGCATGAGTGGTTTGGTCTCAAGATTTACCACTTTTCCACTCTATGTGTTATATTATGAAGATCTAGGTTTTAAGGTCGACCACTTGTCCAACCTATAAGGCTAGATCTTAAAGGGTATTATTTCTCACCACTTGGAATGACCATGATATGTTTTACATGGGGGTTTGGTTTCAAGGTCCACCACTTGTCCAAGCTAACTCTATGGAAACATAGAGAGAAGCAAAGGTCCACCACTTGTCCAAGCTAGGCTCCACTGAGACATTTAGAGAAGGATGATCCCCCATTGGTGGAAGATAGGCTTCATTGAAACATGAAAAGAAGCAAGTTGCACCATGTCTCCAAGATTCTAGGATCCATTGAAATACCTTAAACCCACGATATTGTTTACATGTGGGGTTTAACGTCAAGGCCAGTCACTTTTCCAAGCTATTATCCCTAGTAGCATGAGTGGTTTGGTCTCAAGATTCACCACTTTTCCACTCTATGTCATTATATAAAGAAGATCTAGGTGTTAAGGTCGACCACTTGTCCAACCTATAAGGGTATATCTTAAAGGGTATTCTTTCTCACCACTTGAAATGTCCATGATATGTTTTACATAGGGGTTTGGTTCCAAGGTCCACCCTTATCCAAGCTAACTTTATTCTTCTCATAGAGAGAAGCAAAAGGTCCACCACTTGTCCAAGCTAGGCTCCATTGAAACATGGAGAGAAGGATGCTCCACCATTTGTCGAAGCTAACTCTATTGAAACATGGAAGGTTTACATTCAAGGTCCACCAGTTGTCCAACCTATTAACGCTAGTAGCATGAGGGGTTTGGTCTCAAGATTCACCACTTTTTCACTCTGTGTCATTATATTAAGAATATTTGGGTATTAAGGTCCACCACTTGTCCAACCTATAAGACTATATCTTAATGGTTATTCTTTCTGACCACTTGGAGTGACCATGAAAGGTTTTACATGGGGGTTTGGTTCCAAGGTCCACCACTTGTCCAAGCTAACTCTATTGAAACATAGAGAGAAGCAAAGGTCCACCACTTGTCTAAGCTAGGGTCTATTGAAACATGGAGAGAAGGATGCTCCACCATTTGTCCAAGATAGACTCCATTGAAACATGAAGAGAAGCAAGCTGCACCATATCTCCAAGATGCTAGCCTCCATCGAAATACCTTAAACCCACGTTATTTTGTACATGGGGAGTTTACATTCAAGATCAACAATTTGTCCAACCTATTATCGCTAGTAGCATGAGTGGTTTGCTCTCAAGATTCACCACTTTTCCACTCTCTGTCATTATATTAAGAATATTTGGGTGTTAAGGTCCACCACTTGTCCAACCTATAAGACAATATGTTAATGGTTATTCTTTCTCACCCCTTGAAAGACTATATCTTAATGGTTATCCCTAGCTATTATTGCTAGTAGCCTGAGTGGTTTGGTCTCAAGATTCACCACTTTTATTAAGAATATGTGGGTGTTAAGGTCCACCACTTGTCCCACCTATAAGGCTACATCTTAAAGGTTATTCTTTCTTACTACTTGGAGTGACCATGATAGGTTTTACATGGGGGTTTGGTTCCAAGGTCCACCACTTGTCCAAGCTAACTCTATTGAAACATAGAGAGAAGCAAAGGTCCACCCCTTGTCTAAGCTAGGGTCCATTGAAACATGGAGAGAAGGATGCTCCACCATTTGTCCAAGGTAGGCTCCATTGAAACATGAGGAGAATCAAGGTGCACCATGTCTCCAAGATGCTAGGCTCCATCGAAAAACATTAAACCCACGATATGTCGTAGATGAGGGGTTTACATTCAAGGTCCAACACTTGTCCAAGCTATTATTGCTAGTAGCCTGAGTGGTTTGGTCTCAAGATTCACCACTTTTCCACTCTATGTCATTATATTAAGAATATGCGCGTGTTAAGGTCCACCACTTGTCCAACCTATAAGGCTACATCTTAAAGGTTATTCTTTATTACCACTTGGAGTGACCATGATAGGTTTTACATGGGGGTTTGGTTCCAAGGTCCACCACTTGTCCAAGCTAACTCTATTGAAACATAGAGAGAAACAAAGGTCCACCACTTGTCCAAGCTAGGGTCCATTGAAACATGGAGAGAAGGATGCTCCACCATTTGTCCGAGATAGGCTCCATTGGCACATGACGAGAAGCAAGCTGCACCATGTCTCCAAGATGCTAGGCTCCATCGAAATACATTAAACCCACGATATTTTGTAGATGAGGGGTTTATATTCAAGGTCCACCACTTGTCCAAGCTATTATTGCTAGTAGCCTGAGTTGTTTGGTCTCAAGATTCACCACTTTTATCAAGAATATGTGGGTGTTAAGGTCCCCCACTTGTCCAACCTATAAGGCTACATCTTAAAGGTTATTCTTTCTTACTACTTGGAGTGACCATGATAGGTTTTACATGGGGGTTTGGTTCCAAGGTCCACCACTTGTCCAAGCTAACTCTATTGAAACATAGAGAGAAGCAAAGGTCCACCCCTTGTGTAAGCTAGGGTCCATTGAAACATGGAGAGAAGGATGGTCCACCATTTGTCCAAGGTAGGCTCCATTGAAACATGAGGAGAAGCAAGGTGCACCATGTCTCCAAGATGCTAGGCTCCATCGAAAAACATTAAACCCACGATATGTCGTAGATGAGGGGTGTACATTCAAGGTCCACCACTTGTCCAAGCTATTATTGGTAGTAGCCTGAGTGGTTTGGTCTCAAGATTCACCACTTTTCCACTCTATGTCATTATATTAAGAATATGCGCGTGTTAAGGTCCACCACTTGTCCAACCTTTAAGGCTACATCTTAAAGGTTATTCTTTATTACCACTTGGAGTGACCATGATAGGTTTTACATGGGGGTTTGGTTCCAAGGTCCACCACTTGTCCAACCTAACTCTATTGAAACATAGAGAGAAACAAAGGTCCACCACTTGTCCAAGCTAGGGTCCATTGAAACATGGAGAGAAGGATGCTCCACCATTTGTCCAAGATAGGCTCCATTGAAACATGACGAGAAGCAAGCTCCACCATGTCTCCAAGATGCTACTCTCCATCGAAATACATTAAACCCACGATATTTCGTAGATGAGGGGTTTACATTCAAGGTCCACCACTTGTCCAAGCTATTATTGCTAGTAGCCTGAGTGGTTTGGTCTCAAGATTCACCACTTTTATTAAGAATATGTGGTTGTTAAGGTCCACCACTTGTCCAACCTATAAGGCTACATCTTAAAGGTTATTCTTTCTTACTACTTGGAGTGACCATGATAGGTTTTACACGGGGGTTTGGTTCCAGGGTCCACCACTTGTCCAAGCTAACTCTATTGAAACATAGAGAGAAGCAAAGGTCCACCCCTTGTCTAAGCTAGGGTCCATTGAAACATGGAGAGAAGGATGCTCCACCATTTGTCCAAGGTAGGCTCCATTGAAACATGAGGAGAACCAAGGTGCACCATGTCTCCAAGATGCTAGGCTCCATCGAAAAACATTAAACCCACGATATGTCGTAGATGAGGGGTTTACATTCAAGGTCCACACTTGTCCAAGCTATTATTGCTAGTAGCCTGAGTGGTTTGGTCTCAAGATTCACCACTTTTCCACTCTATGTCATTATATTAAGAATATGCGCGTGTTAAGGTCCACCACTTGTCCAACCTATAAGGCTACATCTTAAAGGTTATTCTTTATTACCACTTGGAGTGACCATGATAGGTTTTACATGGGGGTTTGGTTCCAAGGTCCACCACTTGTCCAAGCTAACTCTATTGAAACATAGAGAGAAAGAAAGGTCAGCCACTTGTCCAAGCTAGGGTCCATTGAAACATGGAGAGAAGGATGCTCCACCATTTTTCCAAGATAGGCTCCATTGAAACATGACGAGAAGCAAGCTGCACCATGTCTCCAAGATGCTAGGCTCCATTGAAATACATTAAACCCACGATATTTCATAGATGAGGGGTTTACATTCAAGGTCCACCACTTGTCCAAGCTATTATTGCTAGTAGCCTGAGTGGTTTGGTCTCAAGATTCACCACTTTTATTAAGAATATGTGGTTGTTAAGGTCCACCACTTGTCCAACCTATAAGGCTACGTCTTAAAGGTTATTCTTTCTTACTACTTGGAGTGACCATGATAGGTTTTACATGGGGGTTTGGTTCCAAGGTCCACCACTTGTCCAAGCTAACTCTATTGAAACATAGAGAGAAGCAAAGGTCCACCCCTTGTCTAAGCTAGGGTCCATTGAAACATGGAGAGAAGGATGCTCCACCATTTGTCCAAGGTAGGCTCCATTGAAACATGAGGAGAAGCAAGGTGCACCATGTCTCCAAGATGCTAGGCTCCATCGAAAAACATTAAACCCACGATATGTCGTAGATGAGGGGTGTACATTCAAGGTCCACCACTTGTCCAAGCTATTATTGCTAGTAGCCTGAGTGGTTTGGTCTCAAGATTCACCACTTTTCCACTCTATGTCATTATATTAAGAATATGCGCGTGTTAAGGTCCACCACTTGTCCAACCTATAAGGCTACATCTTAAAGGTTATAATTTATTACCACTTGGAGTGACAATGATAGGTTTTACATGGGGGTTTGGTTCCAAGGTCCACCACTTGTCCAAGCTAACTCTATTGAAACATAGAGAGAAACAAAGGTCCACCACTTGTCCAAGCTAGGGTCCATTGAAACATGGAGAGAAGGATGCTCCACCATTTGTCCAAGATAGGCTCCATTGAAACATGACGAACGCAAGCTGCACCATGTCTCCAAGATGCTAAGCTCCATCGAAATACATTAAACCCACGATATTTTTTAGATGAGGGGTTTACATTCAAGGTCCACCACCTGTCCAAGCTATTATTGCTAGTAGCCTGAGTGGTTTGGTCTCAAGATTCACAACTTTTATTAAGAATATGTGGGTGTTAAGGTCCACCACATGTCCAACCTATAAGGCTACATCTTAAAGGTTATTCTTTCTTACTACTTGGAGTGACCATGATAGGTTTTACATGGGGGTTTGGTTCCAAGGTCCACCACTTGTCCAAGCTAACTCTATTGAAACATAGAGAGAAGCAAAGGTCCACCCCTTGTCTAAGCTAGGGTCCATTGAAACATGGAGAGAAGGATGCTCCACCATTTGTCCAAGATAGGCTACATTGAAACATGAGGAGAATCAAGGTGCACCATGTCTTCAAGATGCTAGGCTCCATCGAAAAACATTAAACCCACAATATGTCGTAGATGAGGGGTATACATTCAAGGTCCACCACTTGTCCAAGCTATTATTGCTAGTAGCCGGAGTGGTTTGGTATCAAGATTCACCACTTTTCCACTCTATGTCATTATATTAAGAATATGCGCGTGTTAAGGTCCACCACTTGTCCAACCTATAAGGCTACATCTTAAAGGTTATTATTTATCACCACTTGGAGTGACCATGATAGGTTTTACATGGGGGTTTGGTTCCAAGGTCCACCACTTGTCCAAGCTAACTCTATTGAAACATAGAGAGAAACAAAGGTCCACCACTTGTCCAAGCTAGGGTCCATTGAAACATGGAGAGAAGGATGCTCCACCATTTGTCCAAGGTAGGCTCCATTGAAAAATGAGGAGAAGCAAGGTGCACCATGTCTCCAAGATGCTAGGCTCCATCGAAAAACATTAAACCCACGATATGTCGTAGATGAGGGGTTTACATTCAAGGTCCACCACTTGTCCAAGCTATTATTGCTAGTAGCCTGAGTGGTTTGGTCTCAAGATTCACCACTTTTCCACTCTATGTCATTATATTAAGAATATGCGCGTGTTAAGGTCCACCACTTGTCCAACCTATAAGGCTCCATCTTAAAGGTTATTCTTTATTACCACTTGGAGTGACCATGATAGGTTTTACATGGGGGTTTGGTTCCAAGGTCCACCACTTGTCGAAGCTAACTCTATTGAAACATAGAGAGAAACAAAGGTCCACCACTTGTCCAAGCTAGGGTCCATTGAAACATGGAGAGAAGGATGCTCCACCATTTGTCCAAGATAGGATCCATTGAAACATGACGAGAAGCAAGCTGCACCATGTCTCCAAGATGCTAGGCTCCATCGAAATACATTAAACCCACGATATTTCGTAGATGAGGGGTGTACATTCAAGGTCCACCACTTGTCCAAGCTATTATTGCTAGTAGCCTGAGTTGTTTGGTCTCAAGATTCACCACTTTTATTAATAATATGTGGGTGTTAAGGTCCACCACTTGTCCAACCTATAAGGCTACATCTTAAAGGTTATTCTTTCTTACTACTTGGAGTGACCATGATAGGTTTTACATGGGGGTTTGGTTCCAAGGTCCACCACTTGTCCAAGCTAACTCTATTGAAACATAGAGAGAAGCAAAGGTCCACCCCTTGTCTAAGCTAGGGTCCATTGAAACATGGAGAAAAGGATGCTCCACCATTTGTCCAAGGTAGGCTCCATTGAAACATGAGGAGAAGCAAGGTGCACCATGTCTCCAAGATGCTAGGCTCCATCGAAAAACATTAAACCAACGATATGTCGTAGATGAGGGGTTTACATTCAAAGTCCACCACTTGTCCAAGCTATTATTGCTAGTAGCCTGAGTGGTTTGGTCTCAAGATTCACCACTTTTCCACTCTATGTCATTATATTAAGAATATGCGCGTGTTAAGGTCCACCACTTGTCCAACCTATAAGGCTACATCTTAAAGGTTATTCTTTATTACCACTTGGAGTGACCATGATAGGTTTTACATGGGGGTTTGGTTCCAAGGTCCACCACTTGGCCAACCTAACTCTATTGAAACATAGAGAGAAACAAAGGTCCACCACTTGTCCAAGCTAGGGTCCATTGAAACATGGAGAGAAGGATGCTCCACCATTTGTCCAAGATAGGATCCATTGAAACATGACGAGAAGCAAGCTGCACCATGTCTCCAAGATGCTAAGCTCCATCGAAATACATTAAACCCACGATATTTCGTAGATGAGGGGTTTACATTCAAGGTCCACCACTTGTCCAAGCTATTATTGCTAGTAGCCTGAGTGGTTTGGTCTCAAGATTCACCACTTTTATTAATAATATGTGGGTGTTAAGGTCCACCACTTGTCCAACCTATAAGGCTACATCTTAAAGGTTATTCTTTCTTACTACTTGGAGTGACCATGATAGGTTTTACATGGGGGTTTGGTTCCAAGGTCCACCACTTGTCCAAGCTAACTCTATTGAAACATAGAGAGAAGCAAAGGTCCACCCCTTGTCTAAGCTAGGGTCCATTGAAACATGGAGAGAAGGATGCTCCACCATTTGTCCATGGTAGGCTCCATTGAAACATGAGGAGAAGCAAGGTGCACCATGTCTCCAAGATGCTAGGCTCCATCGAAAAACATTAAACCCACGATATGTCGTAGATGAGGGGTTTACATTCAAGGTCCACCACTTGTCCAAGCTATTATTGCTAGTAGCCTGAGTGGTTTGGTCTCAAGATTCACCACTTTTCCACTCTATGTCATTATATTAAGAATATGCGCGTGTTAAGGTCCACCACTTGTCCAACCTATAAGGCTACATCTTAAAGGTTATTCTTTATTACCACTTGGAGTGACCATGATAGGTTTTACATGGGGGTTTGCTTCCAAGGTCCACCACTTGTCCAAGCTAACTCTATTGAAACATAGAGAGAAACAAAGGTCCACCACTTGTCCAAGCTAGGGTCCATTGAAACATGGAGAGAAGGATGCTCCACCATTTGTCGAAGCTAACTCTATTGAAACATGGGGGGTTTACGTTCAAGGTCCACCACTTGTCCAAGCTATTAGTGCTAGTAGCATGAGTGGTTTTGTCTCAAGATTCACCACTTTTTCACTCTATGTCATTATATTAAGAATATTAGGGTGTTAAGGTCCACCACTTGTCCAACCTATAAGGCTACATCTTAAAGGTTATTCTTTATTACCACTTGGAGTTACCATGATAGGTTTTACATGGGGGTTTGGTTCCAAGGTCCACCACTTGTCCAACCTAACTCTATTGAAACATAGAGAGAAACAAAGGTCCACCACTTGTCCAAGCTAGGGTCCATTCAAACATGGAGAGAAGGATGCTCCACCATTTGTCCAAGATAGGATCCATTGAAACATGACGAGAAGCAAGCTGCACCATGTCTCCAAGATGCTAGGCTCCATCGAAATACATTAAACCCACGATATTTCGTAGATGAGGGGTTTACATTCAAGGTCCACTACTTGTCCAAGCTATTATTGCTAGTAGCCTGAGTGGTTTGGTCTCAAGATTCACCACTTTTATTAAGAATATGTGGGTGTTAAGGTCCACCACTTGTCCAACCGATAAGGCTACATCTTAAAGGTTATTCTTTCTTACTACTTGGAGTGACCATGATAGGTTTTACATGGGGGTTTGGTTCCAAGGTCCACCACTTGTCCAAGCTAACTCTATTGAAACATAGAGAGAAGCAAAGGTCCACCCCTTGTCTAAGCTAGGGTCCATTGAAACATGGAGAGAAGGATGCTCCACCATTTGTCCAAGGTAGGCTCCATTGAAACGTGAGGAGAAGCAAGGTGCACCATGTCTCCAAGATGCTAGGCTCCATCGAAAAACATTAAACCCACGATATGTCGTAGATGAGGGGTTTACATTCAAGGTCCACCACTTGTCCAAGCTATTATTGCTAGTAGCCTGAGTGGTTTGGTCTCAAGATTCACCACTTTTCCACTCTATGTCATTATATTAAGAATATGCGCGTGTTAAGGTCCACCACTTGTCCAACCTATAAGGCTACATCTTAAAGGTTATTCTTTATTAACACTTAGAGTGACCATGATAGGTTTTACATGGGGGTTTGCTTCCAAGGTCCACCACTTGTTTAAGCTAACTCTATTGAAACATAGAGAGAAACAAAGGTCCACCACTTGTCCAAGCTAGGGTCCATTGAAACATGGAGAGAAGGATGCTCCACCATTTGTCGAAGCTAACTCTATTGAAACATGGGGGGTTTACGTTCAAGGTCCACCACTTGTCCAAGCTATTAGTGCTAGTAGCATGAGTGGTTTTGTCTCAAGATTCACCACTTTTTCACTCTATGTCATTATATTAAGAATATTAGGGTGTTAAGGTCCACCACTTGTCCAACCTATAAGGCTATATCTTAAAGGTTATTCTTTCTCACCACTTGGAGTGACCATGATAGGTTTTAAATGGGGGTTTGGTTCCAAGGTCCACCACTTGTCGAAGCGAACTCTATTGAATAATAGAGAGAAGTAAAGGTCCACGACTTGTCCAAGCTAGGGTCCATTGAAACATGGAGAGAAGGATGCTCCACCATTTGTCCAAGATAGGCTCCATTGAAACATGAAGAGAAGCAAGATGCACGATGTCTCCAAGATGCTAGGCTCCATCGAAATACCTTAAACCCACGATATTTCGTAGATGGGGGGTTTACTTTCAAGGTCCACCACTTGTCCAAGCTATTATCGCTAGTAGCATGGTTTGGTCTCAAGATTCACCAGTTTTCCACTCTATGTCATTATATGAAGAATATCTGGGTGTTAAGGTCCACCATTTGTCCAACCTATAAGGCTATATTCTAAATGATTTTTTTTTTGACCACTTGGAATGTGCATGATATGTTTTACATGGGGTTTTATTCCAAGGTCCACCACTTGTCCAAGCTAGATCTATTACATATATATTATACATACAATATTCAACTAGATTCCCTACCTATCATGTCCAGTAGCATGGATGCTCTAGCTTGAAGGTCCACCACTTGTCCAACCTATACTCTCTTATGTAAGGGAGATCTCGCTATAAATTCAAAACCATCCCGCCTAAATTTAAAATATCCCTCCCAAATCTTAAATATCCCGCCTAAATTTTAAACTATCCCGCCCAAATTTTAAAATTCAAACTTTTTTATGAAAAATTAAATTTAAAATATTCCACGCAAAATTGATTTTAAATTCAAGTTTACCACAAAAAGATATCATTATACCACCTAAATTCAAATATGCAAACCTCAAATCATTATATTGTACATAAATTCAAACAAATTCAAATTAACAAGCCTAAACTGATATTAGTTTGCATAGATATGAATTTATCACACCTAAATTATGTCACCATGTTAGAGAGAGTGGTTAGAGAATTTGAACAAGGTCCACCACTTGTCCAACCTAGATACCAAGAAGGATTGAGTGTACAAGGTATTGTTTGGAGGTCCTTATAGTCCATTGGTCTCAAGGTCCACCACTTGTGGTAAGGGTCACCAAAAAGTGTATATATTCATCCAAAGAAATACACGTGTTTTTGGTCTACATGTCCTAGTTTAAACCATTTATGTCCATTAGGTGTATCACTAAACAACACTACTATTTTTGAGAAACAGAAGTTACAATCATATCTACAAATGGATTAGAGGAAAATCAGCTCAGCATACATCCAGAACTCGCTACAAGAATCGACTTTAACAGATCACGCAAGTAAGTCTTCCATTCAATTTTACTAGTATTACAATGTGTTAGTTATTTGTGATATTTATGTATGTATATATACTATGTGTGCATATCGTAATTAAGTGTACTTGTGTATCTGCATTATGTATGAGTATTACAATGAAATAACACAAATATACATACATACACATAGATAACACAGACGCACACATACATGAGCATGTATTTTCAAGAGAGAGATAGCAAATACAGAGATAGATAGATAGAGAGAGAGAGAGATAAATACCTGTTTTTTAGAGAGAGGAGAGAGAAAGATAACAGATTTCACTGTGTTTATGTATGTGGAAGAGAGGAAGACGATGTATGGGAATATGTGCACGTATTTTCAAGAGAGAGACAACAAGATAACAGATTTCATTGTGGTTATGTATGTGGAAGTGAGGAAGACGATGTGTGGGAATATGTGCATGTATTTTCAAGAGAGAGACAACAAGATAACAGATTTCATTGTGGTTATGTATGTGGAAGTGAGGAAGACGATGTGTGGGAATATGTGCATGTATTTTCAAGAGAGAGACAGCAAGATAACAGATTTCACTGTGGTTATGTATGTGGAAGAGAGGAAGACGATGTGTGGGAATATGTGTATGTGTGCGGGGATACTTTTAAACTATGTATCTCTGTCTTTTGACGAGAGAGTGTGTGTGCAAGAAGAGTTACAGAGAACCATCTTCTCTATATGGAGAAAGACAGAGAGTGAGAGAGAGAGAAATACGTTTTTTTCTCTATTCGTGAGGTGTGCAATGTCTCTTGAGAAGACTGCCCGATCCTGCCCTTCTGGAAAGCGTTGTGTACGCTGCTGTTTCTTTGTCTTGTGCGCGAACTTTCAATCCTGTGCACTCCACCTGTGTGTTGTGTACGATGCCGAGCTTGCTCCTCTACGCGCGCGTATACTCCAACTGTGTGCAATCCGTGTGCGCTTTCTGTGTTTTTGCTGCTCGCCTGCTTTCTCTGTGTGCGTTTCTCGTGCGCTCTCTGTGTGCCTAATCTTGATAGGGTTTATTAGAATGCCACGTATGCTACAAGTCCATGTTTTATCATAGGATTAAAAAAAACAAAAGCAATATAAAAAATTAACCAATTCACACGGCCAAAATTAAAGAAATCATGGTTGAAAATATGAAAAACATGCGTAACTCTATACTAGGAATTCACTTAAAAAAAAAAAAAATCTTTGGGCGCTGCCCCTAGCCCCGCGGGGGCGCTGCCCCTCGACCACTTGTCCAACCTTACTTCCATTAAAGAAATGAGGGGCTACGTAAACATTGGCAAGCAAGGTAGCAAAGTCCTAAGGTATTTCACCTTGGATATTGGGCATTATAACTAGGTCCACCACTTGTCCAAGCTATGCTCTGATATAGAAAGGGGATTTTTGTTTCAAGGTCCACCACGTGTTCAACCTTGAAAGACTCAAGGGATACTTGGACATTGGAAAGCATAGTCCTATAGTAGTTGATAGGTGGCAGTGGGTATTACAACTAGGTCCACCACTTGTCCAACCTATGCTCTCATATAGCAAAGAGGCTTTGGTTTCAAGGTCCACCACTTGTCCAACCTTGCTTCCATTAATATAGCAAGGAGGATTTGGTCTCAAGGTTCACCACTTGTCCAACCTATGCAAACCTTTTTCATGTTGTAGCATGATTTTTGGTTTGAAGAGTATTTTTCTATAACTATGGATTTAACAATGTAATCTTTTTACTTACAGGATGGACTTCGAATCTGGGGAGAAAGTACATATGATACTTGACAATGAAATCGTTGGTATTGGTTGTGTGTGTAGAACAGATCCAGATTCCACTTGTGGTGGTACAAAGATAGGGCTGGGAAATGTCTCCATACTAGTGGAGGAATGCTTGAAGGATGTGGTCCTACCTTTTCCTACAATGGATACTTCATCTCTCCAAGGCTCATTATGGAGTGCTGTTCGATGGTCAAAGCTTCTTTTGCAATCTTTTGTATTAAATGGGAACTTAATTGATCCACACGAAAGCTACAATGGTGATGAAGAACATGATCATTCTGATCCTCTAGTTGCAGATGCAATACCTATGACAAGCCCAGAATTTGAAGCAATGATTCGAGAGTCTTGGAGAAATCAGAGGGTCCTTTTAAAAGATGAGACAATGATGCAAACCATGAATGAAGGGACCATCTTATATGTATTTCCACATGATTATGTCAACTTTCAGGAACTTGGTCCTGATTGTGTGGGTGTGGGTATTGAAAGAGAAAATGCAAGCATTGATGATGTGGTTGAAGTGGGTAGCATCACTTTGCTAAAGTGGCCCATCAAGCAGACAACAATGTTGAATGGGAGCCCATTACAACGCTTTGTTCCTGTTGATGGCATGCATGCTACATATGAGGATGTATCCAACGATGGCAATGTTGGAAAAAAACTTGATGGGAGTAATGTTGTCCAGTTGTCAAGGAAGAGACGATACACTTTCATGAACAGGACTCAAAAATCAAAAGCAGCACCAGCTTCGACTTTTTACCTTTCAAACAAATCAATTCAAAGGGTATCATGCATTGATTGTTGTGCACAAAAATGCTGCCAATTTGCAGATCGTGATATGGTGACAAGGTTACAACAACAATTTTGGGGAGAGTCTCAAAAATCACGCACTAATTATGTTTATGATGTTCTTTCTATATGTTATCAGAAAGATGAGAAGTCACGATACCAATTCAGGCTAAATGGCTCTATTGTTTGTTGTAGAGCATGGTATGAGCTACATGGAATACCAAAGACATCATTTTATCGATACAAGGAGAACTTTGAAAATGGTGTGCGCCAATATGTACATGGGAACACATGTACATTGAGAAGGGGACTTCAACATACTAGTTTAGCAAGAGCACTACTAAATGAGTTTGTGGAAAACAACTCTGAGAAGATGCCACATAGAAGTAGAACACTGCTAGATGGCTCAAGAGAGACTCAATTGGTGATTCCATCAACATACAAACAAGTGGATATTTTATGTGAAATCAACACGACACTTGACCAAATGGGCTATGAGAAGAAGCTATCCCAATCTTCTTTTGGTAGAATTTGGAACAAAGAGTACCCACATGTCACTTTAACAAAGACGAGTGAGTTCTCTAAGTGCAATATTTGTAGCTCAATCAAGGCAAGGTTAGAAGCTAAACCTTCTCTTGAAGAGAGAGCTCTTCTCTTGAGGGAGAGAGAAGTTCACATGGCACAACAAAAGAGTTGCAGAAGCCTATATTATGCATGGCGCACGTATTCAGAAACTCAACCACAAAAATATGTATGCATAATCCATGATAAGATGGATCAAAAGAAGACTGCCATTCCTAGATTACGCATTGTTCCCAAGGGTGTGGATTCAGGATATAATCTGCAGGTGGCATTGATTGGCATGATCACTCATGGACATGGAGAAGGTCATTACGGACACTTTGTCTTGAATGGTTTGTGGCCAGCTGATCCAAATCTTACAATTGGCTCAATTGCTAATTGTTTACATAACCTCGAGAGGATGGATAAGCATCCTCTTGGTGATCTAGTAACAAATGGACTTCCAAGGAGCAATATTTCACTACTACATGCTTTGAACTCAAGGGATGCTTTGGACTACCATAACTTGAGTGATGGAAAAGAGCCCATTGTGCAGTCGTCAGAAATTGCAGAAGAGGAATTGGGGTCAACATTTCGCAGATTGCCAGAGAACTTGTTGCTACAATTGGATAATTGTGCAGGGGAAAACAAAAATCGATACTTATTTGCCTATTTGTCAATGCTTGTTGCAAGGGGTGTTTTCAAAACCATCCAGCTGGGATTTTTAATGGTTGGGCATACACATGAGGACATAGACGCCATGTTTAGTAGGTTTTCAGAGAAGTTGAGAGTTACACAAACCTATACTTTGCCACATTTGATGGATACATTACGAAACAGCTCATCTTCATCTCCAGCTCCATTTTTTCTCACAAAGATCCCCGATTTCAAGCAATATTGTGATGGCTATCTTTGTGATGGACAAGACATACTTGTTGGACATTCCAAACCGCTTCAGTTCAGGTTCTTTATGCAGGATGAGACACCAATGATGCAATATAAGGCACATGTAGGTGTATCAAGTTGGAGTGGAAGTATTCGCCTTTGGAAAACAGACACAGAAGGCAAGCCAATGTTACCACATGGAGATCCACCTCTAGTACAAATGGCGGAGTATGTCAAGGCCCACGAAGAAGTCATTTTGGGGCTAAAGAACTATATAAAATTTTGGAAAAATTTAGGGAATGGTTCAAGTATTCCGCGATATTATAGACCCGTGATAGATTATTGGAGTAAGGTAATTGAAGAGATTGGAAAAGCAATCATATCAAAGGGAGTCTTGTATGAAATGTTTTGGCCAAAAACTCAAGAATATTCTCACCTACAAAGCACTACAATGAATTTGCAACAAGGAGCAGAAAGATTCCTAGGCCTTGAAGAGTTGAACGATCATTTTTGTGGGCCTCAACGAGATAGGCCAAGGGAAGAGTTTGACCCTATGTCTGATGTGCACCAAGGTGACTTTCTTATGCTTGTTCCGAGTGACACAGAAATCTATCCAGTGTGGCTTGCAATGGCTTTATCTGACATTGATAATGAGCCTACATCACGAAACTACAGAAAACTCTTGATTCAATATTGGGCACCTTGCGCGAGAAAAAGTGGGATGACAGATACTCAAGCTTACAGTAATTGTTGGAAGGGTTATTGGGCTGTCAACTATAAGGACCCACAAGTGTGGGAAACTATAGATGCAATTGTTTGGTCCTGGAGACCCAACAAAGAAGGACCATTTTCTAGAATAAAGATTCCAGAAAGACATGCTCTAAAAGCCAAAGAAGGCCTCACTCGTGCACATCAAACACACTTGGATCAAAGTTCAGATATGGTATCAAATGTGGAGTAGAATTATGTGGAGCTTCTATTGTGACTATACTAGTCAATTTGTAAACAAAATCTTTTTTGTATCTTCCTTTGTTTTATGTAATTTATAGTTATTATTCAAATCCATGTGTTGTACATCCTCTTGACTTTTGGTGTTTATCAACACCACAATCCTATGAGATTTTCACTTTATTTACTAGCCACACACCTCAATTTTTCCCACTTTAAGTGGAAAATTCCCAAATCACATGAATTCGGTCGATTTGGAGATTCCCATAATGTGAGATTTTTACCAAAATACCTAATATGGTCTTTCATGTGTTACGCGACGGCTTTTTGGGAAGAGAGCCACCAAGGATGTCTGCACAAGCATGGTTAGAGCAGAAGGAGATGTGCGATGACGGATTGCCTCCAGGGATGAAGAGACTATCTCTATGGTACGAGTTACCATACTGGCCCCGACTCATGATCAATCACTTGCTCGATCCAATGCACATATTCAAGAATGTGGGTAATCTACTATGGGACCATTTGACCGGCAAGAAAGATACTTTGGGAGCCAGAGATGACCTTAGAAATGTGGATCGTATGGAGCAATATTGGCCGCAAACAGCGTCTGATGGATCGATAAAACTCCCTAAAGCACCATGGATTTTCACAGGAGCCCAAGAACGCAAAGTAAAAGAGACCATTCGATCTTTGCGGACCCCCACTGGCGTAATGCACTCGCTCCGAACAGAGGATATGTGTTTAAACGGAGAGCTCTATATAGATATAGGAAGTTATGCTGAGTTATGCGAGGATGAGAGAGAGATCTCCTAAAGCCACAAATATTGTATTTGAACAATTTTTCTCCGTGTTGTAAAAGCTCTGGCTCTCTAAGTACCTTCCATGGTGCATAACGCTCTTTTCTACTCGCGCTCACATCTTTTGATTGAAAATTCTGAGTTTTCGACTTGCCTCTTCTATCACTCAATTCATTGCGTCATTGTATTTATATGCGTCATTACGTCATTGTATTTAATGGTCTTTGCGTCATTGTCTACTCTATTCATTCAATATTAAGTTTAAATATTCGTGTGTTTAATGCAGGTATAGATGATGAGGAGTTTCTTTCTTCTTTGTCACCGCAGCAGAGACAGTGGTACGTGGAGCGTCATCGCTCTGGCGCATCATCGCGCATTCCTACTCCATCCGCATCTCCCTCTCTTTCGGAGCATTCGGCGCGCTCCGAAGCTTCGGCGTCAACGAGACGAGCTTCACACTCGTCTAGACACCGGCGCTCTAGTGGTGGCGGTGGCGGTTGTTGTGGGGATTCTGCCACCGATGCCTCCACACCGCCTCGTGTTCGACGAGGCTCTTTACCCTCCCCTTCTTTGCCCGCCCCCACACCATCCACAGCATCGCCATCTACGCCAGGTTTTGCACGGCTGACTGTTCCTAGAAGCTACACACCTCTACCTACTCCGCCAGGAGCCACCCCACTCGACACTCCTCGCTTCGGGGCCCAGACACCGGTGGAGACACCTGACGTCCGTACCCCCATCGACACGCCGCTAGAGACCCCTGCCGGGACACCCAGGTTCATGCGTCACCGGCCAGAGGGCTTGCCTTACTCCGTCGACATCAGCGGCGGCATCATCATGGATGATGACGGCAAGAAGGTGATCTCGTGCATGCGTGGTCTTTGCTCTGAGCTGTTTAGACACTACATACTAAACAAATGGAGTGAAGTACCAAGTGATTTAAAAAACAGAGTCATCAGCATACTTCATGATGAGTTTCCCGTTCCAACACGGGATCAGCGCTTCAATGAAGACCTGATGAAGATTCGAATGCGCGAATACTGCAAACACAAGCGTTCCGAAGTGCAAAAAGCAATCAAGAATGGGTGGAACAGGCCAGATTGGCTGGCCAAAGAAGATTGGAAGAATGCGAAGAAAGCAGCGCGCGAGAATCCCGACAAGTGGAAGCAACAAAAGGATGCAGCCAGAGCGCGAGTAGAGGCAGGGAGCTCGCACCTCTTGGGGAGCGGTGGATGGGCATCATTTGAGGCCGATTTTGTAAGTGTTTTCACATTGCTCTTTATGCATGTTCGATAGTTTAGGGTTTATGAGTTTTTTAGTTCTAACATAATGAAATCTTTGTATGTTTTGAAAGTGGTCGATGACAGGACGTGATCCCACACCGTACGAGCGCGAGTACGTAGGCAGGAAGGGCTTAAACGCCCTCATGGACATTCTCAGTTCTCGCGGCGGCATGGTTAGTATTAGGGTTTACTCTTTTTTATTTTTTGTATTGTTTTATAAATGTCGTTATATGTTTATACTTACTGAAAGCTGTCTTATTGTCTTTTTTTGCAGAATCCGACAGATACGCCGCTTGGACGCGATGAGACGTCTGACTAGACGATGTCAGTTTAGCCGTAGCTAGATAGCATTAGTTTAGGATTTCTCATAGCTTATGTATCATGAGACGGATTTTATACGTCTTTTTGAACCATGTATATTATTACATTTGTCACCTCAGTTCCTTTTGCCAATCAATTCTTTATGCCTATGATGTTGTACAATTGCCATTATTACATTTGCCAATCAATTCATTTTGCCTATGATGTGTACAATTGTCAATTTTGCAAACAATGCGTCTTGTGGGTGACTATTTTGGGTCTATTATCTACCTTTGCACTTTTTTTAAAAAGTGAATCAAGTACAATATGGTTGATGGGTGGCAGGGCATTCAATGTTCTGCCACCAAAAAAAAATTCTCTCGGGCGTCGCTATAAGCGTCGCTATTTATGGCTCTGTAGCGTCGCTATAGTCTTCTGTGTAAACGTCGCTATATGCGTCGCTATATGTGTCGCTATGAGCGTCGCTATATAGCGACGCGTATAGCGACGCATATAGCGACTCTCTCGTAGCGACGCTCGTAGCGACGGTTTTAGCGACGCCGGGGGTTATAAAAACCCAGTGTATTTCCGTCGCTAACAGCGTCACAAGAGCACACAACCTCTTGTAGTGCGACAAGTGGAAGCAACAAAAGGATGCAGCCAGAGCGCGAGTAGAGGCAGGGAGCTCGCACCACTTGAGGAGCGGTGGATGGGCATCATTTGAGGCCGATTTTGTAAGTGTTTTCGCATTTCTCTTTATGTTCGATAGTTTAGGGTTTATGAGTTTTTTTAATTCTAACATAATGAAATCTTTGTATGTTTTGACAGTGGTCGATGACAGGACGTGATCCCACACCGTACGAGCGCGAGTACGCAGGTAGGAAGGGCTTAAACGCCCTGATGGAAATTCTCAGTTCTCGCGGCGGCATGGTTAGTATTAGGGTTTACTCTTTTCTATTTTTTGTATTGTTTTATAAATGTCGTTATATGTTTATACTTACTGAAAGCTGTCTTATTGTCTTTTTTTGCAGAATCCGGCAGATACGCCGCTTGGACGCGATGAGACGTCTGACTAGATGACGTCAGTTTAGCCGTAGCTAGATAGCATTAGTTTAGGGTTTCTCATAGCTTATGTATCATGAGACGGATTTTGTCTTTTTGAACCATGTATATTATTACATTTGTCACCGTAGTTCATTTTGCCAATCAATTCTTTATGCCTATGATGTTGTACAATTGTCATTATTACATTTGCCAATCAATTCATTTTGCCTATGATGTGTACAACTGTCAATTTTACGCTTGTCAATTTTGCAAACAATGCGTCTTGTGGGTGACTATTTTGGGTCTATTATCTACCCTTGCACTTCTTTTAAAAAGTGAATCAAGTACAATATGGTTGATTGGTGGCAGGGCATTCAATGCCCTGTCACCAAAAAAAAATTCTCTCGGGCGTCGCTATAACCGTCGCTATTTATGGCTCTGGAGTGTCGTTATAGACTTCTGTGTAAACGTCGCTATAACCGTCGCTATGAGCGTCGCTATGAGGGTCTCTATATAGCGACACCTATAGCGACGCTCTCGTAGCGATGCTATTAGCGACGGTTTTAGCGATGCCGGGGGTTATAAAAACCCAGTGTATTTCCGTCGCTAACAGCGTCACAAGAGCACACAACCTCTTGTAGTGATTGACACGCCTCTAGAGACCCCTATCGAGAAACCCAGGTTCACGCGTCACAGGCAAGAGGGCTTGCCATACTCCGTCAACATCAGCGGTGGCATCATCTTGGATGATGAAGGTAAGAAGGTGATCTCGTGCATGCGTGGTCTTTGCTCTTAGGTGTTTAGATACTACATACTAAACACCTGGAGTGAAGTGCAAAGTGAATTAAAAGACAGAGTCATCAGCATGCTGCATGACAAGCTGTTTTCGTGTCAAGTCGGGATGAGCGCTTCAATGAAGACATGATGAAGGTTCGAATGCGCGAATACTGCAAGTACAAGCGTTTTAAAGTGCAAAAAACAATAAAGCATGGGTGGAACAGACCAAATTGGCTGGCCAAAGAAGCTTCGAAGAATGCGAAGCAAGCATCACACAAGAATCCTGACAAGTGGAAGCATCAAAAGGAGGCAGCAAGAGTGCGAGCAGAGGCAGGGAGCTCGCACCACTTGGGGAGCGGCGGGTGGGCATCATTTGAGGCCGATTTTGTAAGTGTTTTTGCATTGCTCTTTAGGTTTAATAGTTATGTCTATTGGTACTTTTAAATTCTAACATAATTGATTCTTTGTATCTTTTGAACAATGGTCGATGACAGGACGTGACCCCACATTGTACGAGCAAGAGTACGCAGGCACAAAGGGCTTAAACACCCTGATGGGGACATTTTGAGTTCTCGCGGTGGCATGGTTAGTATTAGGGTTTACTCTTTTCTATTTGTTGTATTGTTTTGTAAATTATATGTTTATACTTACAGAAAGTCTTATTGTTTTTTTCTTCAAAGTCCAACAGATACACCGCTTGGACACGATGAGATGTCTGATTAGACGACATCAGTCTAGCAGTAGCTAGATAGCATTAGTTTTCTTTTGGCATAGCATGTATAATGAGATGACATATATACGTCTTTTTGTAACTATTGAAAAACCATGTATATTTTCTCAATAATGACAATGACGTTGTAACTATTACATTTGCAAAGCTTAACAATCAAGTGATTTTGCCTATGATGTGTACAATTGTCATTGATTTACTTTCATCAGTTTACTTTTGTCAGTTTTGTATCTTTATTTTGCAAACAATACTATGGATGATGGAGTTAATGGTTATATTGTCTTGTGCGTGACTACTTTGGGTCTATACCTTGCACTTTCTTTCAAAGGTGAATCTGGGCTTATCTTGAATTCATTTAGGTTTACTCTATTATTGAAACATTCAATATGGTTGATGGGTGTGCCCTGCCACCCAAAAAAATTTACTCTCGAGCATCACTATGAGCGTCGCTATATAAGGCTCTGCAATGTTGCTATGAGCGTCGCTATAGGTAGCCTGTAACCGTCGCTATAAGCATCGCTATATAGCGACAGCTATAGCGATGCTCATAGAGAAGTTCTTGTAGCGACGGTCTTAGCGACACCGGGGAGTATGAAAACCCAATGTATTTCTGTTGCTAAAAACGTCACAAGCGCACGCAACCTCTTGTACTGGGACCTTGTCCTTGACCAAGAGGACCCTGTCCCTAATCGGCTATGTGCTCGTGCATGTATGTATCAACAGAGTCCTTTGCTTGGTTTTGCATAAATTGCACTATTAAAGTGGATAATTTACTAGCATTTTCATTTAGAGATATAAAATTCCTTTCCTTCACAACCATGCGTGCTTGAAGTGCGCAAAATTCATGAATGTCAAGCAATTCGTAAGCGTCATCTCCTCCCGCGCGGGTACCCTCTGTGAGAGTATCCGGCCACGAGCCATCATTGGGAGGATCGGGCTTATGATGCTTGAAATCAAAAGTCATATTGACATCAAAATCCATGGCGATTATGTGTAGTGCTAGTAAGGGAAAGAAAAATACCTTTACTCAAATGCTCGTAGCCATAGTATGCATCACAAAAGTCAATAATTACCATGCTAATTACATCCACACCGTAATTCATAGATGTATGGTTGCCGAAAAAAGACTGTAGTAATTGTAAGGTGTGAACTTTGTCCTAGACTTACTAGAGTATGAGCAAGGAGAGAAAAGGTGGAATTATCGCACATGTAGTGGTGCAAGGCTGTAGAGCTACTTAAAGCTCATTTCATGAATAAAAAAACTCATTCCATGTTTGCGTTACATCTCTCATGTTTATGGTGTGCTTGGGTTAGCAAACTCCTCAAGATAGTGTTTATGAGTCCAAGTTAATCAATCTTGGAACCTAATTCGCTTGAGTAACAATATAGCCTACACACACTCACTTGTGTTCCTTATGTTTGTCTTTCATCCACCCTAGTTAGCACGATCCCATTTCCAAGTGGTATCAGAGCTCCAAATTATGCTAGCTAGGTTTCTCATTATGCATTTGTGTGATAAGCATTCCCTAATCATTATTTGTATCAGCTCAATAATCCCAATCCCTAATCGCCACTTGGGCAAGAGCATGCTCCACTACCTTTTGGCGATTAGGTGAAGAAAAACTCACATTTAATATTGGTTGTGTGTGTAATTTCTCAATTAGTGTGCATTTCATGCTCATCTTGAGCCTACTTTGTGTTAATATAATTCTCTTAATAATCATTATCACTTTGTGCAACTTGTGTGTGTGTGCAGCACATCCCTTGAGAGCGATTCGTCGAGTATTCTCTTGCTTTAATCGAATCTTGCATGTAAAATTAACTGATTGATTAAAATCCACAAGAGTAGTGCCTCCTTCATAATCATTCGGAGTTGTGTGTGTGTGTGTGTGTGTGTGTGTGTGTGTGTGTGTGTGTGTGTGTGTGTGTGTGTGTGTGTGTGTGTGTGTGTGTCCCCATGAAATCAGAAGGCACTCCAAGTGGATACCAATTGTAATGCAGAAAGGTTTTGAAATTAGCACTACTTTGGTGGAAATCTCCCAAGATAGGAGGCCAAGGCGAGGTCAAAGGCGCACTAGCGGACTTCATTGAGGTGCCAAAGCGAGTTTAATAACTCGTTCGGGTCCGAATGACCTCCACCGGATTTTCGCCCGATCGACAGTTGCTAACCTGTACCTGCTGCTTCCCCATCAGCCCCGGGCCACATTGCCTTACTTGCAATCCCCACAGGGCTAGCTGCTTGCACACATGGCACTTGACAACTATCAAAAAATTTCTTGGAAAGTTTATTTAATTTTAGCAGGCATTCCCATGGGCTACTTCAACTACTGCTCAAAGTCCATCAATACCCTTAAATCCTCCACTTTGCTTGCAATCCCTGCTCGACTGGAGGGCTTGAACATTTGGTCGAGGCCTTGGGTTGACACCCTCCAACAGAAGGTCTTTTCCCATGAGCTCCTAGCTCTCAAAGAGCTCCAAGTGGCTCAAGCACTTCAAGGATTAACCAAGTCTTAGAGTCGAACTTCTTACAAGCACCCAAAGGAGCTTCAAGTATCAAGCTTCAAATTAGAAAGCTTCACAAAGTTTCTTAAAGGGCATCAAAGAAGACAAAACTTTCTTTGTGAAGAGGAGCTTCACAAAAAGGAATTCTCTCTCTCTCTCTCTCTCTCTCTCTCTCTCCCCCCCCCCCCCCCCCCCCACATTAAAACTTCAAAATCTTGCAGCCAAGCATAATAACTTGAAATTTTAAAATTTTCTATCATCTCCTAAGGGGTATTGGGGGGTATTTGTGCTCGTGTAAAGAGGTAGATATTGGCTAGGAGATTCTTTTAAGCTAAGACCCCACTATTAGCACAATGGAAGATAAAGGGCTTAGGAAATTTAATGGGGAGGGCTTTCACACTTAGCAAACAAAGTTGAAAGGCTACTTAATTAAAAAGCAGTTGTGGAGAGTAGTCAAGCCAACGATTATGAATCATCCATTGATGGAGCATACATACATACACAAGCTATGAGCACACAAAACCAAGCCAAGGACGAGCAGGCATTATGAATCATAATCACTGCACTACCTAACAATTATGTACACTTTACTGATGATTGTGAAACCTCATTAACTACATGGGAAGCACTAGAAAAAAACTTTGGAGCTAGGAAAAAGAAGAGCAAAGTGATCTTAAAGAAGGATCTATACAAATTAAAAATATAACTTCACGAAGATATTGCAAGCTTGGTCAATCGCCTCAAAAGCATAACCACACAACTAGCTTATGTAAACATTGCAGTACCAGAGGAGGACAAAATTGAAGTTTTTCTATTAGCCTTACCACCTAGCTTTGACTAGATAATGACCATCATTGAGGAGAAGGATTCAACACCACATTTCCAAGATGTAATCAACTCTTTAATGTACGAGGAGAAGGATCAAGGAAGGAATGTTACTTCATCAAGAGGAGCTGTTGTCGCATCCTCATCATCGAGTGTAAAGAAGTGTTATGATTGTGGGAGAATGGGACATGAAGCAAAGGATTGTTACACTAACAAGTCTTGCAACAAATGTGGTAAGAAGGGGCATCCTCCTTCTCAATGCTAAGCAAGTGGAGGCAACAGCAGTGACAGTAGCAACAACAGAAAGTATAAAGGCAAGAAACATGTTAGAGGATCATCTCACGTAGTGGAGGGTGAAGAAGAAGATGAACACCAAGGTGAGAACAGCTTGGTCTACTACGACGACATATTGTGAAGATTGTAGCCTCTCTTCAAAGGGAGGAATTATTGCCATCCTTTGTGGATCTGTCATCTTTAGTAGATATGTATTGACATCCTGTGTGGATAAAGAATCGTCAATGTATTGTCCTAGTCCAAACCTCAAGGGGAGGATTGTAAGGTGTGAGCTTTGTCCTATAGTCACTAGCGTATGAGTCAAGCAGAGAAAAGGTGGAATGATCCCACATGTAGTGGTGCAAGGCTGTAGAGCTACTTAAAGCTCATTTCATGAATAAACAAACTCATTCTATGTTTGCATTACATCTCTCATGTATATGGTGAGATTGTGATGCGTTAGCAAACTACTCAAGATCGTGTTTATGAGTCCAAGTCAATCAATTTTGGAACCTAATTCGCTTGAGTAACAATCTAGCTTACACACACTCACTTGTGTTCATTATGTTTGTCTTTCATCCACCCTAGTTAGCACAATCCCATTCCATCAGCAATTCCGAGCAAGAATTGGGCAATCTTGCAAAGCTATGTTGCCGTCAAAAACAAAGCCGTGCGTCGACTTTAGTTGATGGCCGGAACAACCAACACTCTTTGTTTCTCCTGAATTTTTTGCGTGATTGAATGTTCTAAAACGTCGTTGCATCGTTGGTTGTTCACCAATATGGCGGCTTGCCGAAGTGCCGAGGTCGACGGGCTTGTCCTTTTAAAAGTTTGCCCTAATGCCCTTGGCATGGGCGTTGAAGTGTAAAAAATAAGCTTTCAAGGACCCATAGCGGGCTGCAGCGGAGAAGAAAAACGAGCAGGAGATATGGTGTGCAGGGAAAAGCCCGGATGGGACGGCGCTATGATGTGTTTTGCTCCCACACCTGCGCGAACAAGTTGATGCCTTTTGTGCACGGTTTCGTACTGCTCGCCCGAGACCTCTCCCCTTCTCAAGCGGCCCTGCACACGGACTTGTCGACCTTGACCTCCTCGCCTAGCAAGGATTTCTGCATGCGGGTCTGTTCTTCGTCTTCTCTACGCCCAAAAGCATGCAAAATGCACGTGCAAAAGATTATTTTCTAAAAGTAGGTCATCAAGCTCTGATACCAGTATAAAGACCCAGGGACTACGATGCTGAGATTCACCGCCCTACCACTCGTTATATAAGCCCATTGGCCTGCTATTCTTAGAATCCCCCTGTCCGCACTAGGCAGCCGGCTGTTGGCCTGAGTCCATGACTCCCTGCGTTTGCCCTCGGCATTACACTGCTTCCTCCGTGTAGCTTTTGTTGATTGCATGTAATCGTTGAGTGAGAGAGAGAGAGAGAGAGAGAGAGAGAGAGAGAGAGTACTTCAGAGGTGCTTGAATCTACCTCCTAGGCTCCCACACCTTCTCCTCCAAGAACGAGAGAGAGCCTTCCTCCTGCCTCTGATCCAATCTCCACTAGGAAGGCGATGGCCATCCCCGACCTTTTCTTGCATATATGTGTTAAATAGCGGCCACTACTGACATCTTCGTCTTGCTTGCAGATATCCAAACGGTGGTAGGAATTATCCAAAGGGCGATGAATACAAGGATGGCAAAGGACGTTTCTAGTGGTAAGGTAGTGGAACATGGTGATTTCTCAGTACCATGAGATGATTGGAGAAGCAAACTCAGCAAAGAACCCTGATACAATAATGAAGGCTTATACATATTGAAGGTGAGCCTGGGGTTCGACGTTCAAAATGAGAGAGAGAGAGAGAGAGAGAGAGAGAGAGAGAGTAGGCTGATCATGCATCAAATCTTTAGAATGCCACAACCATGTAACTTCCCTTGCCATGCTTTGCATCCACAGCAAGCTTGGCCTTGCCACCAAGCTCATGAGTACGGCAGGCCCGCAGAGCTATGGTGAAAAAGGTATTTGAGGCCGAACATGTGTTCTCCATGTTTGCAATAGCAACATTGCTGCGTTTGACCTTGATATAGAGACTCTTGGTTACACAATTCATGATGTGGATGCCAAGTATCATGCAGATGGTGAGGGCGCATTTGCCATGTGCAAGCAGTTGAAGTCCAAGGCTGTTGAAGAAAATTCTCATCAATATTTTGGGAAATTGGTTGTTGAGCACACAAAGCACAAAGGGCTTACGCTTATCAAGGGGTGAGGGTAAGCCAAGTTGAGCATGTAAATTCAAGAGATGAATTACCTCTGCTCTAGGATCATGCTTGGTTTCTTATGTTGCCAAGAGAAAAAGCTTGTTTTGAATTTTGAGATGATTAATAGCTCATGTAAAGCATGCACAACCAAGGAAGGGTAAGGGTAAGCGTTGATGATCTTCCTACTTAGGATGTCATCTCTTGCAAATGCACTTATCACACACTATGCACAACAAAGGAAGGGTAAGGAAGCCCTCAAGAAGCCTTGAAAGGAGGGGATACAAGGGCTATTTCTAAAATAGAGGTTCTCTCAAGTGGAGTCGCTTCGAATATGCTTATAAGGTGATTCCATCTTGGAAGGTGTGGGGAGTAATTAGGTAGGTGTAAGCACCCCTTGACGAGCTATGGCAGTACGTTGTTGCTTGGGCTAGGCTGCAACAGTGAGATAGTTTGCTTGCACTAACGGCTTGGATAGGGCCGTCGATCAGTGGATAGTAGCCTTCACTCTCATGATCTGGTAGTGCTTAGAGAGTTTGAAAAACGTAGCGATGGCGTAGGTGGTGACGAAGATGGGCTTGCCTCCCTGTACTTTGCATCAGTCTCTTCAAAGTGGGGCGCTCGCAACTCTGCTGTCCTCACGAGCCCGGAAGAGCTTCCGTACTCGACAATCCACTATTTCGCATGGTGCGCGCTTTTATCTTTAGCGTCCCTTCCTCTGCTCGCTCTTATCTTGTGTGTGCCACTTATCTTCGGCGCTCATTACCTTTACTACCCGTACAAGGACTTAATATATTCTACCTAGGACTTAATATATTCTACCTGGTGTTATGGAGATCCGACCTAAGGTCTCTTATGCGGAGGTAGTGGCCAGAGTGACTTCTCGATGCCATCATCTAGAGTCACGACCGTATGATCCCAATGGAGGTGAGCTAGAAAGCGGCAAGACTTAGTAGGATGGTTACCTTAAGAGGTCTACTGAAGGGGTGAAGCCAGGTGAGTCTACCCACATCCCTTTGATTGGGGAGACGGCTTTCCAGGCCTTGAAGAAAAGCTTACCGGAAGTGAAAAATGTGTGCACAGTATCTGTCTTGTCGGCACTGATTAAAAAGTAGCTTGCTGCGGTGGCCAATTCGTCCCTAGTATTTGGCTTTATGGACAGGATACCATCAGAGATAGAGCTCATCAACTGGATCTCTCGTCTGGTGGTGCTAAACCATGGCAGAACGATTGAGGGTGATAGCATGTTTAGGTGGTACCAAAAAGGAGTGTCTTGGACACTCTTTCGGGAGGAGATGAAATGGGTGGTGGGTTATTCATTTTCATTTAACATAAGTCGAAGGTAGCAGAGTGGGACGGACCGGCCTACTAACCAATCGGGAGTGCTTGTAGGTATAGAGCAGTTCTCTATGCCAAGTGAGCCAGGGTAAATCCTGCATCATTTGTTTTGATACCTTTTTCTAGCAAAAGCATGTAGCACTCTAGGGGTCGTATTGCGTAGCTACCAAATGAAGAATAACTTGGGCTAACTCTACTAAAAATAGTAGAGTTGGGTGCATTTTCAACGGCTTCGTTAGGCAAGTGAAATTAAAAGAGCGGAGTAGTGAGTTACACTATGTATATTTAAAGGTATGTTCAAAAATTCAAAGGTGGGACTACACGAAATTGACATTTTCTAGTTCATGCACTACACCGCTATTAAGCACTATGTGAGATAGAGAGAGACTCCGCTAGCCCCCCTAGTGAGAGAGAGAGAGAGAGAGAGAGAGAGAGAACATGGCCGCCGTTCGTTCGAATTGCCCAATGTGCTAAACGTCGAAAAAAAAACACATTATTGCAAGAAGTACTTTGGGGGGGGAGAGAGGGAGAGAGAGAGAGAGAGAGAGAGAGAGAGAGCAGGACCGCCGTTCATTTGAATTTCCCTATGTGCTAAACACCTGCAAAATATATATATTGCGCATAATGCTTTCAGTAGATATTGCTAAGCATACAGAAGATGGCAAAAAACCGCAGCAACCTTTGCAGACATTAGAATATTTTAGAGATCATTTAGACGGCCATTTGCAAGAGAGAAAAACAAGTGGGCCCAGTCACTAGAAACGGTACGTTGCATTAAAAATATAAGCAAAAATAAGAAAAAAGGCTAAAATTGCCACCTAGTCATCCAATATATAGAAGCACTTTTTCAGAATGCATGGTGGATTAAAAAGGCCAAAAAATGGGGCTTTCTCCTCTAGCGCGTAGAGGGCTTTTGGGTGAGGCAAGTAGACATCCATTTCCTAGGTTTTTTGGCTTTGGACGCACTGCTTGTGTCAGAATTGTCAAATTACACCTCCAAATGAAAATTCTATGATTGCATTCTAACATCACTACTTTTTTTGAAATTTAAAACTCCACAAATTCACTTTTCATAAGAGGTAATTGTCCTTTTGGACGTACTCAAAAAAATGAAGGCACCTTTTATCAAAGTTTTCTAGAGAGAAAACTAGAATTTTCGACAAGGCCATGTAAAAGATCACCAAAATCTCAAATTAGGCCCATGCAAGCTGCTCATTGTCAGTGAACTCCTTACTCACCAATTGTAGCTGAGGCATTCAGAATGAACGATTTATTGGGGGGTTGGGAACTCGTTTGCTATAAGATGAAAATGTTTTGCTAGCAACCAAATTAGGGGTGGGACCATGCTCTTTTTAAGCAAAAAGTTGAAGGATTGCCCCTCATTTGCACACTATGAGAGAGGATGACGCACATAAATCAAGATATGTTTGGTGTTTTGGTGTGTGTGTGTGTGTGTGTGTGTGTGTGAGAGAGAGAGAGAGAGAGAGAGAGAGAGAGAGACTTCATGGGCATTTCATAAATAGGAAGAATACATAAGAAGATTAGCATGGCCCATATGTAAGGATAGCATGCAAAAATTAAGAAATACATACATAACATGTGTTGTTGTTTTAAATTAATACATATACACAAAAGAACAAATTAGTTTAAAAGACGGTTGGCTTTAGACAAGTGACAAGCGGAAGCACAAAAACAACTCAATTTTTTAATTAGATATAAAAATGAGGTCCCATTCCAGTATTTTTGTTCAAGGGGTAGTTAGTACAAATCATTCTATAATGTGGCAAGAGTCAGGTACATTAGTAAAGACATTAGCTATGCAAAAAAAATTCCCAATAAAGATAAGTGTTCTCACCTGCATCCATTCAAACAAGACAATAGATATATTAGCTTTGAATGCGTTTTATAGGTGTCAATGGACTTTATCAGTTGTTATCCATATCCATTTTATAGTTTTTTTAACATAAAACCTATTGTCCCAAGTATTTTTAGCTTTATATGTTTTTTGTTTCTTTTTAGATTCCTTTTTTTTTGCTTGGAATCACAAAGGTTATCACTCCTTTGTAATCCAAGTGAGTTTTGTTGTAGGTCATAAATAAGGTTTACATACCCCAATTTTAAGAGCCTTTCAAAAGTTATTTAAATAATTTGAAATTATAATCAAAAGGCCACTACCCCTTCTTATCCAAGTGTCATAAGCCACCCGCCTTTTTTTTGAAAAAAAATTAACTAATCAAACCATTGGTGCAAACCAATACCCGCTTCCTAGTCTTAATGCCAAAAGAAAATGCATCATTAAGAGACATTGTCTAAGCCATTATCACATCTTAAATGCTTCAATTTTAATTATAACTTGAAAAACCCAAGCCGGAGATGGAGCCACATAATGTTCAATTAATCTCAGGCACTCTTAGCCAAATATTCGAGGATACCCAAATAGACGAGATTACATCCCCTCTTTTTTACATTAAAAAAATCCTACGACAGACCACTTCAATGTCAAGTCAAAAACTTGACATTCGTGAGATATTTCAGAAACTATATATGAATACCTTTAGTATGCATTTAGGGCAGGCGACCACACCAAATTCCAAGTTCCTAGTTTGTGAACAGAATCGCACGTATACAAAGCCAAAAAGAACCTTTCTAATAGAGTATGTGCGTATTATGGCCGACCATACCATGCAGACACACATACAAATATCCAAATATCGTTTTTGCTACTAGCCATAATAGGTTGAACCTAGCTAGGTTATAAACAAACCTGTAGATTTTTTTATGAGCACGGTAAAAAAATCCACTAAGCAATGAATACACAGATTATGCAGCTAGGTGTAGCATCACCATTATGCGATGTATCAAGCCAGTCATGCGGTGATTTTCAGTATGCAGATCTTACAAGTTGTGACCCCCTGGACGGGTAGTACAGAGTAATGCCTATTCAACTTAATTAATCACTACATTATTGAGAATGTGGGAGCGGTGCCATCACCCCATTTTTTTACCCCAAAGAAAAACCATCGTCAAAATACAATTTACGTTAGATAGCATGCCAAGAAAACACCAGAAGGCAATGAGCATCAACTTATTACACAATAATGTTAGTATGCCGATAGCAAGAAAAAACTCAAGTATATGCAGGGTGCAGTAAAAAAAGCAGTAAAAGATGCGAACCAAAACCAGATAATCACCAAGCTGAGATGGTTGCTCCACCAATTCCAGAATCCATAGCAAGTAGCAATGCACACTCTCCTCTCTTTCACATACACACACCAACGCAAACTAGGCTAAGTGAGGGTCCAAAGCACCCCTCACCTCTTTTTATAGCAGAGTCATATGGTTGAAGCCCCGTGAGTATACAAGGTGGCGAATCCCCAAGATCCGATCACTCGGTAGGCCCCATGCGTCGCCATGGGTTACTCAATAGCAGATGAGAGAGAGGGGAAGGGTAGTCAAATGCTCAGCAAAGCAGGGAGTCTGTATGCATTAGGAAAGGTACATGTGACAGGGGAAGAGAGAGGGAAGGAGAGGAGATAGAAAGGTTATGAATGCATCTCAAAAATAGGCTGAGGTTAAGACAGTAATAAGTGCCACGTCCAAAGGGTTGAGGATTATTACACTCCCATTAAGAGTGTGATCCCACAAGGGTCTAGTTATGTAAGAAGTTGCCAAGTATGGAACCCCCTGAAAGAGAGAGGAACATTAGTTCCCACGGGAAAAACCCCTTCTTTTTTTTTCATATTAACTGGTCACAAGGTTTTTAGGATAAAAATTTGATCAAGGTCCAAGGTCTCCCTAGTTATTAAAAACATGCTTTAACTATCAATATCTATAACAAGAACTTAGTGAAGGAAAAACCCCAAGCTGTCAGTGTATTTGAGCGAGAGAGTGTGAGGCCCTAGTTTCAATCAATTATGGCTACGTAGCAGTATCTGTGTGTGTGTGTGTGTGTGTGTGTGTGTGTGTGTGTGTGTGTGTGTGTGTGTGTGTGTGTGTGTGTGTGTGTGTGTGTGTGTGTGTGTGTGTGTGTGTGTGTGTGTGTGTGTGTGAGAGAGAGAGAGAGAGAGAGAGAGTGAGACCCACCATGTCCTAGGCGCCATACACAATGGGTAGGCAGTAGGCCCATTGTGTATGGACCTATTGCCTAATTAAAGAAATGAGATTGTTGGAGTCAAGTCTCAAGCCAGAACATTTGTTTAATGAAATAGCCATAGTGATAGTATTAATTAGATCGTTTCTCTTGAATCCATTGAGGCAAAATTTGTAAATGAGATGGTTGATGTCTTCACAAGCCGAGAAGCAGTTAGAAGAAGAATATAAGATCATGTAAATTAGACTAATACATGTTTTAGTGGCTCTTTAAGAGGTCAATTAGTCTTCTTTTTGAAAAAAATCTATAGAAGAGATTTTAAGATTGTCCCTTTTCCAGATGAAACAGAAGTCAAAGTTACCATTATTGGGGCTGTGTAGCAAAATTGAGAAGTTAAGGTATTGTATAGAGTCGGAAAAAAAACTTGAAGACGTAGTAAAACCATTACCATTAGTTTGGCTCGATCTTAAGGCAGTCTAGGTATATCAAGCTGATCTCGTCAAAGAAGGTTTTGTTGTTGAGGCTAAGGACATCATCCATGTATCTATAGACATGATTAAACAGAGAAATTTTATGATTGGTATCTTTATTCTTCATGGTCTCAAGGAACCATTTATGTTCAAAAAAGGCTATGTATAAGTTGCACATAAGGGGTGAGCAAGAAAATCCCATTGATATCCTAAGGCTTTGGTTATAGCAATGGCTACCAAAGTGTACATAACAATTATCAAAAAGCCATAAAATGATGTTATTAATCAAAGTGGGAGGCATGAGATAGGTTAGATTTCTTAATCCATCTAGGTTTATTGGTGAGAGAAATGTGGGAAAGTCCTCTTAGCCGAGCGTGGCTAAATGCAATCTTTGTTATTTTTCTCAAAACATCTTTCGGTCTTGTATTTCCATTAAGAGGAATGTTTTTGTAACATTGTGTAATGTCAGCAGAGAAAAGATGAAAGATTGTACTACGGAGGTTAAGAATAACCTCTGTGAAGTTTTTGATCAGCCAAAAGAAATTGTAATGGATTTTGAGAAAGTCCAAACATAGCTTTTGTTTTGATGCACAGACAAATTCAAATTTGATCAATACAAGGTCAAGGCATAAAGTAATATCCTGTTTAGTAATATTAGTAAAGATACCATTGGAGGCATCAAATACCCATCAAAACCTGTGTTTGTGATGTTTGTATATCAGAAATAATACAGGTAATTTGGCTGACTCAAGGGAATACCCAAGATTACTGCAATGTTTTGTTATAGCATTGGTAACTTCAATAGGAGATAAGTTAAGTAAACTCCCCCCCCCCCCCCCCCCCCTAGATAGTCGTAAGTGAGCACCTTTCCATGCATGATTTTTGAAAATAAAAGTAGGGCAATTAGGGGCTTTATCAAGGCCAACAATAAATCAACTTTGTGTGAGTTTTGGAATTGCCAGGCTTAGGTTGGGTGTGACCCAAGTGCTATCAGTAGATAACCATTTATGTGGCAAAAGGGTTACTTTTTGTTTTTTTTTTAAACATTGTTGCACTAATTTGGTTAAGTCCAATAGGATTGTCTTGTCCAGTTGGAGAGTATTGACTAGTTTAGTCAAACAGCTTGGACAGTAGGATCACAATCAACTTAAGATCACAAGTACAAACATGCCTGCCTCGATCACCAAAGTCTTTACAAAAAGCATCAAACCTTTCACAAGAACAATCAGGGACAGTATTGTGGCCCAAAAAGTCATTGATGTAGGCTAGACTTTTGACAGACTGATGATATGTCCAGCCAATTAAGACCTTATCTAACATTACATAGTTACCAAAAAATAAGTCGAAACACTCACAAAAGATACGACTTAGGTGAAAACCAATCCAAGAGATCATTCTGGTACAAAGAGTGTATATAGATAATCTTTGTCATAGAAGTCTTTTTAGATAGATGCGTCCTTCCACAAAAGCCAAAAATCATTGACATGGTACAAAGGTGACATGTCAAGGAGGTGTCGGATGGGTGGTTTATGCCTCTCCCTCTAGTAAAGCTACAAGATTTTCCTTTATTGAAGCTAGAAGAAGTGACAGGTGTTAGAAAGGAAGTGAAACAGCTATTGCTAGTGGTTACAGAGTTAGGTCTTTTAAGAAAGGGAAAATCCTCATCTTCAATGCAAGGCTTGAGCAGTCTAGTAATAATTTTGACTCCCTTGTTGTTGGCATAAGTAGTAAGGTAAGTGACGGGTTCTTCTTATTTGAGTTCCTTAAGAACGTCGAGAATTAGACCACAAAAGGTATTAAAAGTAATTTGGGCACCGACCAATGGTTTGTCTTGTCCACCCAATCAAAAGAAAATGAGGGATAGATGAAAATCAACAGGTTTCTCAAGGAAAAGTTGTTTTAAGTGATTGAGAATAAACCAAACGGCATGGTCAAACCACATGATACTGGATCAACACGAGGCTTTAGTGTCCAAAAACTTGTAGGCACATAATATAGTCATGAGCATGAATCCAAAACTATAGTTAAGGAGGGACCCCCTAACACCAGCCAACCTATCCAAGAATTATAGACAGTGGGTCCGACCTAGCCCTAGTTTGACAATCTCTAAAGCCAACGTCTCTGTTCACCCAAAAAATTGGAAGAACCTTGTATGTAGGACGTGCGTGTTGTTGTTTTAAATTTATACATATACACAAAAGAATAAAATAGTTTAAAAGACAACTCACTTTAGACAAGTGACAAGGGTAAGCACAAAAACAACTCAGTCTTTGAATTATTTTTCTACATAGATATAAGAATGAGGTCCCATTCGAGTGTTTTTTTTCAAGGGGTAGTTAGTACAAATCATTCTATAATGTGACAAGAGTCAAGCACATAGTAATGGACAACGGCTATGCCAAAAAAGATCCAAGAAAAGAAAGAATCCTCACCTGCATCCATTCAAACAAGACAACAGATATGTTAGCCTTGAATGTGTTTTACAGGTGTCAAAGCACTTTATTAGTTAATATCCATGTCCATCTTACAAATTTTCTAACATAAAAACCTATTGTCCCAAGTATTTTTAGCTTTATATATTTTTTGTTTCTTTTTACACTCCTTTTTTTTCTTTGCAATCAGAAAGGTCATCAATCCTTTGTAATACACATTAGTTTATTGTAGGTTATAAATATGGTTTATATACCCAATCTTTAGAGCCTTTAAATATTTATTTAAATAATTTAAAATTTTGATCAGAAGGCCACTACCTCTTCTGATCCAAGTGTCATAAGCCACCCCCCTTTTTTAAGAAAAATGTAAGTACTCAAACCATTGGTGCCATGCCTATTGTTTTTTTTGTGGTTCGTCCGTATAGAGATAATACAACTTCCTGGCCCACTGACTACTTACCAAGCCGTTCTGAGATTTATTCAAAGTAAATGGAAACCCTGTCCAATGTACTAAAAAGCCAACACCTGCTTCCTAGTCTTAATGCCAAAAGAAAATACATCTTTAAGAGACATTGTGTAAGCCACTAGCACATATCAAATGCTTCAATTATCAGTACAACTTGAAAAACCCAAGCTGGAGATGGAGCCACATATTGCTCAATCAATCATGTGCCCTCTTAGCCAAATAACTGAGGATACACAAATAGACGAGATGCCATCCCCTCTTTTTTACATTACAAAATCCTACAACAGACCAATTCAAGTCAAAAACTCGACATCCATGAGATTTTTTGAAAACCATGTACGAATACCTTTAGTATGCATTTAGGGCAGGCGACCACACCAAATGCTAAGTTCCTAGTTTGTGAAGAGAACAGCAGGTATACAAAGCCAAAAAGAACCTTTCAAATAGAGTATGTGCGTATTATGGTCGACCATTAGAGCAAAGACACATACAAATATCGTTTTTGCTACTAGCCATAACAGGTTGAACCTAGGTTATAAAAAAACCTGTAGATTTTGTGCTGAGCACGGTAAAAAAATCCACTAAGCAATGAATACACAGATTACCTAGCCAAGTGTAGTGTCACCATTATGCCATGTATCAAGCCGATCATGCGGCGGTTTTTAGTATGTAGAGCTTACAAGTTGTGACCCCCCGAGCGAGTAGTACAAATTAAGGCCTATTCAGCTTAATTAATCACTATGTTATTAAGAATGTGGGCGTGGTGGCATCCCCCCCCCCCCCCCCCCCCCCCAATTTTTTAACCCAAAAAAAACCATTGTCAAATACACAATTTACATCAGATAGTATGCCAAGAAAACACCAGAAGGCAGTGATCATCATCTTACACAATAATGTCAATATGGCGACAGCAAGAAAAACCAGTAAAAAGAGAGGGGAAGGTAGGTTCCCTGCTCAACAGAGCAAGGGATTTGTATTCATTAGGCAAGGTACATGTGACAGGGGAAGAGAGAGGGAGGGAGAGGAGATAGAAAGGTTATGAATGCATCTTGAAAAAATAGGCTGAGGTTAAGACAACAATAAGTTCCACGTCCAAATGGTTGAGGATTATGACGCTCCTACTAAGGGTGTGATCCCACAAGGGTCAAGTTATGTAAGAAGCTGCCAAGTATGGAACTCCTCGGAAGAGAGAGGAACATTAGTTCCCATGAGTTTTTTCCATATTAAGTGGTCACAAGGCTTTCAGGATAAAAACTTGCTCAAGGTCCAAGTTTTCCCTAGTTATTAAAAAACATGCTTTAATTATCAATAGCTATAACACGAACTTGGTGAAGGAAAAACCCCAAGCTGTCTCACTGTATTTGAGGGAGAGAGTGTGAGGGCCTAGGTTCAACCAATTATGACTAAATAGAAGTACACGTGTGTGTGTGTGTGTGTGTGTGTGTGTGTGTGTGTGTGTGTGTGTGTGTGTGTGTGTGTGTGTGTGTGTGTGTGTGTGTGTGTGTGTGTGTGTGTGTGTGTGTGTGTGAGAGAGAGAGAGAGAGAGAGAGAGAGAAAGAGAGAGAGAGACAGACATACACACAGAGAGAGAGAGAGAGAGATAATGCTTCCATTGAACTAGGTTAAATCGGTAGTCACAAAGGTCAACATGCTAGCTAGGGCAAGCGACATATGTATTGTATAGGAGGATCTATGCCTTGCAAGGTGTGTTGAAAAATTGTGACATAAAAGACGTTAGGTCTTTTAAGCAAGGGAGAATCCTCATCTTCGATGCAAGTCTTGAGCAATCTAGTAATAATTTTGACACCCTTGTAGTTGGCATAAGTGGTAAGATAAGTGACAGGTTCTTCTGATTTGAGTTCCTTAAGAATATCAAGCATTAGGTTGCAGAAGGTATTAAAAGCAATTTGGGTAATGACCAATGGTTTGGCTTGTCCACACAACCAAGAGAAAATGAGGGATAGATAAAAGTCAATAGGTTTCTCAAGGAAGATTTGTTCTAAGTGATTGAGAATAAACCAAATGGCATGGTCAAACCACATGATATTGGACTCACACGAGACTTTAGGGTCCAAAAACTTGCAGGAACATACTATAGCCGTGAGCAAGAATCCAGAACTATAGTTAAGGAGGGACCACCTAACACTAGCCAACCTAGCCAAGAATTATCGACAGTGGGTCCAACCTAGCCCTAGCTTGACAATCTCTAAAGCCAATGTCTCTATTCACCAAAAAACTGGAAGAACCTTGTGTGTAGGATGTGTGTGTTGCTGTTTTAAATTTATACGTATACACAAAAGAACAAAACAATTCAAAAGACAGCTCACCTTAGACAAGTGACAAGGGAAAGCACAAAAACAACTCAGTCTTTGAATAATTTTTCTACATAGATATAAGAATGAGTGTTTTTGTTCAAGGGGTAGTTAGTACGACTCATTCTATAACGGACAACAGCTATGCCAAAAAATTCCAAGAAAAGAAAGAGTCATCACCTGCATCTATTCAAACAAGACAACATATATGTTAACCTTGAATGTGTTTTACAGGTGTCAAAGCACTTTATCAGTTGTTATTCATGTCCATCTTACAACTTTTTTACCATAAAACCTACTATCCCAAGTATTTTTAGCTTTATATGTTTTTTGTTCCTTTTTACATTCCTTTTTTTTTCTTGCAATCACAAAGGTCATCACTCTTTTGTAATACAAGTGATTTTGTTGTAGGTCATAAATAAGGTTTATATACCCCAATTTTAAGATCCTTTAAATAGTTATTTAAATAATTTAAAATTCTGATCAGAAGGCCACTATCCCTTCTGATCCAAGTGTCCTAAGTCACCCCCCTTTCTATAAAAATGGTAAGTACTCAAACCATTGGTGCCATGCAGCTTACTGTTGTTTTTTGTGGTCCGTCCGTATAGAGATAATACAACTTCTTGCCCCACTGGCTACTTACAAAGTCGTTCAGAGATTTATTCAGAGTAAATGGAAACCCTATCCAATGTACTAAAAAGCCAACACCCGCTTCCTAGTCTTAATGCCAAAAGAAAATACATCATTAAGAGAAATTCTCTTAGCCACTACGACATTTTAAATGCTTCAATTTTAAGTATAACTTGAAAAGCCCAAGCCAGAGATGGAGCAACATATTGCTCAATCAATCTCACGCCCTCTTAGCCAAATAAGTGAGGATACACAAATAGACGAGATGCCATCCCCTCTTTTCTACATAAAAAAATCCTACAACATACCAATTCAAGTCAGAAACTCGACATTTGTGGGATTTTTCAAAAACCATGTGCGAGTACCTTTAGTATGCATTTAGGGCAGGCGACCACACCAAATGCCAAGTTCCTAGTTTGTGAAGAAAACCGCATGAAAAAAGAACCTTCCAAATAGAGTATGTGAGTATTATGGCCGACCATATCAAGCTGAGACACATACAAATATCGTTTTTGCTACTAGCCATAACAGGTTGAAGCTAGGTTATAAAAAACTTATAAATTTTGTGTTGAGTGCGGTAAAACAATCCACTAAGTAATGAATACACAGATTACGTAGCCAAGTGTAGCGTCACCATTATGCCATGTATCAAGCCGGTCATGCAATGGTTTTCAGTATGGAGAGCTTACAATTTGTGACCCCCCGGCCAAGTAGTACAAAGTAAGGACTATTCAACTTAATTAATCACTACGTTATTGAGAATGTGGGCATGGTGGAATCCCCCCCCCCCCCCCCCCCCCCCTCTTTCTACCCCAAAAAAACCATTGTCAGATATACAATTTACATCAGATAGCATGCCAAGAAAACACCAGAAGGCAGTGATCATCATCTTATTACACAATATTGTCAGTATGACAACAAGAAAATCTCAAGTATAGGCAGGGAGTAGTTAAAAAACACCAGTAAAAGCTGTGAACCAAAACCAGATAATGACTAACCTGAGATGGTTGCTCCACCAATTCCATAATGCACAGCAAGGAGCAACGCACACTCTCGTCTCTTTCACATACACACACCAATGCAAACAAGGCTAAGTGAGGGGCAAAGCAAACACCTCTTTTTATAGTAGAGTCAGATGGTTGAAGCCCCATGAGTATACAGGGAGGCGAATCCCCAAGATCCAATCACTCAATAAGTGCAAGTTTCCAGGCAGCAGTACACCCCCCATGCGGCCGCCATGGGCTACTCAAGAGCAGATGCGAGAGAGGGGAAGGTAGGTTCCCTGCTCAACAGAGCAAGGAATTTGTATTCGTTAGGCAAGGTACATGCGAAAGGGGAAGAGAAAGGGAGGGAGAGGAGACAGAAAGGTTATGAATGCATCTTGAAAAAATAGGTTGAGGTTAAGACAGCAATAAGTGCCACGTCCAAAGGGTTGAGGATTATTACTCTCCCATTAAGGTGTGATCCCACAAGGGTCAAGTTATGTAAGAAGCTGCCAAGTATGGAACTCCCCGCAAGAGAGGAAGAACATTAGTTCCCACGTGGAAAACCCCTTTGTTTTTTTCCATAATAAGTGGTCACAAGGTTTTTAGGATAAAAACTTGCTCAAGGTCCAAGGTGGATATCCCTAGCTATTAAAGAACATGCTTTAATTATCAATAGCTATAACAAGAACTTGGTGAAGGAAAAACTCCAATCTGTCACTGTATTTGAGAGAGAGAGAGAGAGAGAGAGAGAGAGAGAGAGAGAGAGTTTGTTTGTGTGTGTGTGTGTGTGTGTGTGTGTGTGTGTGTGTGTGTGTGTGTGTGTGTGTGAGAGAGAGAGAGAGAGAGAGAGAGAGAGAGAGAGAGAGAGAGAGAGAGAGAGAGAATGCTTCCATTGGACTAGATTAAATCGGGAGTAAAAGGCCAACATGCTAGCTAGGGCAAGGCTCAAGCGACATATGTATTGTGTAGGAGGATCTCTGCCTTGCAAGGTGTGTTGGCAAATTGTGACATAAAAGACATATGTTTGTGTTGCACCAAGTAGAGAGAATGGAGAGCCAACACAAAGAGAGTTACATGAAAAGGTTAGGATAGGGAGACTCCTAGGAGGTTGGGGTGATGAGCATACACAACGATCTCTATCGATGGGTAGGATCTACATAGAGTACGCACACACAAACGAAGATTTATGAGTGGCAACTCCTTGCACCTAATTGCACATACCTAGATTTCTCTGAATCAATGCAGCCTGCAATGCTAACGACGGTTACTTTGATTCATCTGATTATTGAAGTTAGATTGGGTCTTGCAAGTTTTGATTACTTGGATTGGGTCTGAAGTGATTCAATAGTAATTAAAGGGCTCTGTACACATGATAGAGCTACTATTTGTTGTTGTCTTTTTATATATGAGACATAATAAAATGACATTGGTTTCAAGAATTACCTAGAGATAGCAAAGTTACTAAGCACTGCTCGAGAAAAAAAAACTCACTTCCAAAAACTCGGCAAACCTACATGAGAAATATTAGAGGTAAATTGACTATATTGAAGGTTCTTACACTAAATTTGGTAGGTAGGATTAGGTTTTGTTTGAGCACTGTTAATACCAAGTAACAAAAGAGTTGTACTAATAATAATAGGCCACACCATCGAGTGTGGCCAACGAGCTATTGCATAATCCATTTTTTAGATTAAGTTTCACACAAAGTATTGCCCCATGAAGATTAATAGGAATGTTGACTCTAAAATGCAAGATGCCAAGGTAGGGCTTAGCAACCAAGCCCCTATGAAGAAACCATCCTTTTTCATGAGCTTACTCACTAAATGCTTATTATTTCAATAGGAAACTCAAGCATGACTTCTACTTGGTCATAGGATAGCGACTGTATCCTAGACACTCATAGAAAAGCCTATATATTCTTTTTCTTTTTTCTTTTTTGGGAAAACTCACAATGGTGAGTGGATTATATTAATAGATCCAAAAAAATTACATATTCTTGCCATTCTCGCGACGAGCCATGACCACTTCAATGGATCATAGATACATCGGCTGATGGGGGAGCCACCCATGACCATAGATGAACCCACACTTTTACCTTTGCACATCCGTTATTAGGGCCCCTAGGGTCCTGTTCCACTCCTTTGAGTTCCTTTGCTTTCCAATGGCGATGATCATTCCCCTGCTTTCTTGAACTAGACTATCCATCATGATAAATAGTAGGATATGTAATCAAAACAATGATGTAAATCTATGACTATTAGGAGCTAAAATATACTTCTTCATTTTTTCCAGTGCTCACACTTATGAGTAGAATATATATATTAACCATAGAAAAAAGAATTACAAGAGTAGCCATGCTCAGAATGAGCCATGGCATCACAATGTCATCAAAGTCAACAACCATAAGCTTGACAACAACACATAAACGGGGTTTTACAAGGAGCCCCCAAACCCATACACAAATCATCACAGAATAGCATACCGTCGTAAGAGCACAAAAGAACACCTGCCAGGGGGATTCCACGATGAGGATCGAAACTCACCCCAACCGCCATATTCACAAAGCAGGAGCAAACCGACCAGCCAGAGAAGAATCGATAATGCCAAAAAAGGGGGGAGCCCAAAATCTCCATCACCTGCTGCCAAGACCACTACCCCACCACAAGGGCAGGATTGGGATGCCAAAACGCGATCTGCAGCTGCCACGATCACAATGCCAGCCGATCAAACCAGTCGCACGACTATCATCACCATCACGATCCACAAGGCCACCAAGGGTCGGGGTTGCCACCAAGAGGTCCCAGTTGCCACCATCGGACTCCCTGCCCTCGACCTCAGCAGAACAGCGCATCAAACATGCCAAGTGAACCAAAAAGAGACCACCACTCCACCGCACAAAATCGAGCAGAAAACAGTAGATATAGTGCCCATCTTCCTCCCCAAGAGGAGGCGGGAAGAGCGAGCACTCCCGGGATGGAATAAATACGGGTCATCGACAAGGGAGAAGGCAAGAAGAAGAGGCGGGCCAGCCTGGCAGCCCACCCCAGAGCTGCCACTACCCACCGGCTTCGCCCAAAGCATCCTCCAACAAGAAGCACCAACGCTTCGCCCTGCCGCAACACCCCCTATGAGCCCCCCAGCTCTGGGGCCTCGCAAGCTGCAAAGCGAAAGGCAGCCCCTACTCCAGCGAACCCCAGCACAAGCATGCTTCTTCTTGGAGCTCTTCTAAACAAATAGTATACAAAAACCATCATTGGCAACAATGGCTTTTGATTGCACTTCATAGCAAAAGATATGTCTCTGGAAGAAAAACATGAGCAAAACCAATCTATGCTTTACACCATAAGCCTCAAAATACTTTAGAGGCATAAGCACTTTAAAATTGACATGTGCCAAAAGTTTTGTGAAAGGGAATCGAATGCTATATGCATTTTTTTGTTGAGGAAACAAAGCTCAAAAGAGGCCCGCTCAATTTTTGAAATCGGGTGTTTTAGATGGAATCTTATTTGATACTTTCTATGGTTTGAGGGGGAAAAGGGCGGGGCACAACACGTGGAGGAGAGAGAGAAAGGTAGACGGGCAGATTTTTTGGTGTGGATCGTTGTGTGTGTACGTCGAGCAGAACCATGGAAATCGCGCAGTTGGGAGCATGTTGCAGAAGGCGCAATGAGCAAGGTGATGACCCTCGTCTGCGGGCAAGAGCCGTGGACATTGTAGGGAGATGTGAGGTAGGGACGATGGGTCAGCCTGAGACAGAGTGGTTTTGGGCCAAGAGATCCGCTGGTAAGTTGCTTGTGGAGTCCCTCCATTATGTGGCTGCTTATGCAGAATAAGGAAGGTGCGCGTGTGCTATTGCAGACCACAACAGGCATAGCGTCCCATAGAAGGCGCAAGAGTTTGCAAACGCAGCATTGCTGGGGAACGGCAGCAATGCCTTCTCTTGGGATCCAAAGAAGCATGCCATCGCGATGGTGGGGGAAGGAGGGCACCAGAGTCCCGATGGCAGTGAGATCGCAAGCGATGCTGGGCAAACGACGGCATCAGAATCCCAATGACAGCGACCGGTGAGCAATCATGGTGTGTGCGGGACACCGCGCGCAAGAACCAGGGACAATGGAAAGACTTAGCTTTTTGATATGGAGGAAAACGGAATCCTGCCAATTAATTAATGGGTTGTTTGATTTTAGACCCAGTAGGCCGTGCCAATTTAAAAAAAAGGCTTTACACATGACTTTTGAATCTACGTAGATTCTCCCCCTCTCTCCTCTCTTTAATTTTGGTTTTGTAAGGTGACCTAGTTTTGCATGCAATACACACTCTCTCTCTCTCCCACACACACATACACACATATACACATTTGGCGGTGGCCTTACGGAAGACATTGACATGGGTGAGAGAGTATGTGCTATCGAAAATCTTGCAAAGCCATCGCCCCACGCTAATGAGCTGGTGGCTAATGTTTTAACTTTTCCTCTCGCAAGCCATCGCCATTGCCATTGCCATTGTCACTGGAGGTTTGTTGATGTTGCTCGTGGTGCCACATGGGAGGGGCCATGGTTGGAGAAAGGTGTCATGCTTGGCAGTGCTCTGGATGATGTGATAGAGAAAAGAACTGTTGGAGAAAAGTTTTGTGCTTGGTGGTGCTCTGGTCGATATGGCAGATGAAGAGCTGATCGACGCAGAGGGCAACAAGTAGTGAGGGTGAGGCACACTTGCAAGGAATATTCAAAGGCATCTTGCCACTAATAATATATTTTTATTGGTCTCCTAAGGCCTTAGTACCCAAAGGGAGAAGGTCGTTCAAATTTCTTTGCAAGACAAGTGTCCCTAATGAGCCTCAAATGTCTTGTGAATAGAAAGCTAAGCTTCATTTACTTTTTGGCACGCTTGAAAAAGACTTTAGAGAACAAAATCTTAAACAATATTTTCATAGAAGTTTGATCCCATGATATGAGGACCTCAGTGTTCGAGAAAAGTGTGCCTGAGCTTAGCCTTAAGTTGGTTGAATCAAGTTTAGCCGATTACAAAGGATGGTAAAGGGAAAAAAACTCGATAAAATATACTAGCAAATAGTTCAAACATCTTACAAATTTGAAATTTTCTCCTAGTATTTCTAGTTTGCATCTGTATAAGGAGGAAACTCGTCGTTTAGGCAAAAAGAATTTTTCAAACACTGTGTGAGGTATTGATAAAAGGTCCTTTCATTTAAGGATTTTAAAAAAATAAAATAAATTGTTCTATTATTTTCTATGCTTATTAAATCTATATTTTTTTAATACCAAAGCATTAAAATATTTTTTTGGTTTAATTTTTTATGTGTCTTTTTATTTTACTTTGGCTCAAAATGCTAATGTGCAATGTGTACCTTTTACCTTATTATTTAAGTGGATCCTTCGTAATATATAAACCATTTGTGTAGGGGATACCGGTTGGAAGAAAATCAAAAAATGGTTCATTAATGGAGATGACGAGAAGAAGATTTAGAGGTAGAGGAGTGAGAACGGGGAAGCAAGGCCATGCCTCCCAGTTAGGGATAACTCTCTCTCTCTCTCTCTCTCTCTCTCTCTCTCTCTCTCTTCGCAAAGCAGAGGTAGAGACACTTCATAAGGCATAGGGGAATAGAATCTCTCTCTCTCTCTCTCTCTCTCTCTCTCTCTCTCTCTCTCTCTCACACACACACACACACACACACAGACACACACATCCTTCCTTGACATAGGCATAGTGGAGATGACGTGGGGGGACTGCTCTGTAGGTGCAAGTCCATGAATGGTGGAGGAAGCTTAGGTGCCAGCTCACAGGGATGCATCGAGAGGTAGGAAAGGCCAGCACGGAGGCGAGAGAAGGTTTTGGCAACAAGAGCAAGAGGTGAGGGCTAGGCGACGAGAATAGAGGGACTCTTGAAAGCATCTTTCAACTAATGTATTTTATTTTAGGCGAACCACCAGGAGCCACTTTTTAAACATAGATAATATAATTTTATAATAAAACATCACAAAAATTCCATATGACTGTAGGCACTTATTTAAACATACTCTTCCTCGACCCCTCTTAACTTAACAGGCCTTCATGCCTCTTCACCTTGTTTCTAAAAGAGCATGTGCCTACAATTCTTGAAAACAAATCATTGAAGAGAGTCCAAAGGAATTCTCTTGTGATAACTTGGCGGCCCAAGGAATCTTGTAGGTGGTGGGCGACGAGACAACGACCAGGGAGAGGAAGGTGGCACATGGCGAGGCAAGCAACTGGCGAAGGTGGAACACCATGCATGGGAGCCAATGAGCCAAGGCAGATTACGTCGCTTCGGAGGAAGCGACACTACCACATGGAAAATAAGATTTTTTTGAAGGGTTGAAGTGCTCAGGTGCAAGTTGGCTAGATTAGTGTCTCATGCATGCTCATGAGTTCAAATCCTATGGGACATTTGGAGTTTTGCTCCTCCAGCAAGGCAAGGAAGTGGAGGAATCTCCGAGTAATAAAAGTTGAAAGTTGCCAATATCTTTTTATTTTTAAAAGAGCCAGAATGTGTGCACGAAGTATTACTTGATCTTGTCATGTCTAAGATCTAATTTATCGCATGAGAGAGAGAGAGTAGGTGGCTATATAGTGGAAGTGGTGTCTACTTAAGGGAATCTGAGGGAGATCCCATCTCCGGAGACACAAAGCGAAATAAAAGGTGAAGGAAAAGTGGTTGAGCGGAGATGGCGGGCAGCCACAAAGGAGAGTGCAAGAGAAGACACATGTGTGAGGCAAGTGGTAGCGAAGCGAAGGGGTGCAACCTGCAGGACAAAAGATTATTTTTTAAAGGGAAAATTGCCAAAATACCCCTCAAAATCCCAATATGCCCTTGTATCAAGTTGTAATCGATTTGCCCCAATTTTTTGCATACTCTATAAGTGTCTATTCACCAATGAGCTCACAAATAGTGGCATCTGTGTCTAAAAATGATGAACGATTTCATCGTAAGAGCCCATGATACGATTCAAAAATCCTACTTCTGTTATCTTCTATAAAAGGAGAACCAATCTTCCTATAAAGAGAGGCATTTTGGGAATTTTTGGTAAAATATGAGGGGCATATTGAGAATTTTGAAAATTAAGGAGTATTTTTGGAATTTTCACCAATTTTAAGGGTATTTTGGTAATTTTCTCTTTTTTTTCAAATGTGCACGATATTTTGATAAGCTACGCATGTCTTCTAGGCGAGTTGGTGGGCATCGGAGATGTAGAGCGCTACAAGCGACGTCAAAAGTTCAACCTTAGTATTGCATGCATTGGCTACAGAGAAAGAGAGAAGTATAGAGGAATCTATAAAGATTCCCAATAATTTCCTTCGGTACCCGAACTCTCTTAAACACTTCGGGTGGACATTTTCAAAAGCATAGTATAAATTCACTTAGTAAAGTAACTGGGTAGCTAGACATTTTGAATTTGACAATACGTTAAAACTTAACCTTTTCTATAACACTTTGCACTTTGGTACACCTCACATTGATGATCAATTCACCACTCAAACTTTGCACTCCTTGAAACACATCCCATGTGCAATTTTATGTGGACATAATGTGCAAATTGCACCCAAACAGAAAAGCATTTGTGTTCAATAGTCTCAGGAACTCATCTTCATTTATCTACTTGTGCACTAGAATGTAATTCAATACTCCCCTCTCTCTCTCTCTCTCTCTCTCTCTCTCTCTCTCTCTCTCTTCCAAGGAATTCACTAGAGAGACGTCACCTGCGTGCACCAAAATTTCCTTTTTGACCCCTATATATGGGACCTTCTTTTGTAAATTCTATCATTTATGCCTTACAAAACCCCCCTATTGTACACGAATGTGATATATAATAATCCTTAGCTAATACCTCAAGCAACTTCTACTCAAAGTAGAGGAAGTTCAATTTGCAAAGCTCTTATCATTTACAATGTATAAAGAACTTTGTGGATTGTGCTATATGGTTACTTTGTCTTGACTATGAAGCATTTTTTTAATGCAAATATTTATTTTTATTAGCCCTAAGAGGACTTTTATATCCATTCGTGCACATCATATTGCCTTCAAGGCTTGCATTGATAATGATACACTAAGCAGTACTAGAATTCAACCTTGAGAGACCCCTTGCCAATTGAGCTATCAAGTTGTGATTACTTTGAAGCATTGATTTTGCAAAAATTTCATATTTTAGGGTGCACTAGGCATATTCATTTTCATATCAGTGGACCTAGAAATGCTCTAGGCATGTACAGATCCACATAACTTGGTCTTTTAATAGACCTATGCTCACTATACTTCTTTGTTATATCGGCCATGAAACAATGTGTTTGCTTTCCAACTAACTTGTGGTCAAAATGCTTAAATCACTTATGTCAAAAATCATCTTACATTCTTTGAGAGGAAAAACCACAAACTTACGACGGAAATAGACATTTTGAACCAAAACTGTCACATTAGGACATTCATACATGAAAGAAGAGTGCATGCCCGGAGCAAATCCAGAGATCACAATGGAATCTATTGGAAGAGCTTCTAAACATGCACTCTTCAAAAGAGAGTCACTAATCACATCATGCATACTACCAAAATTAAACAAGATCAAATGCATTGACTAGTCACATGACCATAACACTGCATGAGAGACTTATCTGCATGATGATTGGAAACTTGGGACACATTAGTGTTCTCACTGATTGCATTAACAAACGATGTGGATTATGTGGGTTCTTTTGTGAGTTCTTTAGGTGCTTTCTTAGGACAAACTCCTTTTATGTGACCTTTAGTGTGACATTCAAAACATCTTCCTTCCTTTGCATACTCCGTGCGTTCTTCAAGACTTAACCAACCTCCTCCTATTCCTTGAGGAGATTTTCATCAGGCATCAACTTAGGGGGTTCCTAAGTTTTAGCCTTTCCTTTACTATCACTGTTAGGTGAAGAGTGATGTGCCCTAGGTGTAGAAGAAGATTGAGAAGAGGAAGAATTGTCGTTGTTCTTACCATTCGGCTAGATCTGAGGGATACTTGACTTGTTCTCCTTCGGCTTACCTTTGTTGTGCTTCATTTCTTGTGCTAGAGTGATTGTAACAACGTCATTGTAGTCCATAGGGTTGAAGACTTGCAGAAAGCCTCGTTGCTATCCTCATCCGACTTATCCAATTGACCGCCAATCTGCAAAATGCGGTTAGAAAATGACATAACAGGAGTGCCATTTTGTTTAAGGCCTCGTCAATCTTCTTTTAATCGATCAAGGTAGAAGTCGTCCCAACTGTGTGTGTGTGTGTGTGTGTGTGTGAGAGAGAGAGAGAGAGAGAGAGAGAGAGAGAGAGAGAGAGAGAGACGCCATCTGCGGCATGCTCAAGATGCTCAACCAACTGTGACTTTTGCCAAGTTTGATATCAATTAATGGCATCACCCGCTAGGTACATGACAACAGTCAAAACTTTACTGTTGTTGATTTTCTTGTTAACCACAAAGTAAGCATTAGATGATGTAACCAAAAATGAATCACAAAAGCATCCATCTTACCATCATACTTATTAAACATCAACTTCTCAGTGACTGGATTGTTGGAGTCGTCGTCTCTATTCGTGCTACGTTATGACTCGCCGACCTCCTTGAGTGGCTCGCTCTTCGTGTAGAGTACCTGTAGGACCAACTCCTACATGCATTGGTCCCTCTGCGCCTCTCGCTCTAACTCCATAGCCGCTCGCTTTTCTTCGGCCGATATGCGTAGAGACTCACGTGCTTGCTCACACTCGAGTTCCATAGTAACCCTTCTTTCTTCAGCCGCTATGCGTTGAGCTTCGCGTGCTTGGTCACGCTCAAGCTCCATAGCTACCCTCGTTCTTCACGGTCTCTATCCATGGCGGCGCGCTGAGCCCTTTGTTGTAGCATCATCTCCATCATCGACTTGACCAGAGTCTCCATAGGGCTTGGTGCAATCGGTGGCGTAGATGGGGATGGGAGAGGATTGGGGAACAATCCTCCTGATGTAGAGATTTCTTCTCCTCCAACTCCACTCTCATCATCTTCACGCATAGTATCCATTCCGCTTCTGGTGATGACCATGTATTCAGTACTTGGGTACTTGGGTTTTTGTGGTTCTTGGGTACTTGTACTTGGTATGGCTTGCAATCTACGTTTAAAAAGACTTTTCTAGTACCCAAGCTTAACTCCTTCCTATGGGTGCACCCCTTTGCGGCCTTGCGCTCACACCAAGCTTGCTTTTTCTCACCTCACGTCGATTGGTATGCTGCTAAGTGCAAGGTCCGCTCTCAATGAGTGGCAAAGAGGAACGAGGGAGGCTAGAGAAGCCCTTCTCTTTTGGGTTACATGCCACTCTTCAAAAACACACATTAGGGATCGACACGCCCAAGTGGTCTTGGGTTACGTGCGATCATAACAAGCAAAATAAATAAAAATTATGTGGTTCTTTCCTTGAGTGATGATATTGAATACTGCCAAAGAGCTCTGATACCAATTTAATGTGCAGCGAAGGTGAATGATGGTGTATGCTCACGATGAGTGATCAGTGTGTGCTCAAGGTTTCTTGTACTGAAGGAAAGAGAGAGCCCCCTTAACTTACTAAGAGATTGTGCAATGGACCAAAACAAGAGAATGAAAAACTGTGAGAAGTGATATATATATATATATATATATATATATATATATAGAGAGAGAGAGAGAGAGAGAGAGAGAGAGAGAGAGAGAAAGAGAAGATCAACACCATATGGGGTCCCAAACCAATCTCCAAGGTCCCCCCTCTCTATTGCTAGAGAGGTACTTGCTTTAGATTGCACAAAATCTGGTACAATGGTTCCAAATGTTGAGATGCTTGACAACAACGACGACAATGACAACGACAATGCTTGCGGATAGATACTGAGACCATGAGGCTAATGTGCTGAAATTTGAAATTGCTATGGATGATGATGGAATACTACGAATGTGGCAAGGCTAAGGGCTGATCTACTATTGTTGATGACGATGGTGGTTGAAAACTGAAAAACGCTGACTGTATGGCTGGCTGAAAACTTATAACGTTGGTGTGACCACGACGAGGAATGCGACCGCGACGAGGCTATGGGCAATCCGCTAAGGTACTGCTGCGGAACGGCTAAGGATGAAGCAAAACGCTGATGCTACTGAAAACGCTGAATAGCTGAAGCAAACGCCAAAGGGCTATGCAAAAACGTTGGTGCTGCTAGTACACCAAGTGCTTGGTACTGTTGGTACTGAGAGGCACCTTCACTGCTCCTCTCGCTAGCTCTGGTGACCCAAGGGTTGCATTTATAGGTACTAATGACTATGTCGGGCAACCTCCAATAAAACCCCACGATCTGAGAAATTGAAGAGTCACTTATTAATTAAAATGCCTATAAGAGGTGGTTCACGCGCAGTTCCGAAAATGGTCACATGCGGTGAAAAATGCTCATGCTTAGTGCTAGGTATTGATGCTAATGCTAATGGGTTGTGCAATCAGAAGGTATGCAGCTACTCTAAGTGCCTAGACATGCACGTCCTGCTTACAGGCTCACAAGGTTTTTAGAACACTTCCTAGGCTATCCTAAACTCTAGAAAGAGGAGTTAGAGCTTGTCCACATGCACATAAGGTTAGATGTGCACGTGACAGGGACACACGTGGGTGGGTTTAGATTCCTCATCAACCCATCTATATCATGACATCCCCATAGCTTTGCACTCCATGTGTATTGGAGGGTGGGAGGGCGGCTTGACAAAATTGATGCACAAGTGAGATGTGTGATGATGGTGTTAAGAGCAGAGCTATTTATGACGCAAGCTACAATTATCTTTTTTAAAATTTTTGGTAGAAAGGAGGTTGTATTCTATGTACAGAAGAGACCTCCAAAGATGCTCAATGGCCTATCACCCAGAGGAAGTACAAAAGAGGAGTGACAATGTGTAGGCTATATAAAGATCAAAGTGGCTTGTACGATGAATGTAGAATGAACCACTATAGGGTGCATAATGCTATGTGATATGACCCTGATCCCGACAAAAAGAACCGACGACCGTGCCCATGTGTGAAAAAAGGCACATCGACGCTGCTTCGGTGTCCTGGAGGAGCCGACTGAAGAGTCCCACTGACTGCGAAGAGTATGCAGTAGCTATGGCTGTCAAAATGATGGACATAGGGGAGAACTGTGAGCCCAGAATGAGGGCACATCGACCCTTCTACATCGTGCAAAGCGTGATGCAACAATTATCTATCCTCCAAGAGCACTTTTTCCTCCTTTGCACTCATAAAGGTGGGGTGAGGTGTTGTTTCTCTACGATAATGAGGTCAAGAGTGAATTCCTGTGTAATGATAAAACTATACATGTGTGATTAGCCCTTGAGGGTGGTGTTGAGACTAAGAAAGAATAAACTCCACTAGTCCCATGTCATTGTCCACTATAGAACGCCCTCATTCGTGAAAAGCAAGTAGAATTAGCTGAATCAAGCCACCCTCATGATTAAGTTGTTACACATACCCAAAGGGATCAACCGTCATACGAAAGGTGGTGGAGTGGGGCTAAACATGACCATTGGAATGATTTGTGAACTAGGTGAATTATAGCATATATATCGCCATAGTATAATAAGAAAACCTACACAATTTTATGAATGCCAGCTTGGGGGGGGGGGGGGGGTATTCATTCAATCTCATGAAACTTGGCCGTATGCATGTCTTAATTGTGTGTGTGTCCTCTCTCTTAGGAATTCAACTAGCCAATGAATCATCTTGATTGCAATTGATTCTTGCATGTGGATACCTATTTTTTTGGATTGAGAAGGCTTAGAGCTTCCAATCTAGAATATGAACTTACTGAAGCATAGTTTATTGGCTACCTATTCATCTCCCATTCTGAAAGACTACCACTTTTTTGAGCCTTAAGCCTTGCAAAGGATAGGAGAGGAGCATGTATAGGTGATTTACTGTTTTTTTTGGGAAGAGAAACTACGGAGTCACAAGATCTTTTTTGTAGCAAAAATTATGTTGTTGAATATTGTAAAGAGAGAAGCTACCTTACATAGGCTAAGCAGGCCACTTTTGGGGGGGGGGGGGGGGGGGGGGGGGGGTCCACGTATGTGACCTGTTCACCCCCAAAAAGTTGAGAAGTTTAAGCACCAAATCTGGGACACAACCAAGTGAGAGGTTCGACAGTCAGCGCAGCTATACTGACCATGATATTGTTGATTCAACCCTTGCTGGCAGCTATTTTTCTGAATAACCCCCTCCGTGGTTGGCTACTGGCTCCCACTTTTTTCACACACGAATCCAGAAAATGGTGCCAATCTTTGCCTGTCGAGCTGCATTCTCATCGAGTCTTTTGTTGTGCATAGCAATTGTGTACCGCTATTGATTGCGCCTGAAATGATGCAACACGGAGAACTCCTCCTTGAAGGTCTTTAAGATGGCCCCTTTACCATGAGTTGAGTGGCAATGGTTTTTAGCCCATTCAGAAATTAAAACTAGCTGTATTTTCTGCATCTTCTATTCTTCCAATTTTAACCTCACCTTGCTTCATTTGGCTCGTGTCCCAAAACTCTTTTCTTGTATCTTCCATGAATCAAGTGATTCTGCCCTCGCCTATGAAATAAATGCCTAAGGCTAACATACAAATATGGTATCTCCTCTGGTCAAAAACTGAGTAAGTGAGAGAAGAAGACGTTACGTCGTCATAGGAACAATCCCAAGAGACCTCAGATTTATACGACAAGCGTTGAATGCAAGGCCTTTTAATCAAGAGATAACCAATCTACCACACTTGGGTGATAGAAATCTTCTTCTTCTTCTTCTTCTTCTTCTTCTTCTTCTTCTCCTCTCTCTCTCTCTCTCTCTCTCTCTCTCTCTCTCTCTATATATATATATATATATATATATATATATATAGACCTCAGATTTATACGACAAGCGTTGAATGCAAGGCCTTTTAATCAAGAGATAACCAATCTACCACACTTGGGTGATAGAAATCTTCTTCTTCTTCTTCTTCTTCTTCTTCTCTCTCTCTCTCTCTCTCTCTCTCTCTCTCTCTCTCTCTCTCTATATATATATATATATATATATAGACCTCAGATTTATACAAGCGTTGAATGCAAGGCCTTTTAATCAAGAGATAACCAATCTACCACACTTGGGTGATAGAAATCTTCTTCTTCTTCTTCTTCTCTCTCTCTCTCTCTCTCTCTCTCTCTCTCTCTCTCTCTATATATATATATATTATATATATATATATATATATATATATATATATATATATATATATTCCTACGACGTTAAAACTCTCTTCTTCTTCTTCTTCTTCTTCTTCTCTCTCTCTCTCGCACACACATATGAGAAGACAAGCTTTAACATGTAGGAGCAATCCCACACAAGAGAAGGTCGGGTGTTTCTGCGACAGTTAAATACTTTTAGAGGCAAGACAAACCACAAACCTTAGTTCTGGTGGGATCTTCCTTTGCGTTTTCGAGAGAGGACATTTTTAAGGAAACCTTCACAAACTCTCCTACAATCAAGTTTAAGGCTTGATGATGCTTGCGGAAATAGTGACCAGCATCATCAAGAATTCGAAGAGTATGGTTTGATATCAATCTGTCAAAGCTCCTCGCCTCCTCGCAGCTCACCGTTTCATCACGTGAACCATGCACTGTCAAGACTCTGGAACAAAATGCAGCATCATTAGGAACAACACACACTACAACATGGTCTTCAAGTCCAAGGAAAACACTAAGCACAAGGTATCATAACACTTGAGCAGGTCATTTATAATATATGCATTTATCATGTCGGTTCAACAGAAGGATATTTTCAATTCCAAACATTATCACATTTTTATATACTAAGGAGTAACACTAAAAGGACCTTCAAAAAATATTTAACGAATAGAATAGGGAAAGGGTGTGTTATGCTCATGCAAGTACAAAAATAAAGGATTTTAATAATACCCCTTAAATAATAAAGGGTGTGTTATGCTCATGCAAGTACAAAAATAAAGGATTTTAATAATACCCCTTAAAGCTCGTGATATTGTAATTTCACACAAGACGAGATACCCAGCCGCTTTCATAACACAAGATGAGATATCCATCCGCTTTCATCCTGCACAGTATTACCCCCGTGACAACCCTCTTGGCGCCAAAGGAGGTGTAGAACTGGGTATCAGTAGATGTTAACCCCTCCCCCAAACCGTTTTTTCTCCTTTCCCCTTCCCAAAAAGGCAAAAAAGGGCACACACACACACACATGCACACACTACTCCTTTTTGTTTTGGTACTGTATACTCCCAAGTGAGAAACCTCAAAACGAGAAAACACCCACATTGAAGATTATGCGCAATGAAAGCCAAAACTTGATACCCTGAGAGGGCAGAGATGGCATGCAACTACTTGAATCTCCATGGTTAAGCTTGCTAACCATGGATGGTAGCTTAATCTTTCCACCATAATCGAACCCTAATCTAGATATTCACTAACTCTAGATTTCTAACAAGAAACAGTCAATGATCGTTTCAACTGTCTACAAAGATATATCAACAACACTAAAGCAGACAGGTAATATCTATCTGAATGATACAAGGTCTCATGGAGTTTGAGGGAACAGGATATCATTCTTAAAGCATGTGAATGTCCTTGGGGCAAGCGCACACACACATAACCACACTTTTGTATCAAGCAAAGTGTCTGAGTCTACCATGTGTACATAGTAGGATAATTTAAAACACTTGGGGAGGTCATTTAAAACATATGTACCTATCATGTTGGTTCAACAAAATGATATATTTAATTCCAAAAACTATCACACTACGCTATCTACTCCGTTGGTTGGAAACGTTAGGGCCTTTTGTCGGTCTTGCTGAGAAGGTGCACTGCAAGTTGCTGGAACTTCTTCTGCCTCTTCTGCTAAAAAGTGTTGGCGCTAGGTTTTTTTTCTAGTGCCTTAGCAATTTGCCCTTCTCACTTTTCTCACAAAAGTCACTTATTAATAAATAAGTGAAAAATGTGTATTTTGGCAAAAAGGGTTCTATGCTCTGTAAAATGCTCATGATGGGTACTGAAATGTCATGTTGATGATCATGTTGTGTGCAACCAGAGGATATGCAACTAATCTAAGTGCCTGGACATGCACGGCTTGCTCACAGGCTCACAAAGGTGCTAGAACACTTTCTAAGTTGACCTGAACACTAGACCTGAGATAGCTTGTCCACATGCACATAGGGTTAGATGTGCACGTGACATGTCGTTTTGTGTTATGATTGGGGAACCTCGGTGTTCACTCAGTGTGAAACTATTACATCTCGTGCGCTCAAGGGGTTTTATTAACATTCTTCTGCAATTCGCCCACCTTTTCCTATTCAATCTGTAAAAACGAAAATGAAGTTCCTTTCAATGTCCCTCAGTTTTTTGAAATGCAGTTTCCCTAGCGTTTTTGCTACAGATCAGCCTACCGTTTTCAGTTTGTAGATTCAGTCTAGCGTTTGCAGATTCCGGTGTCAGATCAGCCCCAACACATCAACGTTTTCAGTTTTCAGCACTTAGCCACAGCAGATTCAGCCCTTAGCCTCGCAGACCTCACCTACCCGCAACAGATCCTCGTCGTACCGTCGAGTCAGTCAGTGTTTTCAGATTCAGCCTGATGTCCGCAGATTTCAGCATCTGCGTTTTCAACGCATCGTTGTCGCGTCATCGCCATCGCCGTCCTCGCCGACATAGTGTCAGAAATCAGCAGAAAGTCAGCGTTTTGCAGATTTCAGAATTCCAGCCCTAGCGTTTTCAGATTTCAGCCCGTCCTCATCCTCGTCATCATTGTCGCCGACATCGTCGGTAAGTCCATTGCATCTACACCATTGTACCAAATTTGTGCAATCAATAGCATAGACCTCTCTCGCCATAGAGAGGGGGGCCCTTGGAGGAGGGTTTGAGAACCGTCTGGTTTCATCTCTCTCTCTCTCTCTCTCTCTCTCTCTCTCTCTCTCTCTCTGTGTCACTGTCACTGTCCGAGGCGAAACCCTAAAACACAGAGGGCTGACCTGTGCGAAACCCTAAAATGCAGCGCGCCCTCCTCCTGCTGCACCAGCGCGCGTACATCTCTGCTGAGCTGCGCGCCACCTGCCTTCCTCCTGCTGCACCAGCGTACGTACCTCTCTGCTGAGCTGCGCGCCACTTGCTTGCTGCATCGCCATCGCCTTATTCGTGGCTGGACTGCGCCCCCCCCCCCCCCCCCCCCCGCCCAAGCCCGCAGGTGCATTACAGTGCAAACAGCGCGCAGTCACACCTGCAAATTTTTCGGACTTGCAAAATTTTTCGAAAATTTTTCGGACCTGGAAAATTCTTTTCAGACCTGCAGATTTACAAAATACAGAATTTACATTTTCAGGATTCTCACGAGTTGCAGACCTGCAGAGAAATTTCAGAAATTCAGAATCACATAAATTTCAGCATTGACAGAAATTAGCAGAAAAGGAAAATCAAAAATGTATGATTGATATGGGGAACACACATGTATGCATTATGCGGGACAGAGATGTATGTGTGATGTGGACATAGTGGGTTGATTTGACAAAAGTGCAGATTGTTTTTTTTATGGAGGTCATGACTGCTTTGCCGGTATGTAAGCCCCATCCGAAGGCAACCTTTGTGCTTACAAACAAGCGGATTACACAAATGGAGAGGGAGATGAAAGATTGGAAAGCAGATATGGAGGGATGGTGGAAAGAGAAGGCCAACCTTCTTCAAATGTCTCTCAACGAAGGCGCGCAGTGGAAGAAAGAGAAAGAGGACCTGCACGCAGAGCTACAAGCACTTAAGGCGGACTCCAAAGCACTTGAAGAAGAGGTCTCAGCTCTCAGGCGAGAACTTGCTGATAAAGCGAGCAGTGGACTAGAGGAGGGGGAATTCCAACCTTCGGTAGTAGAGGAAATCAAGGTCATCAAAGAACAGGTACGGATAATCAAAGAGGAGGAGAAACAAGAGATGGTAAAGACGTCTTCGTGGATGGATGTGATCACGAAGACACAAAAGAAGGCGGATGAGGCCGAGAAGTGGATAGAAGTCGCTAAGAAAGGCAAAGGGAAAGAAATCACATCTGTCCCCACTCCTACAATTATCAACATGACTCTAGACGAAGAACAACGAAGGAAAACTAGAGCTTTGCATATAAGAGTAACCGGTCTAAGAGACCGAGATGATGTGGAAGGGGAAGTTGAAGGACTTCTCCGTATGATGGGTAGTGAGGCTACTCATACAAAGGCATGGAGGGTGGGGAAGAAGACACAAGGCAATGGGGAGACTTCAAAGGGGAGAGCTCTAATCATCCGTTTCCCATCCATGGAGACAAAGAAGGACTTCTTGAAGAAGCGTCCTGCACTAAAGAAAACGGGCATATTCCTTGGAGATGACCTCACTCTCACACAGCTTGCACATATGAGAGAGGTAATGCCAGAGATTCAAGCGGCAAGGGAGAAGGGAAAGACGGCCTTCTACAGAGATGGCCGAGTTGTGATTGTAGAGCAGCGCTCCACATGACGGTGCGAGACCCATGGGACCACCCTCAAAGTTGCCACGTGGAATTGTAATGAATCTATGCGACTTCATGTGGGCGCCTTTGAGGATAGTTTCAAGGGAAGAGACATCGTCTTCTACTCTAAGACACATCAGGCCCCTGGGCAGTCTATGCCTCACATTAGTGGATATAGATGGGAGACTGCCTATAGACAGGAGACAAGATCAGAGCGCAGAGGGCGAGGATCAAGAGGAGTAGCAGTGTTATTCAGGGAGGAGTTGCAACCATTGATACATATAGCCCGCAGAGATGAGCAAGCTAGGTACATGTGGGTGAGACTGAGAGCAGAGACAGACAGATATCTTTACATTGCTATTTGCTACTTTCCCCCGAGCACGTCAGTGTATGCACCACCCAGAGGACAGTCCCCTTTCTCTATTTTGGATGATGACATATGGGAGTCCTCTAGAGATGGTGACATCATCATTCTAGGGGATTTCAATGCTAGGACTGCCCATCATCAGACAGCATTTTATAATACTTCAGAGGAGATGCTGAGAGAGCTGGATGCTGCAGAGACAGGCCTATCCAGACTATCACAAGATGGAGAACTGTCACAAAGTGATGACGTGGCGGACAGCAGAAACCCTAATTTCTGCCAGAAACCCTAAAATTCCTGCAAACCCTAATTTTTGCCAAAAGCCCTAATTTTTGAAAATCGCGGAGGCAGATTATTTTTAAAAAAAAAAATGGAAAATGATGAGCGACGCGAATTTTGCTTTTGCTTTTTTTTATAAAAAAAAAGAGAAAAGACTCTCAAGAGAGAGAGAGAACTGATGCTCTTGATTTTAATAGCTTTTGGGGCTCTGCTTTTGGGCATCCCTTGTAACCTTTAAATTAGTGGTGAGGGCCTCACTTCTCAGAGCATCTGGACGCAGAGTCTGAGAGTGAAACCCTAACCGCTCTCTTGTACTTTGATGATTGATTAATATAAAAAGAAATACCGAAAGGGGCACCAGTCTTTGGGGCCAATATCTCTAGGCACGGAACTCTGCCGGGCTAGTGCAAATCTATTGTGATCTGTGAATTGTTTTGAAGTGGTTATTTGGTGCTGTCGCGGTTGATTCTTGACTTGGAGTGTCCAAGTTTGTTACAGTGGTATCAGAGCACGGCCGATTTCTCTTCTATGGGAAATCCGATCCCCGAATTTTTTTTCTGCGGCACCTATGGCTTCAGGCAATGATCAGTCGACTCCCTCTGCATCTGGAGATGCGGGCTGGGATCACAACGAAGATTCAGACAGAGAGTATGGCCGGCCTCGGCCTACTCAGGCGGAGCAAAGAGAGATGGAGCGTCGTCAATTGATTGGCGATGCAACAAAGATGATGCTCAATTTTGCCAAGGACCCGAAGATGGCAAAATATATGAACCAGACCTCTTTGGAAGAGGTACAGAGGGAGTGGCAGAGAACCACAACACCACTCCCGAAACCCGCTCTCCAGAAACCTTCTGTCTCCAAGAAAATATACGGAGCAGGAACTGGAGAACGTGGTTGATGCACGGATTGCTCAGCTTTTCGACGTGCAAAAAAAAGACAAAAAGCACGGCAAAAAGCAGAAGAAAGGCACTGACTTCCAGGGATATTTGGGTCGTCGGTTGACATTTGACAAGGCAAAGAAACGGAAGAAGCGTGTTCGATTTGAAGGAGTACCCAGTTCTTCTTCTTCTTCTTCTGACAGTTCTTCTAGCTCCTCGGATTAGAGCGAAGAAGACAGAAAAAAGCAAAAAGTGAAGCAAGACACAAAGCTTCGGAAAGGGCAAGAAAAAGGCAAAGAAGGCTACATCTCGCCCAGAGATTGACAGTTCTACTGAGGACTCGTCTACTTACAGCTCAGACTCCGATGACGGAAAGTTTTATGCGAACAAGAAGAATTTTTTTTACAAAGCCAACCAGTATGACTTTCTCGAAGATAAAAGCAAGAAAGTCCGAGAGTTTAAGGAAGGTGGCCACTCGATCAAGTTTGATACTTTTGAGGATACTCAAATGCTTCGAAGGCTTTGTCTTTTATACAGCAGTTTGACATCGCTTTCGCGGGAGGACGCTATTCAGAGCACTCCAAGATTCGGAGAGCTGCCTCTTACTTTAAGGGGAATGCTCGTACTTGGTGGTCCACGCTTCTATTAAGCAAGACTGTGCCAGTTACATGGCTGAAATTCAAGAGGCTTTTTATTTCTTCTTGGTTGACTCAAGAGTTTGAGCGAGATATACGAGCTGCTTGGAACCATCTCCGGATGACCAAGAGCGATACAGTGAATTCTTATTGTGAAAGATTCTGGAGCTCTTTTCTACCCGCCTCTTCATTCAAGAAGATCTCGTTCAGAGAACAGATTGAGCGGTTTACCTTGGGTCTACCTACAGAGATCCGAGATCACTGCTTGGAACAGAAGTAGGCTTCTATTCAGGAGTTGATGAGTCATGCGAAGCGGGGCTTTGCCATTCACTCTGGCAGTCTGACCTACCCCACAGATGAGGCCATGACACTACGAGCCGAACAGACTTCTGGGAATGGAAGTAGAATGAAAAAGAGCAACCCAGAGAAAAAAAAGGATGCACGACCCAAGCTTACTCCTGAGGAGAGAGCTTGCTTCATCAGAGAGGGGAAGTGCTTTGGATGCGGGGAACATGGACATATTTCCGCAAAGTGCCCTGATAAGGCACAGAAAGAACAGAATGATAAAGACGACGACAGGTCTGAGAGTTCGAGAGCAGCTGAGGAATGTGGTAGAAAAGGCAGATAGAAAAGCAGAACTGGTACCACATGGCGTGGGACCTGCACCGAATCTAATGAATGAAAGTACAAACTTTGCCGCTTTCGGGGCAAAGTGAAGGATCAGGAAGCTCTTTTGAAGGAGCCAAGGCCAACTTCTTTTCACTTGGAATTGGCGGCTCGATTTGGAACTGCGCCCGACAGACTGACGCCACAGGCGGAGGTAGTTCGACTGGCACCCGGATGGGATGTTGCCATTACACCGAGCATTGGCAAACTTTGTTTGCAATGACAGGGGTGTTCAGGGCACGTGAGTGACGTTCTACTCGGGATCCCTTCGTACCACAAGAACTACGCCGTGGTTGACTACCGGGCCGAGAAAGCGACTTTGATAAATGAAGGGCTTAGAGATTGTACTTGATGAACTTCAGTTTTCTTACTCATTCTTTTGGGAGAACTAAACGATGGATAAAGGTTGAATATGTTTTGACCTGAAGAAAAGAACGCCAAGATTTTTTTCTCCACGCTCATGCCGATTGCTTTTGAGAGGGCCTGAAGATCATACCATTGATCTGATATCTGGAAGCACGCCACCGAATCGGCCACCTTATCGTGTGAGCCGAGTACAGAATGAAAAGATTATGAACTCAGTGAAAGACCTCTTGGAAAAGGGTCTTGTCCAGCTTAGTACTTCACCGTATTGCTCTCCAGTGTTGTTGGTTTTGAAGAAAGACAGATCTTGGAGAATGTGCATCGATTATAGCACTCTCAACGAAATCACCATCAAGAACAGATTTCCGATTCCTAGGATCGATGATATACTCGACAGGTTACAAGGATCCTCGTGCTTTAGCAGGATTGACTTGAAGAGTGGATATCATCAGATCAGGATAGCGCCAGGAGATGTCTACAAGACAGCTTTTCGGACGACTTTTGGGTTATTTGAGTTTTTGGTGATGCCTTTTGGCTTAACCAATGCTCCTGCGACATTTAACCGGATGATGGACAGGATTTTTCGAGAGTATAGGCTATTTGTTGGCACTTTCTTTGACGACATCATTGTTTTCTCCAAGAATGAGGCAGAACACAGAGATCATCTGCTTCAAGTCTTTCAGGCATTACGAGATCACACGTTAGTGATTAATGCAAAGAAAAGTGAATTTTTTCCTACCAGAGATACACTTTTTGGGACACATTGTGTCAGCAGCAGGAGTGCAAATGGACCCGGCCAAGATAGAGACTATCCGTGATTGGCCCGATTTGAGGAATGTCCATAAAGTTGGAAGCTTCTTGGGACTATGTTCGTACTACAGGCGGTTCATACGAAAGTTTGCAGAGGTTGCTTCCCCTTTGCATACCTAGACACAGAAAGGAGTACCTTTTTCGTGGGGACCCACAGAGGTGACTGCCTTTCGGACATTGAAAGAGAAATTGACTACGGGACCTATTTTGACTTTGCCGGACTTGCAGAAGTCATTTGAAGTATTTTGTGATGCTTGTGGTCGTAGTCTGGGTACGGTCTTGATGCAAGAAGGCCATGTCATAGCTTACGAGAGCCGTTTGTTCTCTAGGCCGGAGATGACAGCACAGATCTATGGGAAAGAGCTTTTGGCGGTTATCCACGCTCTTACTCAGTGGCGGCATTACCTACTCGGAGCGGATTTTACTGTCTTTACAGACCATCAGAGTTTGCGCTACTTCTTGTCACAGAAGCAGCTTTCGGAAAAGCAGATGCGGTGGGTGAACATCTTGTCACAGTTCCACTTCCAGATTGTCCATGTGCAGGGACAGAAGAATGTGGTGGCAGATGCTTTGTCTCGAAAACCATTGGTTCTGGCTATTTCCGCGATACATCATAGGAGCTTCGAGGATATGGTCGATCAGTGTGCCACAGATACAAATTTTGCAGATATTTTCACACGGATACGAGATGGGGAGACAGTAGCTGGATACTCCCTTCGGGAAGGCTACTTGATGAAAAAGACTATGTTGTGCGTTACACAACCGTTGAGGGAAAAGGTTATGACTGATTGCCACTGTCCACCTTTTACGGGTCACCGCGGCATTGCTACCACCATGAAAGGGGTAGAGAGAGATTTCTTTTGACGGAGACTGAAGAAGGATGTGGAAGAGTTTGTGCGCAGTTGCTTGGTATGCCAGAAGGTCAAGTTTGACAGGCATAAGGCGCAGGGATTGTTACAGCCTTTACCCATACCCACCCGCCCCTGGGAAAATATTGAAATGGATTTCTTTTTTTTTTATCTCCCGAGAATACAAAATGATCACGATGATTTTCCGATTACATGGCACGCCTGAGACGATTGTCTCCGACAGAGACCCCAGATTTATGAGTTTGTTTTGGAAGGCAATTTGGGAGAACATTGGCACGCGGTTGCAGTTCTCGTCATCGTTCCACTTGCAGACTGACGGGCAATCTGAGATTGCCAATTCAGTGATTTTAGATTTATTGAAGTCTTGTATCTCGCATCAGAAGACTCAATGGGAAAAGAACTTACCTTTGGTGGAATTTGCCTACAATAACACGATACACTCTTCGACGGGGAAGACGCCATGTGAGATTGTTGAAACTGCTGCGAAGGTTCCATCCTTCCTGAGCACGAAAGATTAGAAATTTGAAGCGGATGAATATTCGCGAGATTTGGATACGGCTTTTGCCAAGGTTCGCGAGACTTTGCAGGAGTCTCAAGAACGACAGAAAAAGGCAACGGATCGCCATCGTCGCGACTGGAAACTGAAGGAGGATGATTGGGTGCTCTTACTTTTGAGAAGGCATGCCTAAGAAAGAAACAGGGAAAGGAGAGGCTTTTTCCAAAGCTTAGTATGTGATACTACGGACCTTTCCAGATTACTGACAAGATAAATGATCTCTCCTTCCGATTGAAACTGCCAGATACTTGGAGGATTCACAATGCATTGCATGTGAGTCTCTTGAACCCTGTTAAGGGTGATGTGCCTGATGATGGGGAGCCTGATGAGCAACCCAAAGTGGAAGAAAACGAGGAGATCCTTGTTCCTGAACAGATTTTGGCACATAATGATACGAAGAAAGGTAAAGTCCGAAGGCGGTTCTTGGTTTAGTTCAAGAACTTTCCTGCATTTGATGCGAAGTGGATGGAGGAGGAGGACCTAGCAGATACTCCTCGGATTGTGAAACTTTACCTCGATGTTTTGGTTTAGCATAGTCTACTCCAAACGGAACCCAGAATTCAGCTTGGCCAGAGATCTGGTGCAGTGGGATGCACAAGAGGGGAGTCACTCCACTCCTTTGTCAACAGATGCCTCGATTTTGATACTAAAGTCACTGATGTCTCTTTGAGCTTCAGGGATACTGAGAGCTGACAGTATTCTGCTGGATGACTTTATGAAATGGAATTCCTGATTATGATACTGATTTGTTCTTGACTTCTTGTGAGTGCAGGAACTGATAGACGAAATGACTGCAGCATTTTGGTCTGATTGATCTCGAATAGACATGGTTGCAATAGGGGTTAGTCAATCGGACATCGATGAGGTCCCGATTGGACCTAGATGTGATTGCTAGCTACATTGCCGATAAATCATGGTCTAAGATCCGAATGAATGCTGAATGTCATGTGATGTCCTGTGATGTCTGGTGATGTCCTGTGATGTCGTGTGATGTGACTGTCGATTTTGTACATGTGCTAGATGTGTGTTCCTAGTACGTAGGTACTAACAGTCAGTGTCTGCTAAGACGGTTTATGGCTTTTGTCGGTTTTGCAGGCGTAATCGCGGTCGATGACAATGCTTTCAAGAGGGGGGTATGTCACAAAGTGATGACGTGGCGGACAGCAGAAACCCTAATTTCTGCCAAAAACCCTAAAATTCCTGCAAACCCTAATTTCTGCCAAAAACCCTAATTTCCGGAAATCGCGGAGGCGGATTATTAAAAAGAAAAAAATTTTATTTTTATTTTTTTTTTTGGAAAATGATGAGCGACGCGAATTTTGCTTTTGCTTTTTTTTTATAAAAAAAAGAGAAAAGACTCTCAAGAGAGAGAGAGAACTGATGCTTTTGATTTTAAAAGCTTTTGGGGCTCTGCTTTTGGGCATCCCTTGTAACCTTTAAATTAGTGGTGAGGGCCTCACTTCTCAGAGCATCTGGACGCAGAGTCTGAGAGTGAAACCCTAACCGCTCTCTTGTACTTTGATGATTGATTAATATAAAAAGAAATACCAAAAGGGGCGCCAGTCTTTGGGGCCAATATCTCTAGGCACGGAACTCCGCCGGGCCAGTGCAAATCTATTGTGATCTGTGAATTGTTTTGAAGTGGTTATTTGGTGCTGTCGCGGTTGATTCTTGACTTGGAGTGTCCAAGTTTGTTACAAGAACACACTGAGTATGGACGACACTTGATAGACATGGGGACTGCACATGGATTGGCCATCTTGAATGGCCTACAGAGAGTTCCCGCTTCAGGGGGTTTTACATGCTTTCCACACAGACATGGAGCCAGCACAGTGGATTATGTCATGGCACAGCCGAGCCTCATCTCTAGTATCCAGGATCTCACGGTTGGACCCAGACCTGTTGGTGGGGCAGTGGATCATGCTCTTGTGTCAATGACCATCTCTTTTCAGTTTAGTGTAGCACACAGGCTACGAACAGCAGCCCCTACTTGCTACACCTTCACGCGGGAGACAGACTCTGTATACATAGATGGGATCTACAGACGCCTATGCACAGAGGAGCCAGGGCGACCTCTGGAGGAGCTTACTACTATATTGACACAGACACTACATGATGCAGCAGCAGAGGCATACCCACATACCCAGCCTTAGCAGAGGCGCCGTTCGGGGAGCATGCCCCAGAACAGTTGGTATGATGAGGAATGCCGAGACACTAGAGCTAGACTTCAGAGGGAGGTGCTTTTGGGGGACATCACTCACAGACAGTCACAGATTGACTTCCGACGCCTAGTGCGGCGGAAGAAGAGGGCATTTTTGGCTCGGCTAGAGCAGGATCTATATCAGTTGTTCTTGAGTCAAGACTCACATGAGGCATGGCGGCTCTTTCAGGAGCACTCTCCCCCCCCCCCCCCCCCCGCCATCACTTCTATAGAGGACTGGGGCCAGTACGCATCATCTCTGTACACAGTTCCTGAGCAGCCCCCCCTTCCCGACCCTGCCGATCCATGCGCACACACATGTGCTTTTTTCACCGCGGAGATGGTGAGGAAGGCCATTGATAGGATGAGGACTGGGAGAGCATACGATCATGATGGTTTAGTGGCTGAGCATTTCACACATGCCAGAGATCTACTAGCAGAGCTTCTAGCAGTTATGTTTAACCGTGCCATGTGTGAGGGCTTGCCTGATACTTGGAGCCTATCTACTATTGTACCTATCTTCAAGTCGGGAGACCCTATGGAGCCTGGGAATTATCGCACTATCATGATTGGAACCACATTGGCACGGTTGTACGCATCTATTCTTGAGCAGCAGCTGAGTAGATGGGCAAAAAGGGAGGGGATACGCGCAATCGGGCAGGCAGGGTTCAGGAGGGGTTTTTCTACTCTTGACCATATCTTGACACTCAGAGCCATCATTGAGGAGGGTAGATCGCGTGGGAGACGGATCTATTGTAGCTTTGTGGATTTCCGCAAAGCATTTGACACAGTGCCTAGAGCTAGATTGATGCGCAGATTACAACAGCTGGGAGTACCCACAGAGCTCATTTGGGGGGTCATGACATTATACAGGTCAGTAGTGGGGCAGGTACGCACCTCAGAGGGTCTATCCACACCGATTCACTCCACTATTGGGGTGAAGCAGGGCTGCCCCCTCTCTCCTACTCTATTTGGTATGTATGTGGATGAGGTTTCTGACTACATTGAGAGAGATGGTGATAGAGGTGCACAGCTGGCAGGGACATGGATTCCATTATTGTTATATGCTGATGATATTGTGTTGATCTCCGACTCTCCGGAGGGGATGCAACGTCATTTGGATGCTTTGAATAGGTTTGCTCAGGAAAGTTTGTCCGTCAACCTTGGTAAAACCAAGGTCATGGTATTTAATACCACCCCACAGTGGATCAGGAGGTCAGCGCCAGCATTCACATACAGCCAGGAGACTGTGGAGTATACAGATGTGTACACTTACCTCGGAGTGGTTTTTAGTGGACCAGCATTTTCATTGAGGAGGGCAGCAGAGACTAGACTGACCAGAGCCCATGCAGCATTGGGTAGATTGGAAAGGATGTGTTCACAGGTTCAATTTCAGGAGCCTCGGACGAAGCTCTGGCTCTTTGACACTCTGGTGGCTTCTGCATTGCTTTATGGAGCTGAGATTTGGGGACCATCATTAGATCATCACGGGAGGACACGCCGCAGTAATGGATGGGGGGACATGGAGAAGCCTCTAGTCTCTATGATCTCGCGGCTCATTAGAGCCAAGGCCTCAGTACCACGTGCTATTGTGTAAGCAGAGCTAGCTGCCCCACCACTAGTGGTTGAGGCGCTCACCAGATCGGTCTCCTTCATACACCGCATGTGGAACTTCCCAAAGACAAATATGCCCGCCTTGCACTTGAGTCCTCTCGACAGTTAGCCATGCAGGGAGATACAGCATGCTGGTACGGGGAGATGACATCATGGTTTCAGGCGCATGGGTTCAGCATGGACAGATTGCCTCCCTTCCAGTACTCACTGGATGCACCCTCTCTGACTCTTACACAGTCCGAGATCACCAGGCTCATCCGCCAGGACTTGACTCAGCTAGACACCAGGAGGACATGGATACAGCCAGCACAGGAGCTGGGCACGAAGATGGCTTTCTACAGAGAGCATCTCCTCCAGCTTACGGTTGATGGTTTTGTGACGAGGCCCAGATACATGGACACCCACTTGTCTCATGGGATACAATGTGCTATCGGCCAGATACGTACATCTTCACACCAGCTACGGATCGAGACTGGGAGATACAGCGGAGTACCAGCAGAGGCCAAGACATGCCCCCTGTGTGACATCGAGCCTGAGACAGAGTTGCACTACACATGCCACTGCCCCGTCTACTACGAGATACGAGGCCGCTTCCATTGTTTGTTTAGAGAGGGCTTTGGACCGTTCTCTAGAGTCATGCAGTACGAGGATCAGAGATGCTTGGGCTTGTTTTTGCTCGAGCTACGCAGACACAGAGAGAGCCTGATGAGACGGGACAGCTAGCCAATCCCAGAGACAGATCACAGATTTCTTTAGAGTTGCCACTGGACACCCGGAGGAGTTACTACCACAGCAGAGCTCGTCGTCTCACACCAAAGGCACACTGATCGACCGAGCGACTGAGCTGGGAAGATCCAGACGCCAACGACTGCGGAGGACTACACAGCATCGGCGGAGGCTGCATCAGAGGATTCGGATCACTTTGGCTCGACATGCACGACGCCCGGTCAGACTACTGACCATGGAGGAGATTGATGAGATCCGCCAGCGCGACCGATGCTAGATCTCTTGTGATCTAGCTATCCCAGCTAGCTGATGTTCACACCTAGTAGTTTAGGATTCCATAGTATTTTATTGTGACATTTGTCATTTCATTTTTGTCATTGTTGTCATCTTGTTACTCTGACTCTGACTTTGTATCAGATCCACCACATTGTAACTTTCTGGTCTCATAGGTCACTTTGGCCTTTTGAAGACGTTAATATAACATTTCATTTCATTTCTCTCTCAGCACCTTCATTCACGGTAGCATTCACTTTGTTTGTAATCATTGCACTCTCTCACTAAAGGAACGGAAGGCTCTCCCTTCCGTAAGTAAAAGGAACCCTTGAGCACAGTTCGGAGCACTCATCTTGAGCAAGATCAACATTCACTTCTGCTGCACCTGACACGACGTAACCATCCGCTTTCATCTTGCTTAATGTTAGCACCATGACACCCCTCTTGGCGCCAATGGAGGTGTAGAACTAGGTATCAATAGATGTCAACACCCCTCCACCCCCAAAACCAAAAAAAAAGAGATTGTTTTTCTCTTTTCCCCTTCCCAAAAAGGGGGAAATAAAATGCATGCACACACATGTGCATGTGCATTCTATAACAAGCTTGGACACCCAAGCAAGAAATCAATAGCAACACACAAACAGAACCTGCAAAACTGAGCTTGGAGAGAGAGAGAGAGAGAGAGAGAGAGAGAGAGAGAGAGAGAGAGACAAAGCGGTAGAGTTCCCCTTCTAGATGCACTAGCCCCAAAGACTAGTGCCTCTTTCGATATTTTGTTCTTGATTGATCACAAAGGCACAATGGCCAAGGGTCTCCTTCTCCGCTAATGTTCCCAAGCTTATCTACTAAAGGGAGACCCCAAGGCTCCCTTATAAAGGTTACATGGGGCCCGCGCCCGTGATGTTTTTCGCTTCTAAAAGCAAGGCCTCCAAAAGCTGTCGCCCAAAGTCTTGCTGAAATTGGCCGTAAGGACTACCACATGGCAGTCCGCAATTGGCAGCGTGTTTTACAAATCCTACAACCAGCGTTTGATCAAGCAAGTTTTTTTCTACCTTCGCTTTATTTTGTGTAACGGGAGGGCACCACGTGCCAACTGAAAGAGCAGACTAGAACAAACTTTTACCACTTCAAAAGAATTGAACACACACACACACACACACACACACACACATTGATTGATTGATTTGGTATTAACGTCCGCGGGGGGCCAGAAATGACCCATGGGACCTCAAAGTGATACATAGTCTCCCCTCGCGGGGGTGTATGGTGTGGTGTGTGTTATTCTCTTTTTGTGTTCCTATGAGTGTCTTTTGATGCTCAAGTATGCGGGTGAGGTATGTTCCGAGAGTTGTAGGGGAGGGGTCTGTCTTGGATAATAGGTCCGCAAAGGTAGAGCAACCGCTTAGAAGTGGTTGAAAATTAGCCCGGATGTGAGCGTATTCTGGGCATTCCAATGTCACATGTGCTTCATCTTCGGGAGCTTGCATTGTACATGATGTGCATATCCGTTTAGAAGCATCAATTTTCAACCAACCCTCTGTTTCTATTTTGAGCATATGTGACCTTGTGCGCATCAAAGAGATGGCTCTTCGTGCCATGTGGGGCATGGGTGTTCGTATGTGGGCCTGGGCTTCCATTGGGTTTGTGCTATAACCTTCCCAATACTTTGTGTTGACATGCTTGCAATAGTATTCAAATTTCGAGCGGTGTTGCGTTGTCTTCCACTTGGTGTGGAGGCTATTTAGTAATGCAATTTCAAAATTCAGCATGTGTTCTCCCTCCTTGCCCTCCTCAATAAGCATGTCCACATATGTCTCTACATTCCATTTAGCGAATTTCTTAATGTCCTGTATGAGGCTCGATGACAAAAATTTGCTTTTTTTTGTCTTTTGCGGCGCACATCCTGTTTCCCATGCAATGCGGGGGATTCGAGTAGTAGGCATCGCTTTGACCTTCATGATATACGTGTACATTTTTTACAATGCTTTCATTTCTAGTGGTCTCTTGCCTGTCTCCAAGAGTAGCACGGAGTATGGTGTTGTCTTCTTGACCCCCATGTGTCGATATAGAAACTTTTTCTGAATTTTTTCAATTTCATTCCATTTGTGGGCTGAAATGCTTGCTCCCCAGATTTCCACTCCGTAGAGGATGGCTTGCACTACGCATGTCTCAAAAATGGTCGCTTTTATCTCCCATCTTTTTATGCTCCTTTGTGTGCACATGTTTTCAAATTGATAGTACTTGGCATGGCCGATGTCAATTCTATTATGTGCGGATTGTCCCCAAGCATAGTTACACGGGATGTCAATCCCCAAGTACTTGAAACTATCGACTTTCTCAATTTGTTTCCCTTGATACATGAGGGGGGCGTGGATATCCATCTTACGAGTCTTTACAATCATGAACTTTGTTTTGTCTACATTGATTGATAGACCCACATTTTCACAAAAAGCATGTAACGCATCGACCAATTTCTGTAGAGCTGTAATGTCATGGGCGAAAAGAGCCACATCATCTGCATAGATGAGCATGAGAAGTGTAAGCATCCCGATGGCTGGTTCATCCCCTTCTAGTTGAGGGAGGAAGCTTTCTATTTGATCAATGCACAATCCAAAAAGTGTAGGGGAGAGAGGGCATCCTTGTTTGACCCCCATGTTGCTCGAGAAAGCTTTGGACAGCCCTTCGTGCGTTTTTAGTTGACATATGACTCTGTCAAAGAGACGTGCTACCACACTCCTGAGATGCATCGGTACTTTTATGCATTCCATCCTTTTCCATATATCCATTCTTGGGACCGTGTCAAAGGCTTTAGTGAAATCTACAAAGCAACAGTATAATGTTTTTCCCTTTAGCCGACTCTCTTCCATTAATACCCTGAGTGAAACAAGGTGATCAATGGTGCTATGTTTTGGTCGAAAACCTGCTTGTTCTTTTGCTCGTTTTCCATTTGTCTCTGCCCATGTGCTTATGCTTTGTTCTAAGATGCTTCCCAAAAGCTTTGCCATGCAAGATCCTACCATAATGGTACGGTAGTTGGTAGGCTGATTTACATCCCCTTTTTTGTAAAGTGCTTTGATCCAGTTCTTTTGCCAATCCTCGGGTAGCCCTTGAACAATGGCTTGGTTTAGCATTCTATGTATCCACTCTGTGGCTCTCATACCTGACCATTTAAGCATTTCTGAGTTGAAGTGTAGTATGTCCGGAGCTTTCCCATTTGCAAGTTTCTGTATGCCTTTTTTAACCGTTTCGGAATCAAAGTGGTCTTGGGCATGGAGATCGGTTCGCATGTGTGGCACAGAGTGGCAGAGTTCCACTCCTAGAGTGCACTTGCCCCAAATCCCTGGCGCCCCTTTTGGGATCTCATTATATTGCATCAACGGGTTATAGGTTCAGGGGCAACTCCTTTGCTTCATGCGACTGGAATGCCAAAGAGTGATCCCCATTGTACATATTTAAAGGTCCTTGGCCTCTCAAAAGCACTGTTATGAAAAGCTTCACATCCAAAAGCAAATAGGTTAAAATCTGCACCTAAAAACAGTCAACAAAATGCGAATTTCTTTACAGATATCAACATGAAAAGTGGGTAGATCCGTACAGCCAGGTCACGTCAGCATCGTTTTAGGCTCCTTGGCCGAGTCCTTCAAGGTTGGTAGGGTTAGGATTTTTAAAGTCCTAACCCCTTTAGTCTTCAGTTTGGGTTTTAGGCCCCTTAGCCATCTCCCACGTCACCAGCTTGTGACATAACCCCCTCTTGAAAGAAGAATAATCGTCCGCGATTAGACCTGCAAAACTCAATTCTTGGAGAATGGCTTGTCCAATACATAAGTCAAGGAGCCTGAATGCATGGAGAAACTATCATTGCGCGTTCCACGAGCTTATGAATACTCTTGGACTTTTTCTTCAAACAGGTATTGCCGGATCTCTATAGGTAATCCACAACAGAACCGCTCCTTCCGCTCCAGAAAAAGGATCTTCCAAAACTAGTAAAAAGGTATCATAAATCGTTGACAATACGTAGCTATGGTATCGTCTTTTTGCATCCTCAGATGGTTCCAAGCCATAACCACGTCTTGTTTATACTGCTCGGTCAACCATGCTAAAGTGAACACTTTCTTGAACTTTACCCACGTTTTCAAGGCTTTATTGTATAGAACCAGGGTCAACCACCATGTCTGAGCATTACCCTTAAGAAAAGATGCCGCCTTTTGTACCTTGGAGGCTTCAGAGAAGTTGCCTCTAGAGAAAGCGGTGTCAAACTGCTACACGTAAGCAAGAGCTCAATGGGAGGCCATGAAGCCCAAAAAAGTGTCAAACCGTATTGCTTGACCCCCATCCTTGAACTCTTTGGTCTTATTTTTCTTTTTCTCAAGGTTGTCATTTGAATGGCTCTTAGTGTGAGGATCACTGTCAGAATTGTCGAAAGAGGACAAGGTGTCTTCCTCTGAATTGCTAGATTGCTTTTGTGCTTTCTAGACAACTTCTTGAATTTGCTTTTCTTGTTCTTTCTCCGCTTCTTCCGCCTCTTCTCGTCCTCACAAGAACTAGAGGAAGAGCAATTGTCAGAACTCTCTGGAGACAAAGAAGAACTGGGATCATCCTCGAAGAGAACATGCTTCTTGGATCCACGAGCAATTGTCAGAACTCTCTGAAGACGAAGAAGAATATACCTTCATAAGTTCAGAATAGTCTGAACTCACGAATTATAAGAGGGAATAAAGCACTCATAAAACTATAAAAGCAAGGAACCAAGAAAAGAAAAGAAAAACAAAAACAAACAAACAGAACAAACTAAATTACTTTGTTTGCTACGAAACAAAACTAGATAAAACAAAACATTATTAACTTAAATGTTTTTAGAAAAGGTATGTGTAAAATAAGTTGACGCAACTTACTTGGCTTAAAACATGTACTCAACTTTAAGCAAAAAAGGATGAGACATCTTAAAAACTTAATCCTAAAAGTCAAACTTCACACAACAACTTCTAACGGAACACATTCGTAAGTCCTCAGGTAAGCTAAATACAAAATCGAAAAATGAATACTACTACAAACCTACGAAGAGCAAAGAACCAAACTTGACAATATGTGATCTCAACTTCGCTGCTTGTCCAAACAGGAAGAATAAGATTATCACCTTTATCATGCATAGCTTGGACAACAGCTATGACATCCCTACTCACGTCGTCAGTGCCCAAGAGTAGGTGCAGGTTTATATAGAGGTCATTCATGCTTTGAACGTACTCTACAAAACCAACGAGCTGAGTTTCTATCACCCTCCGGAGGTGATGGGCATACTCAGCCATGATAAAGGCTAGCAATTTGTCAAGCTATAGTAAAAATACTAGAAGCGCTAAAGATCAAAACAACAACATAAGGTGTTATTAAGTCAAACAATAAGTGGGCTTTTTAGCTCCCCACTTCTATTGAATTTACTACTAATTATCTTGAACATTCCAAAGGAAGAAACATTAAAAATAAACTTACTACGATGCAAAAATGAACGAACATTTTTCATGATTCTTTTGAATGAGTATCCTTTTTCAACTAGTAAAGAAATAAGATGGCAAGATTGAACAACAAAAGCAGATTTACTAGAACAAAGACGAGAAAATCTAAATAGTTGAGAGCAAATGACACCGTACTTAGCTAAAAAGAGAAATGTTCGAAGAAATGTGTGGCATACGGATGATTTTTAGGTTGGCATATTCTGGTTCAAGGCGCTTATCATAGATATCTACTTCTAATCCCAAGGGAGTCTGAAAAATCTTAAGGTTTAAAAAGGCACAACAATCGCTATTTGTGGTACAGTTAAGTTCACAAAACTCCTTGGGATAAATTCCTCCGCCTACAGAACTCGAATTCAAGTACATAAAATCTTGAAAAGAAGGAATGTCGGGGACAAAAAGATCATCTACAAAGCGTCTTACATTGCATAACTTGTGCAAAAATATTGGGCAAGTGTTAGCGAGGACAAGACGCTCCATAAAATCAAACTCATAAGTAAAAAGATAGAAATTAGCAAGAAAAACAGCACAATTGGTGCCCATAGGGATACCAATTGTTTGCTTGAAAAGAGAGTCGCAGATGGTTATATATAAATTGTCCAAAAGAAAATCTAACCAAGATATGATGTCAATGTCATCTACAATCCTCGTAAATCTCTTTCTTGCTTTGTCTACATCTACATTCTTACTTTTCAGCCATAAGAAGTCAAAGTTCAAGGCTGACTTTTCTACTAGCAATGCCTAGTACCTATCCTTCTCAAGCTTGTACACAAAATCTTTTGAAATAAGAGACTTGACTCTAAATTTAAGGTCCTCCAAATTTCGCTTCGTGTATAGCGTTGTAAAGTCAAAAGTTTGGAGACATAAAGGAGAAGATTTCTCCTTAAGGCTTCTTGAAGAGTTCAAAAACTTTAAAACAGGAATCACACCTACTGAACCATTTAAAATCCAACTTGAATCGGTAGGTACGTCTGCTTCCTTTAGCATATTGGGGTCGAAGACGAAGAAGAATTGGGGTCATCCTCGAAGCGAACATGCTTCTTGGATCCACGACCCGCCTTGAAAGTCAATTTCCCGCCCGTGTAACCAGGAAAATCTTTTTCTTTTCTTCCAAGAGTGCTTTTTGGCTTTCATCATTTGACATGATCTTCTGCTAAAGAGCTTCGTCAAACTCTTCTTGTGAAGTACATTTCTACACCCGGCTTTACTATAGTCTTTATGGCCGCCTTGATAGGTGAGGGGATGGCCTTTTACCATCAAGATAGTACCTCATCAAGCGGATGATTCTTTAAATACTTCATATAAGTTTGAGTCCTTGGAGTACAAATTGGTGCTTGCACTCCAATTTGTGAAGATCCCCCGCCGGAAGATGGCTTGCTCTCTTTCGGTTTCTCCACTAGGGGTGGAGTGCTCTTCATCCTCCTGCATATGCGTGGACAATGGGATGCACTTCTAAAAGCAAGGTCTCCAAAAACTGTCGCCCAAAGTATTTCTGAAATTGGCCATACAGACTGTCATGTGGCAGTCCACAATTCATGGCGAATGTAGGTGTTCTCTAAAGTAACAGTCAAAGAACATCTCGACTGTTTGCAACGATACCTCAACAACGCTAAAGCAGACAGGTAATATCTGTCTGAGTGATGCCAAGTCCCGTGGAGTTTGATGAAACATGATATCATTCTCAAAGCATGTGCATGCATGTGCGCACGTGCACCTCACATGCACACACACAACCACACTTTTGTATGAAGCTAAGCATATGGACGGGTTTTTGCCATGCGTACAATGTAAAATAATAAAGACACACCTGCAGTTAATCGGGATGCATCCTAAAGCCGCCTCCATATCTGTATTAAGACGTTCCTTCAAGCTCTCCTTGGTGACACGGTATTCAACCTTCCCTAAAGACACAAGATATATAGAACAAAGACCACACTCAGTTAGAACCTCAAAATCATTGGTAAATGCTCTGGATGCACAACCACCTACCGAATTTGTCTGTCACATCCAGAAAACCGCGACTCTCAATCACTTGAAGGTAATTCTCTCCTAATCGTTTTTTGATACCATCTTTCAGATGAAATCTGCCACTTATGTTCACCAAAGTGCCAACATCCTTATACTTTGATGCATAAAGTAGCACTGCATTTCCACCTGCAAAAAAGAAGTTTTGGCATTGATTGATTATACAAAAGTTAATGTCAGCCTATGCAGAGATAACCTGTATGTATCTGCTTTGATGTTACTAGTAAAGCAATGCCTAAGCTTTTTGTGATAAACTGACCTTTGCTATGCCCTACAAGTGTATCGACTTGGCGTCCTTGAGCTCTCCAATAGCATACCACACATCTCAGATCTTCTGCATCCGTCCAGTATGAGCCATATTGAAAAGTCCCTTCACTTTCCCTGGTTCAAGATAAGAAAGTTAGGAGTATTTTTATAAGTGTCATTCTCCCTCATTGCAAATTCATATGTAGCTGGGACAAACCCTGATCCAGAAAAATCAAATCTGAATGTGCTCAGACCCATCGCTATAAATGTTGATGATAGGCTTGAAAGAACACCATCCTCCTGATCACCGAAAATCTCAATCAATAATCTCTCTCTCTCTCTCTCTCTCTCTCTCTCTCTCTCTCTCTCTCTCTCTCTCTCTCTCTCTCTCTCTCTCTCTCTCTCTCTCTCTAATTAAAGTGGAGCTTTGACCCTTTAAATTACATAAAATTCCATCCCATAACAAACCACACGATATATCAAGTCTACACAAATCTTCCCAAAGCTCTATCCACCTGAGGCGATGTAGCGAAAACCAGTTACAGTTAGCTCGAGCATTCTTTACAATTAGGGGACAGTCTTCTTGGTTCTCCCAGATTTGGTTTCAGGTTCCACAGGTAAATTTTCTTTCGGATTCACCTACCTCGGGTGATCCAGTTACACACAGTGACAGTTGGAGCATTATGATAGTTATTCATGGTCCGGGTGTTCTCCCTTAGAGGGGATTTGGAGTCAGCTTGGGAGTTGGTTTCCATGGACTACTTCCTTTCAGTACCAGTGGTTCCATGTGCAACGGACGGGATTGACAATCTATTTGGTGGCTTTCTACAACACCTTGTTCTTCTCTTGCAGAGCTTGGGTGCAGGGTCTCTTGATCTTGATGTATTAGCTGCAGTCTCAGTATTGATGTGTGTGCATTCTATTGGATGTTCGTTTCCGATATCTTCACAGGATGTGTTCCATACAGATGAAGATCGGTAGCAGTTTTCACTCTCAGTTCCGATGAAGTTCCTTCAGAGAGTTTGCAATTCATCATTCTATTTGATGGTTGGTGTAGTTCTTTGGTTCTTCCTTATCAAACAATTGATTTCTTAATAGCTTTGGTTGTTGCATTCTTTGGACTTCCCGTGGCAGCTTGGATATTCTAGCATGTGGTATATCTATTGCTAAAACTCGCCTATCTCCTAGACCTAAATGGGGGCATAGATACACATCTCACCTACCAAAGACTCAATCTCTAGAGAAATCCACATCGCTCTACCATGTACCAATGTACCATGGTCATGTACACAATGTCACCAACAAAGGTCCACAGAAATACATCCACTGCTGCTAGAACAATGTTGGCCGATCGAAGTCTCCCAAAAAGTATGGTAACAACTCGCCACATCTATAGTAGTTGTCCATACATAGATTATGCTCCTCCACAAGAAATATATCCACATCTCGATCTTCATGAGAACGCAAATCTCTACAAAGAAAAGTATGTTTTGGACCATTGATGCTAGTGTGATGCAATCCATTGACATTCCAAGTAACAATGTGCAAATCCATGTGACAAACAATGATGAACCTGACCTCAAAGACATACATCAACCATAGTAAAAGCTACAAGACTAGAAATGAGCCTCTTGATCCCTGGCTAAAGCCGTGGAACAAGAGGTAAATGGTAGAGGTCGAAGGAGCTTTCATGAAACAAAAGAGCAAGCAACTGTAAATCAAGAGCCATAGTAGTCTGGAGAGCATTAAAGTGTGCAAAACTGCAGACTCCAACCATATTCACATGGTGCGAGGAGTTGGTGTAGTATGGTCCACAAACAGAACGAGCAGCAAGTAGTAGCTGCCCTCTGTATGTAGCTATTGAATAGTTTACATACTTTATGCAATTCGTTCAATGGCAATGCATGATGGAATGCAACCTATCCAAGTCTGGATAGCTAGCAGGGTATGGTGAAGAAAAAAATCCATAATTGTAGTCTCTATCCAAGTCTCTGTACCAATGAAACGTTGTGAGAAGGATAGCATGGGACTCTGTCACAAATTGATGATGTGGCATTTCTGCCCGGACACACACTGACATGTGGCAGGCTAACGTGGCCACAATACGGGTCTCCGTATTTTATGGCACAAAATCCGCTGACATGCTGACGGACAAGCGTACGGAAAGTTGTACGGATTTCCGCTTTTTACGTTGGCACAACTGTACGGAATTCTGTATTTTGCGTTGATGCTTTTCTGGGCAGATTTTTGGGATCGATTGCTTTTGGAACAAATTGCTTTAAGGGACTAGTTGCTTTTGAGTTTAACTGCTTTTGGGGCTCTGCTTTTGGCATCCCTTGTAAAAATAAAAGAGCCCTAAGGGCCTCACTCTTCAGAGCATCTGGACGCAAAGTCTGAGAGCAGAGGACCCTGCGGGAGTTGCTCAAAGATTAATATAAAGAAATACCGAAAGGGGCGCCAGTCTTTGGGACCAAACTCTCCTGGCACGGAACTACGCCGGGCCGTGTCGACCAAATTGAACTGTGATTTTTAAAGTTGTGAAGTATTTTAAGTAATTCTCTCTCGTGTCGCGACAGAATCTAGACTTGGGGTGTCCAAGTTTGTTACAGTGGTATCAGAGCACAGCCAATTTCTCTTCTATCGGAAAATCCGATCCTTTTCTCACGACACTTATGGATTCCAACAGAGATCAATCGACTTCTTCGGCATCCGCGGAGGAGATAGCAGAGAACATTCACATGAGCAATCAGAAGAGTACGGCTGTAACAAACTTGGACACTCCAAGTCGAGAATCTAACGCAGGAGAATAACCACTTCAAGACAATTCACAATTCACAATTGATTCGACACTGGCCCGGCGGAGTTCCGTGCCTAGAGTTATTGGCTCCAAAGACTGGCGCCCCTTTCGGTATTTCTTTTTGTATTAATATGAGTTCAAAGTACAAGAGTGTGGGCAGGCGCTCACTGTCACAAGGCGGGCACCACGTGCCAATAGAAAAGAACAGACTAAACAACTTTAAGCACTTCAAATAACAACTGAACTAAAATGGAGAGAGAGACGACACGCGACACGGAGTGGCGGAATTCCACCCCAGAGAGTATTGGCCCCAAACCTTGGCGCCCCTTTCGGTATTTCTTTATATTGCATCATCAAAGTACAAGCCGGTACTCCAGACTCTGCACCTTCGTACTGAAGCATGCCAGAGAATGAGCCCTAGCCTCATATTTAAAGGCCCTTGGCCTGAAAAGCGGTTATAGTAAAAAGCCTTTTAAACTCAAAAGCTTTTGGTTCAAAAGCAAAGCCAAAAAGCTGCCAGCGCAATTTACGGAAATCCGTACAGCCTGCCACGTCATCATGTCAGCGCAATTTTCGGAATTTGTCTGCTGCCTTAGGGTTAGGGTTAGGGTTTTTGGCAGAAATTAGGGTTGCAGGTTTTAGGGTTAGGGTTTTCAGAATTAGGGTTTCTTGCAGAAATTAGGGTTTCTGGCAGAAATTAGGGTTTGCAGGTTTTAGGGTTAGGGTTTCAGCAATTAGGGTTTGCAGGTTTTAGGGTTAGGGTTTTCAGAATTAGGGTTTCAGCAGTTAGGGTTTTTGGCAAAAATTAGGGTTAGGGTTTTTGCTCTCGGGCAACTACATCATCACTTCTTCTATTACTTGTTCTTCTTAGGGTTTAGGCCCCTCGGCCGACATCTGCAAGTTGGCTCCCTTCTTCAGGGCTTTGACACGTCAACAATTTGTTACATCTCCCCTTCTTGAAAGAGAGTAATCGTCCGCGATTACAGCATATCTGCAAAACAACTCAAGTTAGCTCAAAAATTTCCGAGGGTCATTCCGAGGGACATTCCAAGGGACATTCAATTTGCTCTTTTTATTAAGGAGTTAGCTTCTCCTTTCTGCTCTTTTGATCAAGGAGTTAGCTGCTCCTATCGGCTGTTTTGATCAAGGAGTTAGCTTCTCCTTTCGTCCATATCGGAACTCTTGATAATCTGGCGTAGTAAAATTAGCCATCACACCCAGACCGTACTGATCTTCCATGGGTGTCTTGATGCACTAAAATTACATACCCAGGCAATCTCATCCAATTAGGAATATTCAGTGGTTGGCACATCACAATGCAACACAAATGCTCACATATGCATGTTACAAGACATAGAAACATAAAGCCGCCGATGAACACTCCTCTCGCATAACCTAACAAGGTCCAGGCCGGGAGATATTCAACGACTCCCTCATCACTCCTCCCGCATAACCTAAAAAGGTCCGGGCCGGGAGATATAGAGGCCTTTTACAACCAAACGCCCCCCAGACTGCAGCCTGCGTCGTTTGGGGGTGCTGAGAGTAACCACTGCTCGGACTTCCTAATACTCCTCCCGCATAACCATCCAAGTCCGGGCCGGGAGTCACAACAACAATTATTTTACAAGCATACAACCAAATGCTCCCCAGGCATCGGCCTGCGTCGTTCGGAGGTTTTCAAACATACAACAAAACGCTCCCCAGGCATCAACCTGCGTCGTTCCGAGGTTCAAACAATACCAAAACAGTATTTCTCACTTCTCTACCCAGGAGAAAAATCACCAATCATTGAAACCAGTATCAAACCAGAGTCAAACAATTCAAATCAGCACCAAAACAGGTTCAAAACAGATACCATCCATTTCAAACAAATTCCAAATTCCAAACAGGATCACCAAACGAGCTCAAACAGAACTCAAACTTAAAAAGCAATCTCGACATCAATCGAGCTCGAAAAGTCGACTGACTTTCCATCCTGAAACCTGTACCAAAAATTAGGGTTAGGTTTCTTCCATAAGGTCATAGCCGAGCACAGCATGGTCCATCAGCTCTTGGACAAACAGTGTTTCTTTGGCAGTGATGGTAGTCCCATGATAGCAATCGCACTCGCTCTCCAAGTTCATCTACTTGTGAAGAGACATCTACTGGGAGATGTCGAGAAACTTCAAGTTATAATCTGCTAGGGTTTCCATGGCAAACATTTCAGGATACCCCACTCAAGTACTTGGAGTATGTTGCTTGGTAGCTATAGACATCAACATCTGCATAGCACTGCTTCTAAGAAAAACAGTGACTTGAAACAAATCTGGATCCTTCTCTTGCAAGTGATCTTAATTGGCTTATGCCCTGTAAGACACTGCGGTGAAGACGGGAGCGCGCTCGATGCGCAATGAAGTAAGGGTGGGAGTGGCTAATAAGTCCGGGTTGGAGGGCGAAGATACCTCGAATCAAATTCCAATAGCTCTGTCTGCTCTTTTGTAGGACCGGTATGCTTTTAGAAAAGCACACGCCTGATGCTCTGATACCACTATCACAAGGCGGGCACCACGTGCCAATAGAAAAGAACAGACTGAACAACTTTAAGCACTTCAAATAACAACTGAACTGAAATGGAGAGAGAGACGACACGCGACACGGAGTGGCGGAATTCCACCCCAGAGAGTATTGGCCCCAACCTTGGCGCCCCTTTCGGTATTTCTTTATATTGCATCATCAAAGTACAAGCCGGTACTCCAAACTCTGCATCTTCGTACTGAAGCATGCCAAAGAATGAGCCCTAGCCTCATATTTAAAGGCCCTTGGCCTGAAAAGCAGTTATAGTAAAAAGCCTTTAAAACTCAAAAGCTTCTGGTTCAAAAGCAAAGCCAAAAAGCTGCCAACGCAATGGAAATCCGTACAGCCTGCCACGTCATCATGTCAGTGCAATTTTCGGAATTTGTCTGCTGCCTTAAGGTTAGGGTTAGGGTTAGGGTTTTTGGCAGAAATTAGGGTTTGCAGGTTTTAGGATTAGGGTTTTTAGAATTACGGTTTCTGGCAGAAATTAGGGTTTGCAGGTTTCAGGGTTAGGGTTTCCAGAATTAGGGTTTCAGCAATTAGGGTTTCTGGCAGAAATTAGGGTTTGCAGGTTTTAGGGTTAGGGTTTTCAGAATTAGGGTTTCAACAATTAGGGTTTTTGGTAGAAATTAGGGTTAGGGTTTCTGCTCTCGGGCAACCGCGTCATCACTTCTTTTGATACTTGTTCTTCTTAGGGTTTAGGCCCCTCGGCCGACATCTGCAAGTTGGCTCCCTTCTTCAACGCTTTGACACGTCAACAATTTGTTACACTCACACTCAGACTCTGCGCCTAGATGCTCTGAGTTATGAGAGGCCAGCCCACTTATTTCAAGATTACATGGGATGCCAAAGGCAGAGCCCCAAAAGCTGAAAATCAAAAGCCCAAAAGCTCTGTGGAAAAATAAAGCATATTCCACCTTCTCTCTCTCTAGCTCTCTCTTGAGCCACAATAAAGCACAACTTTTTAATGTAAAGCTCTCTCTCTCTCTCTCTCTCTCTCTCTCTCTCTCTCTCTCTCTCTCTCTCTCATTTTCATGGCGTAAATAAAGCAAGGCTAAAAAGCAGCCAAAAAGCAAAAATTGCCGCAGCCTTTTGCTTCCGCAAATTCCGTCGCAAAATGCAGGCTGCCACGTCAGCACTGTACGGAATTCCCGCCACGTCAACATGTAGCATAATTTTCGGGAATTCTAGCCACGTCAGCCTACCATTTTTCGGGAGTAGGCAGTAGCAGAGAGTTGTGTGTTGTGGGCACACCACGTCACCAGTTTGTGACATACCCTCCTCTTGAAAGCATTGTAATCGCCCTCCATTACGCCTGCAAAACAGATAGAAGCCATAAACTGTCTTAGCAAACACTGCCTTATTGCTTTGTTCTCGCGATCTAGGGCTGCCATTCTTTCTGTGTAGTTACGCTCTATGGCTGCCATGTCATAAATTCTTTTTGTGATGGTTCCTTGGACCAAGGCTCGAGAGCCAAGATCGGTGCATCCCGAATGACCAAATCGTCCTGTGGGGGTTCTGTGGACCTCGACTCGAAAGCCAAGATCGATTCTTGGTGATTGATTGAATCTACAACGAGGTTAGCTTCGCTAGAAAAAGCATCCACTAACACATCATCCTGGTGAACAATCACATCATCTTCATGCAACTCATCAATGCTTGTGAGAAATCACATCTTGATCATGCAAATCATCATGTTTGTCATTGTCATCCAAATCATCATGCTTATCATTGTCCTTCAAATCATCATGCAAGTCATTGTCAATCAAATCATCATCATGCTTCACACAATCATGCAAATCCTGTGTATCATGCTTTGGAGAAGAAGAGACTGAGAGAGTCTCCTTTTCCCGATCCTGTTGCATCTGTGTCTGCATTTGAGAAAAGAGTCGCAACATCTCTTGCCTTATTGCTTTGTTCTCGCGATCTAGGGCTGCCATTCTTTCTGTGTAGTTACGCTCTATGGCTACCATGTCATAAAATCACCAACCCGAGAGGTTGTAAAACCCTCCTCCGAAGGCCCCACTCTCGTCGGCGAGAGTGGTCTACTTTGATTGCACAAAGGTGTACAATGCGTATGCAATGGACTGATGCAACTTGGACTATGCCGATGACGACGACGACTTGATGGCTGAAATCTAAGATCTTCTAATCGCTGAATTTCGGGACTATTTTGGTGGCTGAAAATGACTGTTTTGGCTGCGTTTTTATGGCTGAAAATGGGGGAACATCTGCAACCAACTTGGGGCTGATCTGCTGCGGTACCATAGGCTGAAAATTACGAGTATCTGTTGCGGGTTAAGGCTGAAAACAAAAACGCTGATGGTTCCTGCTGCTAGCCAAAAACGCTGGGCTGATCTGACTCTGTAATCCAAAAACGCTGATTGGGCTGTTTTGAGAAAACGCTAGGGAAGCTGGTGAATTCCTGGCGATGGCAACAATCTGCTAACGTTGAAGGTCGATGGCGATGTCCTGCTGTGGAAGGAAACGCCAGGCTGGGGTGTAGAAGCAAAAATGCCAAGGATGGGTGAAGATGCAAAAACGCTAGATGGCTGAGGGGGTACTGCTGAGAAGTTGGCTGTTGAGCGGGAAGCTCCTGCTGCCTCTTCTGCCATTTTGTGCTAACTTTGGTTTGCTTATATATTTTCTTACCCAAATTGCCCTACCTACTTTTGTTGGAAAGTCACTTAAATTAATAAGTGAAAAATGCCAAAAATAGGTAAAATAGGCTAAATGCACTGGAAAATTCCCCTACCTGATGCTAATGGATTCTGATGGAAATTCCGATGATATGTTGTGTGCAACCGGAGGATATGCATCTATGCTAAGTGACTGGGCATGCACGGTCTACGAATAGACTCACAAAAGTGCCAGATCACTGCTAATCTAAACCGACTTGACTGACGGGAACCCTGCTATGGTGTAGCTTGTCCACGGGCACATAGGGTTGGGATGTGTCACGTGACAGCACACCTTCCGCACATCCCGCAAAATGTACAACCGTACAAATAAAGGACCTATGCCATCATCTTTCTGGTTGGCTCATAAGTATTGCCAAGTTGTTGAAGCACTAGCTTATGAAGAATTGAGAAATATGGGAAGGTGGTGGGGCACACAAAAGAGGTGGTATGCATGTAGGGGCGACATGGGTAGGGGGTGGCAGAGGGAAGAGGAGGCGGGGAGAGTGAGGATGGCAAAGGTGGAAAGTCGGTCTCCATAGCAACGTGTGAAGCAACGACTCTGGTGGTGGGTCTAGATAGTTGTGGAGCTGGCGATGGATGCCTAGAAGTAAAGGGTATGCCCTGTAATGGCTGATCTACCGAAGTAGCTGAAAACTGAGACGTAGCCAAAGATACAGTCGGCTAGGTGATGGACGTGGTGCCGTAGAAGGTTGTGGCCGCCGATAAGTATGATAGTGAGTAGCTCTAGGGGGTGTTGGGGCTCTGGCCAATGAGGAGGGTGGGTAGAGCAATCTCTCACCATGTGCCCAAAAGCATGGCACCCGAGCCACCCATCCGAGCGGCAAGTTAACCAAGCCCTACCGAGCGAAGACAACCTGAAAGATGGACAAGGAGATATCATTAGGATCTAGGAGGACAAAGGCTGAGAGAGCCGGGAAGAGAGAAGCAAAGAAAAGGAGAAGTCACTTCTTCCTTTCTTTGTTGGCACTGCCTTTGTGCAGAGAGTGTAAATACGAGGGAATTTAGCACCCTTCCAATTTGTGGAAGGTATGTGATATTTTTCTTCTCTTTAATCTATAAGTAGTCTTTCTTCTTCTTCGTTTCTTTCTCTCTCGCAAGTCCTCTCTCTCTCTCTCTCTCTCTCTCTCTCTCTCTCTCTCTCTCTCTCTCTCTCTCAAGTGTGCTAGATTGGTTATGCCAATTCCCTCTTGAATAACAGGTCTTGGATAGATCATTGAGGTCTCTTGGGATAGTTTCCTACGAAGTTAAAATCCTCTTCTTCTTCTTCTTCTTCTTCTTCTCTCTCTCTCTCTCTCTCTCTCTCTCTCTCTCTCTCTCTCTCTCTCACACACACACACACACACACACACACACATACATACATACATACATACATACATACACACACACACAAACAAACAAACAACGAAGAAAACAATGACAAACCTTGGATGAGCGAAAACCATGACATAAGATGATGACGTGGGAGGAGGTAGTGTCTTCAAGGATGCCAACAAGTTTCTCGCCCCGCCCATTGGGGATGCTGAGTTTTTCCAACATTGTAGGGTGATTTTGCTCTCCCCAGCACCGCTTTTTGTGTTATGATGCAACCCCTGGTCTCTGTTGCTCCTGCCCGTCAATAGACACTGAAAAACATCTCTCTCTCACTCAGGTAAACATCTCCGGCGGGGGGCCGGGGGTAGAGACTTTTAACTCCGATTCCTGGCACCACGATTTTCCACGTCTATCGAAAATAGCTACGCGCAGGTAGAAAATCGCAAAACGAAAATTGGCGCTGTTAAAACGACAGATCAATAAGGCCAGGTTCAAACGACCCGGCGGTAGAGATTGGGCGACTGAGACCCACAAGAACTTGGGCAACACATGAGAAGTTGTCGAGCATTTTGCGATGCAAAATGTGGAGGGTGGAGCTCGATTCCTCGCCCACCATAGCATGCGCCTACTACAGCATGCGCCTAGCCTACTACAGCATGCACCTACTGTTGGAATTAGGGTTGCAAGAAAACACACACAACTTGGAGAAGATGAAGGAAGCTCAAGGCACACAACAGAGAGTGTATTACTTAGTGTGCAATGAAAAGATAGATAGCCCTAGAGTGATGGGCGTATGTAAAATACACGGGGAAAGAACCTCCTAGTGAGGGAAAAAATATTCCGGGGGTCCTAAGTGTGTTCACACACATCACTACCACGTGTAAATGGTAACAAATCCCCTTGGGAGTGATGCGGTGAACGAGAGCTGGCACATAGAGTATATGGAAGTGTCATGCCTTGAGGACATGATCCGTCCACAAAGGGGAGTAAGTCCAAAGTTTTGCAAAAAGCTTCGAACTTCTCACGAGACAATGCCTTTGTGAAAAGATCTGCAAGGTTGTCATGTGTTGGCACATAAGCCAAGCTGACCTCTCCTGCTGAGAGGCTCTCCCTGACATAGTGGTAATGCACCTCAATGTGCTTGGTGCGAGCATGAAAAACTGGGTTCCTCGCAACTACAAATGCGCTCTAACTATCACTGTAGATAGTGTTGGCAGTGTCATGTCCAACACCCAAATCAGCCATAAGGCCTCCGAGCCATACTCACTCAACCATAGCTGTGAAGACTTTCTTGTACTTAGCCTCACAACTGGAAGTGGCCATAGTAGGTTGCTTCTTGCTCGACCATGATATGCATAAACTACTGAGCATGAAACAAAAACCACTCATGGACACTTGCGTGTCAAAACAACCAGCCCAATCTTAGTCTGAAAAAGCATGTAAATCTGGCGGCAATGATCCCCCCTTGGGATAAAACAAGCCAAGATGTAAAGTGCCACTCAAGTAGTGAAAAATCCTCTTGATAACTTGCCAATGTTTAGACCTTGGGCTATGCATAAATTTGCTGACCTGTGAGACTGCAAATTGAATATCCGACCTCGAGTTGCATACAAAAATAAGGCAATCAACAGCAGTTTGGTAAAGAGTGACATCAACGGGATCACCAACATCATGAAGACTCAATTCCAAACCTATTGCCATGGGAGTGGCAATAGGTTTGCAATCCTCGAGTCCAAACTTACATAGCAATGACTTTATGTAACTTGTCTGACACAAGGCAATACCACCATCACACTGCTTAAACTGTAAACATGAGTAATGATGCAATAATCCCAAATCTTTCATCTTGAAAATAGCATTCAAATCAGCCTTAAATTCAGCAATATGTCTCTCATTTGGTCCAGTGATCAAAAAATCGTCCACATAGAGAACCACAATGAGAAGTACATCACCCTCACGCTTTACATATAATGTGCTTTTTATTGGACTATCAAAAGCTTCATTTGACCAAATGAGTGTCAGCCTTCTCATACCAAGCATGAGGAGATTGCTTCAATCCATACAAAGCTTTCTCACATTTGCATACTTTATCTTCCTACTCTTTAATGACAAAACCAAGGGGCTATGTTACATAAACTTCCTCAAATATGTCACCATTCAAGAAAGCAGTTACAATGTCTGACGGATGTACATCCCAACCAAAATATGCTGCCAATGCACATAGAAAACGCACAGTAGTCATACGACAAGTGGGAGCAAAAGTCTCTTCATAATCTATGGATTTTTGTTGTGCATAACCCTTTGCAACAAGGCGAGCCTTATATCTCAAGATCCAACTTTCGCTTCAACTTGTAAACCCACTTCGTACCAATGGCCTTTTTGCCAAGAGGAAAATCACATAAAGTCCATGTGTCATTTTCTATAAGTGCATCATATTCTGATTGCCAAGCAACCATCCAATTTTTTGAATTTTGTGCTTCATCAAAAGATAGAGGTTCCTCAACATCACATAAGCTAAACACAACCAAAGCATAACAATCTGATGCATAAGATGCATGGCAAGAACCTGAACAAGTACGACTAGACAAAGGTGCATCCAATTTACTATCACGCAAAGTATGCACCATCCATTTTGGCATACCTCTAGCGTGCTCATTCTCAATCCTTTCCTCATCAAGTACATTTGCATTAGTAATAGGTTGATCTGTAACATTTTCAGAAACCCCTACATTTATCTCGTTGGAATTTACATTCGAACTTCCACCACTGAAAAGAGGCAACAAAGTGTCATAAATGTCATGTGAGCTTACATTATTGTCTCTAGTACATGGCAGCAAGGCTTGAACAAAATCTTCCACAAACACAACATCCCGTGAAACCAAGATATGCTTTGTTTGCGGATAATACAACCTATAACCTTTGCTTTCAACACTATAACCAACAAAAATACATTTGACAGCCTTATCATCCATTTTTTTGCGCTATGTTTGTGGCACCAAAGCATATGCCAAACAACCAAAAACATGCATGTGCTCTATAGAAAGCTTTCTATCATGCCATACTTCATATGGATTCATAGACTACAAAGCTTTCGTAGGATACGTGTGAAGTACATAGGTGGCACACATGATGGCCTAAAGCCAAAACAAATGCGGCAAAGCTTGACTTTTGACCATACATCGTGCCATTTCCGTGAGTGACCTATTTTTTCTCTCAACAACACCATTTTGCTGTGGTGTATATGGAACTGTACACTGGTTTTTTATCCCATAATTAGCCAAAAATTCATTAAATTCATGAGACATATACTCCCCCCCTCGATCGGAATGGAGGATGTCCATAGTACATTTCGAGACATTTTCATCCATAGCTAGAAATTGTTTGAAGCACATGAACACTTCGGACTTAGCTTTAAGCGGATATACCCATGCATGCTTGGAGTAATCATCAATGAACGTAACAAAGTACAGGTAATTTGCCGAGGACGAAGTTTGCATGGGCCCACAAACTTCACTATGCACAAGCTACAACCTGCATGTAGCCCTAACTGAACCATCCTTTGGAAAATTCAAATGTTGTATCTTACCCAAAATACAGCCTTCACAAACATGCTTGATAGGTGCTTCAAGAGGCGGAAAGGAAGTAAACATATCGGATCTATTCAAAGACGGTAAACTGGCAAAATTCAGATGCCCAAAACGTGCATGCTAAAGTTTTGCATCTGAAACGACCTTTGAATCCACAGTAGCATTTGCAAAATTTTGCCCACACTTTTCATACAAAGTGAGCTTATATAGCCCATGACATAAAATGTCTGATGCAACAATCTCATCACCAAAATTGAGATCATGAACTATACATTTGTCATCCACAAATTTCACAACAAGACCAAGTCTAGCAAGTGCCGATACAATCAAAAGATTCTTCTTGATGCCAAGTACATACAATGCATCAACAAGTGTAAAAGAAATGCCATTCGCAGCAGTTAGCACAATCTTTCCCAACTCCCTTAACCAGATAAGAGGCATTGTTGGCACAAGTGACTGAATTTCCATGAGGGATATCCTTGAGAGAGGTAAACAAGTCACAATGAGAGGTAATGTGCTTCGTAGCACCACTGTCAAAGTACCATATATGAGCATCTGTAGCAACTGACATACATACATCACGGACAGAAGGATCATAAGCGCACTCTGCACTAAAATCCCATTGTGCATCAACATCAACATCACAATCTCCTATCACAGAAGACTCAACAATAACTACATTTGTAGTGGAACAAGCCTCTTTATTCTTAGCCTCTTTAGCCTTCAACTTATGACACTACTTGATCAAGTGATCATTAGCTTTACAATAATGGCAATGCATCTTCTTTTTTCCCTTTTCACGAGAATTCCCAGACCAATTGTTTCCACCAGAAGCATTAGGAACATGTGATTTACACCACTCGCAGAAGAACCATGAGAAGTGGCTACATTGTTGTTACCACCTTTCTTTGAGTAGTAGTAAAAGCCTATTCAACTACACACTGTTTAGCCCTATTTTTTTGTAAAGTGACTCTTGTAACAGCAATGTGCATAATGCATCAAAATTGACAACTTTAGGATTTCCTTGGGTCATAAGTCTCCAAGTACTAGCAAAAGTCTGGTAAAAATCTAGCAAAGCATCAAGAACAGTCTGCACAAGGGCACTGTTAGAAATGACTTCACCTACAAAAATAAGTTGCCCATTTATATCCTTGACACCAGCAAGGAAAGTGTCCATTTCATCTTCTTCATGCATAATATTTGACTCCAGCTCTTTACGTAGCAATGTAATTTTAGCCTCATTGTGACTTGCATAAAGACCAGCTAGAATATCCCAAGCCTGTTTTGCAGATTTTATTGAACAAATACGAAAAGTAATAGTGCGTTTCACAAACAACGCAATCAATGCATGAGCCTGTGCATCTTTTACATCACAACGAGCTTGCTCAACTGTAGGAAAAACAGCTCTGGTAGTAGCAATCTTGCCACCAAAACCTGCAACATCCTCAATGTAGGACATACATCAATTCCCTGCACAATATTCCAAACGACCTTTGACACAAGGACATGTTTCATCATATAAGGCCACATAGGGTAATTGTCCCCATCCAATCTATCCTCAACAACAAACATCTTGAAAACATCTATGTTTTTGTTAGCCATGGCTAATGTTGCACTTGATGTGAAAATTTCATGAAAGAGGAGAAACAAAGCAGGAAAAATACGTGTTATATAGCAAAAATCATAGAAGACTATAAGGGACCTGTTATGCAAAAAATGGCACTAACAAAAATTTTGATGCCTGTAGTGGAAACGGAGGTCGAAATGAGCCCAAATCAAAAATCTGAGCAAACCAAGCTCTTTGAGCTGGCCCAAAGTATTTTTCAACCTGCTGACGCTCCCCAAAGCTCACAACAATTGCAAAAAGTAAGTAGTTGTGTGCTAGAGTTGTTGGCGACTAAGCCCGAGAGGACTCAACCTGCTCTGATACCAATTGTTGGAATTAGGGTTGCAAAAAAGCACACATAGCTTTGAGAAGACGAAGGAAGCTCAAGGCACACAATAGATAGTGTATTACTTAGTGTGCAATGGAAAGATAGATAGCCCTAGAGTGATGGGCGTATGTACAATGCACAAGGGAAAAAACCTCCTAGCGAGGAAAAAAATGCCATGACGGTCCTAAGTGTGTTCACACACATCACTACAACATGTAAATGGTAACACCTACAGCTTTCCACTGCATTAATATTATTGGTTGATTCCAAGTCTTCTATTTCCAATAGAATTACTACCTCCGTCCCTTGTGGACAAGAAGCTTGGAGGCAAACGAAAGCTCTCGATTTTCTGTAGGGCTTGTCTGAACTATCGATATTTTGTAGTATTGTAAATTCATATGGCACTTATCTTCATGGGAGAAAAGTCGACGAGAGGCTTTGCATAGCTTTAGCCTAGTAGGAAGTGAAGAGGGTAGTCGAGGAAGCAGCAATTAAAGCACAAAAGGCAGCAAAAAGAGCAAAAATGGAGGGGTTTTGACTAGTGGGACTCATTGGAAGCACAACATGCATCCAATTTCACTCTCACCAAAAAAGTAATTTCCACAAAAACACGTGATAACCAAGGCCACACTTTTGTAGTAAAAAAATTATCGAATCGTTGTTATAGCGACTGCCTCCGACAATGCCAACAAAAGGTGGGGTCTTTATAAAGATAGCTGGCACTGGAACTAGAACTTTGCAATGATTTGGGCCAAACCTCTTGCCCCAAAAAGATTCCTTTGTTTATTTATTGCTTGCAAAGATAATACAATCAATTTACAAAATTTGAACCATTTAGTCAGCACTAAATTTTCCAATTTGGCTTGGCAGCATATTCTCTAAGGGGATTCCCTACTACTCTTTGAAATACTATGCGGGCTAAATACTTATGGCACATTTGGATCAAAAGGTTTAATAAAGTTATTTGCAAATTCTCAGCCAGTTGTTGGTAGTGAATGGCTCTCTAGTGTTATGTTGAAGGCCACTGAAGCTCAAAGCCATTTTGTGAAGTAGTTCAACTACTATGACATTTACAAAGATATGTAGCAACAAAAGAAAAGCGGTGTGCATATGAAATAGTGCACCATGCTGAAGCATTGCATGAATGGGAAAGTGAGTTGGTGAATGCAACTGAAGCCCTACTAGTCAAGCTGGATATTTACCAAGAGCAGAATAATAAAGTGGTTGATATCATGCTCAACTATTTGGGAGTGTTTGGGTGGTCAAAGAGGAGGCTTTAAGGGGGTTTTAATGGCAATGTCACCACTTCTTGTGGTTCTTCTGTGAGTAGAAGATCACCCGTGTCTAGTGCTTCTACTTGCAACAACTGATCATCTGGGAATTTTGGTGAAAAAAGAAAGAAGAAGATGTCTTTCCATTATTGCAAGGCTAATGATCATTTGACAAAGAAATGTCCTAAGTTGAAGGCAAAAGAAGCCAAGAGGCTAGATCTACAACCAGTGCAACTATTATAGAATCTTCTGGGAATGGATATTTTGTTGATGTAGATGTAGAGTGGGCATTTAGCCATGTGGCCATAATTATGTACTAGCTACTACTTGTTCTTCCTTGTGTAATCTTCTTAAATGGACCCATGAAGTCCAAACTCCACTTCATAAAAATGCCCAATGGTTGTGTCGTGGTTAGAGGTGCCATATCTATTGCAACTAGTATGTCCCTTCTCTGATAAATATCACATGTTTTGCAAAAAGCCCTAACGTCTGACATCATACTCTATCACGATAGCCCTGCTTGTTAAATCTTCTTTGTAAGTGATATTAGTGGAAAAATGTCCTCTTGAGCTGCCACTGTGAGCCTCAATTATCTTGCATTTTCCCTGGCACACATCTTCTCAAAACTTTAAATGCCTAGCCTATATGGTGATCCAACTATGATAGAAAATTTCAGGCTTTGAATAATCAGAGCCTTCTTGCTGGACTGGGACCAATCCTCTGCTTGGAATCCTAGTTTGGAATCCTCCAAACTAGAGAAAATCATACACATCTTGCCACTCTAAATCTGGTCCATCTGTTGCCATATTCTAGAATAATTTAGCATCGATTGGTTTGTCTCATCATGATGTAGCTAAAATTCTTTCGGTACTTCTGGATAAAAAGCTAGCACCATAGTGAATTTTTCCTATCTTATGGAAAATCTTCAGTTCAAACTCCGGCAGAAACATCATCCATTTGATTAACCGTCCTTGAACCACCACATTGTCAATAAAAAAGAGAAGTGGCTGATGGTCTACATAGAAGTGAGATAGCTTCCCCAACAAGTAATGTATATTTGGTTGCACTAAACACCATTCCTAGTGCCTCTTTCTCAGTTGTGGAGTACCCTTCCTACATTGTATTGAATCTGCAACTAGAGAAGTACACTTGGTAGTCTATCTTCCCATCATACTGCACCAAAATAGACCCCCATCGCCATACCAAATGCATCCACATGAGCATGGAATATCACTTTCCAGTTTGGATAGAGAAGAATTTGCTTCATGCTAATGGCCTTTTCAGACACTGGAAGCATGCCTCGCATTCTAGGGTCCATACAAGCTTCACTCCCTTTTGGATCAATTCATATAATGAAATAGCCTTCATCACAAACATATGAATGAACTAGCCATAAAATTTAATATACCTCAGGAATGGACTCAACTCATATACATTTGTTGGTGATCTTGCATGTTGGACACAATGAACTTTGTCTTCAATCATTTCGATTCCATTTTTGGACACGATATATCCTGGAAGTTGGCCCTGTTAGACCATAAATATAGATTTGAAGGGATTCAAACACTGGGTCTTGCATGTTGGACACACTGAACTTTGTCTTCAATCATTTCAATTCCATTTTTGGACACGATATATCCTAGAAGTTGGCCCTTTCAGACCATAAATATAGATTTGAAGGGATTCAAACAAACCTATTTCTCTTTGCATCTCTCAAACACCATTTCCAAGAATAGGAGATGTATATTTTTAGTTGAAAGCATGATGAAGTCATCCACAAATATCACTACAAACTTGTGTAGAAACTCACTAAAAATTTTCATTATACACCGCTGAAAGGTGGTTGGAGCATTACATATCCAAATTGCATTACTAAGTACATAAAATCTCCCCATTCAGCGGTGAATATCGTGTTTGCTCTATCCTCTGGTGCTATCCCCAGTTGATTGTAGCCAATATATCTATCCATGAAACTGTACATCTTGTGGCCAATAATTTTTTCAGCATCATATCAGTAAATGGAAGAGGAAACGGGTCCTGAGAATTGAATTTTTGATAATCAACATAGACCCTTAGCTTCCCACTCTTCTTCAAAACAACCACTATAAAAAACAACTAATCACTGCTCGCTACTTCAACTATGAATCTTGCCTTCAACAACTTGTCAATTTCTTCCTTCACCTTCTTGGCATAATTTGGATTCATCTTGTATCTCTGGAGACTCACTATTCATGGATCTGGTTTCAATAATATCCAATGTTGGCATACCTCTTGATCTAAAATGCAAATACATCCTTATATTTTTGGAACAATTGCATGGCCTTCTCCTTTATCTCTAATTTTAGATATTTATTGATTTTGACCATCTTGGGATTTTCTTCTGACTTGAGATTCCATTCAAGATTTGATTTCTTGATCATCTGGTAACAACCAATTTGGTCCATCACCAGGGATTTCATTCACGTCTTCACGTGAAGTGTGAAGTGGTAATAACTCATGTTATTAACACTTCATGGGAGTGTTAATAACATCAAATTCACAACGACTGGCTAAAACTGGGCCTTCTTGTTAGCCCTCCGGGCTCGGCTATATCCTCTTCTCGCCCCCCATTTTTGGAGGTGGCTATATAGACATTGTCCCATACTTCTAGCCCTCCATTTTGGCACACTTTGCAAAGCTTTCACTAGCAACTTTAGTTGAGGTATAGATTTTGGCTTTCGTTCATGTAGCTTTGATCCCTATATATTTTTAAATCCACGAGAACAATTATCTTTCCCGTGTGTCTATCCGCCTGGAAACAGGTTTGGGTAGGAGCATCCTCATGGAGGGTTTAGGTGGTGCAAGTGCTTGGGGCTCATTTCTATGGCTAGAATGGAGTGCTCCTTGATATTGTAACTCTCTCACTTTGGATATCCACTATGCTCTTATTGGGGGCCATGCTGTTGAAGTACACTTGCTCATTTTGAACATATTGCATGTATAACATCTTTGCAAAGGGAAAATCTATGTGGTTTAGTGTACTCCATGTGCATGCAAGGTATATGGCCTTGGCATGCATGTGAATTTTTGGCACAACACATTTTTCCAGCTTCAATCTCCCCTTGCGGATGGAGAATTCAGACACAGTCGACCACGCTTCCTTGACCGTCTCTGTGGTGACATCTTTGTTGATGTCTCTCCATTGCTTGCCATTTTCCGATGCGCACTCACTAGTCCATGCGGCAACTCTTGCTTGGTCGTTTGGGCTAATTGCATCTGCAAGCATGCGCAAGTGATTGTATGCTTTTTGGGATTTCTTAGGTTCATCCATGCCTGGGAGAAACACATTTACAATGTCTTCAATGTGCAATAAAAACTTAGTTTACACCCTAGAAACACATTTACATTCGCAAATCCACTGGTACAAATTGATTTATCAAAACTCACCACATTATGTATTGAACACTTTGCACCATGGTCCATCATTATAAAAAGACTACTTGCAAATCTAGTGTCCAAAATTCGATGGAAACTGTCACAACACACCACATACTGTATTGAATCGCTTTGCACCATGAGTCCATTATAATAAAAAAAACTTTACTTGCAAATTAGTGGCTAGATGTCGAAATAAATTATCAAAACAAACCACATAGTGTATTGATCACTTTGCACCATGGTCCATCACTATACAAAAAATTTCATTTGCTACTTTGGTGTCTAAAAATCGTCATACATTTTGCACAACAAACCACATACTATATTTAATCACTTTGCGCTTGCGGTCCATTCACTATACAGAAACGGCCATTCGCAAATTTGAAGGCTAGAAATTGATTTAAATTTTCACAACACACCATATACTAAACTAAAACACTTTGCAACATGGTCCATAAGTAATGAAAGAGAGTGTAGAAGTGCAATATATACAATTTAACTCCATGGTCCATGACTATACAAAGAATTTATTTTAATGTTCGATCTTTACAAATCTGATCAAAGATAATTACCATGACCAAATTGAATAAGGCCGTTGTCTACAAAAGTGAATAGAATCCTGGGGAGTCCACTATGTAAAAATTGCATATAACACGGCAAAGAAGAGGTATTTAAATAATCTCTTACATGTATGTTTTCAAGTGTTATTTGTACCCCTTATGTATACACTTTTGTAGAAAAACTAGACCTTACGTATGAAAATTTTCACTTCCTCCATTAAAATACCCTTTATGTAAGTACAAATGTACCTAATTAAAAATTCCTTGTTTGCACGCGTTAACTTACATATTTTCTAGTGGATGCCTTGGGAATAGAATAAACTAGTATGTAATGGAAATGGCCTATGAACTTTGAGAATAGCGGAGTTAAGAGAATTAAAGTGAGCATTTTTGTGAGGTCACTTTGAGAACATAGAGGGTGAACTTAATTGATGGTAGCAACATGAACATAGTACTTAATTAACTTGGCATGGACAATAATTTTGCAAGAGAGAGTATTAGAGAACATGACAATAGTTGAGGAACGGATTTACTTGGAGCCGGCGGTCCCCCGGCCCCTTCAAAAGGCGTTTGTATTATAGATTCTCCCATCAAGAGAGACTTGGTACAATACAATCTTTGTGTTCCTTGTGACCTTCGTGATGCTATGAAGATGGAAAGCTTCACGCATCACGTGCATAACATAAACTTTGCAAAAAGCATTAACTATCCCAAGCCTCAGTCCCAAGGCCTCAAACACCTTCGAAGGTGGAGAGAGCTAGCAGGGAATGAGGGTAGGGAAGAGGAAGAAGAATCATTCATAGGAGAAAGAAATAGTTCCTCACTTATTATCACTCTTCTTGCTTAGCATAGCATAATAGCATAGTAATGAAGATGAAGAAGATGGCAAACCTAAGCATTGAAGCATGGCTCTTGGTTGGATTTGCATTCCATAGCCAAGAGTGTTGGTGTAGGCTCTCCACTTCTCAACAAGCTTGGAGAAGGAGACGGAGCTCTTGCACTTTTGCACTCCACACCATGAGAGAATGTGTGTGTGGGAGAGTATACCCCCTCTCAAGCTTGGTTCACCCCCCCCCCCCACCCTCTCTCTCTCTCTCTCTCTCTCTCTCTCTCTCTCGTAATATTTAATTATATCATTTGGACATGCGTCTTTTATGCTTCTTAAGTCATTTGGTTTGACTTGAACACTTCAAGCACTTAGTCAATTAAGCATGGAAACTGTTTATGCCTCTTGAGAGTTTATCTTTGAATTGAAGACTTTAGGAACCTTAGTCATTTAAGCATGAGAATCACCTCAAGCTTGAGCAAGGTTCCCACAAACACTTTAAGCACTTTAGTTAGCAAGCCGACAAGCACCTCATGCTTGGGTAGGATTCCCATCTCAAGGTCAGCCCTAGCTTGCCTAAGGTCAAAGGACTTTTTAACACTTACTTTTGGAGGTCTTTAATGAAGCTAACCCTAAGGTCTTTTAAGCTCCATTAGATGCCCGTTGCTCTTGATAGACTACCTCCTTTTGGATCCCTATTGAGATGTAACCATATCTCCTCTTGGTCCCTTGCTAAGGTAAATCTAGAAGCACTTATTGCACATTGCTCTTTGGTAGACCGTCTCCTGTTATACCCCTATTGAGATGCAACCATTTCTCCTTTTGGTCCCCTATTGAGATAGGTCTAGAAGCACTTAACTATATCCTAACTCTTGTTCCCCTTTTATCTTTCCATATCAAATGATTAGTTTAATATGAGAAAATCATTTGGTAAAGTTAGATATTATATTTTATGACATTACCTCTCTCTTGAAATCATAGTCGTCCTCGACTATGAGGTAGAGAATATAAAGCCTAGTCATTAGTCCATGTTTCTTAGCGGGTAGAGGATCCCTTTTACTCTACGACATCATTCCAGAATGGATGACTAATCCATTTGGTGCTCGGGAGACTTAGCTGCCGCAAGCTTGTCTGCTCTTTAGTCCATATCATACTTTCAAAGTAGAGTGACAAGTTCTACTTGGTGTTTGGGAGACGTCGTTACCACAAACATGATCCTAAGCATGCATACTTCTTAATTTTTGTGCATAATAAAAGAAAGAGAATGAGTCTTATAAGACAAAAACATTGTTCATTTAAAATGCATTTTCATTTGCTTACTCTAGTGTAGCATTGTAAGCATTCACAAGGTTCATATTATCCTTACGCTAGGTTCCTTGCGTCCATCTAGCATCTTTAAAACGATAATTCTTAAACTTAACAAGATATCATTGGATAATGTTACCATTTCTTAGTACCTTGTCTTCATGTCAAAGAATCGATTCAGGCTGCAACACCTCTTCTTGATCTTTGATCTTTGGCGGGTCCTCCATTATTGGTTCTTTTGATGGCTCTCCTTTGTAAGGCTTGAGTAGGATCACATGGTTAACATTGTGAATGAGCCAATGGTTGGGCAAATTTAACTAATAAGCCATCTCATTGATTGGTTTAAGAATTTTAAAAGAAAGGACCATAGTATCTTTTTGCTAGTTTAACATAATACTCTTGGTGGCCCGTAGGATTCTTGCCCGTAGTATGCCTTAGATGAGCCTTGAGAAACGTTAGCAAGACCCAATCATTTTTCTTAAAGGCTAAGGCTCTTTTGTGCTTATTAGCAGCAGCCCTTTTTGCCTTTGCTGTGATGGATATAACCTTTTTAATCTTTGGAAAAGATTCCTATAAGTCTCGACTATATTCATCAGCAACGAAGATCTTCCCATATACTTTAAGTAGTAAGGGACTTTTGGGTCTTCCCTCTTTAACCTGGAAAGGTGCTTTTCCCATAGAAGTATGTACAATGTCATTGTGCGCATACTCTATAAGAGGTAGGTACTTCTCTCATTGAGAACGTCGATCTACTTCCATGACATAGACTTTTAGTAGATTCAACAATTGTTGGATTAGTTATTTCACTTTGGTCATCCTTTTGTGGATGATAGGTTGAAAGAGAAATTTAATCTACTTCCTAGATTCTCAAAGAGACCCTTCTGAAAGAAATTACTGGTCATTCTAGGATCTTTGTCCGACACTATGGATGTTGGCAAGCCATGATACTTGAAAATTTGAGATCTAAAGAGGGTTGCCATTTGATGTGCCTTAATAGTCTTTTTGACAGGCATAGAGTGTGTTTTCTTGCTAAGCCCGTTGATTGAAATTTGAAACAATCCAAGTTGCTTCCCTCAATCAAATTTCAGTTTTTGGTATACCACGCATTTTGAAACATAGTCTTGTATGTTTACTTTTCACGGTAGACCAACATAAATATATTTCTACTCCTCGAAGGGTAGATTATGGAATCCTTCTTTGCCCCGCATAATAAGAAGCATGGGATTTATACTTGACTTTCTTATTGGATGGGTGAGTAACACATAGCCTATTGCCGTTTGGAAGATAACCATCCTCCAAGGTGAATGGTTCTTTTTTCCTTCCCTAATGCAAAGGCTGTAATTACCTACTTAAAGTCTTGGTCAGTAGCATACTCATCTATCATAAAAGATAGATCATTGTGAGTGGCTATAGACAGCACATTTACCATTGGCCATTGTGAAAGTGCATCAACCACTTGATTGTGCTTGCCATCAATGTGAGCAATATGAAATTTAAATTGCGAAAGAAAATTTTTCCACCTCATTTGTTTGTCGGAGAGCTTGGTTTGCATCATGAATTTCTTGAGGCTTTGTGATCCATTCATAGGATGAACGAAGGCCCCAAGAGATAGTGCTTCAATGTATCCAGGACATGTAGAACAACTAAAAGCTCTTTTTTGTATATGCTCAAGACCCGTTCATCGACATTGAGTCTTTGGATCTCATATGCTGTGGCATGCCCTTCTTGAAGCAAAACTGCTCCAAGACAATCACCACAAGCATCACATTGGACCTCAAATGGCTGTGAGAGATCCGGAAGCATAAGGATTGGTTGGGAGGTAAGCTTCTCTTTGAGCTTGTCAAAAGAAATTTTGTTCTTTAGCAGTCCATGAGTACTTAATGTTCTTCCTTGTTAAGTCATGCAATGGTCGTGCTATTTGAGAGAATTCTGCTAATGAAGTGTCTACAATATGCACACATACCAATAAAGCTTCTTAGTTTATGTAGATTCCTTGGATTAGGCCATGCTTTTATTACCTCCAATTTTGATGGATTCATACATACACCATCTTGAGAGATAATGTGACCTACATATTGAATCTCTTGTAGGAAAAATTCACTTTTCTTTTGATGAATGAAAAGCTTATTCTCTCTCACAACTTGGAAGATTACTGGAGGTGTCACTTGTACTCCTGAAGGAAATTTGAGTGGCCTGAAAATTTTTGTCCATCATGAGTTTAAATGGGGCCGGAGAATTTGTCAGGCCCAAACTTGTGACTTATCAAATAGATCTTCTATCCGCGGCATGGGAAATATATATATTTTAATAGTGTTCCTATTTAGTGCTCTATAGTCGACACACATGTGATATGTGCCATCTTTCTTTTGCACTAAAAGTAATGGTGAATAGAATGGAGAGGAGCTAGGCCTCACCATCCCTTTTTCCACCAATTCATGCACTTGCCTCATGATCTCCTCTTGTTGATCTTGTGAAAATCAATAAGGAGGTTTATTAGGCGGTGAGCTTCCTAGTAGAATCTTTATTGCATGGTCATCATCCCCTCGTTTTGGAGGTAGCTCACTAGGGATGTCATCAAAGAAAACATCTTGGAATACATTTAGGAAATTAGACAGCTCTAATTCCTCTTAATTCCCTTTATTGCTACTTGTGAAAACATTAGAATCATTTACATATTCTCTAACAAAGTTCATATACACAAAAATAGAGCTTTTCATTGACCTATCAAAAGCAAGAATATTTACCAGGGATATGGTGTTCCCTGAATTATTAGCATCTATGTAAATGCTCTTTTCCCTATAGGTGAAATAGATTCTCCTTTTAGGGAACTTCATGTTGGTAGCCATGCGGTTGAATCATGGTGCCCTAGGATAACATCCTCATGTTGGAGAGGAGAGATAAAAAAAAGTCTTCTTTGTCAACGTAGCTTTGGACATGAAGCCTCAAATTCCCAATCAAGGGAGTAACGGAGGCTTGCTATCCCTTGAAAGCTCCATCGGCAATTAGAGTATCTCCCATCTCAAAAGATTGAATGCCCAACTTAGTGGCCAACTCCGTTGATATGAAGTTGTGAGTAGAGCCAGGGTCAAAGAGAATAAGGGCAGCATGCTCCCTTACTTTTTCCCAAGCATAGGAGAGGTACGAGCCTTTGCAATGAGTATCCTCTTTGGAGCTTCAACCATGGAAGCTCTAGGAGTGTCATTGCGCACATTTCTTTTGGGGTAAGAATGATAACCATATCCTTCCTCCCCACACTTCAAAGTATTTATGGTCTTTATAAAAGGCCTCTAATTCTTTGGGAAGGAGCTTATTTTTACCTTTGTAAGCTCCTTTCTCCTAGGCCTTGTTGTTGTTGGTGTTGGTGTTGCCTTGGGAAGAGTTTTGAGAATTGCTCTTCCCTTTAGCTTCATTTCAATCCTTGTTTTCCATGGGCTTGAAATTTCTTCTCACCCCTTGTTGGAAATTGATCCTTGAAGCAACCATAGTGTGGTGGATGGCTTTGGTAATAGTGCTAGGCTGTTGTGAGTTCACATACTCGGCCATTTCTTCAAGTAATATCACACAAAATTGTTGCTTTTGTTCGAAGAAGTCTATCCTTTGAAAGATTGTAGCTTTGAGATGTAAATCCCAAAACTTGTCTACATATTTGTGAATAGACTCATTGAAGAGCAACTTCAAGCTCCACTATTCGGTAAGCACTTTGTTCTTTGCATCGCTTGCAAGCAATTGCTTCATGATGGAAACTCGTAGAGTTTTCCATGTCTTTGGGGCCTCACCATTGCCACGAAGGCTAGCCCACCATTGACGAGTAGATTTCTGAAAGTGCATAGATACATGGTGTAGCTTGGAGGACTCCGTGAAGCCCTTGTCTCCAAAGGCCGCATCAAATTGTTTGATGAAGGCCAATACTTTGTCTGTGGCACCAAAGGTGCCATCATAGGTGAGAAAAGAGATACTCTTTCCTCCCTCTTTGAACTTCTTGAGCTTTTGTGATCTTCGCCATGCATGGTATGATTTGTGATGTCCTCCCTTGTATTCTCTAAGAGAATAGCCATAGCTTTCGTCGGAAGAGGAGGAAGGTGAAGAAGAAGGAGAAGAGGGTAACCTCTTTCTTGCCTTTTTCTTCCTTTGTCTCCTCTCTTCCCTTTCAAAGTGATGAGGAGAAGTACTATGGGTTGACCGTTTCCTCTTGGGAGGAGTTGGCGATAGTCTAGACCGCCGTCTTCATGGAGCCACATCTTTAGAGGAACTTAGGGATTCACTTCTTTCTCGTTCTTTGGATTCCTCCTCTCTTATGGGAGAGAGTCGTCTTTTGGGAGTCTCATCAAGAGGCCTCCTAAACTCTCTCTCCTCTTGGAGAGAAAGGAAAATCCCAGAAGCACGAAGTTGTTGGGTAACTTCGGCTTGCAAAGTAGGGTTGCCCATAGCTTGATGCAACCTAGTAACAAGATAATTGATAAACATGGGGACATCATCATTAGCACCTTCATGTGAAAAATCAAAGTTATCAATGTTCATTCTACTCTCTTGGTTATTGTCAGCCATGCTAATTATACTTATGTGTTTACTTAGTGTATCTTTTGGAAATTCAAAACCTTAGTTGCTACTCCTCTTAGTCTTTGAAGACAAGCACTTAAGTACCTACACCCACGGCTTGAATTGGTTAATTATAGAGAGTGGTGGGGTGGGTCTAACATATCAGAATTGCTGAGGGATAGCTCCTTTTGGACTTATTATGGCTCAATAATGGTAAAGCCATAGGCAAGTCTAAAAAGACCCCATTATTAAGACCAAAGCTCCCGAGGTGTGCACTATATCCCACATATTGGACTCAACAAAACCAATAATAGATCCCAGTCCCACTTACCCTAATATGATTAACAAAATCAACAATTAATAGGCTACTTAAGGGCCTCTCTTTTTAAGCAAGAAAAGAGAAACCAAATGCTCTGATACCAATGTAATGGAAATGGCCTATGAACATTGAGGATAGCGGAATTGAGAGAATTAAAGTGAGCATTTTTGTGAGATCACTTTGAAAACATAGAGGGTGAACTTAATTGATGGTAACAACATGAACATAGTACTTAATTAACTCGGCATGGACAATACTTTTGCGAGAGAGAGAGAGAGAGAGAGAGAGAGAGAGAGAGAGAGAGAGAGAGAGAGTTTTAGACAACATGACAATAGTTGAGGACCGGATTTACTTGGAGCCAGTCCCCCCTCCAAAAGGCGTTTGTATTATAGATTCTCCCATCAAGAGAGACTTGGTACAATACAATCTTTGTGTTCCTTGTGACCTTGGTGATTCTATGAAGATGGAAGCTTCATGCATCACGAGCATAACATAAACTTTGCAAAAAAAAAAAACTATCCCAAGCCTCTATCCCAAGGCCTCAAACACTTCCAAGGGAGCTACATGTAAAAATACAAACATGGATGGCTATAGATTGTAAAAGACACTCAAATGGAAAAAAGTAACAAGGGGATGTATGTTGACATGAAAAAGGCTAATGGGGGCACTAGCTAGCTTATGGTACCATGTGAGAGTGCATGAGTGCAAAACCATCACACACACACACACACACACACACATGGTCAAACATGGTCAAACATGGTCTATGGGACCAAAAGAAACATATCATGTGGCATGTGTGGAGCTTATGAGTAACTCTTGATGCTCAACAATTGTGAAAATGAGAACTACAATAGAGAATCCACATCATGGTTGGGAGAGGAATGTGTGTAGGAAGAGCTCTTGCCAAAAAATGTGGTAAAAGCAAGCATGTGATCAAAAGCTAAGCACTCAAGTATGGTGTGATTCTCAAACTCACAAAGTCAAACATCTTATGGGGGCTTAAAGTGCACACTTGATGGTACTCCTTGTGAGTGCCCCTGATGTCATGTCCTGCATTGTAGAGAACACGATCTAAGTTGGATGCCGGCAATAGTGTGGATTGTACTCAAGGGTATGGGCTCAAGCATGTAAGGTTGGGTGTGACTTTCTTTGTTAGAGAAGAAAATACTTTTGTAGTCGAAAAAAACATATGTGGTGTAATATATAGAGCATGGACCCTTAGATTTTTCTCAAGCCATGATACATTTGCATTGTGAAAAAGCAATATTCACTTTGGAATCTATTCAAGCATCATGAAAAAGTTTAATGGGGTTATGCATGATTAGACGTACCCACTTTTTGTAGTTCCCCCCAAAGTGTGACACTTAGAATGTGACTTGAGCCACATATCTCGTCGAGAAATGTGGCCTTCTGAGCCTCCAAATGATGCCACCTGGTTTCTTCAAAAAATGCGACGATTTACATGGACCATCCGCGTGGCACCAAGCTTGGTGCCATGTGGTATGGCCATGTAACTCGTCAAGTTACGTGGACATCCCACATGGAATTGAGATCGGTCTCACATGATATTGCCAATTAACTCGATGAGTTGAGTGTTCGGGCCGCGTGGCACCGAGGTCAGTGCCACATGGAGGGTCCACGTAACTTGTCCAGTTACGTGCATGTCTTGCATGGCACGGAGCTCCATGTGCCACATGGAGGGTCCATGTACTTGTTGATTGAGTTACATGGATGAACCTCATTTCAAGCATGTAGAGACAAAGAGAGGTGAGACTTGTAGAGATGATTGAACATGGACCCACATGCGTGCATGGATTTTTTCGACCAAAATCCTTTTGAGCTTTCAACTCTAAGAGAATGTTTGGATCAAATCTTTGTCACTCCTTGTCTCTATTGTGACTCTTTCTCTCTCTCCTCATACAATGTGTATAAGAGTCCCTCCACCACATGATAAATATCATACCATTTTTTGTAAAATTTCATATCAAAAAATGCATCTATCCCCCCCCCCCCCGGATCCCCTTGGAGACAGAAATAGAGAGAAGGAGAGATAAAGAAAGAGTTATCTTTTCAAATTTTAGCTGTGAAAATCTAGTTGTCCATATAGATGATGAGCTAGTTGTCCAAGTAGACACCAATTTGGTTGACCATATATGCAACAATAAAGATGATGATATAGGAAATAATCTAAAAGACCATATAGATAAAAATCTAGTTAGCCATACAAAGAACTATTTAAAAGGGCTTGGAGCAATCGTATAAGCAACCATATAGATGACCATAAAGAGGATCATACCATCAACCATATAGATGATCATATGGATGACCATATATATGCCTATATAGAAGATCATAGAGCTGACCATATAGACTACCGAATGGACTACCACATAGAGTATCGTATGAACTACCATATACATGTAGTCTATGGAAAAAGGATAGCACTATACTTATGTTAGGCCTAAGGTAAGACCGGGTAGGCCAAGGGCCAGGACAGAGCCATCTAGTCAAGGGGGTCTTATTATTAGCAGTAGGCAAGGCCTACATAAGGCATGCCTGGGTAGATATTAGCATGCTCCAGTCCCCTCTATCTCACATTGGTATCAGAGATCAGGGGATGGGAGAGCTATAGAGGAGAAGGGAAAGCCTTGGAAATTTGCATGAATCTTGCATGGCTCTCTCTCTCTCTCTCTCTCTCTCTCTCTCTCTCTCTCTCTCTCTCTCTCTCTCTCTCTCTCTCTCATTCATGCTCTCTCTTGGTTGTTCATGGAGGGCTTGAATCCATGAGAAAGAAGTACAAATAGGAGGGCCGGGTGATCACCCGCTTGCATGGGGAAGAAGGAGAAGGGGCTGCACCTAACGGTGCATGGGGGGAACCACCACTTGGAAGGACCAAGAGATGGAGTCGACCTCCACAAAGCCTATCAAAATCGGGCTCCGTGGAATCGTGCTACCATGGGGGCAAAAACCATCTTAACAATTTTGTTTGATGCGGTATGTGGACAATGCCCTGTCATGGCTCTCTTGGTGCTGCAAAAACGCCATCGCCTTCCTTCTTTAACTTCCAGTGGGTTCCCTTAATTTGGGCACCCTACCCAACTAAGGGTTAGAGTCCGCAGTCAAGGGGACCTTTGGATTCAAAGATGCCAAGGGCACTATGTAAAAGGTGCAGCACAAGGAACATTGCAAGGGTTTCTTTGTGAATTTACTTGCATGACCTATAATTCATTACAGATTTCAAAAAATAAACTCAGTAACATCCAATTTGATTTCTTAGCAAGAACCAAAGAACATGAGCAAATTTTTACGGATGGACTCAAATATTTTTCATCGATTGTGCAAGACACAATTGGGTGCAGCCGATCAAATTCTAGGTATTGTGTTATCTATGAGCAAGGATTCCAACCATAGTTTGACACTCAACGGACTTGATAAGAGGGTTTTAGACAAATTTTCATAAGACTATGTGAAAATTGCAAGGTTACAAGATGAAAAAAATATCCAAGGGCCATTTCCTTATAAATTCAACAAGAAAAATTGCATGCGACAGGGCCGAGCACAATGGACCTAAGTACCCCAATCAAAGTTGTACAAGCACGAGGTGTTTTTCCGACGACAAGGCAAGTGGGCATAAGGAATTTATAAGGTACACAATCAATTTTTCCTTTTTTGTTGACCTAGGGCATGCAACAGAAATGTGTGCACTCTATGCACTCAAAGCACACAGGCATGGCTTGTGACATTTATCATAAGCATCTAATCTTGTTACAAAAATTGCTCACAAAGGCCCAGATGCCACATTCAAGCTAGGCTTGAGTACAAAAAAGTCTTGATCAGAAGCACGGCTTCTCTTCAATACCTTGAGCAAGTATGCTCATCAAAGGCTACGTCTTGATGCAAAGGCAAATCCAAATAGGAATGCTTTAAACTCTCAAGGAGATTGGCGTGTCCTACTGCTAGACTTCACGACGGGTGCAAAGTTGCTTGGCATGGCTGTTTATTTGACACCATCCCTAGAAGTTGGTGGCGAATACTTACTATGCGGCACTCATAGAAAATTTCAAGTATGCTTTGTGACTGTAAGTAAGATAAACATCAATTACAAATACTTTCATCAATTACAAATACCTTTATACTGCGATGTGCTATTTGACATGATCGTTTAACTGAAAATGTTCAACAAGATGAATTCTCTTTTGCCATGATATATGTCTGTCGGCATGAGTATTTGTTGTCATTGGCTATGAGCACAAAAGTACTTATGTAAAGCAAGGCTTCAATTTAGGTGTCTTGCATTGAGACTTCCTCGTTTGGAATATGCTATGAGCATACGAACTTGGGGAAACTTGACAAAGATTTCTGCAAGATTTTACATCACACGAGGGCGTATATGATACATATGCTAACTCATGGGAGTAGTACATATGGCTATGAGCCATATTAAACCAAATTACCAACAACCTGGCCAAAAGTGGGTGACAAGGTTAGTAAGTTTCAAGTTCTGCTTATTTCTTCTGTAAATTAACCTTTTATTTGAAAAAGGTTTCTCAATAGTGCAAAGCAAAGTGCTTTGCCACACTTCATGCAAAGCAATTTTTCTCTCATGTGCCAAAGTATTATCGGTTGGAGGCATGAAATATTGTATGTTGGATGAACCTTGAAAGGCCCGCAGCTGCTGCACGCTCCCCTCCCCCCCCTTGCGCCATCGCTCCCTCTCCCCCCCCCTTTTCTCCTCCTAACCCTCACGCTGCCCTTAGACACCCCCCCCCCCCCCCCCCCCCCCCTTTCGCCCTCGCGCCACCCTGCCTAGCCCGCCACCTCCTGCCCCCTGCTGCCCGCCGCCCTCCCCCCCTAGCCCTCCCGCTGCCCCCCCCACTCCTTGCCTGCCGCCCTCCCCCCCTAGCCCTCCCGTTGTACCCGTGCTCGCCCGGCTCTACAACACCTTTTCTTCAGAACAGGTGTTCGGCGTTCTCGGCTGCAGATTTTTCTTCTCCGTCCGCTTCTTCGACTCAGCAGTAGACACAGATGGAGGCTCCAGCTCCGCCACAGAGGGACTCACCTGAAGCCCCCTCGCCCGACCTCGCTGAGCCCACCATTCGACTTCCTCTTTCGCCGACAGAGCAAGCGAGCCTTGCCGCAGAGGTAGAGCGCTTGCAGGCGACTTCTGTCATCTGCAAGGTTCTCGGCACCCGTCCTAGCAGAGGAGAGCTGCGAGACCTTCTCCAGGCCCGCCTTCTCGCAGAGGTGGGCAAGATTTTGGATGTCCAGATCCTCGGACGGGGGTACTACCAGATCGAGTTCGAGACTTCCGAGATGGCCTCCAAGGTCATAGCTATGAGTCCACTGGCTATCCGAGCATCACGCGCCCACTTTCGACAGTGGCGACACGGTTTTGACCCGACTTTGGATGTACTCGTAGAGGAGGCAGACATCCCCATCTCAGTCTGCTTTCCGGGTTTACGGAGGGAGTACCTTCCATTGCTCTCCAAGATTGGCTCCGCCATCGGGACTGTTCTGGAGACACCTCGTACGACAGCATCAGTAGCTGCCAAGGCGGCCGGCATCCCTTCAGTTTGAGTTTTGGTCAGAGATACCCACACGCTCCCGAAGGTCATCCTTTTGCCTCGGGTGAGTGGGGGTTGGTTTAGACAGAGTGTGGAGTACTCGGGTCTCCCGAACCAGTGCTTCATTTGCAGATGGGCCACCTAGCGAAGGCCTGTCCACGGAGGAGACCACGACCTGCACCTCAGCCTCAGCCCCAGCCTGCCAAGGCTAGGCCGCAGCCTCAGCCAGCGACACAGCACACAGATTCTTAGCCACCCTCCGAGCCTGGGGCTCCAGCGGAGGAGGGGTGGCAGCAGGCCCGTGGTCGTTGACGCCAGGGGCCACAGTGACAGTCTGGCACTCAGAGTGGCCCTCAAGTGCCTACTCAGCAGTAGTGGGTTCCCACAGGGAACCGCTTTGGTCCTCTTGAGCAGGAGGAGCCTCCTACGCCAGCCTTCTCTTCCGTTTCACCCTCGCCAGCCCCTCCACCTTCAGATTTCCCCTCTTCCTCCTCATCCCCTCCCCCGCCCTTTGCTCCCGCCCACTCCCCACCTCGCCCCCCTGTCTCTGTCGTCCTGCCCCGCTTCTCTTCTCCTCCGCCCCCCCCGGCTCCTTCTCCCCCTCCTCCTGCTTCAGTACCACAGTCGACTCAGGAGACTGGCCCCTCGCCGGCGGCTAGGAGATCTCTTGGCAGCGCTTTTGCCACGAGTCGCCTAGCGAGAGAGGGTCAGCCCTTCTTGCGGCCCCCTTTGCAGATTCAGACATCTTCCCTTGCAGCTATCCCTCGTGGTCTGACGAGCATTGACCTCCGACGCCGCTGGGACTTCTTCGATTACGGATTCACTCGCTTTCTCAGCGATTCCGCAGCAGACCACGAGGCAGCCTGCTTCAGGGTCCACACTCTGTTCCTCGCCGCTAGGGGGACAGAGGCCTTGGACTCAGCAGTTGGTTTCTCCTTTCCTCTCTGCGGTAGGACCGAGATAGAGTGGTCCCTCGACTCAGTGGTGGGATGGTTGCATACACAGGTTCTCAAGTTCTCGCACCACATGGGAGAACTTGGAGTTACAGATTTGCTGCAGACTTTGTGGCCACTGGCCAAGTTTGCGGTGACACCCCCAGACTCAGCAGGATGTAGGCACATTGTGGTGTACTTTTTTGCTGATACACAGTGTTTGCCTTGCTATGTATACATACATGAGGACTCCTGGACAGAGGAGGTTGCTTTACGCTCAGCTCGCTCTGCTTGGGCTTGGGCCAGGCACTCACTACAGGCTCGCCTATCTAGAGGACGCTCGGATGCGGATTACTCCCCATCCAAGCCTGCCTCGAAGATAGCCTGTCTTGCTGCTGTGGCAACATCTATTCTCTCTCGCTCCCCATGAGGATCGTCTCATGGAACGTGCAGGGATTAGGTGGGCCCCAGTTTCAGTGACAGCGGGGCCAATTGCGGCAGGAGCTTCAGCGTTGCCTTGTGGGAGGAGAGATTGATCTCCTTATGCTCCAGGAGCACCATTTGTCTGAGAGCCGCATCCGGCGCTGTGGTCTGATTTTGCGTGGACGTTATGATACCTTTTGGTCAGCTGCTTTTGGACCTGGAGGCATCCAGGGTGGGGTATGTATGACTATTGCGGACTCATTGCAGCAGGCCACTGTGGGCAGAGGGATTATTGTGCCAGGTAGGGCTCAGTGGATTACTTTGCAGGTTCAGGGTGTCCTTGTGGGCTTCCTAAACATCTATGCGCCCAATGTGGCGAGTGCTCGTGCAGAGTTTTGGTCACAGATTGTTGAGTCTTTGCCACAGGTTGACCATTGGTGTGTAGGAGGGGACTTCAACATGTTGGAGGACCCTTCTGACAGGATCGGAGGCAGCCATGCTACTGTACATGGAGTCGAGTTAGCAGCTTGGGAGTCTGGGGGTGTCACCGCAAACTTGGCACTCAGAGAGAGGGTAGAGGCTCTTTGGACAGAGGGCATGGACAGCCAGGCTCTACCGGCAGACAGAGTGGCCTTAGGCCTAGCTCAGCTTAGCCACTTTTTCTCCAGGAGTCTTTGGCTCAACGGGCCGCAGCGAGAGAGGAGGAGCAGCGTCTCAGACGAGGCATTGCTTCACTACAGAGGATGCAAGAGCAGCATCCAGACAGTCCATGGCTGGAGGAGCAGTTACAGCAGGCTCGACAGGAGCTTGCTTGCACAGAGAAGAGGCGCCATGAGTTTGCCTTTCACCGACAGGCATCTCAGTGGACTCAGGTAGGTGATAGAGTGACAGGTGCCTTTTTTGAGACAGTAGGACCTCGGCACTCGCATGCCAAGGTCACTAAGCTGAGGAGACCCGATGGGTCAGTTGCTTGTGAGCCTGAGGATATGCGTGCACTTTCTACTGACTTTTACCGTGAGCTACTAACGGCTGAGCCCCAGTCAGAGAGACAGGATGCATACAGGGAGCAGGTTTGGGCGCAGATGCCTTGTCTTGTGACTGAGGAGATGTGCCAAAGGCTGGAGATACCTCTTCAACTTGAGGAGCTGCATACGGCTCTTAGGGCCCTTCCTCGTGGTAGCTGTCCAGGTGAGGATGGGCTGACTCCCAGCTTCTTCTTGGAGTACTGGGACTTGCTTGGCCCAGATCTTTGTAGTGCCTTTCAGTACATTCTGCACACAGGAGTGATGCCGGATAGCATGAGTGAGGGCCTGATTTACCTCATTCTAAAGGAGGATGGCTCCTTGGATGAGATTCGACAGTGGCGCCCCATCACCATCCTCAACTCAGCCTACAAAATTCTTGCCAAGGCTCTGAGTTTGAGGATTCAGCCACTTTTGGAGAGCCTTATACATGGGACTCAGACAGGTTTTGTCAAGGAACGCAGTATCCTTGACAACATCTTCACTTTCTGGGAGGCTTCTGCCCTGACACGTCTCCGTGGGGAGGACCTTGTGATTCTTCTTCTCGATTTTGAGAAGGCATACGACAGAGTTGACTAGGACTTTCTAGAGGGCACTCTTCGCAGGATGGGCTTTTCAGATGCTTGGATCAGAGGGGTGTCAGCTTTGTACAGACAGGCTCACAGTCAGGTGCTTTTGGCAGGAGGTAGAGGTGAGCGCTTCATGCTCACACGATCGGTCAGACAGGGTTGTTCTCTTGCCCCCTTTCTCTTTCTGTTCTATGCGGAGGCGATGAGAAGATTTTTGGTGTCACAGCAGGTTGGTTTGAGGGGCTTAGCACTCCCGATACGGGGAGATGAGCTTCTGGACGCTGAGTTTGCCGACGACTCAGCCTTGTACTTAGAGGGCCAGGAGGCCAATTTACACAGGTGTGGGCAGGCTCTTGAGACCTTCTGCTGTGCATCGGGCGCATTGATCAACTGGAGAAAGACAATGGATTTCTCGGTTGGCAGTGCTCCTGTGCCAGAGTGGATGCCAGGAGAGGGTTTCAGGTGGATTCCCCCAGGGACTGCAGTTCGATACTTGGGTTGTCAGGTTGGTTTGGATTTGTCCCCCGAGCAGCATATTGCTCCTCTTCTCCTGTCCATCAGGAGAAAGCTGTTACACTGGAGTTCAGCACGACTTTCGCTGGCTGGTAGAGTAGTAGTTGCCAACCAGGTGTTGTTGGCAACTATGTGGTACATCACTTCTTGCTGGATCTTCTCGAGTTCTTGTATCAGCCAGGTAGAGAGGCTGATCAGGAACTTCCTTTGGTTAGGTCGCGACACTCAGGTTGCCCAAGCCAAGGTGGCTTGGTCGGTCATCACACTTCCTTGTTCTCAGGGAGGGCTTGGGATCATTGATCCAGCACAGTAGAGCAGAGCCCTTCTTGGGAAGTTCGTCGTCAGAGGACTTCTTCCAGGCGAGGAGCCCTGGAAAGAGTTCTTGCTGCAGAGGCTTCGTGCTAGGGTGCCTCAGTCAGGAGGCCCTTGGCAACCTTCGACCAGATGGATCTTTACAGAGTTACGCCGAGTTGGTTTGAGCAGGAGACTGGAGGACCGATTCGCTGTGAGTTTGCTTCGCTCTTGGGAGCTCTTATGGCGTGGCCTAGAGCAGAGACAACCGACATGCACGGAGGAGCGCCTACGACAGCCCCTCGTCTGGAACCCCATGGTTAGCACTCAGAGAGGCCACTTGGTTGGGAGTAGGCCTCATGTTTCATGGGGTCCCATGGCAGCAGGTCCAGCGCGCTCTCTAGGTGACTGGCTAGAGTTCACAGGTTTGTCAGAGGAGGTGCAGGGTGTCCAGCTACAGGGCATGAGAGGGGTTCAGAGCATGTGTCAGGACATCTCAGAGTCATTTCCAGCTGAGTGGCTCACGCCTCTCAAGCCAGTAGCACCCCGATGGATGGGAGCCTTCACACGACTGGAGGTTCTCATCTCAGTTAGGGCTTGTTCAGAGATTGTCCCAGCCCTGTTCTTTGAGCTTCAGGGTGGGGATGTTTACAGCGAGTTACAGTAGAGGCCCCGCAGGTAGCAGAGTGCTGTTTCCAGAGGATCCGAGTTGTGGGCATCTGTGGGAGGACTTGCGTCATAGACCCTGACCCAGCAGCTCTCGAGACAGGACATTGGAGGCTATGGGCTTGGGAGTGTTGTCCACTGGCACGAGTACAGTGGGATCCTGGTGAGTGGCTTTGGAGGGACCCCTTCTCTTCTACAGACCGCCCAGGAGTCCCTTTCTTCCAGTACACTGTTCGGCTTGGACGTCATATACTTGCAGCGCAGAGAGAGGCCCGCCCCGCTGCAGCACGTCATTGGGAGGAGGAGGGTCTCACAGTTGAGTTCTTGGCAGCTTTTTGGCAGAGGCTGTGGGACTCCAGACAGCTGAGGAGCGTCACTTTGTTCCAGTGGTTGGTTGCACACAGAGCCACAACAGTAGGGAGCTGGCTTGTGCATAGTGGTCTCTCGACCGCATGTACAGCCTGTGACCAGTTGGTGGAGAGTTAGCGACACTATCTTTGGGACTGTCCTTCGGCCCAGCAGGTGTGGCTACGAGTTCTTCGGCTGATGCCTGCCCTCTCCACGGCTCGACAGTACACTTGGGGGGCAACGGCTTGGTCCACCCTCACGGGCCCGACACTACAGTTTGAGCTATCTTCCACCAGTAGGATGATAGTGATACAGGGGGGGCGACCTGCACTCCAGCCTGCTACAGACCTTACTCCACAGGAGTGGTGCAGTGAGAGAGAGGAGTGTTGGGAGCTCATCAGCGGACTAGCTCTTTGGTTCATCTGGCGGGCCCGTTGTTTCCGCATCTTTGAGGCTCGCCCTGTGCCACCAGCAGAGATTGTTCGTGACTTTTGGCTAGAGCTGATCCATACTCTCAGAGGATAGCTTGAGGGACTACAGGGCAGCTCCGACCGCATGCGGGAGCGCCACGAGGCTTTCCTTCGACTCTGGCACCCTGGGCCTTTCTACACCATGGTCCAGGGGGTGCTCAGATGGCACTACTGTCCACTTGTGTGGCTCTTCCCTCCTCCCATTTCTTGATTTAGCCCCATTGTATACATGCTGTTTTTTCATTGGGAGAGTCTCCCCATCATGCGTGTTGTAGCCCTCTCTTGCAGAGGTGGATGTAGCCCTATGGGCAGTTTTCATTAACTAATAGAAGGATCTTTTTCTTGGAAAAAAAAAGTATTATCGGTTGACTTCATATCAATGATAATGGCACGCATCTTTGGCACTACATGGATATAAGCTCACAATTTATGCAATGACACACAATGGTATATCCATGCATGTGTAATCGTGTAAGGCACGTATATCAAGGGCTCACATGGTTGAGACTATCATTGAATCCATGTGATTATTATGCTATTATTTGATATGTATGCATAGCATACTAGTACGATGGACGTATGACACCCCATCATTGTATACACTTTTCCACAACACTAGCTACTATGTCAGGATGAGGTCATTTATTGATGGCTTACAATATTTTTTATTCATGTTTATTCACAAGCAAAGTGCCATACTTACGTCACCCTGATATAATCATGATCACATACAAGGTAAGTGGGTCAAGATGTGACTTATGGTACCCCTCTCTAACGAGAGCGTGGTACAAGTACATTGTTGTATGCTTATAGGATAAGCTACCACACAACCATTTTCTCCACAGAGGCATACGCAAGGGGCATACAATACAGTCAAATAAGGGTTTTTTCTCAGCCCAAAACTCTCTCTCTCTCTCTCTCTCTATCTATCTATCTCCTTCCTAATTCTTTACGTGAAAGGTGAAATTAGGCATGGTATTACTAGAATCTTTCCATGTCGATATGGTAATAGGAAGGGCTAAAAGCCATTCATTTTTGAAGGGCTAAGAGCCACCTATTTTGGAATGTCTAAAAGCCATTCATTTTTGAAGGGCTAAGAGCCACCTATTTTGGAATGTCTAAAAGCCATCTGTTTGTAATCCATCAGTGATTTCTTTCAAGATCGAACAATATTATTCATTTGAGTACCCATCCATTCTAATGGAGAAGCAAGAGGCTTGCCATTATTGATTTTTTGGGTGTTATTTTAGCACTACATACTTTAAGTGTGAAGATCACGTTGACTTTTTGAAAGTCTTAAACTCATAAAGGCTTATCTCTACCAAGATGTATAGATGAAGCAAGCATTCCAAATAGCACGGGTGTTCACAAAAACCCGAGATTATGGAATTTTGGGTCTAGAAAAGATCCAGTTGTGAATACAATTCCAACTCAACTAGACCTCCTTTTTTATCTATAGCACTGAGAGTGTCTATACAAGTACAGTTTTGGGGTATGACCCAACTCGTAATTACTAAATCACCAATTAAGTGTTGATGGTCATTTCTTTGAACCTTCACACTTACACTTTCAAGGAAAGAAGTCCACAAGCTACCAAGGGGTAGTGGACAATTTCAACTTCCAAAGTTGACTTTAATTACTATTGGCTGCTAGTTGAGCAGTTTCATTTGGTGATGTAGATTTTAACCAAGGGGTTTAGATTGCAAAGGCAACACCTAGGGTTACATGTGCAATACTACTTGATTTTCTCTAATTCTCAATTAGTGTTCCTAGGCCTTTGCAGGTAGAAAACTTTGGGCATGTGTCTTTGACTAGAGGTAAGTGAACACTATGCTCAACCTCAAGTATGCATGTAATTTTGTTTTTTTTCTTCTTTTAATATGTTTTTGTTTACTTTTCCAAGTGGGGTGCATAAAATTCTATGTTTTCATCCATTTTTCTCTTTAAGAGACATGATGGAAAGGTCATGTAGGAACAAAGTATTTTGGACCATACTGTCCAATGTACATTCATGCATTAGGCAATGTTGTCACATGGGATACAACATGGTCTAGAAACTCAAGGAGTTCAATTTAGCTAGTGTGGAGCAAGGATAATAAGGGTCCCTCTCACTTCCGTCGTAGAGTGTTTGTAGTTACCTCCACACACCAGTACATCTTGTACTTAAAGATGTTATGAGTCTTTGGGACTGACATTGGCGTCCTCTATTTTAATTCTGTGTCATGGCAATGTGCTAGGTGCTGGTCAATTTTTTTTTACAGACCATTTTCAACACGTCGTATCAGAAACAATTCTAGTGGCCAAAAATGGTTGGATACATAGAACGACTTGTTAAGGTTACAAGTTCTACTAAACAACGTTAACGGATGGTTTTTTATGCATATAGCAAGGCTATGTGTTATTAATAAGAAAGTTTCATTGTTTGTACCTAGAAGTAACTCATAATTCACCTTCTATTATGGTTCAAATGTTTCAGCAAGGCTTGCAAGTGATTGCAGTTGAAAGTATTTAGTTTCTTTTCAATATTATTTACACTTCTCTTTCATGTATGCTAGGAGCACCACATTCTTCATAACTATTGGCAAGTATGATAATGGATATGCAAGTTCATATTTGTTTTTTCTAATACATGCACACTAGGTGTTATGGGTCCTAGTATTTAACAAAAATTGATTTGGAGCGGCATGCATATTCATCACATTAGTTGCTTATAAAGAATTTTGCACTCTATGTGCAGTATACCTATGACATTACTTTTGGATCTACCAAACACCAATGGAGGTCATGGCCCGGGGGATTCACTATGAGTAATGGGGAGATGTCACCTGCATGCAATTAGAGAAACCCCCCTATGTATGATATCTTACATGCTAGCTTACCCCCCTACATATGGACAAGATATGGATATTCTCGCAATGAGCCATCCCCCCTCGTACGAATTTCGTACGGAATGTAATGACCCACTGATTTATGCATACTAGTAACAAGACAATTTTAGAAGCACATGATTTTGCAAAAATACATGTTGAATTGCAAATGAACAGAAGTGTAGATTGTAGTGTGTTTTCATTTGAGAGAACAAACCACCATGAAAAGCAACAGATATAATGAATACTACATTAAAATAAACCAACCAATTCAATGTAATTTTTCAAAAAATGGATAGCATTTCTCCTGTAAACTGATACAAATCTCAATGTCAAGAAAAATGATACTAGCCACCTACTTAGTGGGCTTCCCACATGGGATTTAAGGCACATATGAAATGCATTGTTCTCTAAATAAAAAATTATGGCATGCTCATAAAAAACCATGGAAAACTTCACTTATCAAATCAAAACACATTACCAAACAACCCACCATTAAAAGATTAAACTTTTTTAACAAAAACATTGCACTTGAGAGCACTTGCTGCATCAACCTTAAATGATAGATCTTATGTCTACTATGAATTATTGAATAAACCATGATACATTTCTTATACATAATTCTTTTTATGCAAGTACTCTTATCTAGGTACTGAGCACAATACTAAGCCACATATGCTTCAAAGCGTAGTCATCCCTCATCTTTGCCACTTGCATCTAGTAGGCAAGTGGTGGCACTGTCATTGGGAGCAAGGGGCAATTAGATATGGTGTGGTAATGAAGGGCACGTCAATTGGTTGTGTGGAATGAGAGTGGCATGGGCGGGTCAAGAGCAAGGGAAATATGCTGACATAACGTAGCATTGAATCAAGCCATCAAGCATGGAAACAAGCTATGGGCACAATGGCGGCATGCATGGCCAACAATTTGCGCCCATAGTGGTCAAGGTGGTTGTGGATGGGAAGCCTTGGACCATTGCTAACAACAAAGACAAGACAGAGGATGCACGTCCTAACAGATGATGCAAAGGGTGCCAATGCCAAGCGTAGGAGAGGCAAAGGATTTCCCCATCGCAGGGACCGTAGGGGAAAAAGGATTTGCCCATAGCGAGGAGACCCAATTAGGTTTGACTCAAAGTTTTCATGAGTCAAAGAATCCTTCTTGGTCTTTTAGATTTTAACTTTTTGACTCAATAGGCCTTGGGTGTACTAAATATTTCTCTCTCTCTCTCTCTCTCTCTCTCTCTCTCTCTCTCTCTCTCTCTCTCAAACTTCAAATCCACCTAAACCAAAGATATAATGACTAACAGAGCCATTGGGCTTGGGAGAGCTAGATGCTTACATCTATGAGGACCACCGTGACATTGATGAAGCTTCATCATAGGATAAAGACTATTCTAGCACAACATTAGAGTCGTTCAATACAACTATTTATAGAGACAGAAATTAATGATGCCCTTCAAAGACTGGCACAATACATCCTCGGATAGCACCCAAAGTCAAACATCCTAGAACGCTCATGTTCTTTTACCTTTCATTTTACTTTATTTTATTTTAAGCCCAAACTTTGTATTAGCTCCACTAGGATTGTATCAATTTGATGTCACGCCTTTAGAAGACATTCAACATACCATTTCATTTCATTTCATACTCTCTCTCTCTCTCTCTCTCTCTCTCTCTCTCTCTCTCTCTCTCTCTCTCTCTCTCTCTCTCTCTCTCTCTCTCTCTCTCTCTCTCTCTCTCTCTCTTCTCTCTCTCTCTCTCTCTCTCTCTCTCTCTCTCTCTCTCTCTCTCTCTCTCTCTCTCTCTCTCTCTCTCTCTCTCTCTCTCCCCCCAAAATTAAATAAATTGTTGAAAAATGAGCTTGTAGCCAAACGATCCCTCTGGTACACGTGGAGCTACAGCCTACACCTTGTCCTTGGTCGATAGAGCCCGTTAGAGCAGCGGTACATCAACAAAGTTGTGAATGTAGCTGAGGGAGCGATTAGGATATGCGAGGGAGGAAGATGCGGCAGCTAAGTCTTGCAAGGGAGGAAGATGGGTGCAGCAACACGCGTGCATAGGACTTAGATTTGCAAGAGCGGTGTCTTTGCAGCAAGATTAACGAAGCAACAGATAGGACCAAGGCTAGAAAAATACAATTTTCCTAGTCCATGAAAATAGGCCTAAGGGAAAACTCGAAATTCTCCCCGTTTTTTTGGTCAAAATTTGGTAACTAAACTAAAACTTATGTAAATTTCTTGGTTTTCTTAAAGGTAAGCTCTCTCTTGAATAACAGGTCTTGAATTGAACTTTTTTCGTCAGATAGATCTTTAAGGTCTTTTGTGATAGTTTCCTATGACATTAAAATTCTCTTCTTCTTCTCTACCCTATCTCGTACTTGCCCTAACCAGTGTCAGAAAAAAATTGGGGTCTAGTGTATTTTAACCGGCTAAAATTGTAAAATCCCAGTTGGATTTTGAGCTTGGCTTTAAGAAATCCGGGTTATTTACATAATTTTTAGTGTAATTACCGACAAAAGCTTCAAATTTTGACCAAAAAACCAGGATAATTTCAAGTTTGCCCTTATTTTCACCGGTTAGGAAAATTGTATTTTTCTAGCCTTGTTCGCGCGGGGAATCACACTGGTGGTAGTGTCAAAACAAACCCGAGGTCTAGTGTGAACCAACTAATAATAAAATCTTGGTTAGATTTTGAGCTTGGCTTTAAGAAAACCGAGAAATTTACATAAGTTTTAGTGTAATTAATAGCAAAAGATTTAAATTTTGACAAAAAAAACCGAGAGAATTTCAAGTTTGCCCTTATTTTCACCGTTTAGGAAAATTTTATGTTTCTAGCCTTGTTTGTGTTGGCGCCGATCGCGACCTTTGGAGCTTGGTACAATGGTATCTAGAAAAATAAATACTCTAGGTATCGGGAAAAGTCAAAGGACACACGATCTAGGAAAATACTACCCAGGTGCCACCTTTCTATATAGTGGAAACTCCTTGTATTGTTCTAACGACCTTTTGAAGTTCGTCTCTTGCTATTTCGACTTTTGTTAGTGCCAATGCCAAACTTTCCTTACTCAATGTGGCTTTCATCTCTTGCCACCATTTTCATACTCCGAATCGATTTTCCTCAAATATTCATGCAAGACAACAACTTTGACATTTGCTAGTTCCTCTGTTTAAGGTGTTGACCAGGCATGCTCCTTGATAGTTGCTCATTCAACCCAAAGGTTCCAAAATCCAAGTTGGAAAATGCAAAAGGTTTGGATTGTAGCTGTCCACAGAGGAGGGAAAATATTGCCCCCAGTTAGATACACATGTGAAAGCTTTACATCAAGTTACACGGATGGAGCATAGTATACTGAGGAATAAAGAGCCCTGACATGCCTTTGTGTAAGCATTTTCCATAGGATTGGCAACAGTAAACCACGCTATGAAAGTAATCATCGATGGGCACGCACACACACACACATACACATGCCTACTAATTCACAACACACACAAGGCATCAAATACTTGCTATTCTTGGACAACGTATGGTGGAAGAATGATTACTACAATTTTGGCACGATGACAAACAAGGATCATATTACGCTAAGGATGTACAATGAAACCCTACATATCCACATTACCCTCTACACTTGCATGATGTATCCAAATGTGAGCAAAACATGATGTATCCAATTGGAGAATCATGTTTATGCATCCAAATGTGAACCCATGCATCTACCTAAGGAAACCTTGTATGGATCATGAACTGTTGATTCCATTGAGATCCAGGCATGATGTATCTTAGGAAATCCTAGGATGAAATCAGGTTTAAGGGGGGATTGTTAGGGTTTTAAACCTACTTCCATCCTATGCCTATGTGAAAAACCCCTTATGGTGCTATTCTCACACTCTGTAGTGGGAAACATGCCTACACCGAGCACTTCATTTACATGTCGCAAGGAGCAGACACTTGTCCTAAACCTCCTCGTGCACATCACACCTAGCTACTTATGTGGACGCATTAGCATCTAGAACCTCCACTGCTTGTATGTATTACTCCATCTATAAATAGAGAAGCATTGTACAAATAATGCACCTAATCAACTACGTATTTTGTATTTGGCTTGCTTGCGTCATTTAATTAGCGTGTTAATTTAACGTCTTAGTTATGAATGCAACTAACTATTTTCTGCCTTAACTAAGCCTTGCAAGTACCAACATGCAAAGTAGATGCACTAGGGTGCCTCGTAGGTCTGACAGCTAGCTGGCTCCCAGCGCATTCACCAAAAATGACTAAACCCTCCAAGTCTTACTAACATAGTCCAACTATCTCTAATACACTCTAAAACCCAATATGCGTTCTCAAATCTACTAAAACCAAATGCAAAACACATAATAATAATGCATTGCAAACTCCACTTTTACAAGCATTTCTTTTTGACACACACACCAACAAAGATCACATATATGTTCAATATCTCAATGTCTCAAAATATTTTCTTTATCACTAGAATCATAAACACTAGATTACACTTTCAAAATGACATATGAAATCAAAAATCAATAAAAAGTATGTTTTTAAATTTTCACAATCAAAATTTTATGCTCACTTTCCCATACACTTTCTCTTGACACAATAAGCTAATGAAATTTGTAATTTATTTATTCAAATGTTCTGATCTTGTCAAATTTCCCCAATCCCAATGCTTATAATATGCAATATTTTCTCAATTTAGGTCTCTACCAAACACTCATGGTGATGCAAAATCATAAACACATATGCAAATTTGATTCATGTTCAGTTATGTTCCAACTTTTATGCTCAATGTTCAAATTTTCTTATTTATTGGATGATTTTATGTTTTTATTTATTTTATATTTCAAAATATAAATCAATCTTTTGGTGCTTTAGACGTTCTCTTCATGATTTTTTATTGGACCGTCTTCGCAACCTCACTGCTCCATAGTTTGGCTTCAGAACGCTTGCCCATGCCAGGTTTTGTTTATGTATTTACTTTTGCTGATCACTTTTCTCACTTACACAAACTCTCACACTTCTCAACATATCTCTCTCATTGCTATCACTTCTCAACTAGGCTTTCTCTATCTAGAGCCTAATTTCTCTCTTAATTCTGATTACACGGATACATACATACTATGTTTCTCTCTCTACTCATTTATGACACACACTATCCTTGTTTTCTCCTGTGTTCAATCTCTAACTCTTCTTCTCTCACTAATTCTATCTCGCTCACTCTCGTTATTTAAGTGATTCATTCTCTATTTCTCTCATTATCTTTCTTTCTTTCTCAATTACTCTGACAAAAATATATGTGTACACACACATATAATATCGCAAGCAATCACACACTCAGAATTGCAAGCAAAATACTCTCTCTCTCTCTCTCTCTCTCTCTCTCTCTCTCTCTCTCTCTCTCTCTCTCTAACAAACATACATGTTCTCGATGAATCACAAACAATAATAATGAAGCCTACATTCTCCTGCATGCAAAATCAATATTCTACTTTCATGCATATACACACTAACGCAAACAACACACACACTTAATAACCACACAAAATGGACACAATACCTCTCTCTCTCTCTCTCTCTCTCTCTCTCTCTCTCTCTCTCTCTCTCTCTCTCTCTCTCTCTCTCTCTCTCTCTCTCTCTCTCTCCCCCCCCCCCCCCCCCTTAACGCTACAACAAGGAACGAGTTATCTCTATCTCTAACTCCAAAATTGCACATATGGCAATCCTCAGAGGTTTTCTCATTCTCAACCTCAAATAAATTTAATCTCTCTCTCTCTCTCTCTCTCTCTCTCTCTCTCTCTCTCTCTCTCTCTCTCTCTAATTTTTTGCGCTGCAAAATTTTCCTGGGCGATTCTCTCTCTTTCTCAACTTCAACATGGCAGCCTATTCTCTCTCTAACTCTCTCAACACACACACACTGGAAACCTCACGTTCCTATATTCTTCCTCTCTCACTTGCTCTCAATTACCTACAACCTAGTATTGTGGTGAAATTTCTCTATCTGTCTCCTCTTCGAGTGCACTGTTAAGAAGTTTGCGGTATTGCCAAGAAAGCACCGGGCTTTTGGCTGTGAGAGTTTGTGAGAGAACTCCAAAAATTATATGAGGAGTTATACCATAGATTCCATGAAGTCTAGGGTTTGGAAGGAAGTGAAATCAAAGAAATCCCACTCTTTCTCTCTTGCACTCACACGCACAAAGAAAGAACACAAAAGAGAAGATCAAAACAACAGAAAGATGAAAACATCAAGGCTATGGCCGTATCGTATCATGGGTAATATGAAAGGGTTAACATATAAATTAATGGCGTTCAATTTTTGCCAATTGTTCTTTGGAATTGTAATTTTGTGCTTACCATAATATATATGTTTTCTCTAGTGATCGAGATTGATTGTGTGTACATATCCTCTTGGTACATAGCAAGATAACTACACTTACGTCAAAAGAAAAGTTATAGTCTATAAGGTATAGTATGATGGGATCTGGTGAAAGAAGTATTTCATTGAGCCTTTTTGGGCCAAATAGAAACACTATACGTTGTTGAAAGTGTATTTTACAGTTAATCCATACGTTAATTGTAATAGATCGCACAGAGTGAAAGCGATAGAAATTCACATCATGTGGATTATTCATCTAGGATAACTCTAGTATGTGCAAAATGTAGATATGAAAGAAGTGAAGAGAAGAGAAGTTTCTCTCCCAAGCCCTATTCTTGCCCGTAGGCAATAAGGATACTTTAGGGAGAGATGTACATGTAGCGGGGAGAGATGTATCTTCTGCACTAGTATTTCTTTACAAGAAGGTTGTTGATAGAGCATTGTTGCTTGAATGCCTTCAAGAGAAACGATTAGGACACAAAAGAGAGATGGAGATAGGAGTAGAGGTACAAGTAGTAGAAGACATGGAGACATAGGTTGGGCTTAGAGATGAAAAACAAACCTTCAACAAAATAATAAAGCAAAAAAAACCTTGCTTATCAATCCCTTTGAGAGTATTTGCCAATTTGATGAAGATGGCAAGAGGTAGAAGACCTCGGCCTTGATTGACTAGAGTTGATGCTTACAAGGATGCTTTCAAGTTTAGCTAGCCTTTCTCAAAGGCAAGTGTAGGGCAAAGACTAATTTGGCATGAATCCTCTCACTCCCTCTTGAATGGATTTCAAGGAAGAAGAGGTCTCCTTTTATAGGTTAAGGGAACCCCCAAGGGTTGCACAAGAAAGAGAAGAGCCAGTGTGAATAGGAACTGGCAAAGTTTGAAATGGGTTCTCCTTGCATGATGTGGGCTGACTGGGGTCCAGACTGGGGTCCACCATTTTGATCATATCTCTTCAAGCGTGGCACCAAATAAAAAAGTAAAATTAGTAGGGACCAAAGTTTCAGCTCATAAGCTACGACCCTCATTTTATATATTTTTTTCAATTTGGATTGGAACGTTGTGTCAAAAAATCATCAAAAAAGGATACATTTCTAACAACAAAAGTCTTGTTGTGGGCCCCTTAGCTTAGACTTTCATTTGATTGCAATGGACACCTCATGCAATATGAAAGCATGACATTGTTCCTTGACAAAATTTTGTAATCATCATTGCAATAATGCATTAAAATAGGTGTATTTTTTAAAATCATGCAAGCTAGTGTCCCACTATGATTTGATTCCTTCCTAGAAATATAAGAAAAATATATAGAATATATATATATATATATATATATTGAAAATTACCCTAGATATAGGATCTAGCTATGATGTGAGATGATAATGAGATAGTAGAAAGAAAGAACCAATGTTTTTTACCCCAAGTTAAAGAAGAGGAGTTGTTGATGCTTTTTTCCATAGTACTTTCTAATGGTAAATTAAGAATATGTTACCCTTGAGATAAATATTAGGATAAGATAGAAAGATTATTATTATTCTTATATATGCATATGTACATTATAGCAAATATACTTATGTATCTAAAACAACGTTGCAAGATAGATCTTGTAGCATTCGTTCCCACTATCTACGTGTCACAACATGACATCCACTCCCTCTAAACCTGCACATCCTCTGGTATGTGCCATATATGATTTTCTACAGTTTCAATTTCCTTGTAGATCTTTCATGATTTCATCTACATTGATAGCTTCCAACGCTTCGTCTTCACTTTGATCTTCAACTATGTCTTTCTCTTAGGCTCCTTCTCAATATCTACTGGATCACTATCTCCTCTTCTCTTAAACAATTTGATCATTTTTTCTACAATGGGAATCTTTACTTTTGAACCATCAAGTTCAGACAAGGTGTAAGTAGCATTTTCATGCACATGCTTTACAACATACGGTTCAAACCATCTTTTTGAGAACTTACGCATGACTGTGTGTTGGTTATCAAGGCTACTATCATACACTAAAACCCAGTTACCTTTGTCAAATGTTGTACTCCTGAGGCGATGCCACTTATCAAAGTAGCCCTTGCTTTTCAACCTTGCATTTTTGAGTCATTCTTTTGCAGCCCAATGTCTCGAGGTCTTCTCTCTAGTTTCCTTATGTGCAATGCAAGGAGACCTTCCCTGCTAAGCCCTTCTTGTCAAGGTAGTGCATTCCATGTATCTTCAATCGGCATCACTGGCTTTTGACCATACGTCAGCTCCGCAGGTATATAGCCAGTTACTGAGCTATGTGCTGTACGATCAGCCCATAAATCATATGGCAACAATTTTGGCCACTCACGAACTCTTTCTTTGTAATCCTTGGCCAAATCTTTGATGATAGGAGGATGCCCTCTTTCACTCTTTCCATTGACCTCAAGGTTGTAAGTTGTAGTAAGAGAAACCTTGATTCCTAATCTAAAAAAGAAATCCCTTGCTTCCTCGGCATCCAGTTCACCTGTGTCTACAATGATCTTTCCCACACAACCATAATGGCAAATCACCTCATCGAGAAGGAATTTGCACACAGATTCAATGGTTTTAGCTCTTAATGCTCGTCCTTCAACCTGGTTAGTTAGGTAATCTTGTGCAAGAACTAAGTATCTCATCTTGCAGAGTCCTAAAGTCATTGTGACTAGATCCACAACCCATCTATAGTGCATGGCTAGTGGATATGTGGGGTGCAATCCATCACGATGTCGAACATTTGAATATATTTTACAAGTTACACACGAGTCTACAAATTGAGATACATCTTTATACATACCCTTCCATAAGTATTTGTTTTTCAACTTGGAGAAGGTTGCTCACACACCCCTGTGTCTAGCCCATAGACTCTCATGAAACTCTTGCATGAGCTTTACTTGAGTCTCTTTTTTTACATGTAACACTTTGTGGTGTAACACCCTTTTGTTTAGGATGCTTCCACAAGTAACCATCCCTCGAAAAGTACCCATATGCTTTCGTGCGTATCCTCTTGAATTCTTGTTCAGACCAATCATCTTGTTTTGTTAGAGTACTTCATAGAGCTCTTTTAAGAACAATTCAAGTGGATTAGTCATGCAGACATTGTTACCTTTGACATGAGAGATAGAATAGAACTTTGTGACTACATCATCTCCCTTGTCAATCATCTGTGACTCATCTTCATACCTTACCCTTGATAGCATATCTGCCACTGTATTGTTATGCAAGGTGTTTAAACTCGGGATTTAAGGACTTAATGTAGGCAATCCACCGCAACATAGCAATGTCCGGCATTGAGCAGCTTGTAATCATCCCAAGAAGTCATAGACAATTTGTTTCTACAATCACACATGCACCAATTAGGTACTCTTTTCCATTTTTCAAAGTTGTAACCATACCCCATAACTCTCTCTTTATATGTGGATAGTTTCTTTGGCAAGCACTTGGTACCTGTGCTCTAGATCTCACCACATACATGTGTCCTTCCTTGTCATCTTGCCCTATTTCCCATCCAATTCCTATAGGACTGGTGTCTACTGTCACAATTACTGGCCTTTCACACTCATAGTCTACCTATTTCAAAGTTGGTGCTGACTGGAGAAACTTCTTTAGCTTTTTCATGGCTTTCACATGTGCTTCTGTCCATTTAAACTTTTGATTCTTTCTAAGCAATTGATAAAGAGGACCAGCTACATGTGCATAATGTGGAATCCAAATAACATAAAAGACACATGCTCCCAAAAACCTTCTAACCTCAGTGATGCTAGTGCATGTTTCTTTCATTCTTTGGATGGCATCTACCTTTGTTAGACAAGATTTCCTACCATATGGCCCGCACATGTGCCCCACAATGAGCACTTCATTGAGTATGATGGGATCCGGTGAAAGAAGTATTTCATTAAGCCTTTTTGGGCCAAAGAGAAACACTATATGTTGTTGAAAGTGTATTTTATAACTATTCCATACGTTAATTGTAATAGATCACACAGAGTGGAAGCGATAGAAATTCACATCATGTAGATTATTACTCTCGGATAACTCTAGTATGTGCAAAATCTAGATATGAGAGAAGTGAAGAGAAGAGAAGTTTCCCTCGCAAGCCCTATTCTTGCCCATTGGCAATAAGGATACTTTGGGGAGAGATGTACCTGTAGCGGGAAGAGATGTACCTTGTGCACTAGTATTTGTTTACAAGAAGGTTGTTGATAGAGCGTTCTTTCTTGAATGGCTTCAAGAGAAACAATTAGGACACAAGAGAGATGGAGATAGGAGTAGAGGTAGAAGTAGTAGAAAATGTGGAGACGTAGGTTGGACTTAGAAATGAAAAACAAAACTTCAACAAAATAACAAAGAAAAAAACATCTTACTTATCAATCCCTTTGAGGGTATTTGCCAATTTAATGAAGATGGCAAGAGATAGAAGACTTCGGCCTTGATTGACTAGAGTTGATGTTTACAAGGATACTTTCAAGTTTAGATAGCCTTTCTCAAACGCAAGTGTAGAGCAAAAGGCTAATTTGGCATGAATTCTCTCACTCCCTCTTGAATGGGTGTCAAGGAATAAGAGGTCCCCTTTTATAGGTGAAGGAAACCCCCAAGGGTTACACAAGAAAGAGAAGAGCCAGTGTAAACAGAAACTGGCAAAGTTTGAAATGGGTTGTGCCTGCATGATGTGGGCATACTGGGGTCCACCATTTTGGTCATATCTCCTCAATCGTGGCTCCAAATAAAAAAGTAAAAATAGGAACAAAAAATTTATCTCATAAGCTACGACCCATATTTTGTATAGTTTTTTCAATTCGGATGGAACAATTTTCTAATTGAATAACAATGAGATTTGTTGCAAGGGATGGTATGAGATGCATGAGATTCCAAAGACATTGTTTTATAGGTGCGAGAAACAATTTGAAGTAGGAGTGTGTGGGAGCACATGCCATGTGACAAGGTCAAGGGAATAGAACGTGCTATTATTCAGGTGTTTTGTTAAAAATGATTCAGTTAAGATACTAGACTTCAAGAGATTTGTGAGAAGTCATCACCAGCTCCATTTTTTCTCACAAGTGTGGGAGGATGTCAATGCAATTATCTTCCCATGGATGAGAAAGGGACAACCATAGAATTCTAATAGAGTGAAGATCCGAAACCATGTTTTCGAAAGGATCAACATAACATGAACATCCCTTGAAGAAGGATAGGATGTTGATCATGGATTTCTTTTCGCAGTTGACGAGTGCACACCCATGAAACATTCCTTTGAAGTTTTTGACAGTTTATGTAATGCTCTAAAATTTAAATCTAACCCTTTTCAAAAAAGAATTCAAAGGTTGTGTTTACCACATGAGATAAAGACTCTTCTAATAGCGTGTGTGGTATTCAAGGTGTTTATCAATACCACATATCCTATGACATGGTGCTCTTTTCTAAATTAAAAATCATTCTCCAAGTGATTCGAACACATATTGAACAAGATGTCCTCGTGATTGAACAAAGCTCATGGTGTGTAATAGTCTTCAAAGTTTGGCACAATTGGATTTTCCCAAGATACATAGTGGGATGGGTTGAAGTTTAAGATTCCTACTTTATTGAGAATTTCCCATTTTTTCTAATACGATGTTCTTAGCTCTTTTCATCCAAAGTAAAATGATAAAAGCATCATCACAGTAAAATGCACAATAACTAATTATTTTGTCATGCTTTGCTTGGAAATAACATTGCTCAAAGAGTTTCACTCGGTAAATAGAAACTCATCTCTCAATTACGTAAAAAGCAACAATTGTATGTTTTCACGTACACATTTCAATGCAACCACAAGCAAGGCTATGCAACTTGAATTTCACATTGACAAATTCTTCATTTCAAGTTCTGGTCGTCTTCAAAAGCTCATGCTCTAGAAACTAGCTCAAGGAGAACTCAAGTTCTTGTTGTATGTCAAACCTTTCTCTGTATCTAGATTCAACCATATGAGGGTTTAGACACTTCCCTCGTGGTCACTATCACTTGCCCAAGAGGTAAGACCACCTCTTAATCACTATCACTCGTAGGTCACTCTACCTATACCTTATTAGAGAGACTTTCTGATCACGTGTACTCCATCCAATGGGAGGCTCTTGCAAAACTCTTGTAACACTCCAAGCTCTTATACTAACAACATAAAGAGTCTTTTTGCCTAACCTTCATAACACTAGGCTCTTCTACCTAGCATGAGCACGCTCTACTCACTTCACTAGCACCATCACCAGACGCTTCTTAACCTCTCCTCCAGTTGGCATTACCACTAGGGGTTTTTTTTTCTACCATTTCAATCATGTTCACTTTTTTTTTTGTAAACTTTGGCTTGTGGGAAGGGTTGTTTGGTAAACCTTAGCGTAAGAACCACTTCTATACTATGCTTACCATCACTCATGACATACAAAATGATATCATATCCTAAGAGATGCTCACAAAAAAGTGGGATGAGCAATCACGAGATGACCAAAAGAACTTTTTGATTTGTGACGGCAATTAATTATTCTTCGAATCCAACAAGATAGGTAATATAAAAGTGAAGGAATGATGATAGCTTGAATAATCATGAATGCAATATAAGGTGGCCATTCAAAGCAATGCCATGCATCCAACTTAAGAGTGAATTTTACGGTTTACCCAGATTGTGAGTTGTTTGGTGGAGACATCAACAATAATAGGATAACCCAAATGTCAAAAGATATGCTTTTTAGGAACCTTTGTCTCTCCCTACAGAAGATTGTCAAAAATCACCCTACACAAGATCGTCAAAATCAGAGGCATTAATGTCAATTAAGGTTGACTTATTAAGGTGGAGATGAAAACATTTACATTGATTTGGATAAACATCAGGATATAGCTTTAACTTTTGTCAACATCCAATATTCAAAGCATGGAAACTTGATGTTCAATGTTATAAAAACAATGTGAAGAAAACATAATGAATTCTTAGGTGGTAAATCTATATAATTATCTAGGAGGGAGAGAAAAATCCTACAATGACTTAAGAAAGAAGCATACTCCCATTAGAAGCTTCTTCAACTACAAGAGAGTGATAACAAGTTGGAGATAGATGGACATTCTAGATCGAAAGAAAACACTTCGTTTCAAATGGGATATCAAGTGCATTGCAAGCCCAAGACCCCCTTCAACTTGCAAATATTCAAACTGAAAATCTCTCATATCAACATCTACTACCTTCGGAGCATAATCAATCAAGATGCAGAAAAAGTGCTCCTTGCTTTGTCAGAAGAAGCACAAGAACTGCCAAGCAACATGTGGAAAAGGCGGAAATCCACAACATGAGTGCTGCTAACAAGCAAGCAATTGAGGAGGCTTGTGCGGAGGTGGCTAAAGCAGGAGAATTTATGGAAAAGATGCAGGGCTTGATCAACTCACTGCATGGGTTCGGGGTTGAATAGGATTCTGATGGTTATGTGTTGGGTCTTGGAACTTAATTCTGTTTGTATTTCTATGTCAGAACTGTATTTTGTATGGGAGAGTCTCTTGGACGTATCTTGTTCATCTTTTTGGTCCTCCTCATCAGAACTTAAGTTTGTTTGTATTTCTATGCAGAACTGTATTTTGTATGGGAGAGTCTCTTGGACGTATCTTGTTCATCTTTTTGGTCCTCCTCATCAGGGAGGGGTGATAATCTTGTAATTACTGTTTCTTCCTTATATTAATATAATCGTCTCAAAAAAAAATGCCCAAGATCCCCCATTAAACATTGAAGGAATGAGGAAATATGGAGAGAGTATGTCTGTTACTCTTCTTCCTCAACCTAGACATAGCCAACAATTACTTCCAAAAAAAGATCCAGGACATCCAAGGTTAGGTTATAACAACATGCGCTTCAAGCAACCTTTGCCTTTCCTCCGCGTGATGGCAACATGCGTTTCAAGCAGCCTTTGCCTTTCCTCCGCGTGCTAGGAGAGAGCAAGAGTTCTCTACCTCCTAATCTCTCCTGATTCCAGCTATACGTGCCTCAACTTCAAAGTGTAGGTAATCAAATTTACCATGCCGGGCTTTCAAGTCTTGCAGGCATGTGGCTTGCTCGTGTTTCCTTAAGGAGAAAAGAGAGTTCGACCTTGGCATACCTGTTGTAAGCACTATGCGTTGGTTGTAATCCATGGTTAACTGCCGCCCAGTGAGTCATTTGATGTTGGTCTCTCGGCTACCAGCTTGCCTGCATCACTCAATGGGGCCTCACTGGAAGACCGGGTTGCTTTCCTAACTGGCTTAGCCAAGGCTAACAGGCTGGTGATGCTACTAAGAAGGGTAATTCGGAAGACATATACACACACACATACCTCAATGTAGATGCTATATGAATGTCTACACAAAGGTGCACAACGGGTCACTTCAATCTCTCAAAATACACAAACCTGCATGCAATATAGCATGAATGGCAAGCAAACAAAAATGGCAAGCAAAACATTGCAAATTCTTGAAACGTTTGCATTGTCGCTAGGTCAAAATGCATACCATGTTGCTCCACATGATCACCCATGGTTACCCACAAACTCTTACCCTCGCAGATTTACGTTGGGTTCAACAAAAATATGTCAAGAAGTTTGCGGTCTTGCCAGAAAGCACCGAGCTTTTAGCTGTGAGAGTTTGTGAGAGAACTCCAAAAACTATATGAAGTAGTTATACCATAGATTCCATGAAGTGTAGGGTTTGGAAGGAAGTGTAATCAAAGAACCCCACTCTTTCTTTCTTGCACTCACACACACAAAAGAGAATATCAAAACAACACAAAGATGAAAACATCAAGGGTATGGTCATATCGTATTTCTTTACAAGAAGGTTGTTCATAGAGCGTTCTTTCTTAAATGCCTTCAAGAGAAACAATTAGGACACAAGAGAGATGGAGATAGGAATAGAGGTAGAAGTAGTAGAAGACGTGGAGACAAGGTTGGGCTTAGAAATGAAAAACAAAACTTCAACAAAATACAAAGCAAAAAGACCTTACTTATCAATCCCTTTGACGGTATTTGCCAATTTGATGAAGATGGCAAGAGATAGAAGACTTCAGCTTTGATTGACTAGAGTTGATGTTTACAAGGAAGCTTTCAAGTTTAGATAGCCTTGCTCAAAGACAAGTGTAGGGATAAAGACTAATTTGGCATGAATTCTCTCACTCCTTCTTGAATGGGTTTTCAAGGAATAAGAGATCCCCTTTTATAGATGAAGGAAACCCCCAAGGGTTACACAAGAAAGAGAAAAGTCAGTGTGAACAGAAACTGACAAAGTTTAAAATGGGTTGTGCTTGTATGATGTGGACAACAGACTGGGATCCATCATTTTGATCATATCTCCTCAATCGTGGCTCCAAATAAAAAAGTAAAAATAAGGACAAAAAATTTAGCTCATAAGCTACGACCCGCATTTTATATAACTTTTTTAATTCGGATTGGAACCTTGTGGGAAAAAAATCATCAAAATAGGATACATTTCTGACAGCAAAAGTCTTCTTGTGGTCCCCTTAGCCTAAACTTTCATTTGATTCCAATGGACACCTCATGCAATATGAAAGCATGACATTGCTCTTTGACAAAGTTTTGTGATTATCTTGCAATAATACATTAAAATAGGTGTATTTTTGAAAATCATGCAACATGGTGTCCCACTATGATTTGATTCCTTCCTAGTAGCTATTAAAAAGAAATATAAGAAAATATTTAAAGGTTGTGTCTACCACATGAGATGAAGACTCTTCTAATAGCGTGTGTGGTATTCAAGGTGTTTATCAATACCACATATCCTATGACATGGTGCTCTTTTGTAAATTAAAACTCATTCTCCAAGTGATTCGAACACATATTGAACAAGACGTCCTCGTGCTTGAACAAAGCTCATGGTGTATAATAGTCTTCAAAGTTTGGCACAATCGGATTTTCCCAAGATACATAGTGGGATGGATTGAAGTTTAAGATTCCTACTTTATTGAGAATTTTCCATTTTTTTCTAATACGATGTTCTTAGATCTTTTCATCCAAAGTAAAACGATAAAAGCATCATCACAATAAAATGCACAATAACTAATTATTTTGTCATGCTTTGCTTGGAGATAACATTGCTCAAAGAGTTTCACTCGGTAAATAGAAACTCATCTCTCAATTACGTAAAAAGCAACAATTGTATGTTTTCACGTACACATTTCAATGCAACCACAAGCAAGGCTATGCAACTTGAATTTCACATTGACAAATTCTTCATTCCAAGTTCTGGTCGGCTTCAAAAGCTCATGCTCTAGAAACTAGCTAAAGGAGAACTCAAGTTCTTGTTGCATGTCAAACCTTTCTCTCTATCTAGATTCAACCATATGAGGGTTTAGACACTTCCCTCTTGGTCACTATCACTTGCCCAAGAGGTAAGACCACCTCTTAATCACTATCACTCGTAGGTCACTCTATCGATACCTTATCAGACACTTTGTGATCATGTGTACTCCATGCAATGGGAGGCTCTTGCAAAACTCTTGTAACACTCCAAGCTCTTATACCCGAGAACATAAAGAGTCTTTTTGCCTAACCTTCATAACACTAGGCTCTTCTATCTAGCATGAGCACGCTCTACTCACTTCACCTAGCACCATCATCAGACGCTTCTTAACCTCTCCTCCAGTTGGCATTACCATTAGGGTTTTTTTTTTTTACCATTTCACTCATGTTCACTTTTTTTTCATAAACTTTGGCTGGTGGGAAGGGTTGTTTGGTAAACCTTAGCGTAAGAACCACTTCTAAACTATGCTTACCATCACTTGTGACATACAATATGATATCATATCCTAAGAGATGCTCACAAAAAACTGAGACGAGCAATCACGAGATGACCAAAAGAACTTTTTGATTTGTGACGGCAATTAATTATTCTTCGAATCCAACAAGATGGGTAATATTAAAGTGAAGGAATGATGATAGCTTGAATAATCATGAATGCAATATAAGGTGGCCATTCAAAGCAATGCCATGCATCCAACTTAAGAGTGAATTTTACGGTTTACCCAGATCATGAGTTGTTTGGTGGAGACATCAACGACAATAGGATAACCCAAATGTCAAAAGATATGCTTTTTAGGAACCTTTGTCTCTCCCTACACAAGATTGTCAAAAATCACCCTACACAAGATCGTCAAAATCAGAGGCATTAATGTCAATTAAGGTTGACTTATTAAGGTGGAGATAAAAACATTTACATTGATTCGGATAAACATCAGGATATAGCTTTAACTTTTGTCAACATCCAATATTCAAAGCATGGAAACTTGATGTTCAATGTTATAAAAACAATGTGAAGAAAACATAATGAATTCTTAGGTGGTTAAGTCTATATAATTATCTAGGAGGGAGAGAAAGATCCTACAATGACTTAAGAAAGAAGCATACTCACATTAAAAAATTCTTCAACTACAGGACAGTGATAACAAATTGGAGATAGATGGACATTCTAGATCGAAAGAAAACACTCCGTTTCAAATGGGATATCAAGTGCATTGCAATAAATTAAGAAGCCTTACAAGCCCAAGCCCAAGGCCCCCTTTAACTTGCAAATATTCAAACTGAAAATCTCTCTTATCAACATCTACTACCTTCGGAGCAGAATCAATCAAGATGCAGAAAAAGTGCTCCTTGCTTTGTCGGAAGAAGAACAAGAACTGCCAAGCAACATCTGGAAAAGGCGGGAAATCCACAACATGACTGCTGCTAACAAGCAAGCAATTGAGGAGGCTTGTGCGGAGGTGGCTAAAGCAGGAGAATTTATGGAAAAGCTGCAGGGCTTGATCAACTCACTGCATGGGTTCGGGGTTGAATAGGATTCTGATGTTATGTGTTGGGTCTTGGAACTTAAGTCTGTTGGTATTTCTATCTCAGAACTGTATTTTGTATCGGGGAGTCTTCCGGACGTGTTTTGTTCATCTTTTTGGTCGTCCTCATCAGGGTGGGGTGATAATCTTGTAATTACTGTTTCTTCCTTATATTAATATAACCGGCTCCAAAAAAAAAAAAAGGCCAAGACCCCCAATAAACATTGAAAGACTGAGTAGAAATATGGAGAGAGTATGTCTGTTACTCTTCTTCCTCAACCTAGACATAGACAACAATTACTTCCAAAAGAAGATCCAGGTTTCCTTTCCTCCGCGTGATGGAAACATGCGTTTCAAGCAGCCTTTGCCTTTCCTCCGCGTGCTAGGAGAGAGCAAGAGTTCTCTATCTCCTGCTCTCTCCTGATTCCAGCTATACGTGCCTCAGCTTCAAAGTGCAGGTAATCAAATTTACCATGCCGGGCTTCCAAGTCTTGCAGGCATGTGGCTTGCTCGTGTTTGCTTAAGGAGAAAAGAGAGGTCGACCTTGGCATACCTGTTGTAAGCACTCTGCATTGGTTGTAATCCATGGTTAACTGCCGCCCAGCGAGTGATGTTGGTCTCTCGGCTACCTGCTTGCCCGCATCACTCAATGTGGCCTCACTGGAAGACCGGGTTGCTTTGCTGACTGGCTTAGCCGAGGCTAACAGGCTGGTGATGCTACTAAGAAGGGTAATTCGGAAGACATATACACACACACATACCTCAATGTAGATGCTATATGAATGTCTACACAAAGGTGCACAACGGGTCACTCCAGTCTCTCAAAATACACAAACCTGCATGCAATATAGCATGAATGGCAAGCAAACAAAAAGGGCCACTTAAGGATGTACACACGCAAAGTATCAAACATGTCGTAAGTTATGAGGCAGGCATTGACCACTTCAATTAGCAAACCAATCCAAAAAACTTTGCAGTATATTAATACATGATTAGAAAGCCGTTGCAAGGTTTGCAACCTTTTCAATATAATTATGTTTCACAATCGAAACATCTCACACAGTAGTCTGTGTATTACATAAAGGGAGAATGTCCTTTAAGTGCATACATGTCAACAGAAGGAAAGCATATATAAATGGTACATACAAAAATAGTGCGAGTGCGATTACAAATGGGCGTTGTTAATACCCAATGTATGAATGATTAAGAAGACATAAGAGTCCAAGCTACTCTCTGCCAAACTGCACAAAGCCCATGCAAGACCCATACAAGTTTTGCTCTTGAAGAGAAAAGAGAACCTTTGCACAACTTGCACAAGCATATGCACAAAATGCTACTGCACGCGACACCGAACAAATATTTTCAAGCACTTGAAGTTTTATTGCAGCTAGAAGAAGTCCTCTCCATGTCTTGACAGAAGCAAAAAATAAGCATTTAAAGGCACACAGGCCGCATCCAATGGACCAGCCCAAAATGCGGTGCATACATCCATAAGTAATTCATGACATGTAATGATTCAATCTACCTAATGCTCCTGAAAATCAACATTCACTGAGCAACTTCATCATGTTAGAGACGTAGATTACGCACACTTTGAAACCGAGCAAGATACCTTTGTTTCATCGCCAACCTGTACCTAAAATGGTTTTCTTTTGAAATAGTCTCCAACAAGAAGAGAGAGAGAGAGAGAGAGAGAGAGAGTCTCATGTAAAGCTTTGCAATTGCTCCTACAGCACTAACTTAATACCCCAAAAATTGAGTTTATTCATGAAACCATTTCAAAATTGACTCCCATGTGAAGAAGAGCAAAAGTTGCTAATAGCACGAATACTTTGCTTGTATTTACTGATTGTTATAACCAGCATTGTTGAACTAAGATGTTCATTATGTCATGCGACAGCTCATTCAAACAAAAGCTCCTTTTTAAATACTGAAACAGTCTTCTTAATAAGTCCCTGAACAACTGGGCTCACCATCACTTTCATCAGCGAAGTCCACTTTCACAAGTTCAAGTGCTTCAAAGCCTATTCATGCGATCCAGGCAAGTCTAAATAAAGAGAGACAAGCAACATTCTCTCTCTCTCTCTCTCTCTCTCTCTCTCTCTCTCTCTCTCTCTCTCTCACACACACACACACACACACACAAACACACACCCACACAAATAAAATGGAGGGCTTGTACCATTTGTATTACATAAGGCCAAAACTCAACATTACAAAACACGGCCCTAGCCCAATGTCAAGATACAACCATAGGTGAAAAAGGGTCTTCATGGATTACAAAGCTGTGTGGAAAAACCTAAGGAAGAGAATAGAATAATTGATACAGGCATATTATACAAGGCATTATCTGGGGTATCTAGGGCACGAGGACTTCTATAGCAGGCCACTTGACGGGTGCGACATACTCTTGGGGTACCTTGGTAGCACAAGAACAGTGCCATGGTCAATTATTAGGCTACAAAAGCAACATTGAAGAATGAGAAGGTCAAAGAAATCATCCTTGATGTAAAATTAAAGGGCGAGTCCGTCCCACTTGTACATCAAGAACAAGATTCCAAAAACCAGGATTGATGATATCCTTGACATACTATTGGCTTCTTCGTGTTTTAGGAGAATCCTTTTGAAAAGTGGCTATCATCAGATCAGGATGGCTCCTGGAGATGTATACAAGACCGTGTTCACGACACATCCTTCAGATTGTATGAGTACTTGGTGATCCCTTTCGGTCTTACAAATGCTCCTACAATGTTCAACAGGACTTTCAAAGAGCATAGACAGTTTGTGGGCACCTTCTTTGGCGACATCATCATATTCTCCAAGAATGAAGAAAGGAAACATCTCTGTAGGTCTTTTGAGGAATTGCGGAAAACAAATTGGGGAAGAAGAGAGAGTTCGTCCTGCCCAAAATACACTTTTTGAGACACAAAGTCTCAGCAAAAGGTGTATAGATGGATCCGGCCAAGATAGAGACCATTTGGAATTAGCCAGATCTTAAGAATGTGCATGAAGTTCAAAGCTTTTTGGGTGTGTGCTCATATTGCAAGCAGTTCATTAGAAAGTTCGCGAAGATCGCTTCACCGTTGCATACCTCGACTCAGAAAGGCGTTCCATTCACTCGGAACCCTTAATAATTGCAACGTTCAAGACACTCAAAGAGAAGTTGACAACTGGTCCTTTTTTGACATTGCCAGATTTACAGAAATAGTTTCAGGTTTACTGTGATGCTTGTGGTACAGTTTGAGTGCGGTCTTAATGCAAGACAGCCATGTGATAGCTTACAAGGGTAGAATGTTTTCTACACCTAAGAGGGTTTCACAGATCTACAAGAAAGAGATTTAAGCAGTGATCCACGCTCTGACTTAGTGGAGGCATTGTCAGAATAGGTAACAAAAGATGGGATGAAGATAAGAATTGGCCTCTGATCCGGTAGACACCTCGATTCCAATCTAGCTCGACTTTGATAAGATCCCTGACACTAGAGAACACCTGCCCTGCAATGCCACATACATGAACAAGGCAATTGTGGAGGAGAGAGATCATTGAGGTAGAAAGAGATAGGACATCTGAGAGAGAGAGAGAGAGAGAGAGAGAGAGAGAGAGAGAGAGAGAGAGAGAGAGAGAGAGAGAAGTCTCTCCATGCTCATCACAAAGCTGCAAATACAAGTGTCCTAAGGAGGTCCGGCATAGATGCTACATGCCCTCAATGGAAAGCTCCCTGAGACACAAGTGACAACAATGCTACTGACACTGCCAAATACTCTTGCACACGAGACCTCTAGCAACAACTGGGAACCACCCGAGCAAACGTGAAACACAACGGATCTAGACCACCTCCTGGCAAAAGGGGACATGCCTTGAGGATCATCATGTATGGTACTGCTGCTCCGAGTGCCTGGAGAATGGGCTGCAACATATGTGGAAGGACCTCTTGGGAACTCACCGGCTATGCCTCATGTTGCATGTACCCTCCATCTACCGCTCAATCATGGCTGCCCAAAAATGCTGGAGAGACTGATGCCAAAAACGCTAGGCATGGCTGCTGCCTACTGGCCTCCTTTGCATGCCCCCAAGGGCACCCAAGAGAGGTACATCCCCCACTTGGACAATTTTGTCACGTGCACATTTAACTCTGTGTGCATGTGGACAAGTTGTACTTACTTCTAGGGTTTAGGTCAGCCTAGGAAGTGTTCTGGCACCTTTGTGAGCCTATACACAGGACGTGCATGTCCATGCACTTAAAGTAGCTGCATACCCTCTGATTGCACAACCCATTAGCATTAGCATCAATACCTATCACCACGCATCAGCATTTTTCACAGCAAGTGACCCGTCTCTGGAACTGCGTGTGAACCACCTCTTATAGTTTGTTTTTATTAAATGACTTCATTTTTTAAGGTCGTGGGGCTGTTGGGGAGCTTGCTCGAGCCAGCCTGGAGCAAGTATAAAAGCAACCCTTGGGGCAGCGTTTTCAGCCAGAAGAAGCAGGAGAGCCTAAGCATCCCTAGCACCGCTACCCGCAGTACCCGGCAACCTCCTAGCATTTTCTCAGCAAGTACCCAGCGTTTTTGCTCAGCGTTTTTAGCAGCATCAGCGTTTATACCTCTCTAGCAATAGAGAGAGGGCCCCTTGGAGGGGGGTTTGGGACAAGGTGGTGCCAAACGTACTGTACATTGTACATGGCGTATATGTACGTAGTACTATAATTTGTTTTGTACAAGAAAAAAATTTATGTACGTAAAAATACGTACTCTTGTAAAAAAACCACAAAGTACTAAATTTTCTAGGACATTTCCAATAAAAAACAAGAGAGAAGCCAACAACTTATAGAGACATTCAAAGACGTGTTTTACAAGACAACCACATACTGTGTAACTACTGCAAGAGACTTAGATTTATTTTTTTAAATCAGCAGCGTACGGACCCCAACACCAAATAAATAAATAAATAATATATATTAAAAAAAGCCGTACGGATCCATATAGAACGTCCGTATGGTACGGAACCGAGCCGTACGTACGTGTTGATCCAACCTTGGTTTGGGACCATCTCGTGTTGATCTTCCCTCTCTCTCTCTCTCTCTCTCTCTCTCTCTCTCACACACACACACACACACACACACACGCAGTTTTCTAGTCTCTCTTTTGTTTTGGACCATTGCGCAATCTCTCATTAAGCATACACCATCACTCACTTCCGCTGCACACAACAAATTTGCAACACTTTGGATATCTACCCTTGCCCCCCCCCCCCCCCCCCCCCCCCCCCCCCCCCCGAATTAATTACCACCAATGGGGAAATGGAAAAAATAGCCTACTAGCCCATAGGGCCTTGGGAAGGCAAGAGAATTTTTCGGGCAAACTGCCCGAGATTGCAAGGAGCCTGCATGGCCATGATTCTGAGCCAAAACCCTGAGCTAAAGATGGCTAAAATATCCCGACTTGAGAACACTACCTCACACTGGCCGAGCACAACCACAAAATAGCCCTCACTCCCTAACACCTGTCCTTGGGTGAAACTAGGACAAACTGGACAAATCCAAAGAGATTCCATAACTCTAACAAGCATTACTTACTTCGACCAGATTTCACAATGTTTATAGATGATAAGGGTTTGAGATATTCCTTGTCCTAGAAACAAGTTTTGGATAAGTAAATGAGATGGACGAACGTTTTGTCGCACCATTTCTAGATTGTTCACGTTATAGGAAAGAAGAATATGGTGGCCGATGCGTTGTATTTCAAGCCACAAATATCTGCCATCACGGCAATACATCATCAAAACTTGGAAGAAATGTTCGATCAATATGCTACAGATCTCGAGTTTACAGACATCTTTTTATTTTCCGAGAAAAAGATCCTTTTATTAGTCAATAAATCTGCCCATAGGGCTACAACCACCTCTACAAGAGAGGGCTACAACAATCATGAAGGGGAGACTCTCCCAAAGAAAAAACAGCATATGTACAATGAGGCTAAATCAAGAGATGGGAGGAGGGAAAAGCCACAGAGGTGGACGGTAGTGCCATCTGAGCACACCTTGGACCATGGTGAAGAAAGGCCCAGGGCGCCAGAGTCGAAGGAAAGCCTCTCTACGCTCCTGCATGCGGTCAGAGCTGCCCTGGAGTCTCTCAAACTGTCCTCTGAGAGTATGGACCAACTCTAGCCAAAGATCTCGAACAGTCTCTGCTAGTGGTATAGGGCGAGCCTCGAAGATGCGAAAGCAACGGGCCCGCCCGATGAACCAGAGTGTGAGGCTGCATATGAGCTCCCAACACTCCTCTCTCTCACGGCCATGATTAAGGAGAGGGGCTACACAGCAACAACAGAGATTACAGCAGAAGATTCGAGAAATACTCTCTCGACATCCAGAGTGCAGATGAGGATGGATTCTAGTAGTAGTATCTTTGTTCTAGTTCTTTTGTACCCAAACATGGTATTAGATTCACCATTTTGTAACAAATTGGTCTCATAGGTCATTTTGGCCTTTTGAAGACGTTATTATAACATTTCATTTCATCTCTCTCTCTCTCTCTCTCTCTCTCTCTCTCTCTCTCTCTCTCTCTCTCAACCTGCACCCCCTCACGCTGCGCATCCTCTCCCCCCGCCTGTTGCACCCCCCTGTCACAAAGTGATGACGTGTCTGCCCGAGAGCCGAAACCCTAACTGCTGCTGAAACCCTAATTTCTGGAAACCCTAACCCTAAAACCTGCAAACCCTAACCCTAACCCTAAAGGCAGCAGGGAAGGTCCCCGAAATAGCGCAAGCATGATGACGTGGCAAAATCCCAGAATTGCGGCGCTTGTTGCTTTTTGGCATGAGATTTCCAGAAATTACATGGCCAGCTTTTTGCTCTACGCAATTATCATGAGTGAGAGAGAGAGAGAGAGAGAGAGAGAGAGAGAGAGAGAGAGAGAGAGAGAGAGAGAGAGTTCTATTATCGTCCTCGGAGGTCAAATATGACCTATGGGACCAAATGAACATGTCACGTGGTGTGAGTGGAGTTCATAAGTGACTCTCGATGCTCAAAAATGGCTGAAATGAGCGTCGCAATAGAGAGTCCACATCGTGGTTGGGAGAGGAAGGTATGTAGGGAGAGATCATGGCTGAATATATGGGGAAAAGAGGACCTAATGTGGTCAAAAGCGGAGCACTCAAGTAGTGTGTGGTACTCACTCTCTCGCACTTGACGAGGGCAGAAGGTGCAAAGTCGATGACACTCCTCGCCAGTGCCCCAACGTCCTGTCTCGCAGCGTAGAGAATGGGAGCTAAGACGAATGGAGGCAATGGTGCGGATCGCACTCAACGGGATGGGCTCAAGGATGTAGGAATGGGTTCGGTTACCTCGTTCCGAGAAGAAGAGAGATTTGTAGTTTGGGGCAACGTGTGTGGTGTAATGGCTGAAGCGAGAACCTCCGGATTTCTCCCAAGCCGTGATACATTGGCGTTGTAAGAAGGCCTCATTAACTTGGGAGTCGATCAACGCATCCTTGACCAAGTGACATGTATCCCATCTTCCAAACCATTTCTTGATATCAAGCATCCACCCCGAACTTAGTATTTTGCTCTTGCATGTCTTTTGAACCATTTGACTTGCTTCATATGCGATTCTAGGAAGTCGATGCAAAGGGCTACGTTGTGTCTTACGCATATACTCCACAACCCTTTGCATGCCCAAGACCTCAATGGGAAGCAATCCGGACTCAAGAAGTAAGAGCATGGAGGGTGTTTGTGTCTTGACTTGGAGAAAGTTGGTGAGAAAACGCTTTTGGACATTCTTAAACTCTTTCCAAGTAGACTTCCCGATGCTTCCACCCCACACCTCCACTCCATAAAGAAGCACCGGTGTCACCAATGTGTCAAAGAGGTACTTTTTGAGAGCCCAACACTTGATCTCTCCTGCATTGCACATGTTCTCAAATGCATAATAGGCCCTCTTTCCGGCTTCCAAGCGACGCATTGCACAATCCTTCCATTTATGATTGGATGGAACCTCAAGGCCAAGGTACTTGAAGTGATCTACCACTTCAAGTTTCTCATTGTTATATACAATGCATGGATTTTCATCATTGAGGGTCTTTACAAGCATAACCTTGGTTTTGGATCCATTCACGATCAGCCCGCTATGTAGGCAAAAGCGTTCCAAGACACTCATAAGCTTTTGTGCATCTTCTAAAGTATGTGCCAAGAGCACTACATCATCGGCATAAAGCAAAAGCATGATCACCGCATTTCCAATCTTAACCTCTTCTATGCCTTCTTGCTGCATAAAGTCAAGAACCATGTATTCCAATTCATCAATGAGTAGCCCAAAGAGGGTTGGGGAAAGTGGGCATTCTTGTTTGACACCAATAGTGCTTGCAAAAAATTCTGAAATTCCATCTCCCATACGTAATCGACATATCACTTTTTGGTAGATGCGAAAGACTGCATGCATAAATTCTCTCGGCACTTGAAGGCTTTGCATACGTCTCCAAAGATTTCCTCGCGGTACCGTGTCAAAAGCTTTCTTGAAATCCACAAAGCAACAATACAACTTTTTTCCTTTCAATCGAGACGCTTCCATAAGAACTCGAAGAGTGACAAGGTGATCAATAGTGCTATGATGCTTTCGAAAACCTGCTTGGCCAAGTGCACGTTTGCCATTCTTTTCAGCCCATTCACTTATCTTCATCTCCATGATACATCCAAATAACTTTGCCATTAAAGAACCAACCATTATAGTGCGATAGTTGTTCACATTGTTTACATCTCCTCCTTTGTGCAAAGGTTTGATCCAATTTGCACTCCAATCATGAGGCATGCCATACTGAAGTGCAAAGTTAAACATATCGCATATCCAATATCGTGTTTTCTTGCTTGTCCATTTAATCATTTCAGCCTTGACACCTTGAAGGTCACCTCCCTTGCGAGTAGCAAGTTTCTCAAGCGCGCGGCATACATCTTCAATGGTAAAGAAGGGAGACATAAACGGAAGGGAGCTACAACACTCCATCTTATCAACATTGGGTTGCTCATAGAGATTGTTACAATGCATATACATATCCTCAAGAGTCAAGTCACCAAAGCTCTCAACGCGCTTGCCTTTTAGATTTTGCTAAAACTTGCCACATGCATGTGCTTTCTCTTGTGCTAAAAGAAGTTGTTTTTCGACTTCCCACCTTCTCCTCTTCTTTTGAACAAGTGCTTTGTATGTGTGTGAACATTCCAAGTAAACTTCCTTGTCTTTGATTGCATCCAATCTTAGCAAGTGTTTTCGGGCTTGACTACATTCCATGTCAAACCATTTCTTCTTGGTGCTACCCTTCTTAGACCTTTTGCAAGACATGTGTTTCACAAAAAAGCATTCCTTCGCACAAGAGAAAATTACTTCTTTGAAAACTTTCCACTTGCATTCTAATGTTGGGCTCTCTTGATGCTCTATCATGCTTAACATTTGGTCCACCATATCAGCATATATAAGTGCTCGTTTGAAGTCTAGACGTAGGTACAAATGATTCACATCATGATTGGAGACTACATGCTCGGGCCGTTTACCACGCTTGAGGTCAATACATAACATCCTATGATCTGATTCCGGATTCCATTCACCAAGTGTAAAGCTTTGTATGCATTCTAGAGTGGCTTCCGAGAACAACATATAGTCAATCACGCTAGCACCGTTGTGCTTTCTACATGTAAAGTCATTGGTGCCTTGCCATAGAGATACACCATTTGCAATGAGCATTCCGGTACTATTGCACATATGTAGAAGTGACTTTCCATAGTGATCCACTTCTTTTGCATCATTAGAACTTCGATTATACATGTATGAGTCATCCATTCTTCTTGAGACATGTGGCATGTCTACTTGTTGTGTGTCGTGTTGTAGCATATTTGTGCGAGCATTCATGTCTCCAAAAACAATGACTTCACCTTGATCCTTGATCCTTGTAATGAGCAATGTCTTCCTCTAGTTCAACAAAGGGCTGATCTCTATCCATATTCAAGCAAGCATAAAAGTTGGAGTCATAGTGAGGAATGTAGCAACCGGCCACAAACATGACTTGACCATTTGGTGGGCTGATTTTCAGCCATAAGTAGCGTTTATACTTATCTTCTTTGACAATGGAAACATCTTTCAAACCCTTTTTGGTCATACATGCTACGCCTCCTTGGCCTCTTCGTTGCTTTGCATTTTTGGCCCACATCAAAGAATGCACATCGTATTTGTCAAATCCAAGAATTCGTTGCGTATCATGCTCCCATGTTTCGACAAGAAGTATCACATCGGAGTCATTGATAAGCTCATCAATGCCAATTCCCGCATTCCATGGATACCCGTTACAATTCCAAAAGCTTATTCGCAAGCGTGAGTTGGTCTCATAGATCATGTGTCTCTATTTGTTGGGTGGACTTGCATCCTCCTTAAGTGGCTTTTCTTCTTGAGGTGATACCTTAAACTTCTTACTTCTTTCCTCATATGCTTTGCGACGTACATTTTGTTGCATAATAGTGCGATCCTCATATACATTACAACCTGTTCCTTTGAGGTAGATCCAACCATTATCAAGGATGATCTTTCTCTTTACCTCATCAACCATGGTACATACAATAGGTCTTTCTCCCGAGCGAGGGACTCCTTGTTTTCCAACTCGATGTGCACCATAAGCCATGATTCCTGACATGCCAAAGTGGGTAGCAAAAAACTCTTCAATAGCAACTGCAAGAGATTGGGGTGTTTCCATGCTTTCCTCCTTGATTCCACGAATGACGATGTTCTTTGAGCGTTTTTGTCGTTCGTGCAATTCTTGAGTGTCCACATTCTCTACATTCTTTGCTTGGACAACGGCTTGCGTGATAGGAGATGTAGAAACCACATTATCTTTACATATATCAGCCCATGATTTGGATGCATTTCTCATCTCACATACATCATGTCGTATTGTTTCCTCTTTCAATACATGATCACTCTCAACTTTGCTCAAGCGCTCTTTCAATACATTCATGTCAACAAGAGAGCGTTTACATTCTTGAACTTCATTCTCAAGATGCATCAAGCGTGTTGTTTGCATTTCAAGAACCTTCTTGAGGTGCTCATTCTCCACAACGAGAACTCTTAAAGTACCATTCTCTATTGCAAGTGCGCGCAACTCTTCACCTTGTTTGTTGACGGTTTCTTGTAACGAGATCAAGTAAGCCATGATCATTGCTTCCGTTGTTGTAGATGATGTGGTTGGATTAGCATCCAAATTCCTTGGAGATTTTGTATCATTCTCCATGGCGAGTGTGGCTTTTCCACCCTTGCGAGTTTTGTCTGACATTGCCTTCAAGTCGGCAACAAAAACGCAAAGTTTTGACAGTTTTTTCAATTCTGAGATGCTGTTACAGCAAAGCCTTCCATTACACAGAAAAATTCTGTCTTTACATCAATGCGTAGAGGGCTTCGTGCTCTTCGATTGAGGCTATAGATCACCTAAATCGGAGTTTGGACGAGCAAGTTATGGTCAAAAGAGTGAACTGCTGTCTACTAGGTCAAAAAACGGCACAGAGAGAGAGAGAGAGAGAGAGAGAGAGAGAGAGAGAGAGAGAGAGAGAGAGAGAGAGAGAGAGAGAGGAACTTTGCTTTATTTTTTATAAGCTCCAGAGAGCTTGTGAGAGAAAAAGAACCCTTGCTTTATTTTTAAGCTTTTGGGGCTCTGCTTTTGGCATCCCTTGTAAACATTAAATATGAGGATTGGGCTCCCACTCTACAGAGCATCTGATTCTGGACGCCGAGTCTGAGAGTGAGAACCCGACCTACTCTTGTACTTTGAACACTGATTAATACATAAAGAAATACCGAAAGGGGCGCCAGTCTTTGGGACCAATATCTCTAGGCACAGAACTCCGCTGGGCCAGTGCAAATCTATTGTGAACTGTTAACTGTTTTGAAGTGGTTATTTGGTGCTGTCGTGATTGATTCTTGACTTGGAGTGTCCAAGTCTGTTACAGTGGTATCAGAGCACGGCCGATTTCTCTTCTACGGGAAATCCGATCCCCAATTTTTTTCCGCGGCACCTATGGCTTCACGCAAGGATCACTCGACTCCCTCTGCATCTGGAGATGCGGACAGGGATCACAACGAAGATTCCGGCAGAGAGTATGGCCCGCCTCGGCCTACTCAGGCGGAGCAACGAGAGATGAAGCGTCGTCAATTGATCGGCGATGCAACAAAGATGATGCTCAATTTTGCGAAGGACCCAAAATTGGCAAAATATATGAGCGAGACTTCTTTTCAGGAAGTAAACGAGTAGTGGCAGAAAACCACAACACCACCCCCGAAACCCACTCTCAAGAAACCTTCTGCTCACAAGGAATATTCAGAGAAGCAATTAAAAGAGGTGGTTGATGCACGGATTGCTCAGCTTTGACACGCAGGACAAAGCTAAAAAGCACGGCAAAAAGCAAAAGAAAGGCACTAACTTCCCGGGTTATTTGGGTCGTCAATCGACATTTGATAAGGCAAAGAAACAGAAGAAGCGTGTTCGATTTGAAGGAGTACCCAGTTCTTCTTCTTCTTCTCACAGTTCTTCCAGCTCTTCGGATTCGAGCGAAGAAGACAAAAAGCGAAGCAAGAAACAACGCTTCGAAAAGGGCAAGAAAAAGGCAAAGAAGTCTAAATCTCGCCCAGTGAGTGACAGTTCTACAGAGGACTCGTCTACACACAGTTCAGACTCTGACGACGGCAACTTTTATGAGAACAAGAAGAATTTTTATAGAGCCAACCAGTATGACTTTCTGGAAGCTAAAAGCAAGAAAGTCCGAGAGTGGACAGTCAATTACACGTTTTCAGGTTATAAAGATACTTCGAAGGCTTTGTCTTTTATACAGCTATTTGACATCGCTTTCGCAGGAGGAAGCTACTCAGAGCACTCCAAGATTCGGAGAGCTGCCTCTTATTTTAAGGGAATGCTCGAACTTGGTGGTCCACGCTTCTTTTAAACAAGACTGCGCCAGTTAAATGGCTGAAATTTAAGAAGCTTTTTATTTCTTCTTGGCTGACTCAAGAGTATGAACGCGATATACGAGCTGCTTGGAACCATCTTCGGATGACCAAGAGAGATACAGTGGATGCTTATTGCGAGAGATTCTGGAGCTCTTTTCTACCCGCCTCTTCATTCAAGAAGATCTCGTTCAGAGAACAGATTGAGTGGTTTACCTTGGGTCTACCTACAGAGATCCAAGATCACTGCTTGGAAGTCAGCTTCTATTCAAGAGTTGATGAGTCATGTGAAGCGGGGTTTTGACATTCACTCTGGTAGTCTGACCTACCCCACCGATGAGGTCATGACACAACGAGCCGAACAGACTTCAGCGAATGAAAGTAGAAAGAGAAAGAGCAACCCAAAAAAGAAGGATGCACGACCCAAGCTTACTCCTCAGGAGAGAACTCGCTTCATCAGAGAAGGGAAGAGCTTTGGATGCGGGGAACATGGACATATCTCCGCGAAGTGCCCTAAAAAGGCACAAAAAGAACAGAATGACAAGGACGACGAAAGGCCTGAGAGTTCGAGAGCAGCTGAGGAACGTGGCAGAAAAGGCAAGATGAAAACAGGACTGGTTCCAGATTGTGTGGTACCGATCCCAACATCATGGACGAGAGTACAAAACTTTGCCGAGCTTGGGGCAAAGTGAAAGACCAAGAGGCCCTGATCTTCTTTGATGGAGGAGCCAAGGCCAACTTCATTTCACCGGAATTGGTGGCGCAGCTCGAGATCACTCTCGATCGGATGGGACCACTTGCGGAGGCTGTTCTAGCGGCACCCGGCAGGGACGTAGCCATTACACTTGTCATTGGCAAACTTCGGTTGCATTGTCACGGGTATTTGGGGCATGAGGACTTTTCATAATGCCTTTGGAAGGTTGTAATGTTCTCTTACGGATTCCCTGAAACCACAAGAACAACGCCGTGGTCGATTATCGGGCGAGGAAAGCGACATTGACTACAGAGAAGGGCAGAACCATTGTACTTGACATTAAATTGAAGGGCGAGTCTGTCCGTATTGTATCGGCTTCGGCCATTTCTAAATTAATGAAATCCAGCCTGTTTGTTTACTCGATCTTTATGAAAGAATTGAGCGATAAGGATAGGACAAATATGTCTAAACTTGATAAAGAACGCCAAGATTTTCTCCACTCTCACGCCGACTGCTTCTCAGAGGGCCTACCAGGCGAGTTACCACCTGCTCGTCCTGAAGATCATACCATTGATCTGATACCTGGAAGCACACCACCGAACCGGCCACCTTACCGTGTGAGCCGAGCACACAATGAAGAGATTATGAACCAAGTGAAAGACCTCTTGGAAAGGGTCTTGTCCAGCCTAGTACTTCATCGTATTGCTCTCCAGTGTTGTCGGTTTTGAAGAAAGACGGATCTTGGAGAATGTGCATCGATTATAGAGCTCTCAACAAAATCACCATCAAGAACAGATTTCCGATTCCTAGGATCGATGATATACTCGACAGATTACAGGGATCCTCGTGCTTTAGCACGATTGATTTGAAGAGTGGATATCATCAGATCAGAATCGCGCCGGGAGACGTCTACAAGACGGCTTTTCGGATGACTTTTGAGCTATTTGAGTTTTTGGTAATGCCTTTTGGCTTAATCAATGCTCCTGCGACATTTAACCGGATGATGGACATGATTTTTCGAGAGTACAGGCTATTTGTTGGCACTTTCTTTGACGATATCATTGTTTTCTCCAAGAATGAGGCAAAACATAGAGATCATCTGCTTCAGCAGCGGGAGTGCAAATGGATCCCACCAAGATAGAGACTGTCCGTGATTGGCCCGATTTGAAGAATGTGAGAAGTTAGAAGCTTCTTGGGACTGTGTTCGTACTACAGGCGGTTCATTCGGAAGTTTGCAGAGGTTGCTTCCCCTTTGCATATCTTGACACAGAAAGGAGTCCCTTTCTCGTGGGGACCCACAGAGGTGACTGCCTTTCAGACATTGAAAGAGAAATTGACTACGGGACTAGTTTTGACTTTGTCGGACTTGCAGAAGTCATTTGAAGTATATTGTGATGCTTGTGGTCGTAGTCTGGGTGCGGTCTTAATGCAAGAAGGCCATGTCATTGCTTATGAGAGCCGATTGTTCTCAAGGCCGGAAATGACGGCACAGATTTATGAGAAAGAGCTTTTGGCGGTTATCCATGCTCTTACACAATGGCGGCATTACCTACTCGGAGCGGATTTTACTGTCTTTACAGACCATCAAAGTTAGCGCTACTTCTTGTCACAGAAGCAGCTTTCAGAAAAGCAGATGCGGTGGGCGAACATCTTGTCACAGTTTCACTTCCAGATTGTCCATGTGCAGGGACAGAAGAATGTGGTGGCAGATGCTTTGTCTCAAAAGCCATTGATTCTGGCTATTTCCGCGATACATCATAGGAGCTTCGATGATATGGTCGACTAGTATGCCACAGGTACAGATTTTGCAAACGTTTTCACACGGATATGGGATGGGGAGACAGTAGCGGGATATTCCATTCGGGATAGCTACTTGATGAGAAAAACCATGTTGTGCGTTACACAGCCGTTGAGAGAAAAGGTTATGACTGAATGCCACTATCCACCTTTTACAGGTCACCGCGGCATTGCTACCACCATGAAAGGGGTAGAGAGATACTTCTTTTGGCCGAGACTCAAGAAGGATGTGGAAGAGTTTGTGCGCAGTTGCTTAGTATGCCAGAAGGTCAAGTTTGACAGGCATAAAGCACAGGGAGCCTTTACCCATACCCACCCGTCCCTAGGAAAGTATTGCAATGGATTTCATTTTTGATCTCCCAAGAACACAGAGTGGTCACGATGGTATCTGGACTGTTATTGACAGATTTAGCAAACAAGCTCATTTCATTCCAGTGAAGAAAACAGTCAAGCCAGATCACTTAGCGAGATTGTTTGTGGCCCATATCTTCAGATTACATGGCATGCCTGAGACGATTGTCTCCGACAGGGACCCCAGATTTACGAGTTTGTTTTGGAAGGCAATTTGGGAGAACATTGGCACGCGGTTGCAGTTCTCGTCATCGTTCCACCCGCAGACTGACGGGCAATGTGAGATTGCCAATCCAGTGGTTCTAGATTTATTGAAGTCTTATATCTCGGATCAGAAGACTCAATGAGAAAATGAAAAAAAGGCCGGGGCTCAAGAGGAGTAGCAGTGTTATTCAAGGAGGAGTTGCAGCCATTGATACATATAGCCCGCATGGGATGAGCAAGCTAGGTACATGTGGGTGAGATTGAGAGCAGAGACAGACAGATATCTTTACATTGCTATTTGCTACTTTCCCTCGAGTACGTCAGTTTATGCACCACCCAGAGGACAGTCCCCCTTTTCTATTTTGGATGATGACATATGGGAGTTCTCTAGAGATGGTGACATCATCATTCTAGGGGATTTCAATGCTAGAACTGCCCATCATCAGACAGTATTTTATGATACTTCACAGGAGATGCTGAGAGAGTTGGATGTTGCAGAGACGGGCCTATCCAGACTACCACAAGATGGAGAACACACTGAGTATGGACGACACTTGATAGACATGGGGACTGCACATGGATTGGCCATCTTGAATGGCCTACAGAGATTTCCCGCTGCGGGGGGTTTTACATGCTTTCCACACAGACATGGAGCCAGCACAGTGGATAATGTCATGGCACAGCTGAGCCTCATCTCTTGTATCCAAGATCTCACGGTTGGACCCAGACCTGTTGGTGTGGCAATGGACCATGCTCTTGTGTCGTTGACCATCTCTTTTCAGTTTAGTGTAGCACACAAGCTACGGGCAGTAGCCCCTACTCGCTACACCTTCACACGGGAGACAAACTCTGTATACATAGATGGGATCTACAGACGCCTGTGCACAGAGGAGCCAGGGCGACCTCTGGAGGAGCTTACTACTATACTGACACAGACACTACATGATGCAGCAGACGAGGCATACCCACATACCCAGCCTGAGCAAAGATGCCGTTCGAGGAGCATGCCCCAGAACAGTTGGTATGATGAGGAATGCCGGGACACTAGAGCTAGACTTCAGAGGGAGGTGCTTTTGGGGGACATCACTCACAGACAGTCACAGATTGACTTCCGACGCCTAGTGCGGCGGCAGAAGAGGGCATTTTTAGCTCGCCTAGAGCAAGATCTATACCAGCTATTCTTGAGTCAGGACTCACGTGAGGCATGGCGGCTCTTTCATGAGCACTCCCCCCCCCCCCCACCCCCCCTTGCCATCACTTCTACAGAGGCCTGGGGTCAGTATGCATCATCTCTGTACACAGTTCCTGAGCAGCCCCCCCTTCCCGACCCCCCCGATCCATGCCCACACACATGTGCCTTTTTTGCCGCTGAGATGGTGAGGAAGGCCATTGACAGGATGAGGACTGGGAGAGCATATGATCATGATGGCTTAGTGGCTGAGCATTTCACGAATGCCAGAGATTTACTAGCAGAGCTTCTAGCAGTTATGTTTAACCGTGCCATGTGTGAGGGCTTGTCTGATACTTGGAGCCTATCTACTATTGTACCTATCTTCAAATCAGGAGACCCTATGGAGCCTGGGAATTATCGCACTATCATGATTGGACACACATTGGCACAGTTGTACGCATCTATTCTTGAGCAGGAGCGGAGTAGATGGGCAGAGAGGGAGGGGATACGCGCAGCCGGGCAGGGAGGTTTCAGGAGGGGTTTTTCTACTCTTGACCATATCTTGACACTCTGAGCCATCATTGAGGAGGGCAGATCGCGTGGGAGACGGATCTATTGTAGCTTTGTGAATTTTCGCAAAGCATTTGACACAGTGCCCAGAGCTAGATTGATGCGCAGATTACAGCAATAGTACCCACAAAGCCCATTTGGGGGGTCATGGCATTATATAGGTCAGTAGTGGGGCATGTACGCACCCCAGAGGGTCTATCCACACCGGTTTACTCCACTATTGGGGTGAAGCAGGGCTGCCCGCTCTCTCCTACTATATTTGATGTATGTGGATGAGGTTTCTGACTACATTGAGAGAGATGGTGATAGAGGTGCACAGCTGGCAGGGACATGGATTCCACTATTGCTATATGTTGATGATATTGTGTTGATCTCCGACTCTCCGGACAGGATGCAACGTCACTTGGATGCTTTGCATAGAATTGCCCAGGAAAGTGGTTTGTCCGTCAACCTTGATAAAACCAAGGTCATGGTATTTAATACCACCCCACAATGGATTAGGAGTCAGCGCCAGCATTCACATACGGCCAGGAGACAGTGGAGTATACAGATGCTTACACTTACCTTGGAGTGGTTTTTAGTGGGCCAGCATTTTCATTGAGGAGGGCAGCAGAGACTAGATTGACCAGAGCCCATGCAGCATTAGGTAGATTGGAAAGGATGTGTTCACAGGTTCAGTTGTAGGAGCCTCGGACGAAGCTCTGGCTCTTTGACACTTTGGTGGCTTCTCCATTGCTTTATGGAGCTGAGATTTGAATTTTGGGGACCTTCACTTGATCATCATGGGAGGACAAGCCGCAGTGATGGATGGGGGGACATGGAGAAGCCTCTGGTCTCTATGATCTTGCAGCTCATTAGAGCCAAGGCTTCAGTACCACGTGCTATTGTACGAGCAGAGCTAGCTGCCCCCCCACTAGTGGTTGAGGCACTCACCAGATCTATCTCCTTCATGCACCGCATGTGGGAACTTTCCAGAGACAGATATGCCCGCCTTGCACTTGAGTCCTCTCGACATTTAGCCATGTAGGGAGATACAGCATGCTGGTATGGGGAGATGACATCATGGTTTTAGGCGCATGGGTTCAGCATAGACAGATTGCCTCCCTTCCAGTATTCACTGGATGCACCTTCTCTGACTCTTACACGGTCCGAGATCACCAGGCTCATCCGCCAGGACTTGACTCAACTAGACACCAAGAGGACATGGATACAACCAGCACAGGGGCTGGGCACGAAGATGGCTTTCTACAGAGAGCATCTCCTCCAGCTTACGGAGGATTGTAGCGCGGATAATGTGTCGTGCTCTCTACAGTGTGGGTGTCCCCCAGTGCAATGTGCGTGACAATCTCACTCAACAAACAGAAACTCTCTCAACAGAATAAAATACAAGAAACAATGGATAATAACAGAGACACAGCAGTAGACCAGAACATGTGGACTCGACTAACTCAAAGGACCTTGTACAGACTCTGGAGTGGCAGCACACTCAGGTCCAGCCCAGGACTCACAGGTACAAGATGGGGTGTCGAGGCTCAGATGTGCATGGATGGTGTAGCAGTGCTCTGTGTAAGACTCTCTAGACGACCACGTGCAAGATAAGCCCCAACTCCCCCAAAACGACTACTGATATGTACAACCATAAGAGCCACCAACGGCCCATAAATGTCCAGCCAGCTAAGTCTATCTCCAAACTGAGTGGTGGTGGTGACCTGGCCACGACGTCCACTAGACCACCGTAGGTACCCTGCCACGTGTCACTCCCAGCCAAAGGGTCCGTCCAATGTGAACCAGACCAACTGTAGCTAACTGTCCAACTGCCTGTCCTCTGAAGTGACACTGTAGCAGGCTACAGGTTGCCCGCCACAAGACTGGTCACCGTCTCGGTGAGCCAAAACTGAATGAAACTGCAAAAGTAACTATATGTACCATGAAAGATGAGGTAAGAGCACAGTCCTGTCACCCAAGGGAAAGGGTCGTCCCCACTGCTGCTCCAGAAGCTTCCGGATCGGGAGGAGCCATCAGATCAATAGTGTAACCATGCGGTTGCTGTCCTGTGCTTTGCATACCTTGATTTCCTGTGGTTGTAGCAGCCATCTGCTGCACAGCGGATGGGAGTACCTGCCCTGAAGTGAACTCCGGACGCCTAGTAATGCAACCATGGCGGTGTGCACCAGCAACACCGTCACAGCAAGGAACACTCTGGCTCTGCATGTGTGGCATCTGGATCTGAGACTCTTGATGAGTGAAGTACTGGACCTGGGACTGTGGGTAGTGTCCCATGAACTGCTAAGAGGGCTGAGAGGGACCTGCTGGGTAGTGTCCCATGAACTGCTGAGAGCAAGGTGGTACCAAACGTACTGTACGTGGCGTATATGTACGTACTGTACGTTGTTCCATACAGGAAAAATTTTTACGTACGTAAAAATACGTACTCTTGTAAAAAAATCGCAAAGTACTAAATATTCTAGGACATTTCCAATAAAAAACAAGAGAGAAGCCAACAACTTATAGAGACATTCAAAGACACGTTTTACAAGACAACCATATACTGTGTAACTATTGCAAGAGATTTGGATTTTTATTTAAAATCAGCATTGTATGGTCTTCCCACACCCAAAAAAAAAAAACGGCGTACGGATCGTTCCGTACGGTACTGATCCGTACATAACGTCCGTACGGTACGGAACGGATCAATACGTACGTTTTGATCCAACCTTGGCTGAGAGGGCTGAGAGGGACCTGCTGGCACTGCAAAGGTAGCTGGACTCTGGACCTGTATCCCTGGCCTAGTCCAGTACTTCACTCAGCAAGAGTCTCAGATCCAGATGCCACACATGCAGAGCCAGAGTGTTCCTTGCTGTGACGGTGTTGCTGGTATCATACATAAGCATTTCTTGAAATCCTTGCACCTGTGCTTTGAGGTCATCAATAATTCTCGACTTTATCTTCAATGCCTGCTGTAGTGCAAAACTCGTTGCATCTCGATCTGCGATGGCACTCTCGGCAACTCGCAGGGATCCCTCCATAGCTGCGTATGTGGCGGAGTGATGCTGGTGGGTTGCAGCTAGCTGCTCCACGCCTAGCTCGATGGTGGCAATAGCAGCTCTGGAGTCCTGAAGCAACTTCTCTGAAAGCTGAAACAGAGAAGTGGAGTCGGTCCTACCTGAAGATCCCTCAGATGGATGTGATGCTGGAGGGCGCACATGTGGCACTACCGGCGAGCTAAAAGTAGGTGCAAATGGTGGCACAATCGGCGAGCTAGAAGTAGGGACACTCGGTGTAGAAGGTGCCTCAGAGATTGTTGTTGTAGGTGCAACGAGTGATATGTTGACCGGTGTATGAGTGAAGATGGGAGAAGAAGGAAGAGGATCTTGTAAGGGTGAAGTGACCATCCTATCCTGAGGAGCGGCAGTTGACACTGGTGTCGGCACAGCAGAACCAGGTGTAGCAGTAGACGTATGACGCTGAAGATGTACCCTAGTCTGCTGTCTCTCAGAAACTGGCAAGGAGAGTAGAGACTTCACTGTATCCTTCATCACTTTCGCCTTGATCTTCTTTTTCTTGGTGACTGTGGGGTCTACTTGCATGCTCACGGGTTTCCTTTTCCCTTTCGAGGTTCCCTGTTCCTCATCCACTTCATTTATGTTAATAGGTATGTTTATGATCCATGCCAAGAGAGGCGCCGCAAAACATCTAAAAGTTAACTGCATAGACTGCACTTGGGCCCGAAATCTTTTAGCCCTAGACTGCAGAGAGCTGAAGAGAATTTGGTGGAATCCACATGGGATAGTGTGGATTAAACAGTATAGCCCGTCGCAGTGGGAGAATGTAGTGAGAATATCTGTTTGTACCTTGTCTTCTTTGGCATCCCGAGCGAGAAAGTAATACCTGAAGATTGCGAGAAGCCGTCTGTTTCGCTCATAATTTGGGTGATCCGAGCTCAATAGCTCTTTACATGCTTGAATTGTCGCGTCCTTGGACAACAAAGAGAAAGTGCGAGTAGTAGACTTCACAGCTGGAAAGTTGGTCATACCCATGGCATGGCCAAGCCTTGTAGCTGTTAGCTTGTGGCCCCGGACCTTTGGAAAGTTTTTCAGCAGTTGATGTATCAGTTCTGCTAGAATAGTATCAGGTAAATTTGCATCAGCCAATTCTGTGAGGCCCAGAGTCCGTAGCTGAGCAATCGACAGCACCTCGCTGAGAGATGGTCGAGGTTGCTGCATATGAAAATGTAATGAAAATGCTGTGCGATTTTTTGAAGAAGCAGGCCTCTTGATTTCATGAGTGATAATTTGCTGCTTTTCTTTTTTCTGAGCCACCTTTGAGTGTTCCTCTTGATCACTGGATGCACCTGACTCGGAATTGACATCGGAATCATCAGATGCTGCTGAGTCTGCTTTGTAGCTCTTATCACTTGGGTCACTGGAGGTAAAGTTCTCTATGTCATGGCTGCTGCTGCTTGCAGATACTTCATCTGCTTCGCTCTCTGATGCAACCAGAGCTTTCCTCCTCTTCAACTCTACCTTTTTCTTGCTACTTCCTTCTTGCTGTTTCTCCTGTTGCTTGCTACCCCCTGCCATGTTGAGGTCGGATGACAAACCGAGCCTCTGAGTAGTCAAGTGATGGAAAAGCACTCAGATATAGGCCAGGTTGGAAGAAAAGGCCAGGTTGGATTTTCTTCTGCAAAACGATTTAGGCTGGCAATGGAAAAGCACGTGATGCTTTAGTTTTGCTGCAAAACACAATTTAGGGCAGCAAATTTGAACCAGTAGGGCAAGTAGAGGGCAGGGCGAGAGGGGTGCTGAGAGAGAGTAGGGGCGAGAGTGGGAGGTTAGGGCGAGAGGGGACGGTTAGGGGCGAGGGTTGCTGTGAGAGGGTAGGCGAGAGGGTGTGGGAGAGGGTAGGGGCGAGAGGGGAGGATAGGGGCGAGAGGGGGTGCGGGAGAGGGTAGGGGCGAGAGGGGAGGGTAGGGGCGAGAGGGGGTGCGGGAGAGGGTAGGGGCGAGAGGGGAGGATAGGGGCGAGATAATAGGGTAGGGGCGAGAGGGGAGGATAGGGGCGAGAGGGGGTGCGGGAGAGGGTAGGGGCGAGAGGGGAGGATAGGGGCGAGAGTATAGGGTAGGGGCGAGAGGGGGTGTGGGAGAGGGTAGGGGGCGAGAGAGGAGGGTAGGGGAGGATAGGGTCAAGAGTTTAGGGTAGGGGGCGAGAGGGGTTGTGGGAGAGGGTAGCGCCGAGAGGGGAGGATAGTGGCGAGAGTATAGGGTAGGGGCGAGAGGGGGTGTGGGAGAGGGTAGGGGGCGAGAGTATAGGGTAGGGCGAGAGGGGGTGTGGGAGAGGGTAGGGGGCGAGAGTATAGGGTAGGGCGAGAGGGGGTGTGGGAGAGGGTAGGGCCGATGATCACACTCGGTACTCGGTACAAAGTGATAGCAGAAGCAAAGAGAAGGTACAAAGTGCTAATTTTTTAGCAGCTACAATTTTCGAGCAGATAAAAGGGAGGGTAATTTTGACTCATTGGGAGATTAAGGTTCCTGCAGTAAAGCCTATATTCTTCCCATAGACAGTATGGCATTGGGAGTCCCATCAAGCCAAGTCCTTGATTACACCTTGCTCATTATCCCAATTGCCATCTAAGCAGAGTCCCCACTAGTCTTAATACTTAACTGCAAATAACACTGAGGATAGAAACCATTAGAGGAATTAGAAGAGTGACTGATTATAGGAGGAGTCCAGTGAGGAGGAGTGACTCTTGCAGAAGTTCCCGATAATACCCAATTACCAAGAGGACTTAGTGGAGAAAAGATATCTTAGAGGAAAGGCGGAAACTTACAAACATAGCAAAAACTGAGACAGTAACAGAACATCTATTCTGGTGGAAGGCTCGAGGGGAGGAGAGAGATGGGCCATAGAACCTACAGATGGCGGAAAGTTGCATACCCTTTACTCAGAGGAGTAATAGCACTTGATTCTGGAGCCATTTACCAGTGGCAAAGGGACGCCTTCCAAAGTGACTAACTGGACAGCCCCCTGTGGCAAAACCTCCTGTACTCTAAAGGGCCCTTGCCAAGCTGGAACCAGCTTCTTTGCTTTTTTCAAAAACTTGGCCTGATAAAGTAGCACGAGTGCTCCTTGTGTTATTTGTGGCTTCCTGAGATGGCGATCATGCCAGGCTTTACGACGAAGCTGCTCTGCTTCTAGAGCCAGTGAAGCCAAACCTCGGCTTTCCTCCAAAATGAAAAGACGAGAGACTGCTGCCGACCCCAAATTTCTATTGGCACGAAGACTTCCCACTCGCGGGGACCCTGAGTTGAATTCGAAAGGTGCTATCGCTTCCAACCCGAACGCCAATTGAAATGGAGTGTGATTGGTTGTGGCTTTGAAAGAAGTTCGATATGCCCAAAGTGTACCGTGGATAGCTTGAGCCCAAGTTGATGGATGAAGATGACATGCTTTCCGCAGGAGTGCTATCAGAACCTTATTAGTGCTCTCTGCCTGCCCATTTGCTCTAGGGTAATAAGAACAAGATTTTCTGTGAAAAATCTTGTAGTTGGCCAGCAAGGTAGAAATTGTTTCATTCACAAAGTGACTACCCCTGTCACTGGTGATTTCCAATGGACATCCAAACCTGCACAAAATATTTTCATAGAGAAACTTGGCTACTGTAGTGCCAGTGCAGTCCGTTGTGGCAAGTACCTCTGCCCACTTTGTTGCGTAGTCGGTAGCCACCAAGAGATACTTCCGATTGCCGGGTTGGGCAGAGGGAGTAATTGGGCCTACAAAATCTATGCCCCACCTCTCAAAGGGTTGCCATGCCATAGAGACCTGCAGAGGACGGTTTGACTGTTTGCTTGGTTTAGGGCCACAACGCTGACATACATCACATACCTTTACATAGGCGATTGCATCGCGAAAAATATAGGGCCACCACAAGCCACACTGGAGAATCTTTTGTGCAGTAATATGGCCAGGGTAATGGCCACCAGTGGGACCACTATGGGCATCCTCTAAAATATACTCGACTTCGTGAGGGGAGACACACCGCCTCAGAACACCATCTTGCCCTGATTTGTATAACTGGCCCCCAATGAGAGTGAAAGGTCTAGACTTTAGCAACAGGCGTCTCTTCTGTAGGGGAGAAGCATTCTCAGGGTAGAGGCCCCTAGAAAGCAGATGCAAAACATCGCCGTACCATTCCGGTGTGGTATCCACCTTAAAAAGACTGCTGTCCGGAAAGTCGTCAGCAACCCCTGTTGCTTCTTCACCAGTGTAAACGCGAGAAAGATGGTCGGCGAGGACATGATGTTTGCCGGGCCTGAGTACCACTTCGAAGTCGAACTCTTGAAATAAGAGTAGCCATCGCCATACTCTACCTGCAACCTGGGGGTTGTTGAGCAGATATCTGAGGGCATGGTGATCAGTAATAACTGTGAAGTGGACCCCTAATAAGTAGTGCCGAAATTTTTGCAGAGCATACACAATGGCTAAACCTTCCCTTTCTGTGGTGAGTAGGCGACTTGCATAGTGAACAGGGCGATCCAGGTTATACTCCTTACTAGGCTGAGTCAGCACCGCACCCACAGCCAGTTGACTGGCATCTGTATGCACATGAAAGGTGAGAGACCAATCGGGAGCTACTAAGATAGGCGCCTCTGTGAGGCGTTTTTTAAGGTATGCAAAAGCTTTTGACTCTGCCTTTGACCATTGAAAGGGAACAGCAGCACTGGTTAGACGGGTCAGGGGTTGAGCCACCTGTGCATACATGCGTATAGACCTGCGATGATACCCTGTGTGGCCTACAAAGCTCTGTACCCCTTTTGGGTTGATGGGAGGTGGTAACTTTAAGATTGCCACAATCTTCTCTGGGTCAGGAGCTAAACCTTTAGCCGACACCACATGGCCTAGAAGTGTGCCTTCAGTAACCAAAAAATGACATTTGTTAGGATTTAGCTTTAGACGCGCCTCTCTGCACCTGAGGAAGACAGCAGAGAGCTGAGAGAGGTGTTCCTCTAGGTTTTCCACTGGGGTTGAACATTGAGCACCTGAGAAGGTCGAAAAATCGTCCATGAAGATGCGAAGATGATCCGTAAGCAGAGGACAAAAGATGAGATATACCGCCCTATTGAAAGAAGGTGGAGCATTTTTCAACCCAAAAGACATTCGAGTGTATATAAAAATACCCCAAGGAGTCACAAAAGCCGTTTTCAGTTGATCACCTGGATGGATGCCCAACTGATTGTATCCACTAAACCCATCCATGAAACTGTACAATACATGCCCTGCTACATCTTCGAGCACACGCTCGGTGAAAGGTGTTGCGAACCCATCTGGGATAGTTACCTTATTTAGAGCACGGTAATCGACGCACACGCGGATTTTGTTGGATTGCTTCTTCGGAGCTATCACCATGGGTGATAACCACTCAGAGTGCTCCACAGGTACTATGATCCCTGCCTCTTGCATTTTTTCTAACTCTGCCTTGACCGCCTCAGCATACTTCGGGTTGAGCTTGTAAGCTCGGCCTCTTACAGGCTTAGCCCCTTCGACCAGAGGTATAGTGTGGACACCCAATTCTGGTGGAATCCCCTCTAAATCCTTGTAGGACCAAGCGAAAACATCTTTAAAAGAGTGAATGAAAGAGACGACCTGATTGAGTAATGCGGGATGCTCCCATAACCAAGCTGCTATCAATACGTGCTGAGGGTTGTCAGGATCTCCCAGGTTGACTTCTCTGACCGGGTCTGGGGTTGTAGCTGGAGAGGGTGCTTCTGAAGATGAGAGGTGAGCTGCCTCTTGGAGCTTCAAGACATCATGAGCAGGGGTTTGATCGATTGGAAACTCTGCATACTCTTCTTGTAGCCATCCCTGTGGGAGCTCCTCGAAGGGCAAATCTTCCGATAGAGACAACCTGACAGAGTGCTTTTGCATGGGGTCCAACTTGGGAGATGCTCTAGAAAGAGGGAAATCTTTGGCTAGTGCATGCAGAGGAGATTTCTTCCCCCTTCGGTGATGTGTGATAGGTTCCCCAAGACCGAGGGCTTCCATCGGCGGTTCATTCGATGCATGAGAATGTGGGGCTGACACACTTACTTCTTCGACTGTTGTACTGTCTGCTGTAGGACTTTGGACATCGGTGTCCTCCTGAGGATTTTGAAGAGAGAGTGTAACTGGCGGCACAGGTAAATTTTGAGTAGAGACCATGTAACATGGCATTGAAGTGGTAGCTTCCAACCACTGTAGCAGGTCCTCGTCAGACCCGTCAGGTACGATGGGCTACTCAGGGTCAGGGTTGGACTGTACTGTCAGTGAGCTATGCTGGGCCACTGGATCCATCCCTCCTTCAAGCTGGATTGGTTGCATTTGGGAGCCGAGAGTGGATATCCACATGGCGTCGTTTCCCCAATCATGAAGTGCCTTAGTATGCCGTAACCAGGGTCTACCAATCAGCAACGGAAATCCTCTCTCCACCTGAGGAAGACTGACCACCACAAAATCCAAGCTAAAGGTGAAGTCTTGTACCTTCAAAGGCACCTTCTCTATTATGCCCACAGGATAGACTGTCCGCTGGTCTGCCAATGTAACAGTGAACGGAGCAGGGCGAGTAGGCTGCAGACCTAAGGCCGACATGGTAAATTCAGGCATTAGGTTGATTCCAGACCCACCATCCACTATGACGCCTGAGAACGACTTCCCTAGAATAGATACAGTAAGACGTGGACTTTTATAGTCGGTGAGGGGAGCAGCCGGATAGGAAATCAAATAGGACTCTGAGGGCTGTACAGGGAGGTGCCCGCCACTAGGCCCAGCCCCCGGGTACAGAGACTGAATGACTGACAGGGTGTCACTTCTAAGTGTTGCGTCGAGCCTTAGCATGTCGTATAGTGACACCTGCTGAAAAGTATTTTTCAAGATGGCTTCTGTTGTGGGCTTGGCACCTTCGAACTGGGCTCCTTTTGTGACCTTAATCTGTTCCAAGTCAGCCACTGCTTCTAAGAAGGCTCCATCAATGTCAGATAACAAGGAAGTTGGTTTGCTCTGAGCAATTTGGAAGGACTTGTCCTTTGGGTCAGGTAGACCAGAGTGAGGAAGTGGAGACTAGCGAGGTGGACCTGTGGGTAGACTGAGACCAAGAGCTGCTCTTTGTGCCCGAGTAAGGACACCAGTAGGCTCCTCCACTTGCAGAGGCTTAACCACATGAGTAGCAGGTGAAGGTTGAGGCACGGTGTTCACAGTAATCAAATTTATCTTCGGAAAGGTGAATTCGGGCTGGTTCTGAGTCGAGCCTGAAGACTTGGATGCCCTTTTCTTAGGACAATCCTTACTGTAGTGATCCTTCGAATCAGGGAAATGACGACAAGGAGGGGACCCCTCGGGTAAAGGACACTTGCTCTGATAATGCCCATATTCTCCGCATCTGTAGCAGAGTATGGGCCGATTGGAAGGACGAAACGGGGGACGAGGTGGTTGCTGCATGGAATTGGAGGCTGAGGTGTAGAAACTTTGGGGAACTGAGGGAGTACTAGCATGATAAAAACTGTGGGGTGCAAAATTGTTGTGCATACCTTGCTGCATAGGGGGTGTTGTCAGCAGAGGAGGCAACTGGTTTTGATGGCCGTAGGGTGAGACCATGTTGGATACAGGCGCTAGCCCTTGTTGGAGAGAAGGACCAAGATTTTGTTGTATTTGACGCAATCCCTTGAGGTAGTAACACTCTTTATCCTCATGTCCAGATTTTTCACAGAAGTGGCAGTAAACGCCAAGGGGGCATTCCTGTGGGGGGTGCCCCGGAGAGCGGCATGAGCTACACCAAACCATAGCCTTAGTCTCTTGCTGACACTTGAGCTCTTCTAACTCGCGCTTAATCTGTTCCAATGCCTCATTATGTGTAGGCTTCTCTTGTCTAAGAGAGAAGGACCTCTCCTCTTGAAGAGCTCGTTGTAGCTTTAGGGCTTCCAGTTCCCTGCGTAAAGAAGTTAAAGGATCAGTAGGACTACCTTCTGAGAACACAGAGGGAGTATCTATTTGAAGAGAGTTGTTGAAGAGCTTCCTAGCTCCCTCTATTCTAGTAGCAGCTGCGATGAACTCGTCAAGAGTGGCGTCGGGTCGGAGACTCTCTCGGAGTTTTTGCTGAGAAGTTTTGGAAAGCGCCTTCTCCACCCACTTTTTAACCATGAATTCACCGGGTTGTTGGGGAAGCTTGGCCACCAATGACTTAGTTTTAGTCATAAGCTCCGCAAAAGTCTCCTCAGGCTTGAGCACCATGTTGGCCAACTCATCCAACACCTTCTCATGGTAGTCACCCAGCTTGAAGGCTGCACAGAACTACTATCTTAAGGCTGCCCAAGTTGCAAAATGGTTCTCTGCAAATTGGCTGTACCATTTATCTGCTAGGCCATCCAGGGTGGATGGAAATAGTACCAAGTAAGCATCTTCTCTGTTCAACCCACGTCCCCTACAGAGAGATACAAATCTTCTTGCATGGTCGTCAACATCTTCTGAGGACAGCCCTTTGAAGGTAGGGAACTTGATGTTCACCTTGGCCAAAACACTAGCTAGTGGCTCCATGATTCCTTGCTGAGAGCAAGTCTGTTGCACAATAACTTGCTGTAGCAGAATAGGAGAGAGCTTTTCTGGAGAAGGTGATCGCGAAGATGGGGAACCTGATGACGAAGGAACGGGTGATGTGATATGTGGAGGTATAGGTGATGAGGTTGAAGGATTTCTACACGGCGTCAAAGGTCGTCTTCTGTGATAGTACTTCAGAGGGCTCAGTAGTGGGCTTTGACGCTCAACTGACCTCCTTGTATGTGTCATGCAGTGACCTCCAATCCAACCAAGCTTTGGGTAAGAGAACCTTGAACTGGCTGAAGACTGGTCTAGACTCTACTAGACCAGACGAGTGACTAGACCAGCTGGACCAGGGACGAGGGACGAGGAGGACTAGACCAGGGTCGAGGGGTCTAGACCAGAGACGAGGCAAGTTGGACAAGGGCGAGAGGGGACCAGGCCAGCAAGGCGAGAGACTAGACCAGCTAGATTAAGCTATCAAGGGTGAAACTGGACCAGACCAACAGGCTACACAGGCGAAGCGAAGAACCCAGCTACTCAACAGAGTGAGACTTCAATTGAGGTCCCACCGTGATCGCCAAAATGAGAGCACCTGTAGCGCGGATAATGTGTCGTGCTCTCTACAGTGTGGCTGTCCCCCAGTGCAATGTGCGTGACAATCTCACTCAACAAACAGAAACTCTCTCAACAGAATAAAATACAAGAAACAATGGATAATAACAGAGACACAGCAGTAGACCAGAACATGTGGACTCGACTAACTCAAAGGACCTTGTACAGACTCTGGAGTGGCAGCACACTCAGCTCCAACCCAGGACTCACAGGTACAAGATGGGGTGTCGAGGCTCAGATGTGCATGGATGGTGTAGCAGTGCTCTGTGTAAGACTCTCTAGACGACTACGTGCAAGATAAGCCCCAACTCCCCCAAAACGACTACTGATATGTACAACCATAAGAGCCACTAACGGCCCATAAATGTCCAGCCAGCTAAGTCTATCTCCAAACTAAGTGGTGGTGGTGACCTGGCCACGACGTCCACTAGACCACCGTAGGTACCCTGCCACGTGTCACTCCCAGCCAAAGGGTCCGTCCAGTGTGAACCAGACCAACTGTAGCTAACTGTCCAACTGTCTGTCCTGTGAAGTGACACTGTAGCAGGCTACAAGGATGGTTTTGTGACGAGGCCCAAATACATGGACACCCACTTGTCTCATGGGATACGATGTGCTATTGGCCAGATACGCACATCTTCACACCAGCTGCGGATCGAGACTGGGAGATACAGCGGAGTACCAGCAGAGGCCAGGACATGCCCCCTGTGTGACATCGAGTTTGAGACAGAGTTGCACTACACATGCCACTACCCCGTCTACTACGAGATACGAGGCCGCTTCCATTGCTTGTTCAGAGAGTGCTTTGGACCATTCTCTAGAGTCTGATGAGAGGAGAGGCTAGCCAGTCTCAGAGATAGATCACAGACTTCTTTAGAGCTGCCACTCGACACACGGAGGAGCTACTACCACAAGAGAGCTGGTCACCTCACACCAGAGGCACACTGATCGACCGAGCGACTGAGCTGGGGAGATCCAGACGCCCACGACTGCGGAGGACTACACAGCATCGACGAAGGCTGCATCAAAGGATTCGGATCACTTTGGCTCGACATGCACGACGCCCGGTCAGACTACTGACGATGGAGGAGATTGATGAGATCCGCCAGCGACCGATGCTGGATCTCTTGTGATCTAGCTATCCCAGTTAGCTGCTTAGCTGCTTAGTTCACACCTAGCAGTTTCGGATTCCATAGTATTTTATTTTGTCATTTTGTCAGCTTGTTACTCTGACTTTGTATCATATCCACCACACCACATTGTAACTTTCTGGTCTCATAGGTCACTTTGGCCTTTTGAAGACGTTAATATAACATTTCATTTCATTTCATCTCTCTCTCTCTCTCTCTCTCTCTCTCTCTCTCTCTCTCTCTCTCTCTCAAACCCCCCCCCCCCCCCCTCCCCCCCCAAGAACCCCGAACAAAGCTCTGCTAACGAGAGCAACTACAAGAAGCTCGGTGTAGGGCAAAGCCCGCCAACTAGTAAAATCTGAAAGCAAAAGTTCAACAGAATGGCACAAGGTGGATAACAAAGCACTGCACCGGAGCACACAAGGAGCTTACATCCAGAAGAGCGAGCCCCGCTGGCTGAAGGTGGCTCTTGAAGACCATAACTGAAAAGGGAACTCCAAGGAGACAGTGTAGGAGGCTCTGAAACTGGGTCCAAATGAAACCGTTTGAAGAGTCCTCGGAGAGCGAGCAGAGAGAAGAGAAGCTTTTTGATCACCAAACAAGCCACAAACAGCAAGCAAAGCCAAAACAACAAAAGCCCCAAAAACCCCACCCAAAAGAGGATGAAACAAACAAACAAAAGCAACAGAAAGGAAAAAACAAGAACAGTAAACTCGAACGACATGCATCCACACACACACACACACACACACACACACACACACACACCGAAAGATACAATCAAGAACAACTAATACACTCATCAGCTTAGTTTAGGATTCCGCAGTATTTATATTTTGTTATCCTAGTTTAATTTATTTTGTTAATCTGACTTTGTATCAGATACACCACATTGTAAATTTCTGGTCTCATAGGTCACTTTGGCCTTTTGAAGACGTTAATATAACATTTCATTTCTCTCTCTCTCCATTGAAAGTGGAGCTTTGACCCTTTGCATTACATAAGAGCCATCCTTAAGTCCATATACAAGAAATATGGGAAAGACCCTAATGAATGTACAATGAGAACATGGGGAAAATCCCATAACAACTACAAGAAACATATGGGGGAAAAGGTACTCTAACCAGGCGGTGTAGTGTAGATATCTGGATAGTAATCAAGTCTATAGAAATCTACCCAAAACTCTTTCCACCTCGGGCAATGTAGCGAAAACCACCAAGTCCAATGTTGTTTATCTGATTGATATAAAGCATCCGTTGTATAAACCTCCTATAGCCGCTCACAAAAGCCAAGGGACATGAAACCCCTAGGCCAATTTAGGGTTTAGGGTAATTCATACTGCTCCTAAACTGTCATCGATTGTTGATCCTCCTCTATCTCTCTATCCAATTGCTCCGGTACCTCCTCTTGCTCCTTGTCTGGTCACCTCTCCTTTGGAGGTCTATCTTGGGGTTGCTCTGCCTCTGCCAACCTCTGTCTCACTACCCTTCTATAAGCAAGGATAGGTTGTGCCTGAATCTGTCTACTTGCTTGTCTCTGTCTCTATCTTTGTGTCTGCTCTCCAGTGTGCCAATGATGAGCACTCTCCTTCTGCTGACTCTATGCCGAGTCTTGCTGCTATGTAGAACTCTGCTGAGGTTGTGAGGGTGGTCTCCTTCTCTGACCAGTTTGTCTCTGTTGTCACACTTTAGGAAAATCCCTCACCAAGTGTCCCATCTCATGACACCTAAGGCATTTGTTCGATATGTCCGTGACCACGATCCTCTGTGAGTGCAGTACACGATCCTCTGTGAGTGCTGACTCTGCGCGGAGTCCTGCTGTTGTGTAGAACTCTGCTGAGGCTGTGAGGGTGGTCTCCTTCTCTGACCAGTTTGTCTCTGCTGTCGCACTTTAGGGCAATCCCTCACCAAGTGTCCCATCTCATGACACCTAAGGCATTGGTTCGATCTGTCCGTGACCACAATCCTCTATAAGTGTAGTATATCTTTCCACTCAAAAGTGATAGTATCTGGAAAAATTGTGGAAGGGATAGTAGCCACCTTTATAGATGGCAAAGATGTCTCGGTTTGCACTAAGCGCACGAATGGTACGCCAAAGATCAAGCCCATCTACCTCAACATGTCTAGCAACCAAAACTATACTGCCCTTTAGAACGAGACATCTGTCCTCAAAAGCAGCTCAAGAAAAATCCTCCTACCACAGGTGCAAAAAAACCAATCTACCCCCGAAGCTCTAGAGATAAGTTCCCTTGATAAAAACATAGCAATGAAAGTACCTCTGACGAGCAAAATGATATCCTTTACTTTGCTTTCATCCGATCCTTTGCACAAGAGCGACTTCCGGATGTTGACAAGAGTGTAGTAACACCCCACTAGGTGGCCAACAGCCCCCTTTGAAAGAGAACTGTTAGGGAATAAAGGCCTAAGTGCCTTGTACTTATTAACTTATAAGTTAAAAAACTTATAAGTGAGGGGGCCCAAGTGTGAATGGCCCCCTAGTCACTTACTCATATACTCAAAGGTCAAGCCCAAAATATCACTATCGTGACTTTTCCCAAACTTCTACGAGCTCTCTCTCTCTCTCTCACGTCTTTCTGCGTGTGCTTCTTCTGCGCCACTCTCCTCTTCTCCTTCACTCCCATTGCATAGAGTAGCAAGTGGGCTCTCTCTCCTGCTCCCCCACACATGGTATCAGAGCTTTAGGGTTTCCAAGAGAGCCATTTTTCGCAACACAGATCAGAATTCTGTTCTTGCTCGCTGCGGGAAGGATATTCAACCGTTTTCGATCAACTCTGTCGCGAAGGGATCCTCTCACCGTGTAGAATCGACCTCCGGTGACAGTTTCCCCAAAATTAGGGTTTCAAAAACTGGCGAACAGCAGCCTATTTCTGCTGAAATTGACCAATTTCGAGGTCAATTTGATGCAATTTCATTAGGGCAAGTCTCACAGGTCAATCTTACAGGTGTTTCCACCAACGAGGTTCTGAAAATTCAGCAAAACAGATGTTTACAGGTCTGATTTTTGCCCTAAAACAGGGAATTTCAGCAAGCAAATGATGTATACACCTTGTGGAAACCTTTGGTAAGGGTTTGGCAGTGAATGTACGCCGTTTTGGGGTGATTTCGCGTGAAATTTGCTCGCTGTTTTTCTGTAACAGCAAGCTGTTTTTTGCCCGATTGCGCACATTTGGGTGTGTTTAGGTCGGCAAAACAGGGTTTCAGTGTCTGCAATCACTCAGAATGGCTTCTAGCAGTGAAAGTGGCAATTTGTTGCACATTCGCAAGCTTGAAGGGGCCCATAACTTTGCTATATGGAAGAAGCAATGTTATAATGTGATGTTGCAGAAGAAACAGGCGAAACCTATTAAGTTACAGGGTGTGAAACCGAATGATATGGAGGTTGAAGAATGGGAAGAAGTGGACGAGTTGGCTCGCTCCACGATCATGCTTTCGGTGTCTGACAATTTACTCTTCAATGTAGAGAATGAGCAGACAGCATGGGGCATGTGGAAGCGTTTAGACGAGTTGTATGCACAGCAAAGTGCTGCCAGTAAAGTGTATTGGCTTAAGAAGCTTATAGATCTCCGCATGAAGGAGGGCACGCACATGTCAGTGCACCTCAATGAATTCAACTCTATTTTCAGCCAGCTGACAGAGCTGAAATTCACGATTGATGAGGAGTTCAAAGCTACTTTTCTGCTATGCACATTGCCCGAGAGTTGGGATGTATTCCGGACAGCTCTTAGTAACTCAAGTGCGTCACTTAAGTATGCAGATGTAGAGAGTTCTCTCTTGATGGAAGAGATGAACAGGAAGAACACCACAGGTGGGTCTTCTAATGCATTGCACTTGAGAGGCAGGTCTCAACAGAGGGAGAAATCTGACAGTAAGGACAGGGCACGCAGCAAATCTCGTAGGAAAGATGTTGTGTGTCATCATTGTGGAAAGAAAGGGCATTATAAACGGGAATGCTATGAGTGGAAGAAAGAGAAGAACAAGGGTGCTGAAACTGATGCAAAGGACAAGGGAAATGCCAAGAAGAGCACTGTGTTGATTGAGGAAATCAATGTTGCTAGTAGTTGTGACAGTGACAGCAGCACTGATGTACTCAATGCCTCTTCTGTGGATGCACATACCCTTGCTATGGGTTCTGATGTGGACATGCATACTTGGATTCTTGATTCAGGTGCCTCCTTTCATGTAACACCTCATAGGGATTGGTTTACACAGTACTCAGGTGAGGTGCAGGGCACTGTTTATTTGGGAGACAACTATGCATGTGACATTGCAGGTATTGGCAGTGTCCAGTTTTCCTTTGCTGATGGTATGACTTTTGTTTTGCACAAAGTGCGCCATGTGCCACAACTCAAGAAGAGTTTGATTAGTACAGGGCAGCTAGATGATGCAGGCTATCACACCACTTTTGGTGATAGCAAGTGGAAAATTTGTAAAGGGGCCCGGATTGTAGCCAAGGGTTGTAAATCGGACACTTTGTATCCTTTGCATGTATCTAGTGTGCGTGACCATGTTGTCGCCGTAACCGAGCAGCCAAGTGTTTCTTTGTGGCATGGCCGGTTGGGACACATGAGTAAAAGAGGAATGGAAACTCTGTCTCGTTGTGGTTATTTGTCGTGTTTGAGGTATGCTGATTTTTCTCATTGTGAGCACTGTATTTATGGTAAGCACAGTCAAACACCGCACAAAAGGTCTCTTTCTTTGAAGTCTGACAGGTTAGACTTAGTGCATTCCGATGTATGTGAAATGCCACAGTTGTCCTTAGGGGGAAAGAAATATTTTGTCTCGTTTATCGATGATGCTACACGTAAGGTGTGGGTGTATCCAATACGTGCTAAAAGCGATGTTTTGGATACTTTCAAGAAGTTCCTTGCGTTTGTTGAGAATCAAACAGACAAGAAGCTTAGGTCTTTGCGCTCAGACAATGGGGGGGAGTATGTATCAAAAGCATTTATTGACTTTTGTGCTACTAAAGGTATTAAAAGAGAGCTCACGGCTCCTTTTAATCCCTCTCAGAATGGAGTTGCAGAGAGGTTGAACCGGACTATCCAAGAGAAAGTTCGGAGTATGCTGCATTACCTCATGGTTTTTGGGCAGAAGCTATGCAAACAGCTATTCACTTGATTAATCGCTCACCTAGCAAGGCTTTGGGTGGAAAGGTGCCTGAGAAGGTGTGGTCTGGCAAGCCACCCTCATATGCACATTTAAGAGTGTTTGGTTGTGAGGCCTATGTTCACATCCGGAGTGAACTGCGCACCAAACTAAAACCAAAGTCTCATAAATGCATTTTCCTAGGATATGGTGAGGATGGTGAAATGGGGTATAGATTATGGGATCCCGCATTACGGAAAATCATACGCAGCAATGATGTCATCTTCAATGAGAATTGCATGCACAAACAGCCCACAAAGGTCGAGGAAGTGCGCCGGGTTGTTTTTCGTGAAGATGTTACATATGGACAGCCAAGAAGGCCCAATGTTCAGCAGCCTTTACATGCTGAAAATGGTGCTGAAAATCAACCATTAGCTGCTGAAAATCAGCCCCAACAAGTTGCCATTGATGCACCACAGGTAGGGGAACAGGTTGATGCTCCTAGACCGCCCGTTGTTGCGATGCAACCGGCTGAACAGCCTGCTGTTTTTGATGGTTTACAGGCTGAAAATCCACCTGTTATGGATCATTGGGTGCGTAGGTCTACTCGGGTGACAAGGCCCCCAGATAGATATGAACCGTCTTTGGACTATGTCATGCTTACTGATTGTGGTGAGCCGTCTTGCTATAAAGAGACTATGCAACGGGAAGACAGTAAGAAATGGTTCAAAGCAATGGTTTCGGAAATGCAGTCTTTGGAGAAAAACCATACATGGGACTTGGTTGATTTGCCTAAAGGGCATAAGGCTCTGCCATGTAAATGGGTTTACAAGACCAAGGTCACATCTGATGCTTCTTCTAAGTACAAGGCACGTTTGGTTGCTAAAGGGTACAAGCAAAAGCATGGTGTTGATTTTGATGAGATTTTTTCTCCTGTTGTAAAGCTTGCCACATTACGTCTTGTTTTAGGCCTGGTTGCTTCTGAAGATATGGAGTTAAAGCAAATGGATGTCAAAACAGCGTTTTTGCATGGTGATTTGCTTGAGATGATCTATATGATGCAGCCAGAAGGTTTTGTGTCAAAGGGGCAAGAGAAGAAAGTATGTAGACTCTTGAAGAGCTTGTATGGTTTGAAACAGTCTCCCCGTGCATGGTATCACAAGTTTGATACATTCATGAGGTCTCAAGGATACAAAAGATGTAATTCTGATCACTGTTTGTATATCAAAACGGCAAGTGATGGATCTCTTCTATTGCTGATTTTGTATGTTGATGACATGCTTATTGCGGGTAAAAATGTCACGGAATTGAATGCATTACAGCAAAGCTTAAAGAATCGCTTTGACATGAAGGATCTTGGTGATGCTAATCATATTTTGGGCATGCGTATCTCTCGAGATAGACCCAACAGGCGTCTGTATCTATCTCAACGAGATTATGTTAATAAGGTGCTACATCGTTTTCATATGGATGGGGGAAAGGCACTTGGTACTCCGCTGCCTCCATATGTAAAACTGACTGCACATGACTGCCCAAACACAGATGATATGCGGGCTGAAATGGCCAAGATTCCTTATGCATCAGCCGTTGGCAGTTTGATGTATGCTATAGTTGCTACACGTCCGGACATTGCATTTGCGGTGGGAGTGGTAAGCAGGTACATGAGCAATCCTGGCAAAAAGCATTGGGAAGCAGTGAAGTGTATCTTGAGATACTTGAAAGGCACTAAAGACTTGTGCATTTGTTTTGGGAAGAGTGAGACATCTGTGCATGGCTTTACAGATGCAGATTTTGCTGGACATCCAGATTGCAGGAAGTCTACCTCTGGATATGTGTTTACATTCACAGGAGGTGCAGTTTCTGGATACTTCACCTCTATGTGCTTTGTCTACCACTGAGGCTGAGTATGTGGCTGCCACTGAGGCATGCAAAGAAGCTTTGTGGCTCATGCGTTTGGTAGAAGAGCTTGGCATTAAGTCACCGGTTCCTGTGCTACACTGTGATAGTCAGAGTGCTATTATGCTTGCAAGGAATCCTGTTTTTCATGCCAAGACAAAGCACATAGAGGTGAAGTATCATTTTATCAGGAGTGTGCTTGATGACAAGAGCATTACACTTGTCAAGGTGCACACAGATGACAATCCTGCAGATCTTTTGACCAAGAGTCTTCCAGCAGAGCGGTTTGCATATTGCCGTCAGATGATGGGTGTTGGATGAGTAAGTGCATGATCAGCTGATGTATCATAGTTAGCTGATTCTTTGATCTCCCAAGGTACATTGCCTTTAGGTGGGAGGTTGTTAGGGAATAAAGGCCTAAGTGCCTTGTACTTATTAACTTATAAGTTAAAAAACTTATAAGTGAGGGGGCCCAAGTGTGAATGGCCCCCTAGTCACTTACTCATATACTCAAAGGTCAAGCCCAAAATATCACTATCGTGACTTTTCCCAAACTTCTACGAGCTCTCTCTCTCTCACACGTCTTTCTGCGTGTGCTTCTTCTGCGCCACTCTCCTCTTCTCCTTCACTCCCATTGCATAGAGTAGCAAGTGGGCTCTCTCTCCTGCTCCCCCACAAGAACTTCAATATGATCACCAATCTTACATTGTAGATCTTTTGGAATAATCATAGAAGGTGCCATAGTACTTGAGATGGGTCGTGGCAATTAAAGCCCTATACACCCAAGGCGGGAGCTGTGAGAGGAAGGGCTAAGGTTTCAATAAGCTAGGTGGCTGGGCAGGAAGGGCTGAGCAGACAACTCAGGATAGCGGGGGTCAACAGGCCAACCGTGGGCAGGTGTCCAGGTTCATGCAAATGGGACAAGGCGCGGCACGGGCAGGCAGGTCAGGCGGGGGCAGAGCAGGCAGGTGAGCAACACGAGGCAGACACGATGCGTAGGGCAAGGGGAGCGGGGGAAGAGCAGGGGGAGGGTGGTGCGTGAAGGGTTAGGGTTTGGAGAGATAGGGTTAGGGTTTTCTCGATGCAGGACGTTCCCCCCCCCCCCCCCCCCCCCCCCCCCCCCCCCCTCTCTCTCTCTCTCTCTCTCTCTCAGGCGGGGGCAGAGCAGGCAAGTGAGCAACACGAGGCAGACACGATGCGTAGGGCAAGGGGAGCGGGGGAAGAGCAGGGGGAGGGTGGTGCGTGAAGGGTTAGGGTTTGGAGAGATAGGGTTAGGGTTTTCTCGATGCAGGACGTTTTCTCTCTCTCTCTCTCTCTCTCTCTCTCTCTCTCTCTCTCTCTCTCTCTCTCTCTCTCTCTCTCTCTCTCTCTCGTCATTTTTGTATTACTGTGTATACAGATCCCTAGAGATGCAAAATGCAGTTTGTCTCGTGGGGTCTACAAAATGGTATACATGAGAATAGAAAACAGTAGACGGCCTAAGTCTCCAACGAGCTATACCTCAAGGTGGTTTGATTGTAGTAAGAAGCACTGAGGTGCCACTGTATTTGTTCCCAGGAGAAGGTGAAAACATAACAGATTTACACCAGCGACTGAGAAAAGCATATCTCCACTCCCCCGCTGCCACAACTGATGCATCCCACTTACTCCAAAGAGAGTGGTTTATATCGAGCCAAATGCTGATGAAAACCTCCTTTAAAGCCGACGATGCCGCACTCAGAATGTGGAGGCAACTAGCCTTCCAAGCACTCCACATTGTGATGCTGACTTTAGTCATGTGAGTACCTTTAAGAACACCTTCAAGAAAAAGACATCATTTTCTATCTGAAAAAAGCAAGAGGGCAACTAGAGGATCTGCAGGAGCTTTAACGAACTCAAAAGCGACCAATCCATGCCATTTGATAATCTTTACAGCCCGTACCAACACACATCCAAATTTTTTGACATCAGGAAACTCACTTGTAGAATATTAACTGCTGAAAATTTGTCCACAATAGGCTTCAAAATATGGCGTGGAATCTCATAATCCTTCAGCATACTGCTAACAACCTGCAGTGAATGCCACTTGTTAACCAAATTATTTGACAAATATCTACTTACACATTACAAATCCAAAAGATGGCTGCAACTATATCTACACCTTTTTCCTCCATCATCAACTCTACCACCAAATTCACACTAGTTAGAGGTGAGAAAATTAGGTAAACATCGCTGAAGGTTCCAAACAGATTGCACACACAAGTATGTACGCACTCTGCACTTTCCATACGCATGTGTACGTGTGTGTCCTCAACATTTTTGCACCACAGATTGCATGAAAATGCCTGTTCCAGAATTTGAGTCTAATTGACATAAGACCTTCCATTGTCAGCTAGCATGTTGCTATAACTTCTAACTAATTTTGTGACACAAAGTCCATAAGTGAAACCAAAAGGTAGACAAGCAGGAGTGGTGCAAAGGGAGAGAGAAAAGAAGGGAGATGATACAAACATCCACGAAAGGCTAAATTGCTTTATGAGAAAAATCCAAGAGCTAAAAATGTACATGTCGGTATGTACCAAGAATAACAATCTACAAAATCCCGTGCTCCAGTAATCCTGGGCCCAAGGCGCCACATGCATGTCTACTCTATTATGCTATAAAAACTAATATACACGTATTATGCTACAAGGGAATCTCTATCACACTGCTCATCCCAAGAATGTCTCAAGGTGAAGAATGAAGTGATATAAGCCTTCTTACAGTTAATGTTAGTGGTTTAATATCTTGATGTCTGGCCACAATCTCCTGATATGTTGCTATATCTGACGAGTGCACATGGTCCAGTGGTTGAGGGCCGTTACCTAAAGAGTAAAGTCACTCGAGTGGTCTTGGGTGATCCACTAATACTGTAGTAGTAGACATCTCTAACCTAACATGGCGGTAGAAACAGTGCAGCAATACAGAAAAACAGCAGACTAAAATTGCAAGAGAACACTTGAGAGGAGACTTAATGGGGGAGAGTTCCCCACTCAGATATTTTGGCCACTCCAGCAGGCATCCCTTGCAGCAGTTCTTTCAAGCCGTCGGTTACAAACGTTCCTATGAGCCTACTCACAACAATCTGTTCGCTAATGGCACCCTGGCAACTAATTTATAGGCACATGGCCCCAGAAGCGATCCACTTTACTGCTAGTTTTACAGCAGCACCCAAAAGCACTGCCAAAAAGCAATCCTGGAAAACAAAAGTGCCACGTTAGCACCTTTCGTACGCCTGCCACATCAGCATGCCATGTCAACGAGCTAAGATCACAACGCAACAATCAAAACACACCACAAATAATCACTCCCCTCAATTGACTGGCTCCCAACGCGTTATCCTTGCTTTGACAAGTACTGGAGCGAGGAGACGTCTTCTTGCACTCCAACATGACCTATGAGACCAAGATGATACAATCATGGTGGATCTAATACAATGTGTGGGTACAAAATTAAATGAAATAAAATAAAAGCTGAAGTGAGCACCAGTGTTTGAGGATGTCTGGCATCGGGGGCTGTCCGAGGATGTACTGCATCGGTCGCTGAAGAGCATCGTCAATGTTGGCCTCTGTAAATAGTCGTACTGGGCTTCTCCCATGTCGTACGAGAATAGTCCCAATCCTTTGATGGAGCCTACTTCGATGTCTTAGTGGCCCTCGTAGACGTGGGTGTCTAGCTCTCCCAAGCTCAATGGATCTGTCAATCAATATACCTCTGAAATAGGTGGACTTTGAAGCCTGCTGCAAAGCTTGCTCATCTGACTGCCGAGTCTCTGCTCTAAAGAAGTCAGTGATCTCCCTTTGTGAATGTCTCCCATTGTCTAATCTCCTCAAGAGACTCTCCGTGTGTTTGTGCGCTCTACCAAAAACAACCCAAGGCATCTCTGATCTTGATATCTCATGACTCTAGCTGTTATACATGCTTGGATTTCTTGAAAGCATTTCAGTAAGTCAACAATTTTGGGGTAACCATTATTGTAGAGGGCCAAAAAGGTAACCAATGTTGGGGATCACATTGGGGTAACTACACGAGCATGTCCTCACCCCACAAGATAATTAACGGTAATTGGGGAAAAGCACCTACAAATTGGACCCAAATCCTAAGTAAGCATTGGCTCCCTAATTGGGATTGCAAGATGGAGCTAGGGAATTCACTTGTGGGCTTTGGCCTTAGAAGACATTCAATACAACATTTCATTTCTCTCGTAAATATGTGCAACCCTCTCTGACTGCACGAGAATACAACTCTCATAAGCTACTGCGTGGCCATCTTGCATCTATACCCCTCCTAAACTCCTACAACATGCATCGCAAGCACCTCAAGAGGCCTCTACAAGTCTTAGTCGCTCAAATGTCATGATCCAGGTAGGCCCCCAAGTGAAAAAAACTCCGTTCTTTGTAAGGGCGTGCAATGGTGAATCAATCTTTTGCAAAATGTTTGCTAAACCTCTTGTAGTAGGAGCACAGTCGCAAGAAACTCCGCACTTCATGCACGTTCTTCAAAGGCGGCCATCTGCAAATAGCCTCCACCTTGGCCAAATCCATACAAACACCCTCAAGAGAGAGACAAAATGTCCCAAGAAGTATCTCCTGCATAGAAAACTTGCTTTTATTTCCAGTGATAAGAAGAATGTGCTCTCCCAATGCTCTAAACACCCGTGCTAGATGCTCATCCTCAGACTTGGAGAAACAAAGATGTTGTCAAAGAATGTGCTCACATACTGCCTATGTAGTGAAAACATCCGATATTGAATGTTGCATGAGCAATGCTAAGCCCAAACGACATCACCAAAAACTCATAAAATCTGAAGGATGTCCTGAACCCGATCTTGTATATATCTATACGAGTGAACCTGATCTGATAGTATCGGTTATGTCTCTATCATAGAAGAGGGGACCTACTTTGTGACACTGTTGGGATGGGTGTCGTGTGTCTGAGCGGTCGTAGTGTGAACTCAACCAATCTGGCGGGTCACTTTTATAAAAGGAGGCCAAGGCCTCATTTGCAAGGGACAACTTTCATTGGCAGAGTGCCGGTGGTTAGCCCGCGAGGCTACGAGTGTGCAAGGTCACCTCGAGGAGGTGAGGCCAGATGGTGTGCGTCACAAGTTTGGTGACATGGCAACCCCTAGGTCGTTAGAAGACGAGGGGACTCCAAAGTCATGCTGACATGGCCAAACTCCTAAAATCGCGGACGTGCTAACGTGGCCAAGGTGTAACGACTCATCCCAGATTTCATGGAACCTGCTGTCATGGCCACTCAGCGAGGATCTGTAAGTTGGTGACGGCTTCTTCTTTTTCTGCTTCTGCTAGGGTTTAGGCCCTTGGACTGAGATCTGCAGGTTGGCTAGGGTCTTCAGTGACTTGGCACGTTAGCAGTTTGTGACAGCTTTGAGGAAGTCTACAAAGCAGTAGTGTAGTCTCTTCTTCCGCACTTTTGACCCATCAATGAGGTAGCGCAGAACAAAGTTGTGATCTACGATAGAGAGGCTGCTTTGAAACCTATCAGGCTGGGGGCTCTAAGTCCCTCCCTCTCTCCATATGAGCTGGGCTCTACTTCAAGTACTTCTTCGTCGAGTATGTTTTGGAAATTTGTGGATAGGTACAATAGTGTCTAGTCCACTCCTCTACCATAGCCCTGTTCAAGATGTGTGTGTGTGTGTGAGAGAGAGAGAGAGAGAGAGGCAGAAGAAGAAGAGAGAGAGAGAGAGAGAGAGAGAGAGAGAGAGAGAGAGAGAGATGAAATGAAATGAAATGTTATATTAAACGTCATCAAGAGGCCAAAATGACCTATGAGACCAAACTGATACTGTCCTTGTGGATCTAATCCAATGTTTGGGTACAAAAATAAAATGAAGTAAAGTGAAAGACTAAAATTGTCAAGCTAAAATCGTTAAGACAAAAATCATCATCATCATCATCCATGCCCGAGGATGCCCGGCATCGGGCGTTGTCCGAGAAAGTATTGCATCAGTCGCTGAAGTGCTTCGTCAATGTCCACCTCTATAAAGTCGTATTGGGCGTCTCCCATGTCATGCTAGAATAGTCCTGATTCTTTGATGGAGCCTCCGTCGATGTCGTGGTCGCCCCGGTAGACGTGGGCGTCTAGCTCTCCCGAGCTCCATGGCTCTGTCCACTAATATACCTCTGGTAGAAGTGGGCTCTGAAGTCTGCTGTGAAGGATGCCCATCTGGTTACTAAGTCCCTGCTCCCTCTTTGAATGCCTCCCATTGCCTGGTCTCCTCAAGAGACTCTCCCTGTGTCTGTGCAGCTCTAGCAAAAACAACCCGAGGCATCTTTAATCCTGATATCTCCTGACTCTAGCCAACGGTCCAAAGCCCTTTCTGAATAGAGAATGAAAGCGGCCTCGTAACTCATGGTTTACAAGACAGTCACAAATGTGATGTAATTCTATCTCTGGCTCTGTATGACACATCCTGGCTTCTGCTTGTACTCTCCTAAATCTGTCAGTTCAATCTCTAGCTGATGCGATGATGTGCCCATCTGACCAATAGCACATCATATCCCATAGGATAAATGAGTGTCCATATAGGCCGGTATGATCACATAACCATCCTCTATTAGTTGGAGGAGATGCTCTCTATAGAAAGCCATCTTCGTGCCCAACTCTTGTACTGGCTGTATCCATGTGCTTCTATCTAGTTGAATCAAATCCTGACGTATAAGTCTAGTGATCTTTGTCCGTGTGAGAGAAAGGGAGGGTGTATCCAAGGAGTACTGGAATGAAGGCAGTCTATCCATGCTGAATCGATGTGATTGAAACCATGATGTCATTTACCCATACCAACATGCTGTGTCCCCTTGTAGTGCTAGTTGTTGGGATGAGTCAAGGGCTAGCCGAGCATATCTGTCTCTGGGGAGGTCCCATAAATTATGCATGAAGGAAACTGATCTAGTAAGGGCCTCAACTACATGAGGGGGGGGCAGCTAGCTCAGCTGGAATAATCTCATGTGGCACTGAGGCCTTAGCCTAAATCATCCAAGAGATCATAGAGACTAGAGGCCTCTTCATACATCTCCATCCATCAGTGCTACCAGATCTGCCCTGGTGGTCCGTTGAGGGCCCCCAAATCTGAACCCCATAGAGCATAGTTGAAGCCACTAGAGCGTTAAAAAGCCACAGCTTTGTTCGAGGTTCCTGAAACTGAACCTGCGAACACATCTTCTCCAATCCTCCCAAGGCTGCATAAGCTCTCATCAATCTAGTCTCTGCTGCTCTCCTCAATGAAAATGCCAGTCCACTGAAGACCCCAAGATAGGTGTATGCATCTGTATACTCCACCGTTTCCTGGCCAGTGTAAAAGTGGGTGCTGACCTCCTGACCCACTGTGGTGTGGTGCTAAACACCATAACCTTGGTTTTCCCCAGATTAATAGGCAATCCACTATCGTGGGCAAGTGCGTACAAAGCATTTAAATGACGTTGCATCCCCTCCAGGAAGCCAGGAATCAACACAATATCATCGGCATATAACAATAGTGGGATCCATGTCCCTGCCAACTGTGCTCCTCTATCACCATCCCTCTCAATGTAGTCAGCAACCTCATCCACATACATGCCAAATAGTGTAGGAGATAGCGGGCAGCCCTGTTTCACCCCAACAATGGAGTGAACCAAATCAGAAGTCCCCTCTAGAGTGCATACATGCCCCACTACTGACTTGTATAGAGCCATGATCCCCCAAATCAACTCTTTGGGTACCCCCATCTCCTACAGTCCGCGCATCAATCTAGCTTTGGGCGTTGTATCGAAGGCTTTGCGGAAATCCACAAAGCAACAATAGAGTCGTCTCATGTGTGATCTCCCCTCCTCAATAATGGTTCTCAGTGTCAGAATATGATCAAGAGCTGTCCTGCTGCCTGCACAACCTCTCTCTCTACCCATCTACTCAACTGCTGCTCAAGGATGGGGATGCGTAAAACTGTGCCAATGTGTGTCCAATCATGATAGTGTGGTAATTCCCAGGCTCCATAGGGTCCCCTGACTTGAAGATAGGTACAATAGTGGACAAACTCCATATCAAGTAGGCCCTCGCACATGGTACGGTTGAACAGCACTGCTAGAAGCTTTGCAAGCATATCTTTGGCATGTATAAAATGATCTGCTACCATGCCATCGTGATCATATGCCCTCCTAGTCTTCATCATGCCAAAGGCTTTCTTTACCTCTCGGCGGTAAAGAAAGCACATGTGTGTGGGCATGGCTATGGCGGATCTGGAAGAGGTGGGTGCCCCGAGACTGTGTAGAGAGATGATGCATACTGACCCCCATACCTCTGTAGAAGTGGTTACTAGTGGGGGAGAGTGTTCATGGGAGAGTCGCCATGCCTCGCCTGAATCCTGGCTCAAAAACAATTGAGATAAATCTGCTCTAGCCGAGCTAGAAATGCCCTCTTCTTCCGTCGTACTAAACACCGAGACAATCCATGACTGCCTGTGAGTAATGACTCCTAGAAGTACCTCCCTCTGAAGACAGGCTCTGGTCTTTCTGCACTCCTCATCATACCAACTATTTTGGGGTGTGCTCCTAGAACCTCGTCGCTGCCCAGGCTGAGTGTGTGGGTATGCCTCTGCTGCTGCATCCTCCCCCCACCCCAACACCCCACCATTAAGGAACACAAAACAAGAGGATTATTTCATTACTTTGTTGAAGTTCACAAGCGCATTGATTGGAAGTTGAGGCATTCCCACTTTCAACCCGAAATCTACACTAGCTTCAATCTCAGACCACTTGCTTGGTAGCAAGACCTAACCACAACTCTTGGTCTAAGGATCGGCACCCTACCTAAAAGAAACTCAATTTCCTCGACTAAATCTAGATCTGATCAGGAAGATCACCTGGCAGAATACTCACATGTGCAAACCTTCTAATGCTATTGCTAGTGGAAAACTCCTCCAATCCAATGAACAAGAAGCAAGATAATAGTTAAGAAGAAAACTGGAAAGAGAAGAACACTCAAGGAAATTTGGCAAACGCCTACAATATTTTGAGTAACTTCAATGATCCTTGTTTTTCTGTTCGAACATTGATAACACACCATTTAGGCATTTCCCTTGAACAATCTGAAAACGATCAAAGTTAGAAAAAGACGTTACAATCTTTAAGTAACCTGAGAAGTAAACCGTTCATCCTCCCAAAAGTATAGGAGACCTTCAAACTTTTCTGTTTTGCGCATTATTGCAACAAAGTTGTCAACTTTCACTGCCTGCACCATCAGCAGAAATCAAAGCAGAGAATCCAACACCTTTGAAAAGATTGAAATGTAAAATATGCGGTGCTACCATGAAAATGCAGCTAGCCTGATATCAAAATATACACACGAAGATAGTAAAAGCTCTTACCTGCTTACACCGAAGTCCTGCTATACTAATTGGATAACCGATGACAAATCCAGCCACATTGTAGTCCTTCGCCTACAGACAAGCCAATCACATTATAGTTCAAAAAAAAAAAGCAACCAAAATACCCGCAATTCCATCAATGTGGGCTGTAGAAGTCTTTTATTGAAATTAAACGCATAACATGAAGTGTCTACTGTCTATTTGACCATTATCAATGTAGTTCTGAAGAAATTATTGGTAACCCCATGCTTGCATATGAGGAATTAAAACAGTAACAAAATGACAAAAGATGGACGAAAGGGTATAATGCTAGTAAAATACCATATCGTGGGTAATCCAAGGCACTTCATCTATTAAAACCACGTTACTTTGTATGAAACTCCATCTAGATGATCGAGATTGCAAGGTTTGTACAGGAGGATGTGTTGCAGGAGATCGTCTCATGCACTGTATATCCTTGTACCTGTTCTCTTTGGGAGATGATAAGAGCTGTCCTATCAAACTTTACAAGGTTTGTACAGGAGGATGTGTTGCAGGAGATCTTCTCATGCACTGTATATCCTTGTACCTGTTCTCTTCGCGTGATGATAAGAGCTGTCCTATCAAGCTTTACATGGCCTCTTGGTTTCAAGTGGTGTATCCCTTGGCAAAAGGTGGTGATGTGCTGTAGATCCAGCAGGAACTTGTCATCTTTTCCTGGGTATCTCCATGTCCTGGTGGTCTAGATTCTTGTTTAGAAGGCAGGATTATTTTGTTATCTATGCTTTGGTGAAACAACTAGCTTTATGAAACGGGCTGGGAGGTGTTTAAGTAGAGTGCTCTATGCTTCAGTGAAACAACTAGCTTTATAAATTATGATACGGGTTGGGAGGTGTTCAAGCAGAGTGCTTCAAATTAAGTGTGGTTTGTACCTCTTGCCCAGACACACTGTATAGTTACAAGAGCAGGATCCCTCCTCACAGATAGTATGTCTTGATGATTCCTCTCGATCTGGTAAAAAGGCAAGACAATATTTTCCTTGTTCTACATGTGGTATAGAAGAATGTATTCTAATGCATTACCTGAACAGGCTTGGTGCGATTGTTTTTGAGTTTGTTAGCCATACTACTTTTTATTTCCTCTGGTACTTTTCTCAAATGGTACTTGAGTTCCAAAAGAGGATTCCAAGCTTACATTAAAAGACTTGGGAGAGGGATAGGCATCTAGTATCTCCTTATAGCAGCAAGCTAATGAAGTTGCTTGGTGAACTTACAGGACCTATTCAATTCTTTGTGGATGCTGCGGCAGATGAGGCGTTGACAATTGTCCACATTGTGATCCTCAGTAGTAGGACACTTATACTATGTTGGCTTTTAGCATTGTGAGCATGGATATAAAGCATTTGCTCAACTCACTCCCAGAGGAGGTGTGACTTACGTCTTACACTTTCGACTACTTATAGCTATCCATCCCATGTCGTCCCATGGCCTAATGTACAAGCAATGGATTTCTAGTCTGTAAGGTTGACCTGGAATTCTAGATCCTGACAGACAGTAATGGCGGTTTTTGTGCACACCTTTCCGTGCCATTTTCTGAGACTATTCTCTCTCCTTCTGGCCGTGGGCATGTTCCCAGATTGTGTCCGTTGTTTTGGTTCTGGATCAATGTGCACCCTAGTTTAGCATTGACCCTACATATACCCCTTATTTTGGGGTTGTAGGTGATTTACGGGAATCCAACAGCTAGGTCACTTTCTATTTATCGGGGGGGTTGTGGGCTCACCTTCACACCACCTTTAGGTCACATCTTTGGATGTTCATTGTATCTGGTTGTAGCAGGCCGGCAATGCATGCTAACCGGAAAATCACAAATACAAACTCAAAACAAGAAAAGAGCGGAACAACTTGACAATTGAGCTTTGGAGACAACATGGAAGAGGCAACACGTGCCACAACTCAGGACCGTACTCCGAGCAAGAAAAACCAAGCGACACATCTTTCCGAGCGAAAGTTCTCAAAAACTCGATACAAAATGCATATTTACTCAAGCTATATATTCGATGACAAAATGTAGCTATCTTTTTTCAAGCTAGCGGTGAAGCCAACCTTGGTGGCAAAAAACTCTCCCAGGCTGAAGATTTTGTTATTTCTTTAAGTGAAACGAGCACTATACGCAAAATGGAATATGGTCACCGCTTAAGTCATACCCTTTTGAGTTGAACCATCAGTGCTAATGTGGAAAACATGCGATGCATTTGGCACCAATATTACCTCCCTCGCCAACTTTGCTTGCATGCGTCTTCCCAATTCAATCGGTCATGGAACTCCTTGGTTAGTTTTGACCTCCATCTCACTTGTTTTCCATCTCTAAACTTTGCACGAAAAGAACGACTGCGGCCCATTCTGCCTTGAAGGGTGGTTTCCCATAGGTGTGCATGCATTGCCACCCTGCAAAACAAATCCATTCCTTTGAAGCATCTCAACCTCCGAAGGCAAAAGGAAAGTTCCCTCATCCACAGTCCACGTTCAAGGGGCAGGTCCAGGAGGTCCAATAATCATGTCATCAATATTCCAAGCATGACTGTTGCTACAAAACCAAACAAATCCCTCAACAACCCCTCCTGGTTTAGGGCCTGCAGCTGGATATCTCCTCCTTCCCCAAAAACAGGGTGCTGGAACTCCAGTTTTATAGTTGCTTGAAGTCTCATTTATAAATCTACAACAACGTACTGTCTCACCAAGCAGAACACCGAAACATGTCATTTTCCTGCCAGGCTCAGTTCGCCAAATTGCCTAAACTGTCCTTGGTAGCTTTTGCTCTGGCCACATCTTTGATGTCGCAAAATTGGCCGACTTGTTTTGTGCTCTACAACTGATTGGTGTGGTAACTGTAACAAACTCAGGTCTATGGCTATCCTCCTCGAGAGTTTCATCAAGGTTGATAAAGAAGGTCTAGTTTGCACACACTCTTTTTCCTTATTGAATCTCTATTCATCTTCGGGCTTGGAATTTGCATTTCAAGAACTATCGATGATGTTGCATCTCCTAGTTTTCTACCAGAGCCACTCCCAGATTGATTACTCATAAATCTTGCAGCAAGATCTGCCATGACTGGTCCTGTAGACATCTGTACACCCTTCAAGTAAGCATTGTAACGCAAACTTTGTAAAACTACCACAGACAAATCTGCACACGGGGCTTCATAAAGACCTATGTTCGATTTTTAACCAATTGAAGCTGGCATACTTGCATGTTTCACCTCTGATAGATTTGTTCTTGGAACGAAAGCTCCCGTTTCATCTTGTGCAATAAATGTCCCCCCAATGAGACACTCTAACATCCCACCATGATAGCCAAGTTTCCAGAGCACGAATCTCTCCTACAATTGCATGTCCTACTCTCCAGAACTGTCTGAGCTCCTCCATACATACTTTTGAAGAGTGTTCAGATGTAGCATGCAACCATTTATGACACAATAGTTTATGCTCTTCTTGAAAAGATGGACATATACACTTCACAGTGTGCCTAATCATGCTTTGTTCCCAGTGAAAAACACAAGATCTCTCCTTGTCCGGCATCCTTTTCTTAGCTCCACCAAAGTAAACAGTGCGTTCTATCCAACATTGGCCTCATCTGCCATGAACCCTCTAAATTCAGGCTTATCATAACCTTTATCAGCCGCAACTTTATTGAGCATGTTCCAAAACTCTATTTGAGCGTGTTTGTTTTCCACAGTGAACTCACAAATTGCCAAAGTCAACAGTTCTCTAACGTATGGGGTCATAAACATGTGCTAACATTGTAGGCCAACCTTCCACACGATGCACATGATCGAAGTGCATCCACATGTCTTGTAAGTTTCCTCCCGAGCGCATGCGGTTCACTAGGTCAACACCACTTCCTGGCCCCATAGTAGACATCTTAAATACATGTGGTTGTTGCCCTAGTCCTAGCTGTCCTGGAAAGAGAACACTATGAATAAAAGGATACCTTGACTTTGCTTTTAGACTCAAGATGGACTCAAGGCCAACAGATGTAATGCTCTTTGCTCTTTTAGGAGACTCCAAGCTCCTTTGTACTCGACGCTTATCCGACAAAGGTGTGACAGCATCGAGAAAGCTAGAGGACTCTTGATCACCCATCGGAGTATTAACATCACATGTTTGCGAGATAAGCTTATCCATAATAATTTCTTCAACAGTAGCTCTTTCTAGTTGTTTCGCAGTTGTCATGGGCTCAAAGGCCGCTCTATGCAACAGAGCATCTAATATTGCTTGGTCTGATATTGCTTGGTCCGTACTTCTGCTCTTCCCTTCAGCAACAGGATGTTTATGAAAACCAAGGTGTATAGCACATCTAGACATGCTAGTCTTTTCAACAGGAATGCAATAATAAATTACCGCCAGACAAGTTCCAATGCACTCAGGCATTTGACGATAATGAACACAAACTAATTTTCCATTATCTGCATCCAAAATACCCTTACTAGGAGCACGTGATAGTCTCCCCCGCCATTGAGACTCATTGTATGTCTTTCTATGTTGAAAATAAGGACAATCCACATTTGGGCATCACAAATGGCCACTACAACGACTAAAGTGAACCATCCCCTTGAACAAATCACTACTACATGTTACATATTCTGTCCAAGCATGCCCATCATATCTCTGCTCCATTCCATACATGGCTGACAATTGTTTTTGTGGAGGGAGTTCAAAAGCAATGTAGCCATCATATAATGTTGGCATTTCCAAAACACTCTCAACCTTTTGTACAGATGATAGTGCAACATTTAGATTAGTCTGCAATGGAAGTGCCCGAACGACAGCAAGCACACTTTTAATACTTGAATGGCTAGCATGTATATTTCCGTCATCAACAAGGATTGGTGACCACTTTGAACCTGCAGAAGGAGAAGCTTGATGACTATTGACTTGAATCTTGTAGAACTGTGACAGCTCGTGGTCTAGCGTGTAGATCAACTCGTTTGCTTCATTGCAATCACGTTCAAGCTTAATCTGTTCACCAAGTAATGTCAATGGCCGTAGAGAGAAATCTCCCATTTCAAAATGATCTTTCAAGGATTGTACTGTGATAGTTTGATATCGACTGTCAAAGACAAGAACTAACTTCTGTCTCCGGGAAGGGCCGAAGATGGTGATATGACCACTCATTTCCTCAGACCTGTTTCTTGCAGAGAAAGCTGCGACACAAAAAACGAGAGCAAGTCTTTTTAATGAATAAGAACTATTCTTGAAAAGGGCAACCTACCAACACGATGCAAAGCCTCCATCAAGGCCGGACAAATTTTTAAGAGTCCAAAGAGTTAAACTCGGCAAGTTTGAAATAAGGTAAAGCCTAAGAAAGTCCTCTGTCATTTTTCATAAACATATATACATAAACATACGTTTGAATATTAAAAGATACGTGTATTGTGTGTTCATACGTTTTTGCACACACTCTTGACTCTTGGCTTGAATTAAGGCCTCTTCAAAATTTCATCTAAATGTAGGTATACGCGAGAGAGAGAGAGAGAGAGAGAGAGAGAGAGAGAGAGAGAGAGAGACTCTTTGGGTTCGAAAAGAGGCCATGTTTTTGAATGCTCCTGCTCGCAAAATATATTGATGGTAGGCTGCAGCAAGAGCAGCTCCAAGGAAAGGTCCCACCCAAAAGATCCACTGCATACACAACAAAATAATGAATCTAGTTTTCGCCCAAAATTTAAACGCTTAGGTCTTATTGAATCCAGGTTATTTTTCATCCTTAGAACAGATTCAGCTCTGGGGGCGCAAACACAGACAGAGAGTAGCGCGCGCGCGCGCACACACACACACACACACACAGACGTGCCCGGCTCCTGCTCTACTCACTCAACGCGAGCCACACCTGTCCCGGCTCAACATCGACCCTACACGCACCGCTGCTCAGCACACGCTGCCCGAAATGCCTCCCAAACGGTCAATAGTCATTACAGCAGGGCACATCAAACACCCTCGGATACTGCTCGAAAGTATGCCGCGTTGACGCGGGATAGTTTCGAGCAATGTCTCAGGGTGTTTGATGCGCCCTACTTCCCCTTTTCGCTGTGTGAGTTTTGGTACAGAGTTGCATGGTATGGTAGTTTTTATATGGTAGATATTGCATGTGATGCGTGGTCATGTGATTAGGAAGATTATGTGCCCACATTCTAGGGCATTTTCCATCTCGAGTAGCACAAGGGGGTTTTGGTCTAAGCTCAAAAGTAGCACAAGGGGGTTTTGGTCTAAGCTACTGGCAATGTGCGGAATCTTTTTCTGTTTTGGTCTGAGCGAAAATCATATTGGAGGTCTGCATCTATTGCCTCAATTACTGCATCTGCAGTCTCTCCCTCCCTTCCAATCGCTCACAATTAAACATGCCTCCTGCTATCCCGTCTCATGTCCAGCTGAATATGCAACACAGATTGGTAGTATGTTGCCAACCCGTTATGTGCTCTCCCTTCTTTGCGCCACTCTCGATCAGATCAGCACAGAGAAGCCCTCCCCATTGACAAGGAGCTGCAGACCACTATGTCATATGAAATCTCTCTCTCTCTCTCTCTCTCTCTCTCTCTCTCTCTCTCTCTCTCTACATATATATATATATATATATATATATATATATATATATATATATATATATATATATATATATATATATATATATGTGTGTGTGTGTGTGTGTGTGTGCGAGTGAATCCGCTGGAGGTCCGCATCTATTGCCCAAATTTAACCTTTATGTCGAATGTGGCAATGATGGATAGATGCCCAGGTTTTCTTTCCGAAACTTTACCGCGTCGACACGGTATAGTTTCGGGCAGAAAATCCGTCATTCTTCCCCCGGATGTTGTCAAGATGGCAGCATAAGAGGACTTCACAAATTGCGCCAAGATGATCAGTTGTTCCCTCTCTTTACATGTTAATGGGAGTATTCAGGACAGTTATTAGGTGTCTCACATTGGCTCATTATGTGCAAGCCTTGTGCGCTGATTATAATTGCTAGAAACTAGCCAAGGCTCCTCTTTGAATGATAAACTAGTCATGACAACTGATGAGCAGCTTTAATGCCCCAAACCATACTGCATCGACGCGGTATAGTTTCAAGCAGAAAACCATTGAAGGTGGGTTTTCTGCCCCAAACCATGCCGCGTCGACGCGGTATAGTTTGGAGCAAAAAACTATCGACTATATGACTTGCCAATTGTTAAATTAGTAGAATATTTGGTCAAAAATCTTTACAAAATCAAAGCTTTTTGTGTATGCAGTACTTCTTCTAGAGTCGGTTCTAGAAGACGTGGTTGAGGTGCATCTACACCATTACCAATGTGCAGTGACCACGTTAGTTCGGTTGCAGAGACGCAACTTCATGATGAAATTGATAGCCAGGATCTAGGACTTGGATTTTTGCATGAGATAGATCAAGAGGAAGCAACAGTTGAAGCCTCACTATAGATAGTACCTTTTGAAATGAGACCAGATATCCAACCAGGTGTTATTGATGATAACGACAGCTCACTTCATTTAGATAAGAGGGGAGGATATCCTTTCGAAAACCAGAAGTTTCAGCTGCTTTGAGTGTCCTCCCGTGCCATTATGTCATCTCATTCCGCATACCGAAGTTCAAGGCTTGAGATCAGATGTCAATGGTTTAGAGTCAGCATTTGCTAGAGAAGGATACATCAAGGAGAAGGGCGCATTTATTGTATCCTTGACCACATGCCAAAAAGAGGAAGCTTATGTGACAGGTATTTTTTGTTGGCTACTCTAGCTTTTTAATTAAAAAAAGAAAATTGCAACAATTTTTTTTCTAATTATGCTACTTTTGTTTTCTACTTAAGATGCTATTATGGAGGAGTGGGATCCTTTATGAAGACAAATTAACATGGAGTATGAAGAAGAGCTTGCTGCTCAACCAGAATTTGAATCTCTTTGTCAAAAGATGTTTTTTGTGTGGGAAGGAAATCATAGAACTGTGGCGTGGCAGGCTACCATCAAAGAAATGTACTCCACCAACAAAGATAAGCATTGCCATGTTTTGTGTATTGTTATTGATGCTACAAAGGTGTCGGAGATAGCTTTGCTGACAAGTTTGCAAAGAATGAATTTGTGAGTTCATGGCTTAATTTTGAAAAATTTTATCTGCTTATAATTCTATTGTACACAAACTCAAATTTTGTGTGGCTTTCTCTAGTATGAACACACATGCTTTGGTGTCCTCTCACTTGAGAGATGAGCTTGTGAACTGCGGTAACATATGTGCAGCCGATCATGAGGGTTATCTTCATGCATTGCCCGAAATAGATCAGAAACTCATTGAGAAACTTCGTAGAAGAGGCACGAAAGGAGAACCATGGTATCCAGATATCTAGCACGACTACTATTTGATGTTAAGTACTTTTTGATAATTAAAATTTCATTTTCATATGGTATTTTATATTCGGTTTTTTAAGTATAGATAGATGTTAGTTTTATGGTCTTTTTAAATATATATGAAAAGGTTCAAATGTCCAAAGAGCTTCATAGTAGATTGGATAGCAAAGAAGGATATCCTCTCTCCGGATGATCTTAAGAAGTAAGAGAAACGCATAATTGGTGAGTTGTACGGCAAATATGGAGATCGTGTTGGAAAGGTATGTTCCCTGTTTGTTTCAGGCATTAATAATAGTCTCTATGTTTTATAAGTTTTTGCATAATTTTAAACTGTATGTTTCGGATTCTAAATATAGTAGATTCTCGCCTTGGAAAAGAGTGGTATGCTAAAGTGTTGAGTTTAAAATGGGATAATGATAGTTGGGCTACACTAGAAAAACTAAACCTCATAGCATTACACGACGCAAAGATACAGAATAAAGTTCTTTGGCTATCTTTGTTGGAGGCTAGCAAGATTACTCGAGCCTCATGTGGTTTGTCCAAAGGTGACTACAAATTTCGTAGGTGAGTCCAAAGAGTTAAATTTTTTGCTTCTTGTGCTTTTTTATTGATCATTTGCATTAAAATCTGTGTCAAACATGTGTGTGTATAGTTGACTCAAGAGAGAGGGATCCATTCAAAGAGTCCTCGATGGTGCTACTGCGCTCTTGATAGACTATGTTGATGTGCCGGGAGGAATCATTATCCACCAAACTCCACGCTAGATCTTTACTACGGGGAGATTGTTGTGGAGGCAAGGAAATGTCCCTAGAGAGCAGAAATAGTGAGGTGGAGTTGCAAACACTAAAAAAGACTGACTATTATCGTATGGCATCTCAAAGGCTTCTCTACAGGTGAGTTCATCACTATTAAACTACTTTGACATTGTTAGCAAGCATTTGGTTCTTTTTTTACTTTTGCTTGCTAAACGTTCTATAGATATTTCTATCATTTACTTGGGATGCGGCATATTGTGGCCATTCCTCTGCTAGCACGATCATGGGCTCAGCTTGATAGCGGAGAGGGATGCATGTATCCTTCAGCTATGCATAGTCGTCCACAATGGGAACTAGATCATTGTCCATGGTGGATAGACTTGGAGCAGGGATATGTTATTGTGTGAGAGAGAGAGAGAGAGAGAGAGAGAGAGAGAGAGAGAGAGTTACACTCTGCACAGATGAGAGCAGATTGCATAAGAAACGATGACATAGCACCTGACACACATGGAGTAGATCCTCAAGAGACTCGACAAAATGTTAGATCCAGTCATACTAGTGAGTATTTTATAAAAGATTTTAATGAATTTGAAACTAATGGTGTGTTTTGTGTTTAATTTGTGTATGTGAAACAATATCGCTTTCCAAGGATAAGGGAAAGCAGCATGACATGGGGCATGGGCCTGACACGGCAGGTGCTAGCCTAAAATATCTCTCTTGTATGTCTATACTGTATAACAAACGATATTAAAGTTGTTCTTGCTTGACAGCTATTGGTGCCACACGAACCTTGCAGCGTTCATTGCGATTTGTTTTCCCCAGTGAGGAGCCTATTTTGCATGCATCCGCCGGTCATAGATGCTTAGCTCTGTCCGGAGATTACATTTCTATTGCTAGCGAGTTTCGTTCGGGTGTGCAGTCACCGACTTGGATGCCGCTTCATGGGCATATGGCGAGAGTACAATCTACAGATTTTATTTACAGAAGGGGTGGTCAACTCATTCCTTGGGCAACAGACTTTATTTTCCTAGATTTGCCTTTTGGAGGAGTTTTGTACTCTTCTCCATCGCAGCCACGATGGGATGCATTCACTGAGGAGCATGTGAGAGCTGCTATCCATTTGACACATAGTACATTGGCAGATTCCGGATGGCTGGTTGTCTTGGTTTCTATTGCAGGTGACAAACAAATTTGCTTGTAGTTTGTGTATTAATTGTTGTGTTTTTAGTCTTTGTCTAACACATTGTGTTTTTTGTTAAAGGTGACGACCTATTTTGGATAGAGAAGGTGTGTAGAGCACTTATTCATCGAGTGTGGTAGTTATGCATCACTCTCCTTACGGATATGTTGAGGTTGGCGGAGATCGTCATGAGGTTGTGGCTCTAGTATATGATATATATATATATATATATATATATATATATATATATATATATATATATATATATATATATATATATATATGCATATGCATTTAAGGTTAAATAATACTATTCTTGATATTTTACGCTTTTTGTTTTTGCAGTGCGACAGTTCGATGTTGTTCTTCATTCACAGGCACGGAGTTCTACCACCTGTTTACATTGCTGAGAGTACACCCTTTTTTCATGCCGTAGGTATGACTCCTACAGATACCATCATGCCGCACTACATGCCAGAGACAGCATATGCGATGATGGATTCCGATCTACCTTGGTGTGGGTCTATGCAGCGTTGTTCTTCATTTATTTCTTCCTTGATGGAGCTCCTTTGTCGGCCTAAGGGCATATACTTAAGAGTTTGGTTGTGGGACTGCTCTAGTTCTTCGGGCATGTTTATTCTATGGTTGTGCATGTGCATCCTTGGATAGTGATGCGGCTTTGATTTCGACGTCTGTGTTGCCTATACTTCAGTCTCAGTCTAGTGGGTGAGAGAGACGGGAGGCATCGACATCTGCAGATGGTGGATGAGCGAGACATACGATTGGGCGGAAACCCGCTTGATGACTTGTGAGCATTTTACCTTGTCATGGATTCTTATGCACATGGACATACTTCATACTACATACATGTGTTTTCCTTATTGTTATCTCTTTGACATACATTTGGGTTTTAGGAGACTAGTATATTTACCTACCATTGTATGACAGCATAGTAGGTTGTTGATGTAGTTATGTGTATTTTTGTGGTCATTTCTATTGGGTTGATCTTTGATGAATTAATTTTTGTTTCATTGAAGTGCCTTCCCGGTATACATTGAGGCACAAGCAAGAAGGATGGTGCGAGATCCAAGATACGATATGCGTCCTCTCGACAATCCACATAAAAGACATGTCTTAATTGATGATGAGTGTGATTCGTCATCATAAAAGTTTGTTGAAATGAAGAGACAATGTTTTTATTGAAATGACGTTTTTTTATGTTCGTTGTAGAATTCTTGTATTGTCCTTATTTTTGGAAATTTCATGCGTATAGAAATTGTTTACAACTCTCTCGCTCTTTCTCTTGTATGCCATTTTGTATGCGATGCAGTCCAATGTTGCGATACAATAGTGTTTTTAAGAAATGATGTTACTTTTTGTTCGTTGTAGCTATCTTGTAGGTTCCTTAATTTTTCCTTATCTTGTACAGAAATTGTTTAGAACTCGCTCTCTCTCTCTCTCTCTCTCTCTCTCTCTCTCTCTCTCTCTCTCTCTCTCTCTCTCTCTCTCTCTCTCTCTCACACACACACATTATTTGTAAGTAAGTCTCGCTCGGTCAAGTTCGCTCGGTGTATGGTAAGACTCGCACTAGGCAAGGCGAAGTAGGCGAGGCTAGGTAAACCAGCTAGCTCCTCGATTTGTACCTCAACATAGAGTGAGACTTCAGTTGAGGTCCCACCGGGCGTGCCAAAAATGAAAGCACCTGTAGCGTGGATAGTGTGTCGTGCTCTCTATAGTGGGTGCTCCTCAGTGCAATGTCCGTGACATCTCACTCAAAACAGAATGAAAACACAGGATACAACAGATAACAGCAAATCAACACAGAGACACAACAGCAGACCAGAACATATGGACTCGACTATTTCAAAGGAACCAGTACAGACTCTGGCATGGCAGTACACTCAGCTCAAGCCCAAAACTCACGGGTACAATGGGGGTGTCGAGGCTCAGAGGTGCAGGGATGGTGCAGACGTGCTGTGTATAGACTCACTACTCTAGACGACGACGCTGGACCATATATGAAGAAGATGATCGTGATGACCCAACAGCTACAGCTCGTATGTACAACCATAAAGAGCCACCAACGGCTCATAAATGTCATCCATCTAAGTCTATCTCCAAACTGAGTGGTGGTGGTGACCTGGCCACGATGTCCACTAAACCACCGTCCGTATCCCTTCCACGTGTCACTGCCCGCCCAGAGAGTTCGTCCAATGTGAACCACACCAGATCAACTGTACTAACTGTGTGTCCTGTGAAAGTGACACTGTAGCTTGCACTAGGCAGTTTTGTGAGCATCTCAAAAGACTGCCAACACTAGTTTCATCAACTAAAGGCATTGAAGGTTGGGCAATTTTTGAGCCTATCCAAAGGGTACTGTATGCAGCTAGTTGGTGTTTTTTGAGCATCTCAAAACACTCAGAAGTCAAAGCCAAATGGGCCTGTAAACAAAAGTATTTCCAAACCTCCTTTGGCAAAGGTTGATAGTGTTTCAAAAGCCATCTCTTGGGGGTTTGTCTTATGCTTTATGGCTTCAAAGGGGTTCACCAAGAGGTGATATAACAACAGAGACTAATCCCATGAGACAAGTTGTCCTCACACAAGGTAATCTGATAAATGAAAAGCACCCAAATCGAAGGTTTGCAGCAACAAGATGCATATGCAGAGTACAGCAAACTATTTTTCTTTGTTCAGTGTCATAGATTTGTCCGCTTTTTGTCTTTTGTCAAAACAATCATACACTTTTTTTTTTAGTTTTTAGTCAAAGCCTCTTTTATTGTATCTATTGTCAGTCATGCCATGACATAAATTGTACGGGCTATAGACACTACCACACATGAGTGGTAAGACCTCCCAAAATACCAGTTTTTGTTCTCCGTCCATTTTTTGTCTCGCTTCTTGTGGGGTTATTGCGTACACCTTAAACCCAAGGTTTGGCAATAAACCAAAAACTCCATTTATTGGTAGCTAATTTTTTGACCTAAACCCTAACTGTTCAAGGGGGGGTTTACTATCATAGCACCAGGTTATGGATACACCAAAAATTATTGGTTGTGAGAGAACCTAAAACTCACGGTTGACGAGTACGCCAAAAAAACTCAAGGTATCATGAGTGGTCTGTTTAGTTCGAGCTTGAGGGGGGATTGTTAGGTGTCAAGCCCTCCCCGTGGGAATTACCCCTTATGGAGCATGCAAAAGAACTCCACTTCATTTAGAAGTGTGCATGGCAATTTTTAACTATATATGTAAAGCTTTGATTAATCAAATACAGCGTTGCTTTTTGTTTCCTCTGTGTCGACTCTCTCTCTCCTCTCTCGCTCGTTCTCTGATTCTCTGCGCTTCTCCACACCATGGCAGCTCCAAGATATCATCCACCCTAGCTCCGCTCACAACATTTTCTTCAAAAACCCAACCAAGGGTGGGCTCCCACCAAGAATCCCTTGAACACCATCTTCCCATGCTCGCAAAGCTCCCCTCTTTCGGTAACTTGAACCCACAATTGGGTTCCAAGAGCAGCTACAATCTTTTCCCCTCATGATTGACCTGGCGTTGAAGAAGGTCTGGAAGTGGACACAACAGAAAAAAATGGCATCTGTAGGAAACCAAATTTCATAATCTGAAATATTTACAAAAAAACCAGAGTTGGACCACAACTATCCAACCCCCTTTCTCCTACCGGCAGCCTATTCGCGACTCCGACCATGGCTGCTTGATGCTGACTACAGGACAAGCCTATTTACATACCCATCACACTATACATACAATAGCTACAGGTCGTCTTCAAACTCATGACCGTCCCCTCCACCTCTCCCATCTTCCTTCACTTCTCCCCCTGCTTCGTTGCCTATTCCCTCCCATACCCCACCACTGGCTCAAGGGATCAGTCACTCTTCAATAACTCGGAGGTCTCTTGGCATTGCATTTTCCACAAGCTTCTTGGTGCAAGAGCAGCAGCCATACCTACAGAAGCCCCTTTTGGTGCAGTCATCGCCCTTTGCGGCAGCTCCTAGTGGGCTCACCGGTTTTGACATCCGTTGCCGCTGAGACTTCTTCGACTACGACTTCACACATTTTCTCGACGACTCTTCTCCCGACCTTGAGGCGACTTGCTTCAGAACCCATGTACTATTTTTAGCAGCCACTAGGGCAGAGGCCCTTGACACAATGGTTGGTTTCTCCTTCCCATTGTGTGACAGGAATCAGACTTGCATACAGTGTTGGACTAGCTCCATGTGCAGGCTCTTCATTTTTCTCACCACACGGGAGACTTGGGGGTGACAGACCTTACAGACTCTCTAGACGTTGCCAAGTTCTCTGTGACACCAAGGTCCACTAGATACAGCAAGATGTAGACACATTGTGATACACTTTTTTGCAAACACTCAGAGTGCACCCTTCTATGTATATGTTCATGAGGATTCATGGACAGAGGATGTAGCTCTACGGACTACACAACCTGCTTGGGTATGGGTCCGACGAACTCAAGGTCGCTCGGATGCGGATTACTCCCCATCCAAGCTTGCATCAAAGATTGCGAGATTGGCTGCAATGGCAGCATCAGCCTTCTCTCACTAATCCCATGAGGATAGTCTCATGGAATGTGCAAGGGCTGGGTGGACTCTAGTTTCAATATCAAAAAGGTCGGCTCAAACACGAGCTCCACAGATGCCTTGTGGGTGGAACGATTGATATGCTTATGCTCCATGCGCATCAGTTGTGTGAGAGCGGTATGAAGCGCTCTGGACAGATCTTGCATGGTTGCCATGAGACCTTTTGGTCAGCTAATTTTAAGGTTGGTGGCATTCCGGGAGGCATTGTGGGCAGAGGCATCAGTGTGCCAAGCAAGGCCAGTGGATCGCTATGCATGTACACGGCTGCCTTGGCGGTCATTATGCAGGTACCAGCAGAGTGGCACACGCCTCTCGAGCCGGCGGCTCCGAGCTGGACGGGGGCCTTTACTCACCTTGAGTTCCTCATCGCAGATCGGGCCTGCTCCGACTCGGGCCTTGGCATGTTCTTTGAGGCTCACAGAAGGGGTCACCTCCACGAAGTTGCTACTGAGGGACCAGAGGTAGCAGAGTGTTGCTTTCAGCGAATTCAAGTTGTAAGCATCAGACGGAGGATCTGTGTGCTTGATGTGACCCGACAAATCTTGAGACTAACATTGGAGGCTCTGGACTTGGGAGAGTCGGCCTCTATCACGAGTGCAGTGGGACCCTCGTGAGTGGTTTTGGCCAGACCCTTTTGCTTCAACTGATCACCCAAGGATCTCTTTCCAATACACAGCACAACGGGGGGGGGGGGGGGGGACAACCTGGCTGCTCGGAGAGAGGCCCACCTTGCTGCAGCAGGTCGCTGGCAAGAGGAGGGTCTCACAGCTAAGTTCCCAACAAACTTTTGGGAGCGCTTGTGGGACAGCAGAGAGAATCACCATGTTCAAGTGGCTTGTCACCCATCAAGCTACCGCAGTGGAGTTGGACCACAACTATCCAACCCCCTTTCTCCTATTGGCGGCCTATTCGCGACTCCAACCATAGCTGCTTGATGCTGACTACAGGACAAGCCTATTTACATGCCCCATCACACTGTATATACAATAGCTATAGGCTGTTCTCAAACTCATCACCGTCCCCTCCACCTCTCCCATCTTCCCCCACTTCTCCCCTTGATTCGTCGCATGCTCCCTCCCATACCCTTGTGTCATAGACTTGGGCACCCCAAGTCTAGAATCTGTCGCGACACGAGAGAGATATTCACTAAAAATACTTCACAACTTTAAATCACAGTTCAATTCAAGACGACACGGCCCAAAGTAGTTATGTGCCCAGAGGTATTGGCCCCAAAACTTGGCGCCCCTTTCGGTATTTATTATATTAAATCTTTGAGCAAAGTACAACTCTCGTAAGGGTCCTCTGCTCTCAGACTCTGCTCCAGATGCTCTAAGAAGTGAGGCCCCTAGGGTCCTTATATTCTTACAAGGGTTGCAAAAAGCATAGCCCCAAAAGCTTAAACTCAAAAGCAAAAGAGTCCCAAAAATTGGTCAAAAATCTGCCAGCAAAAAGCATCAGCGCAATTTGCGAAAATCAGTACAGCAGTCACGTCATCAATCAGCATGAAAAGCAGAGATCCGTACAGCATGCCACGTCAGCAGTCCGAACTGCCTCCCCAAGTCAACAATCCGTACTTCCTGCCACGTCAGCAATCTGCCAACGGACGTCCGTTCAGTCGTCATGACACGTCAAAATTTTGTGACATACCCTCCTCTTGAAAGAATTGTAATTGCCCTCGATTACGCCTGCAAAACAGACAGAGGCCATAAACCAGTTCAGTAGATACTAACTCTAAGTACCGACGCACTAGACGACCCAAATCCAGCACTTGTACAAAGACAACAGTCACATCACATCACATTCAGATCACAGTCAGATCACATCACATAGAATCTAGGACTATGATTCCTGACGACATATTTAGCAATCGCATCTAGATCCGCATCGGACCTCACTGATGTCGATTAACTAATCCCATATCGCGATCACGTCCATGGATTCTGAGACCGAAATGTTGCAGTCATTTTGTCAATCATTCCAGTCAAGCACTGTCGTGTGCGAGTAATCTTTTTCGGGAATCTTATGTCGAAGTACTTCTCTCATAAATTCATTCAGTAGAATACTGTCACCACATCAGTATCCCTGAAACCAAAAGGGAAATCAGTGACTTTATTCTATCCAGGTAATCTGTGACAAAGGAGTGAAGTAACTCCCCTCTTGTGCAGTCTCGCTTGCACCAGATTCAACCCGCTGATCTGTGGGAACTCTTGGAATAGCCACAGCTAGACCAAAGCGTCGAGGTAAAGTTCCAAATCTGAGGAGTATCTGCTAGGTCCTCCTCCTCCATCCAATTCGCATTTAATGCCGGATGGTTCTTAACTAAGAACCACCGTTCACTTTACCTTTCCATTCTGTCAGTCATCCTTATTCTTGTGCATTGTTGGGGCACCGTGCGGCAATATATCCTAGTTGTCCACATTCAAAACATTTTCGTGCTTTGAAATATTCATCTTTCAGGTCTTCTGTCAATCGAGATCGTGTATCTTTTTGTTCTTCTGTCAGTCGAGTTCGTGTATCTGTCTGTCGTCTGTTTCTGTTTTGACTTGTCGAAGGTTCATATGGTGGGTAAGTCAAGTTACCCGAATGCATAGCGAATTCCCGCTTAGCATGTCCCATCAATTGTTGAATGAACTCTGACTTCTTCTCAAGACAGAAGTCGCAAAATTCTTTGGGAAGTCCACAACAAAACCTCTCAATCTGCTCCTTAAAATTGATCTTCTTAAAAGAAGAGGTCGGAAGGAAAGTATCCCAAAATCTTTCACAGTAATCATCCAAAGTGTCACCTCTGATCATCTGAAGGTGGTTCCAATCGGTTCTCACATCTCGTTCATACTCTTGAGTGAGCCATGAAGAAATAAAGAGTTTCTTGAATTTCAGCCACTCTGTCGGTGCTTCTTTTCTTAACAAAAGAGTGGACCACCATGTCCATGCATTGCCTTTCAGAAAGGATGCTGCCCGTCTAATCTTGACGTGCTCTGTATAGCGGCCTTTAGAAAATGCTATCTCAAACTGTTGGATAAAGGCTAAAGCCTTAACATCTCGAAACCTTGAAAAGGTTTCAAACTTTACTGCTTATCCACCCTCTTTAAATTCCTTGGCCTTCTTGCCCTTGTCACCGAGAAAATCATATTAATTAGCACTGTAAAAGTACTTCCTTTTTCTATAAAACATATAGTCTGCTCGTCATTTCTTGCCCTTTCTGTCCTCATCACTTGAGTCAGAAAAGGATGAGCTATCCGAGCTGTCAGAAGAAGATGAGGACGAACCGGACAATGCTTCGAAGCATACACGCTTCTTCTGTTTTCTTGCTTTCTCAAACGAGGATTTTCAGCCAAAGTAACTAGGAAAGTCAATTCCCTTGTTACGTTTCTTTGATTGCTTTTCCTTGACCCAAATAGTTGGTTGACTCGGTTTTCGACAATGTCCTCGAGTTCATCTTCAGTAAACATTTGTGGGACATGAGGTTTCTTGATTGCCGGTTTTATTGGTAACTCAATGGCTTTTTGCCAATGAGTATGCACTTCATCTATCGCGTGCCGGGTCAAAAATTTGGCATACTATAGATCCTTGGCGAATTGAAGCATCTGCTTTGCACACTCCTCAACCTGCTGTTGACGTTGCATCTCCATGAGTTGATACTGCGAAGGCCAAGGTGGCCTGTACTCGTTCTCTGATAATCGGCTTGAATTTTCCCTACCACCTCCCGCTTCAAAGGTGGCAGATAGAGTTTGCGGAATCCATATGTGCCACGAGAAGAAGGATCCGATTTCCCGGTAGTAGAGAAATCAGTCGTGCTCTGATACCACTGTCACAGACTTGGGCACCCCAAGTCTAGAATCTGTCGCAACACGAGAGAGAGATTCACTGAAAATACTTCACAACTTTAAATCACAATTCAATTCGAGACGACACGACCCGGCGTAGTTCCGTGCCCAGAGGTATTGGCCCCAAAACTTGGCGCCCCTTTCCGTATTTCTTTATTACATTAAATCTTTGAGCAAAGTACAACTCCCGTAGGGATCCTCTGCTCTCAGACTCTACGTCCAGATGCTCTAAGAAGTGAGGCCCCTAAGGTCCTAATATTCTTACAAGGGTTGCAAAAAGCAAAGCCCCAAAGCTTAAACTCAAAAGCAAAAGAGTCCCAAAAATCAATTGGTCGAAAATCTGCCAGCAAAAAGCATCAACGCAATTTGCGGAAATCCGTACAACAGCCACGTCATCGATCAGCGTGAAAAGCGGAGATCCGTATAACATGCCACATCAACAGTCCGTACTGCCTGCCACGTCAACAATTTGTCAACGGGGGTCCGTACAATCATCATGGCACGTCACCATTTTGTGACACCTTGTCAATACACTTGAGGTGTTGCTGCTTGGTCCATCCTCACGGGCTTAGTACTTTATTTTGAGCAGCAGGATGATTGTGATATAGGAGGGCCGGCCTACACTCCAGCCTATCACAGAGCTTGTGCCCCATGAGAGGAGCAGTGATAGAGAGCTTTCTTGGGAGCTTATCTGTAGCTGACTCTTTATTTCATATCAAGAGCCCATTGCTTCCGCATCTTCGAGGCCCGCCCCATCCCACCCGTGGAGACTGTACGAGATATATGGCTGGAGCTGATCCATACACTTCGAGGTCAGTTCAAGAGGCTGCAGGGCAGCTCCGATCGCATGCGAGAGTGCCACGAGGCATTCCTACGACTTTGGCATCTAGGGCCTTTCTACACCATGGTCCACGGGGCTCCTAGATGACATTACTGGCCATCTATGTGGTTGTTTCCTCCACCCATATCCTGATTTAGCCGTCATTGTACATCTCATTTTTTCATTTGGAGAGTCTCCCCTCATGCTGATGTAGGCCCCTCTTGTCGAGGAAGTTTGTAGCCCAATGGGCAGTTTCACTAATTAGTAGGAGGATCTATTTCTTGGATTAAAAAAAAGTTTGTAAGTGTGCTAACACACTAATCAAAGCCAAATTTCAATGCACAGAAATATCAGCAAGTGCACACAAGACTGCACAGCAGACTCGTCCTTCGACGAACTGGAGCAGACTAAATTCGACAACATGATACTTGTGTTTTAGCATCCACAACCAGATACATATGCTAACCCCAGAAAGCCTTAGCAATTCTATCCTGCACTCCTTCCAACTCCTGCAATTCTGTTGTCTGTGTTCTTGAATACTTTGACATGAGAGTCAGGGTGGGGCGCGAGAGGAGACCCCAAAGCAAAAGCCAGCAAAAACGTTGATGGTGATGGGTGAACAGTCCAAGGTTGCATAGATTCTGTGTTTCTCTTGTGTCTGTGTGAAGGGTGCGCAACTATGTCACCTGACAATAAGACGTTATGCAGTAAAAACTTATACGCTTAAGTGTTTTTAGAATAATTTAGTGTTGGCAGATTACGTAAAAATGCCACGTAGGCTGAGAAAGTCAAAGGGTGAACAGCATAGGCGAGAGAGGGCCAATTGCCAAAGACTAAAGGCAAGAAAGGGTGACTCACCTGGGCGAAAGGCGAATGGAAAAGAGTCCAGCAAGAGCGAATGTCTAATGGCAAGCAAGGGCGAGAGACGAAGGGCGAGCAGCCAGGGGGAAAGGCAAGAATGTGCGAGCAGCCATGGGCGATCAAAGGCGAGGTTACAGACAAAGGCAAAGCTGAAGTGTACCTACAACTGATGAGCATAAAAGATGCGACATCATATGCCTCTATAGCAAAGAACTCTCACGGATCAACTTCTCCAAGCAAGTCAGGCTTTAGAAACTCCCGGTCAATTGATGACCCAAACAAAACCTCTAGGGAGCCACCCAAAAAAGCAAAGGTATATCAACCCAAGTACTCAAAAAAGCAAAAGAGAGTCAAGCAAGTGCTTCTTCCAAGCAGTTTAGTAAAATTCAATGATCCAGTGTGGATTGAAGACGACAAATCAACACAGAAAGACAAACACATGAGATGGATAGAATCACAATGGAGTTTAGAGACACCACATAACAAGGCAAAGACTTTGTAGCTCCAACCACTCAAGTAGGTCCTCCTCTGGCCCATCAAGTGGGGTAGGTTGTTCCAGTTCGGGGTTGGACTCCATTGACAAAGAACTATCATGCATTACTAGATCCATGCCTCCTTCATGTCGAATAGGTGTCATTGGGGAGCCAGGAGTGTATACCACATGGCATCATTGCCCCAATCATGTAGCCCTTTAGTGGATGAGTACCTTGATCTGCTGCAAGTCAGCCACTGCTTTCAAGAAAGCCCCATCAATATGAGACGGCTTACAGGTAGGTCGGCCTTTGGCACTAGTGGATGGCTTGTCAATTGCTAGAGGCGGACTGGGTTGTGAAACTGGGGATGGAAGAGTTGGACCTCTCGGAAGACTGATGCCGAGTGCTGCCCTCTATGCCCGAGTGAGGACACCCGCAAGCTCCTCCACCTATTGCAGCTTGTCCTGAGGGACGACCACATGAGTAGTAGATGACGACTGAGGGATGGTGCTCACTGCTATCAAGTTGATCTTTAGAAACGTGAGCTTTGGTTAGTTTTGATTTGGGCTCGAAGACATGTTTGCCCTAGTTTGGGGCAATCCTTACTGTAGTGATCCTTAGCCTCAGGGCGATGACGGCAAGGAGGCGGCCCTTCAGGCAGGGAACATTTTGCTTTGGTAATGCCCAGATTCCCCACATCTGTAGCACAAAATGGGCCGATGGGACGGGCAAGTCAAGGGACGAGGTGGTCTCTGCTCTTGCTGCATGGAGGTGAAGGCTGAGGCATAGAAACTCTGAGGGGTTGAGGGAGCGTTAGCATGATTGAAGCTCTGAGATGGAAAATAGCTATGAATACCTTTCAAAGGAGTTGTAGTAAGCAAAGGTGGCATGTAGTTTGGACGGCCATAGGGGGAAACCATGTTGGATGCAGGTGCCAACCCTTGTTGAAGAGTAGGAGCAAGGTTTTGTTGTAGTTGCCACAATCCCTTCAGGTAGTAGCAATCCTTGTCTTTATGTCCAGATTTTTCACAGAGGAAGCAATAAGCCCAAAGGGGCATTCTTGTGGAGGATGCCCCGAGAGCGACAGGAGCTACACCAAACCACAGCCTTAGACTCTTGCTAAGCCTTGAGCTCTTCTTGCTCCCGCTTGATCTGGTCCAAAGCCTCTTGATGTGGAGGCTTCTCCTATCGAAGAGAGAACGATCTCTCCTCTTGAAGAGCTCAGAGCTCATTGTAACTTCACTGCTTGTAGTTCCCTGCGTAAAGAAATCGAGGTCAGATGGACTTTCCAAGAGTATTGAGGCAATCTCTACCTGAGGACGATCGTTGAATAGCTTCCTTGCCCCTTCTATCCTAGTAACAGCAGCAACAAACTCCTTGAGAGTGGGTTCACGTCAGAGACTCTCTCATAGTTTTTGCTGAGAAGTCTTCGAGAGAGCCTTCTCCACCCGCTTCTTGTCCATGAATTCTCATGGTTGCTAGAAAAGCTTGGCGACCAGAGGCTTTGTTATTGTCATGAGTTCTACAAAAGTCTCGTGTGGTTGGAGCACTAGGTTTGCCAACTCATCCACGACCTTCTCTTGAAAGTCACTTGGTCTGAAGGCTTCACAAAATTGTCGCCTTAGTGTTGCCCAAGTAGTAAACACACACACGCACAAAACAAACACGTACACATCCAGGAGATGCAGCCCCCCGCTTAAAACATCTCCTCTTCTGAAGCTGATGGTGTAATTGCCCTACTAGAAGTAACGTTCTTACTTACTCTCATATTAATATTGCCCTACTAGAAGTAACGTTCTTCCTTACTCTCATATTAACATTGAGATAAATTCTACGCAGCATAAAATATAACTCCCACTCCATCTGAATCCAAGCATAAGAAGTCTTCTCTCAAATAGAAGAATATCAGGTAGATAGTATCATTTTCAATCTGATGTCAGGACTGGGTTGCAAAAAACACAAACCCAAATCATCAACAACTAGAAACAGTTTTTTCAATTAAATATTTGAAGAAGAGCTGTGCACATACCATTGATTTCAACTTTTCTGCGCTCTTGGAAAATGTGGACTGCGACAACTGAAGCACACTGCACTGGAACACAATTCTCATTACATTCTGGGGGGGGGGGGGGGGGGGGGGGAGTTCAAACAACTCACTGGTTTCTGTTATAATGATTGCAGGAAATAACTGTTAAAACTAAATCCAATTACTATCTTAAAACTTTTGGCCTCCAACAAAGCCTTCTGGTACCAAACACCAAGCTTTGAAGAGGACCGACTAATTACGGTAACAGTCGAGAAATTACTAGAATAACCCCCATGAGAAGTCAAACTTTGCCCAAATCGTCATATAAAAGATCCCATGCTCAAGTAACATTCGTGTGTGGTTAATAACTAAATATTCAATACGCATATTCAGAACAACCCACATCCCTAGAAGAAAGCCTCAGAAGTACCACCAACAAAATGACTTCAGCTACCTTCAAGAGCTATGTGTGAGTGTGTGTGTGTGTGTGTGAGTGCGTGCGCGCGTGTGTGCGTAAGGGTGTGCATGATTGTAGGCAATAATTGTTAGAACTAAATGCAATTACTACGCTAAAACTTTTGGCCTCCAAAAGCCTTCTGGTACCAAACACCAAGCTTTGAAGAGGGCCAACTAATTATGGTAACAGTCAAGAAATTACTAGAATAACTCCCATGAGAAGTCAAACTTTGCCCAAATCATCATATAGAGGACCCCTGCTCAAGTAACATCCGTGAGTTGTTAATAACTAAGTATTCAAAACTAATACTCAGAAAAACCACATCGCTAGGGGAAAGCATCAGAAGTGCCATCAACAGAATGACTTCAGCTACCTTCAAGTGTCTTGTGTGTGTGTGTGTGTGTGTGTGTGTGTGTGTGTGTGTGTGTGTGTGTAGCTATATTAAAGATAATACTTAAACACAAAAGAACGCAATGTTCAAAGGACAACTGGCTTTTAATATGAGCCCATCACAACATAAGCCAATACACTAGCTTGTCTTTTTCCTACCATGCATCATTTTTAAATTCATATCGATCCTCTTATTAACTTTAGTCAAAGGCTGCATGGCATGCTTACATCCACCAAAATGCATTTACTTTTGGAAGCAAGTGACAACTTAAGCAAACCTAAGACTTCTAAAGCTAAACCACGCTAGATGAATTGGTAAAGGGCATGCGAGAGATGAAGTTGAAATTGGCAAGACTGGAAGAAAAGGGGTCGGCCAACCGTCGGGACAGAGCTCCAAACGAGCAAAATTTTTGTAAACAAGTGCATATGGTGCGATAGCACTGATCATGCCAAGAGAGATTGTGACACCTCTAAGGATGCTTTGATCAAAGACCTTGTGTTTTTCAAGGATGGCAAGATTCATCTCATAAAAACAGGAATGCTTTTGGGAACCAACTTTGGGAAAGGTGGAATACGAAAGTTAGTCGAAGAAATGGCCACAAGCCAAGCTATTGCTAGGATTGAGACAGCAGTCTATGGAATGAAGATGGAGCATGTGTCAAATAAAGATCTAAGCAATGATAAGCATGTATTAGATAGGTTATGGCCATATGTCGTGAAATCTGCTATAAAAGAAAAGGTACCTACAGATATAGTACAAAAAGCTGGAGATTGTATTCGTGAAACAACAAGGTGGAATGATCCAGTGGATGCTTTGTCAATTCATGCATACATTACAAAATGCCAAACTCGTGAAGCTATCTTAGAAGAGAAGCGCAAACGAGAGAATGGAGATGAAGGGATCTCAAAAAGGGCTACCAGAAGTGAGAAAAGGAACGATATTATTCCTCCTAGGAAAGCTTCATCGCAACACGTTCTGCCACCTAAAATACCCATGGAGGATATATCACTTGAGAAGAAGTGGACAAAGAGCAAAGCAAAGATTCTTGCATATAAGTTGCAATCTCATATAGAGGCTCCTACAAATGTGAAGAAGGTACTAGAAGAGAGAATTTTGAATAGCAAAGTTGAGTTTACATTGGGTGAAGTTCTTGGGATTGCAAAGCGGGAGTTCCATAAAGAAATCATAGACATAATCAAAAGGAAAAGACAGGCATTGGGTGAAGGGATTACTTCAAAGGTACAAGAAATACAGGTAGATGACAATGACCATGACGAAAGCATAGTAGGATGCTACCATTGCACTAGGAGCTCAAAACATGTTCGCCTTCTCTATGTTGAGGAGGATGATGCTATACACAGAAGTCATTATGCAAGGAGCCATTGGAGAAGAGCCACCACAGAAACCTTGGTCAAGGTGGGAAGTCTGGATGAGTTTTATGTAGCCTTGATTGATCATGGCTTTCAATCAACCTCATGTCCAAAAATCTCTACATAAGGAGAAGTGGCCAATTGACACAGATCATGGATGGATGATAAGAGCTACAAACAACTCCTCCGGGGATCTATGTGAAGCTTGCTCTAATGTCAAGGTGACTATAGGTGATGTAAAGGATGAGCAAAATTTCTTAAAGCAGGAGATGTCAACTTACCCACTCATCTTAGGGCAACCATTCATTACGGGAGAGCGGATGGAGACAAAGGTGATGGATGATGGATCAGCCTACGCAAGGATAAAGAGTAAGGATGGTAAGAAAGTTGTCCAATTCCTCACTGTGTGTGAACCATGAGAGAAACCGTAATAGCCTACATGAGAATCCTCTTCCAAAGGCAACCAGGGAGTTTAAAGATAAAGTAAGAGTGCAGTGGTACATGGGATAACAGACTCTTGCCTGATCCAAGTACACATGAAAATTTTTCCACATGTTTTCTTGGGTTGACAGAGAATGGATCAGTATGCTTCACAAAACTTGAAGAAATGAAGAGAAGTGCACGACAGTATGTACATAACGTACAAGCGGGTTTTAAGAACATTGAGTTGGTAGAGGATAGTGAATACATTACAGGTGTTTTTGAACGGCTTTCATTTGTGGATACAATGGGTGATCTTAAATCTATAATGGTCTCTAGTGACCACAAGAGACTGTAGTTTGTTGAACTTCATCTCACTGGAAACTGCAGAATGCTTGGGCCTCACACGGGCTCAGCTTGGAGCTCCAGTCACTTCCCGCGGATTGGCATTCGAGGGGTTGACAACCAATGCAACTCCCCTGCAAGGACACTCAATCTTTGGATTGGCAAGTACAAGGACCACGAATGCTTTTTGATGGCACCCATTGAGGGATGTGATATCGTCTTGGGTATGTCATGGCACTACCGTATGCTGTAACGAACTTAAGACACCCCAAGTCTAGGTTCTGTCGCGACAAAAGAGAGATTCACTTAAAACACTTAAAAAAAAATTTGAGTCGACACAACCACGCGTAGTTCCGTGCCAAAGACTAGTGCCCCTTTCGATATTTCTTTTTCTATTAATCTTTGAGCAAAGAACAACTCCCGTGGGTCCTCTCAGACTCTGCGTCCAGATGCTCTGAGAAGTGAAGCCCTTGGGTCCTTTTTATTCTTACAAAGGGATGCTAAAAGCAGAGCCCCCAAAAGCGATGTAACTTAAAAGCAAACTGGCCCAAAAGCAACTGGCTCAGAATTTGCCAGTAAAAGCAGCAACGCAAAAAAGCGAAAAACCAGTACAGCAGGCACGTCAGTATGTTAGCGCAAAAAGCGGAAAATCCGTACGCTGTGCCATGTCAGCCTGTCAGTGCGATTTACGGGATCCGTACGGCCTGCCACGTTAGCATCCGTATAGTCTGCCTGCATGTACGTCCGGTAGAACTGCCACGTCATCAATTTGTGACATACCCTCCTTTTGAAAGAATTGTACTCACCCTCAATTACGCCTGCAAAACAGACAGAGGCCATAAACCAGTTCAGCAGACACTGACTCTAAGTACCGACGCACTAAATACGACACATCTAGCACTTGTACAAAGACGACAGTCATATCACTGCACATGACATCAGAGGACATCACATGACAAATCAATCACAAAAAAATTCATTCCAAATCTCAGACCATGACTACCAACAACGTATTTCGTAACTGCATCTAGATCCATCCCTGACCTCACTGATGTCGGATTAACTAATCCTTATTGCGATCATGTCTATAGAGATTTATAAGACCGAAATGCTACAATCATTTCGTTTTTCAGTTCCCGCACTAAACAAGTCACATGACAGGAACGAGTATCTCCTCGCTCTCTTCCACTTCCAGTTGCCATCAGGCTTCCCGTCAACTGGCACCTCACCTTTAAAAGGTTTCAAGACACATGGAATACATTGTGAATCTTCCAAGTATCTGGCAACTTGAGTCGAAAGGAGACGTCATTTATCTTTTCTATAATCTGGAAAGGGCCATAATACCTCATGCTAAGCTTTGGAAAAAGCCACTCCTTTTCCTTTCGTTTCCTTAGGCGTTCCTTTTCAAAACGTAAGAGCACCCAATCGTCTTCCTTTAATTTCAAGTCCCGTCAACTGCCTTCTCGTCTCATTCTTGAGACTTCTCTAGAGCCTCGCAGACCTTGGCAAAAGCAGTGTCCTAGTCCCTCGTGTACTGGTCGGCTTCAAAAATCTTGTCTTTAGTTCTGAGAAAGAAAGGAACCTTCTGAGCACCTTCAATTATCTCAAATGACGCTTTCCCCATCAAAGAGTGAACCATGTTATTGTAAGAAAATTCCGCAAAGGCAAAAAAAAATTCCATTGAGTCTTTTGATCAAAGATGTAAGACTTCAACAAATCCAAAACAACTGAATTTGCGATGTCAGATTACCCATCTGTCTGCGGGTGAAAAGATGCCGAGAACTGCAATCGTGTGCCAATGTTCTCCCAAATAGCCCTCCAAAACAAACTCGTGAATTGAGAATCTCTGTCAGCAACTATTGTCTCAGGCATGCCATGTAACTGAAATATCTATTGTAAGGTGTAGCGGAAGTGAATGTTGAACTTTGCTCAAGATGAGTACTTCAAACTGTGCTCAAGGGTTCCTTTAACTTGCGGAAGGGAGAGCCTTCCGTTTCTTTAGTGAGAGAGTGCAAGTGATCACAAAGTGGATAAACACTGTGAATGAGGGTGCTGAGACTGAGAGATAGAGAGAGAAGAATATGACACCAGACAAGTTGTCAAACCCTCCTCCAAGGGCCCCACTCTCTATGGCGAGAGCGGTCTACTTTTGATTGCACAAATCTCTACAATGCTATGGACTTGCCGACGATGTCGACGACGATGAGGACGACGACGATGAGGGCTGAAATCTGAAACCGCTACTGGCTGAAATCTGCAAATCTTTCTCTGCTGAATTCTGACTCTATGTTGGTGACAACAGCGATGAGACGACGATGCGATGACGACGACGCGCTGTAAACGCAGATGCTGAAATCTGCGTTTTCCGGGCTGAATATGCAAACTACGCTGGATCTGACCGTGCGGCGAGGATCTGCTGTAGGAAGGTGAGATCTGCAAGGTTCGGGACTTGTTCTGTGGAGTCTTGATGCTGAAAACTGAAAACGCTGATGCTATTCGGGGACTTGTCACGATGAATCTGCAAAATGCTAGTAGGTCATGCTGATGCAAAACGCTAGGGCTGAATTCTGATCTTGCTGAGGAAATCTGCTAACCCTAGGGCTGATCTGCTATCCTGCTGTTGCCGGGGCTGATCTGCAATGCAAAACGCCAAGGCTGGTCTTGGTGGCAAAAACGCTAGGCTTTGCAGATGACTGAAAACGCTAGGTCTGTTGCGGGAAGGTGGTCTTGCTGAGAAGGTGCCTGTTGTACGCGAAGTTCCTGCTGCCTCTTCTACCAAAAAGTGCTAGCGCTAGGTTTCTTTATATACATGCTTGCTCATTTTGCCCTGTCTAGTTCCCAACAAAAGTCACTTAAAAATAATTAGTGAAAATTGGCTAAAATAGGAAAAATAGGTCTATGCACTGTAAAAATGCTCCTAATGGAATCTGATGGTAATCTGATGATCATGCTATGTGCAACAAAAGGATATGCATCTATTCTAAGTGCCTGAACATGCACGGTCTGCGAACAGACTCACAAAAGTGCCAGGTCACTTCCTAATCTAACTAAACTGAATCCATGTCATGAAGTAGCTTGTCCACATACACATACGGTTAGATGTGCACGTGACATTCCCTCCTTTTTAAAGTGAGGTACTGGTACCGAACTGTATGGTGTTGAGGGAGATCGCCAACAGTGTCTGAAATCCTGGAAAGGACTCTTCGCTGGCCCACTCTGATGCATGGGTCATGCGATACTTGAACTTCATAAAGGTCTGCAATGCTTGCTTCTTTGAGCCGCGCCGAAAGCAACACAAAGTCATATGTGGCTCCTTCAATGCTTCAACTTCATCTATAGTCATGCAGACGTCTATCTTCTTCAAGAATCTCCGAGGCTGAAAATTCCTGAAACCACTTCCAACACAAAAACATGAACATACCTATTCCACATAAAGTGACTGGAAAAATTATAGTCTTCCTAAAAGACAGTGCATGCAATGTAGATGAACATAGAGACGGAGTGCCAAACCGTTCATCAAACACACGCAAACAATGGAGTCGAATCTTGACTTTCTGATATAAATCAATCAACTGTGGCAAATCATAATGGAAATGCCCATCCTTGATGCTCAAGCCTTCTTGTGCTCTTTCGAATACTGTGTCGTGCCAAGAAAGAGACATGGAATGTGAATTCCTTGAATGGAAACATGTCATCTTTCCATGAGTAATCCGCATACATCCGTGCTCATTCATGAGTGAATCATGCTCATCGTACAATATGTCATGCCTATGAAAAGGGATCACATAAGGACGATGACTAAAATACAAGAAAGCATCACGAATGAAACACCCGAACAATGTGAGCTGACTAATCATTCGAACACATAATACTTCCTGTGGGGGTTCTTTGGACCTCGACTCGAGAGCCAAGATCGGTTCTTCGCGATCGATCAAATCTGCAGTGAGGTTAGCTTCACTAGACAAAGTATCAACTAAACCATCGAATGCCCAAAAGCATATGACATCCTGAAAGAGGAGACTACAAATTTTCTACGGAAGGACACTTGTTGAACAGTGAACAAAACATCAAGGCACTCTTGCGTGATCAGAGAGTCCATACCGGGAGAGAAGCCTGACACCTCGAAAGGAGATGTCTTGCGAACCTCCAAGTGGGCTCTTTCGACAAGAGAGTCACTAATCAAATCATGCATCCTGCCTGGGTCAAATAATATGACAAAACACTGACCCTTCACATGACCATAACACTTAATGAGAGACTCATCAATGGGAGGATCATGAGAAACTTGGGTCACACTCATGTTCTCATTTATTGCATTGACAGAGGAAGTGGGTTCTATGGGTTCTTTAGTTTCAATAGACTCAAGAAAACAACGACCTTCCTTAGAATAAATGCTTTGTTCTTCCGACGTGATGTATCCTCCTCAAATGCCTTGTTCTGCTTTTTCATCTAGAGTGAGCTTAGGTTTAGCAATTGTGTTAGCTTTACCCTTAGGTTCATTTGGAGAGTTCTTTTCTGAGAGACTATTGGAAGATTGGTTAGAAGAGTTACCGTTCTTACTAGTCTTACCGTTCTTACCATTCTGAGGGTTCTGAGAAGTCTGAGAGGTACTTGTGGAAGTCGTGTTTTCCTTAGGCTTTCCCTTGTTGTGCTTCATCTCCTGTGCAAGAGCAATCGCTACCACCTTGATGAGATTGATTGGGTCGAGAACTTCGACATGAAACCTGATACAGCCGTCCAATTTCGACATCAAACCTCATACAGTCGTCCAACCCAAAAATGAAAGCGTCCTTGTGTTCATCATCCGAATTGCGTAATTGGGTGTCGAGCTGCAAAACACGATTAGAGAAAAACAAAACTAGCATACCATTTTACTTGAGACTGCGTCAATCGTCTTTCAACCGTGCTAGGTACTGTGGTGACATAAACCGTGCCTTGAGCTTGTCTTGGAAGTCGACCCAATTGAAAGAAAGGGGCGCGCCATCCTCGGCTTCCTCTAGGTGTGCGGTCAACTGTGCCTCTTGCCATGCGTGGTACCAATTAATGGCATCATCGGCAAGGTACATAGCTACCGTCAAAACCTTGCTACTTCCTATCTTCTTAGTTGTCGCAAAATAAGCATTAAATTGATGCAACCAAGAATGAATAATCGTAGCATCCATCTTACCATCATACTTACTGAACTGGATCTTCTTTGTGATGAGGTTGTTGGAGTCCGAATCTCAGCTTGCGCCACTTGATGAACTACCAACATCTTTAGCTGGCTCGGACTTCGAGGTGAGAACCTGTCGGATCAACTCTTGCATGCGTAGTTCTCTCTGTGCCTCACGCTCGGCCTCTAAGGCCGCTTGTCTTTCTTCGGCCGCCTCCTTTCTTTATGCTTTTCTTTCTTTTCGTTCTTCGGCCGCCAAGCGTGCTTCATGGTCCAAGGTTTCCTGTCTGTTTTGGCGTTCACACTCCACAGCAACGCGATTCACTTCTTGTTGTTATGCCATCATGTCCATCATCGACTTGACCAAAGCCTCCATAGGAGTTGGTGCAATCCGTAGCGTAGATGGGGAAGGGGGAGGGTCAAAAAAACCTCCTGGTGGGGAAAATTCTTCTTCGCCACTACCGTGCTTCCATCTCCATGCGAAGTATCCATTCCGCTTCACGTAATGACCATACACTGAAGTCGTGGGTTCTTAAGTTCACGAGGAACTTGGGTTCTTGTGGGTCTTGGTTCTAGGGTTCTTGAGGTTCTTGAGGTTCTTCTTTCGCTCGCAATCCGTGTTAGAGAAGGATCTTCTCTTCACCCAAGCTCTTCTCTTTTCCGCAGGCGCACCCCTTGGCGGCCTTGCGCTCACAACAAAGTTGCTTTTTCCCACCTCATGTCGATTGGCCGGCCGCTAAGTGCACGGTCCGCTCTCAATGAGTGAAAAGAGAAACAAGGGGAGGCTGGACAAGCCCTTCTTTCTTGGGTTTCCTGTCACTCTTCAAAAACACGATTAGGAATCGATATGCCCAAGAGGACTTGGGTTACATGCGACCGCAATAAGCAAAAAAGTTATGTGATTCTTGTGGTTCTTTCCTTGAGTTGATACAGAACATTGCTAAAGGCAAAACGCCAGGGCTGGTCTTGGTGGCAAAAACGCTAGGCTTTGCAGATAACTGAAAACGCTAGGTCTGTTGCGGGAATGTGGTCTTGCTGAGAAGGTGCCTGTTGAACGCAAAGTTCCTGTTGCCTCTTCTGCCAAAAAGTGCTAGCGCTAGGTTTCTTTATATACATGCTTACTCATTTTGCCCTACCTAGTTCCCAACAAAAGTCACGTAAAAATAATAAGTGAAAATTGGCTAAAATAGGGAAAATAGGTCTATCCCTGTAAAAATGCTCTTGATGGGTTCTGATGGAAATCTGATCATCATGTTGTGTGCAAACAGAGGATATGCATCTATTCTAAGTGCCTAGACATGGACGGTCTGCAAGCAGACTCACAAAAGTGCCAGGTCACTTCCTAATCTAACTGAACTGAACCCATGTCATGAAGTAGCTTGTCCACGTAGGGTTAGATGTGCACGTGACGTCTGTGCAATGAACAGTCTGCTAAATGGTCCGGCCCGACTGTTTTCTTCATTGGAATAAAGTGAGCTTGCTTGCTAAATCTGTCAATGACAGTCCAAATGCCATCGTGCCCACTTTGTGTCTTCGGGAGATCAAAGATGAAATCCATTGCAACTTTCCGAGGGGCAGGTGGGAATGGGTAAAGGCTTTAGTAATCCTTGTGCCTTATGCCTGTCAAACTTGATCTTTTAGCATACTAAACAACAACGACCAAAGTCGTCCACATCCTTCTTGAGTCTCGGCCAAAAGAAATAATACTTCACCCCCTTCAAGGTGGTGTCGATGCCACGATGACCCATAAATGGTGGACAGTGACACTCTGTCAAGACCTTTTCCCTCAAAGGTTGTGTGACACACAACATCGTTTTCTTCATCAAGTAGCCATCCCATATAGAATATCCTGGAGCTGTCTCCCCATTCTGAAGTAAAAACATCGGTAAAGTCCGGATCTATGGAGTACTAGTCAACCATATTCTTGAAGCTTCTGTGATAAATCGCGGAAATAGCCAAGACGAGGGGTTTCCGAAACAATGCATCTGCCACTAAATTTTTCTGTCCCTAAACATGGACTGGAAGTGAAACTATGACAAGATGTTAGCCCACCGCATCTGCTTTTGTGAAAGCTGCTTCTGTGACAAGTAGCGCAGACTGTAATGATCTGTAAAAACTGTGAAATCAGCTCCGAGTAGATAATGTCGCCACTGTGTAAGAGCATGGATCACTACCAATAGCTCTTTCTCATAAATTTGGGCTATCAATTCTGGCCTTAAAAACATTCTACTTTCATAAGCAATCAGTTGCAAGCATTTTATTTATTTATTTATTTATTATGTCACATTTTCAAGGTCGTGGAGCTTTAGGGATGACTGCTCGACCCAGCCTTTATCAAGTATATAAGCAGAGGAGGGGGACGCTCATTCCCAGCAAAAGAGGCAGCAAAAGAAGTTCTAACAACTTGCAATGCACCTTCTCAGCAAGACTGGCAGAGAGCCCTAGCGTTTTTAGCCAATAAGATCAGCCCAGCGTTCTCTGTTGCTGATCAAGCCTTTTCTGTTGCTGATCAGGCATGGCGTTTCGCTTCCTACAGAACCTCCTTGCGTTTTGCAGTTTCCATCGCCAGATCAGCCTAGTCAATTAGCTTTTTCAGTTTTCAGCCCTTAGCCATTCCAGATCCAGTCCCTAGCTTCGCAGATCTCACCTACCCGCAACGGATCCTCGCCGTACCGTAGGATCAGCCAACATTTCCAATTTCAGCCCACAGTTTTCAGATTTCAGCATCTGCGTTTTCAGCGCATCGCCATCGAGTCGTCGTCATCGCCATCCTCGCCGACATGGTGTCAGTATTCAGCAAAAAGTCAAAAAATCCCAGATTTCAGCATTTTAGCCCTAGCGTTTTCAGTTTTCAGCCCGTCCTCGTCGTCGTCATCATTGTCGTCTAGATCGTCGGTAAGTCCATTGCATCTAGTCCATTGTACCAGATTTGTGCAATCTATGGCATAGACCTCTCTCGCCATAGAGAGGTGGAGGAGGGTTTGAGAACCGTCTGGTGTCATATTCTTCTCTCTCTTTCTCTGTCTCAACACTTTCACTCACAGTAGCATTCACTTTGTTTGTGATCACTGCACTCTCTCTCTAAAGGAACGGAAGGCTCTCTATTCCGTAAGTAAAAGGAACCCTTGAGCACAGTTCGGAGCACTCATCTTGAGCAATATCAACATTCACTTCCGCTGCACCTTACATTGGTATCAGAGCTTTTTGGCAGTGTTCAGTCAAGAAAAGAACCACAAGAAATTTTTTGCTTGTTGCGGTCGCACGTAACCCAAGTCCACTTGGGCGTGTCGATTCCTAGTGTTTTTGAAGAGTGACAGGTAACCCAAGAAAGAAGGTCTTGTCCAGCCTCTCCTTGTTCCTCGTTTCACTCATTGAGAGCAGACCATGCACTTAGCGGCCGGCTAATCGACATGAGGTGGGAAAAAGCAACTTTGGTGTAGGGGTGCGCCCGCAGGAAAGAGTCGAGCTCGGATAAGAGAGAAGCCTTCTCAAACACCGATTGCAAGCTAAAAAACTCAAGAACCCAAGAACCTCAAGAACCCAAGTTCCTCAAGAACTTAAGTACCCAAGATCTCAATGTATGGTCATCACCCGAAGCGGAATGGATACTTTGCGTGAAGGTGATGAGAGTGGAGTTGGTGAAGAAGAAGTTTCTACACCAAGAGAACTGTTCCCCGATCCTCCCCCATCCCCATCTACACCACGGATTGCACCAAATCCTATGGAGGCTTTGGTCAAGTCGATGATGGACATGATGCTACAACAAGAGGCGCAACACGCCACCATGGATTGCGACCGCGAAGAAAGACGGGCAGCTATGGAGCTTGAGCGTGAGCAAGCACGCGAAGCTCAAAGCATAGCGGGCGAAGAAAGGCGAGCGGCTATGGAGTTAGAGCATGAGCAGGTAGCACAAGTAGAGATGCGGACTCCAGCAATCCAATCGTTGAGAAGTTGACGTTCAGTAAGTATGACGGTAAGATGGATGCTAATGTTATTCATTCTTAGTTGCATCAATTTAATGCTTACTTTGCGACGACTAATAAACCGAGAATAGCAAAGTTTTGACGGAGCCATGTATCTTGCCGGTGATACCTTTATTTGGTATCACGCATGGCAAGAGGCACAGTTGGCTGCGCACCTAGAGGAAGCCAAGGAAGGCATGCCCCTTTCTTTCAATTGGGCCGACTTTCAAGACGAGCTCAAGGCAAGGTTTATGCCATCTCAGTACTTAGCGCAGTTGAGAGGAGATTGGCACAATCTCAAGCAAAATGGTACGCCAGTTATGTCTTTCTCTAACCGTGTTTTGCAACTCGACACCCAATTACGCAAATCGGATGATGAGCGCACAGAGGCATTCCTTTTCGGGTTGGACGAGTATATCAAGTTTGATGTCGAAGTACTCGACCCCATAGATCTCAACAAGGTGGTCGCCATTGCTCTCGCACAAGGGATGAAGCACAACAAAGAAAGCCTAAGGAGAACAAGTCTTCTCACAGTACCTCTCCGACTTCTCAGAACCCATAGAACAACAAGAACGGTAAGAATGGTAACTCTTGTAGCCCATCTTCCTCTAATCCTTCGGAAAGGAACTCTCAAAATGAATTTAAGGGTAAAGCAAAAACACCTGCTAAACCTAAGCTAACCCCATATGAAAAAGCTGCACAAAGAATTATAGGAGGATACATAATGCCAGAAGAACAAATCATTTATACAAAGGAAGGTCGATGTTATCAATGTCACGTCAAGGGTCATATATAGAAGGCTTGTCCTAAGACAACACCACCTAAAGAACCCAGAGCACTGCACCTACCACAAGCACTTCGGTGAGCCAATCTGATTCTCCACATGTTTCTCACACACATTGGTGAGTCTCTCTTTAAATGTTATGGTCATGTGAAGGGTCAGTGTTTTGTCATTTGTTTGATTCAGGCAGCATGCATGATGTGATTGGTGACTCTCTTGTAGAGAGAGCCCGCCTGGAGGTTAGCCAGACAACTCCTCTCGAGGTGTCGAGCTTCGCTCCCAATATGGCTTCGCTCCCGGTATAGACTCTCTCATTACACTAGAGTGCCTTGATGTGTTATTCACGGTTCAGCAAGCTTCCTTCCCTAGAAAATTTGTTGCGTCTCCTTTCTCAAGATGTGATATGATTTTGGGCATTAGATGGTTTCGTGAGCATAACCCTCTCATTGATTGGACAGACAATACGCTCACTCTAAATGCCAAAAGTGAAGTAACTCTCCCATGATCATTTGTGGTGAGGAGGGTCTGCATTCTTTATCTCTCATTTCTCATGTGCAGGAGAAGCGTGAATTACAAAGAGGAGCACAAGCGGCATTCATCTATGCCTCTCCAGTTACTCATAGCCTCAAGGCTCAAGACAAGTATTCAGCTTTGTTTACCAAGTATGAGCACCTCTTTTTGCAAGATGATCTTCCACCCCGTCTCCCTCCCGAGCGGCCGGGGCCCGGAGGACCATCGCATCGAACTCACGGAGAGAGCACAACCAATCAGTAAGGCTCCCTACCATTTGAACAAGACCCGAGAAGAAGAGTTAGAGCGACAACTCGCGGAGTTGGTGGCCAGAGGATTCATACGCCCTAGTGTAAGTCCTTTTGCTTAGGGCGTAAGTCCTTTTGCTGCTTCTATTTTATTTGTCCGCAAGAAGGATGGTTTGTCTCGTTTGTGTATTGATTACAAGGCTTTGAACAAGATGACCATCAAGAACAAGTTTTCGATGCCTCGCATTGAGTATATTCTCAATAGACCCAATGGGGCAAAGGTTATCAGCAAGGTCGATCTCAAAATTGGATACCATAAGGTAAGGGTATTCAAAGGGGATATTTACAAGACTGCCTTTCGCACAGAGCGAGGGTAATGGGAGTATGTGGTTATGCCTTTTGGGTTGACAGGTGCCGTGGGTACATTCAACCATCTCATAGTAGGCCAAATTGAAATAAGTTAACGCAATGAAATCTCTTGCAGATGCCCTCCCAAATTGTGTAAAGGTAAGCCCTACACAATCCTATAAAAGAGGGTGTGGGTCTCAAGCCCTTATGTTCTAACTTGAGATAGGTGCAAGTGAAAAGAGAGAGAGAGAGAGAGAGAGAGAGAGAGAGAGTGTCTATAAAAAAAAAATTGTGAGTGTGGGTGTCTGTGTTTTGAAGTAAGGAGGGGGCACACACGTGTCCTTACTAAACCTAAAGGATGGCTTGAGACAAAATGTTGGGCTGAAACATATACACTCAACCAATAATGATCCACAGACCTTGACCATCTATAATGTCTTTCAAAAAGACAGATATTGATGGTGCTGCTCTTCACAGCTCCAGAACCTCTGCTCAATTTTAAGGTTTTTCCCTTCAACCAGAAAACCATAACACAAAAAGCAGCACTTTCTTCAAATTTTCATTAACAAACTAGATCCTTCTTCCATTACCATTGGTTGCTTACATTCCAGAGTTTCTGCTAAATTCCAATGTCTTTTCCTTGGGCTCAAAAAAATTTATGAGCACTTTTTTCTGATTTTAAAAAGCCAGACCCCTCCTAACTGTGTTTTGACTTGCTGAAAAATGGTGAGCCCTAAAAAGGTTTGATGGGACAACCTAACAAAAGCTCTCTCTCTCTCTCTCTCTCTCTCTCTCTCTGTGGACAATGTGACAAAACCGGTAGCAGTAAACTTACTCTAAAGGGATGGCAATGCGGCAAGCTGGGTCTGACACAGCAACGCCCACGTACTTGACACCCACGTCCAGACCCAGGAGTCTCTTGCTGCCATGCACAGCCGTCTGCAAGCCATGCAAGCTGGCCAGCTTCATCGCTCGGTCGCTTAACCGGCTCGTGAGTCGTAAGCTGACATTGAGAGAGAGAGAGAGAGAAAGAAACGGAGAGACAGGATCACTTGCAACGCACTCAATTATTACAAAGTGAATTCCATACGTAGATTAGAACTTAAAATACTTCTAGGAGAAACTAGGGTGCTTGGTTAGCCCATTTGTATTGAATTGAAGTGGGTCCAAGGGTAAGAGAAAACAAGAACCTAGAAGAGAAATGTAGAGAGAGAGAGAGAGAGAGAGAGAGAGAGAGAGCTTGTGCTTTGTTTTCCACAAATCCTATTACCTTAAGTTAACATAATCCTATTTTGACAATGCGATGATCTTCATGTCCTAATGTTGATATGTTTAAATATGTTTTTAGATTTTAGATTGTATCAATTCTTTAAGTCAATCTCGCTCTATTGTCTGAATTCTTGTCATTTGTATATGCCACTTCAACATTTCTCAAATGAAAAAAGCGCAACAAATTCTGTTATTTGATGCTATTAATTATGTCTTAAGATATTTATTAATTGGGAGGTGAGACATTAAAATGAAGGAGAGAGAGAGAGAGAGAGAGAGAGAGAGAGAGTTTTTTTATCAAAGAGTGCTAGATTTTTTTTACCTAAGAGCGTGTTTGGGATACCGATCATAGTGTTTCAGAGCTTACCTTGCAAAAACCACAAAGAGGGTTAGGGTTTTGTCAAGGTCAATGTTTGTAATCATAGAAGATGTCAATGTTATTAATTGTTTGTTGTTCCATTTTTATGTTTCAAAAAAAAAACATGCAATTCTCTTTGCATGGGGGAGTTTGCACAGTCCTCCCCAATTTTTTATAATACGAGGGAACGTGCCATTCCCACGACAGTGTGCAATTTTCGGGTTGTTCATTAACTGCGTTCTCAATGTCAAAAATCAAAAAATGGTAATGCTTACTCACTGTGTAATTATCGTCGATGCAGATTACATTTAACCTTTCGTATCACCGCACTGCTCTGAACAAACATGATAGTTGAGGTGGAGTGGAAGCTCCTCGAGCACTTTTCGTGCGTTCTGAAGAGCACCATATGTGATGTACACATAGTCCCATGCAAAGCCAAGCACAACTTCTTTCATGTATCGCTCATTGGCCTTGCTCTTGTTGCGCACATCCCACAGTGAGTGCATTCTCCTTGTCCACATTGTAGATAGAAAGATGAAAATAGACTGGAGCTTTCTAGGCTTGCTCTTACGATGTGTATTCCACTACCTATGCATTGAAAGAGGCGCCATTCCCATCAATTAATGCATTCGACAAGCAACATTTCGGACAAAATGCTCATGAAGAACATGAATTTCAGAGCTTCCTCACCTTCCCTTACTTGGCATAACTGGATATAAAAGCACTCCAAGAGACTTCGGCTAGTGAGAAACCGTCACTTTTCTGAAGCGCAACACATGTGTCAACTGACCAAAATTGTGCCAAGCGTGACATCTTCTTTCAACAGCCTCTGAACAACAATAAAAAGGTTATTTTTTGTGCCCGTATCAGCCACTTGCCATCTCTTTTCGAGAGAAATTTGCATAGAGCCACATGCCTGCAAGATGCACACATAGGTGATAGCGTCTGGAGAAAGGCCCTTGCTTTGCATGTGCTAAAAAAGGCCCAGACCTTGCTGGCCCGGCCATTGTTGGGCATACCCTGCAATCAGTGCGTTCCAAAAGACGACATCCCGCACAGGAGCACCACATCTGGCATACATATCAACCAAGGCATTGCCAAGCATGGCAATTGTTTGCAACAGCCCCTTACTAACAATATCAAGTTTGCCAAGCATGATAACTTTTTGCTGAAGTGTCCCACAATTGGCGTACATTACCACAATCAATGCACTCAAAGAGATGGCATTCGGGACATGAAGCTCCTCAAGCACGTTTTGTGCTTTCTGAAGTGCACCACATTTAGCATACGTATCGACCAAGCGATTGCCAAGCACGACAATTTTATGAAAACACCCTAGTGAAAGTGTCCCACATTTGGCGTACGTATCAACAAAGGTAGTGCCAAGCACGCCATCTCTTTTAGAGAGCCTCTTGCATAGAGCCACATGCCTGCAAGATGCACACGTAGGTGATAGCATCTGGAGAAGGCCCTCGCTTCACACCTGTTCCAAACAGCCCATAGATTCCTGCCCGGCCGGTGTCGGGCATATCTTGCAATCAATGCATTTCAAAAGACGACATCCCACATAGGAGCACCACATTTGGCGTACATATAAACCAAGGCATTGCCAGGCACAACAGTTTTCTGTAGCAACCCATGACTAACAACATCAGAGTGAATCCCATATTGGCATCTTGCGTACAGACACATGCCTTGTAGATGAACGCATATGTGATTGCATTTGGAGAGAGGCCCTCACTTTGGATCCGATGAAAACAGCCGAGAGCTTTCTGCCCCTGCTCTGATGCACGTATCTTGCAATCAATGCACTCCAAGAGACGGTATTGGGAATAGGAAGCTCCTCAAGCTCGTTTTGTGCTTTCTGAAGTGCACCACATTTAGCATACATATCAACCAAGGTATTGCCAAGCACGATAATTTTTATGAACAACCCTTGTTGAAGTGTCCCACATTTGGCATACATATCGATCGAGGCATTGCCAAGCACACCATCTCTTTTTGAGAGCAATTTGCATAGAGCCACATGTCTGCAAGATGCACACGTAGGTGATAGCGTCCAGAGAAACTTGAAAGGCCCTCGCTTTGCACCTGCTGAAAACACCCAGAGCTTGCCGACCCGCTGTTGTTGAGCATATCCTGCAATTTGTACGTTCCAAAAGATGGCATCCCGCACAAGAGCACCACATCTGGCATAGATATCGACCAAGGCATTGCCAAGCATGGCAGTTTTTTCAACATCCCCTTACTATCAATATTGGAGTGAATTTTTAAGCCCACAACAGCATCTTGTGTGCCTTCAAGATGCACGCTTATGTGATTGCATATAGAGAGAGGCCCTCGCTCTGCATCCGTTGAAATTAACTGAGAGCTTTCCGGCCCTGCTCCTATTGCACGTATCTAGCAATCAATGCACTCCAAGAGATGTCATTCAGGACAGGAAGATCCACAGCCACGTTTTGTGCTTTCTGAAGTGCACCACATTTAGCATATGTCTTGTCCAAGGCATTTCCAAGCATGGCAAAGTTTTGCAACAGCCCCTGACTAACGATATCAGAGTGAATTTATATATAAGCACATGTCGGCATCTTGCGTACAGCAACATGCCTACAAGATGCACGCTTATGTGATTGCATCTGAGAGAGGCCCTCCCTTTGCATTCGTTGAAAACAGCCAAGAGCTTTTTGGCCGTGCTCCTGTTGCGTGTATCCCGCAATCAATACACTCTAAGAGATGGCACTTGAGACAGGAAGCTCCTCAAGCACGTTTTGGGCGTATTCTGCAGACAACGCATTTCAAGTGAAGAGCATGCCTATAAAGACATTTCATGTTCCCATGATGGCACCACATTTGACATACATATGGACCAACGCATGGCCAAGCAAGGCGAGTTGATTGTGAATTCTCTTACCCATATGACAGTCTTGCGTAAGAACATATCCCAAGTACAGCAATTTTTTGAAACAGCCGTAACTGAAGTGCAGTTGGCGTTCATTCCCGCAATCAATGCACTGCAGGAGACGGTATTCGGGAGTAGAAGCTCCGCAAGCACGTTTTGTGCTTTCTGAAGTACACTACATTCAGCATACATATCGACCAAGGCATTGCCAAGCAGGACAACTTTTTGAAAAATCCCTAGCTGAAGTGTCCCACATTTGGCGTACATATCAATGAAGGCAGTGCCAAGCACGCCATCTCTTTTACAGAGCATGTTGCATCGAGCCACATGCCTACAAGATGCATACGTAGGTGATAGCATATGGAGAAAGGCCCTCGCTTCCCGAATCGCATTTGTTCAACACAACCCTTCAAAACAACCCATAGCTTCCTGGCCTGGCCATTGTTGGACATATCCTGCAATCAGTACATTCCAAAAGACCACATCCCGCATAGGAGCACCACATTTGGCGTACATATCAACCAAGGCATTGCCAGGTTCGGCAGGTTTCTACCGCAACCCCTGACTAACAATATCAGAGCGAAATTTTAAGCCCATATTGGCATCTTACGTACACACATGTGTCTTCAAGATGCATGCGCATGTGATTGTTTCTGGAGAGAGGCCCTCGCTTCGGATCCTCTGAAAACAGGTGAGAGATTTTTGGCCCGAGATCCTGATGCGCTTATCCCGCAATCAATGCATTGGGGCAAGAAGCTCCTCAAGCTCGTTTTGTGCTTTTTGAAGTGCACCACATTCAGCATATGTATCGACCAAGGCATTCCCAAGCACGACAAGTTTTATAAACAACCCTTGCTGAAGTGTCCCACATTTGTCATACATATTGACCAAGGTAGTGCCAAGCACACCATCTCTTTTTGAGAGCAATTTTCATAGAGCGACATACTTGCAAGATGCACACATAGGTGACAACATCTCGAGAAAGGCCTTCGCTTTTCACCTGCTGAAAACAGTCCAGAGCTTGTTGGCTCGGCCATTGTTGGGCATATCCTGCAATCAATGCGTTCCAAAAGATGACATCCCGCACAGGAGCACCACATCTAGCATACATATCGACCAAGGCATTGCCAAGCATGGTAGTTTTTTGCAACAGCCCCTTACTAACAATATCAAAGTGAATTTTTAAGCCCAAACCAACGTCTTGTGTGCTTTCAAGATGCACGCGTAGGTGATTGCATCTAGAGAGAGGCCCTCACTCTGCATCTGTTGAAAACAGCTGCTCGAAACAAACACGATACTGGAGGAAACGGAGGGTCTCTCTCCACATGCAATTGCCTACGCTTTCATCAAAGTCTCTTTCATTCTGCAATCAAAGCGCTACAAGAGACATCCCAAAAAGGATGTCTTACGTGCTTTGGTGAGGGCACCACATTCGGCATACATATCGAGTATAGATATCCTAGAGACGATATTCTGGATAGGAAGCTCCTCAAGCACTTTTTGTGCTTTCTCAAGCACACCACATTTGGTATATACATCGACCAAGACAGCGCCAAGCACGACATCTTTATTCAACAGCCTCTAACTCACAATATAATTGTGAATTTTTGTGCCCATATCAACATCTTGCATAGGGCCACATGCCTTCAAGATACATGCGTAGGTGATTGCATCTGGAGAGAGGCCCTTGCTTCACATCTGTTGAAAACAGACTAGAGCTTTCTCTTCATGGATTCTCTTTGAGTTGTTGCTGCCCTACTGCTGGGTCAAGACGTGCCTCAATTCAAGGAGTTGCACTCTACAACAGAGAGCTTCTTAGATTCAAGGAGCTGCTTAGCACTACATTCCAAGAGTCCACACTCTTGATAGGAAGCTGAAAATAGCCTAGAGCTTTCTGGCCCTGCTCCTGTTGTGCGTATCCCATGACCAATGTATCTTAAGAGACATCATTCCAAGTGATCCTTACATGGGGATATAGAGAGAGCTTGCTTTGCATCCGTTTAAAACAGCCTAGAGCTTTTTGGTGTTGCTCTTGTTGCACACGCACATCACGCAATCATTGCAATCCAAGAGACGACATTCCAAACAGGAATCTCCTCAAGCAATTTTTGTGCTTTCTCAAGCGCACCACATGTGGCATACATATCGACCAAGGCAATGCCAAGTATGACATCTTTTTTAAACAACCTCTGACTTACAATATACCGGTGATGCTTATAAGATATTTTATCCACCCCCGCAAAGATAATCATGGAAAGGATACCCATCGAGAACTTTTGTGCTTTCGTGAGATTCTCACATTTGACATACATATTCAATCAAAGCACCGCCGAGCGCACGATCTCATCATGAATTCTCTTTGAGTTGTTGTTGCCCTACTGATGGGTCGAGACGTGCCTCAATTCAAGGAGTTGCACTCTGCAAAACAGAGAGCTACTTAGATTCAAGGAGCTGCTTAGCACTACATTCCAAGAGTCCACACTCTTGATAGGAAGGTGAAAACAACCTAGAGCTTTCTGGACCTTCTCTTGTTGTGCGTATCCCGTGACCAGTGCATTCCAAGAGACATCATTCCAAGTGATCCTTACATGGGGATATAGAGAGAGCTTGTTTTGCATCCACTGAAAACAGCCTAGAGCTTTTTGGTCCTGCTCTTGTTGCGCACATCCTGCAATCATTGCAATCCAAGAGACGACATTCAAGACAGGAAGCTCCTCAAGAACTTTTTGTGCTTTCTCAAGCGCACCACATGTGGAATACACATCGACCAAGACAGTGCCAAGTATGACATCTTTTTTAAACAGACTCTGACTTACAATATACCGGTGATGGTTACAAGATATTTTATCCACCTCGCAAAGATAATCATGGAAAGGATAATCATCAAGAACTTTTTGTGCTTTCGTGAGAGTCTCACAGTTGACATAAATATTCGATTAAAGCACCACCGAGCACACGATCTCATCATAAATTCTCTTTGAGTTGTTGCTGCCCTACTGCTGGGTCAAGACGTGCCTCCATTCAAGGAGTTGCACTCTACAACAGAGAGCTGCTTAGATTCAAGGAGTTGCTTAGCACTACATTCCAAGAGTCCACACTCTTGATAGGAAGCTGAAAACAGCCTAGAGCTTTCTGGCCTTGCTCTTGTTGTGCGTATCCCGTGACCAATGCATTCAAAGAGACATCATTCCAAGTGATCCTTACATGGGGATATAGAGAGAGCTTGCTTTGCATCCGCTGAAAACAGCCTAGAGCTTTTTGGTGCTGCTCTTGTTGGGCACATCCCGCAATCATTGCAATCCAAGAGACGACATTCCAGACAAGAAGCTCTTGAAGCACTCTTTGTGCTTTCTCAAGCGCACCACATGTGGCATACATATCGACCAAGACAGTGCCAAGTATGACATCTTTTTTAAACAGACTCTGACTTACAATATGTCGGTGATGCTTACAAGATATTTTATACACTCCGCAAAGATAATCACGGAAAGGATACCCATCAAGAACTTTTTTGTGCTTTTGTGAGAGTCTCACATTTGACATACATATTCCATCAAAGCACCACCGAGCACACATCTCATCATGAATTCTCTTTGAGTTGTTGCTGCCCTACTGCTGGGTCGAGACGTGCCTCAATTCAAGGAGTTGCACTCTACAACAAAGAGCTGCTTAGATGCAAGGAGCTGCTTAGCAGCATTTTGAGTACCAGGACCATCGCATGTGAGCCATGACGCAGGCTGAGACTAAATAAAAGACTAGACAGGGTGGAGGTAGCCGTAGGCAAATAGAGCCAGAGGACCCTCAATTTGCACCTGGATTCTGCCTGGAGCCACATGCCTTCAAGATGTTTGTGTAGGTGACTCTTCGCTTTTTTTTGCCTGCATAAAAAAAATCTTGTGAATGTTAATAATATGGATGTAGATGTTACAAAATGCTAGCCACGTGGACGAACGTGCTTCCAGATTTGCGATTTTTCCTTCTGTGCTAACAAAGTAACTAGGGATACTTTGGCTCTATTATCTAGAATCTTTTGAGATTCCTCGCATTCCTTTCTTCTTTGCTTGCAACCTGGACAAAGTTCTCATCTGGTAGTCGGAGTCAAGCTCGGCCCGTTTTGTATTGCAGTGAGGTTACTTTGCTAACCAACCGTCTTCGTTGTGCAAAGCGTGAGCCCTTTATCATTAAAAAAATGCTTCCTATCAATATATATTTTGTTATCTTGGCACATTCTTTGTTGGAATTCGTAACATTTTATATTTGAATGTCAGAATGAAGGATTTATAGTTTCCAGTATATTTGTTTTTTTTTATAAATACTCATTTATCTCGAGCAAAACTTGCTTGACAAAGACTATCGCAAACTATAATATCCAATCCGCCGAAGGGTTTATAATGTACATGTTATATGGCATGAAATCTTGCATCAATTTGTTCAAAGACACTTTGACTAACATGAGATATTTCATCGATAACAATCAAGTGTAAATCTATGTAATGCAGTGATAATTCATCATGTTTTTTAGCATCATGTTAGTGGTGATTAAAGGCACATGTAATACAGATTGTAAAGTTATTCCAATGATATTAAATGCTGCTTTTTTTGTGTATGCCATCAATAAGATTTTTTTATTTACAATATTTTTTGGCAATTGAAAATTGTAAAAACGTAGCAAAGCTTGAAACAATAATAGGAATAAAAATATTTTTTATATTTCAGTGCCTCTTGTCAAGAATAAGTGCAATGGTTCGTATGGAGAAATACATTTTTTGAGCATGATGTCATTTAGAAAGCATTTTTGTTCATTGTTGGTAAAGAGTGTGCAATATAGACAAGTTGTTAAGCACTTAGTCGTTACGTATTTAAGATTGTGTTTTTGATACATCGTAATGTTTCAAAGGTGCTTGTGTAAGTTGCAATGCAGCCATCTATTTCTACATTTACTATTGAGATAAGCATCGTGTTATTCATTTTTCTTATATATAATGTACAGTTTGCAGGTGCACCATATACATTTATTATATGTTTAATATCTATATTAACATTCTATAGATTTGTGATTTTCACATTGAAGTTATTTATGTAAATATCACATGGTTTTCTTTGAATCGTCATTGTTGGTGATGTAATTTTTTATCTAATACGTCGATATATTGTGCAATTGAAAGGTCAAGGGTCGTTAACCATTCCATGAAATTATCGGGTAGGTCAATTGGGTCTTCTGATTTGAGCAAAACTTGAATTTTTCTTAGATTTTTCTTTTTTTCTTCAGAGCGGCACTCATTATGCTAAATTGGTTGGAGTATCAAAGTGTATGGCATTGGGTACCAAGGAATTCAAGTTTTATTTTTCTTGAAGCAAGTTTTTTCAATGTGCATGACAGTGGAGTTCTTGTAAACTTTCATTTAATAAAGCTTTATTCATAGTGATGCATTTATCGATGAGATTTATGATTTTTTTGTTATTTGCATCATTAGTTTGCAGAGATTTTTCAATCTAAATAAGACCATGATCATGTTGACTACCACGACTTTGAAATTCCGTGACAAAAAAAAAAAAAAACTTTATCTTCCAAGATATTATGGTCCATGAAATAATTTTTTGAGAGCTTGAAATCAATGAAGATAGTATCTAGAGCATGTAACTAGGTCAGAACAAATAAGACGTTGAAGATATATACTTTTTGTTTTGTTATATTCTTATGTTAGAAAATTGGATGAGACTTTCAACTATTTCCTTCCATGGCTTCTCGGCTATAGAAAGTGTGACGAAGAAAGTATGAGGGCCCAATTATTTGATCATAGCAAATACTTTTTTTTTTCACTTTCTCTTTGTAATTTGCAAATGTATGTAAAGACTCATGATCTCTATAACCTATTCTTGAGTTAAGTATTTTTTTTGTATTGGTATCTTTAACTATATCTCTACCGTAAAGTCCATGGTTCTGTAGTTATCCTTTTCTCAAACGAAACCAAATTGACGAAACAATTGTTTTTTACAAATTTGAAAGATAAGTTCTCAATATTAAGAGTGAAGCATCTGTCATTATGTAACAACTTCCATTTTGCAAGTTTTTGATAATTTTTTAATGCTAAATCTTGATATTTACATGGTTCCCCATAAAAAAGAGTAGGAAACTCAATTCTTCACAAGATTCATCTTTTAATAATCCCAATTGACGATTTCTTTCACATGGTACAATGTAAGTAATTTTGTCGTTGCAGTCAATAACTTGTTCTGTATATTTTTTCATCATTGTTTTCTTGCATATAATGCTCAGTTTCTCGAAAATGATGTTTTTGATTCAGTAGTTTTATTAGCTTGAATGGCATAAAACATGTAACAGATAATGTGTAGTGCGATCAAACCATAAAGCAAACGGTAAACTTTTAGGCCAATCACCAATATGCCCTTGGCATGCCTTTGCTAGAGATTTAGCAATAGGTGGATATCCCCTTTTGCTTTTTTGAATACCCTCTAAATTGTATGTTGTAGTGAGAGCCAATTTCATATCCAAACAATCAGTAAATAACTCACAAGCTTCATCTGCATCTAGCTCTCCTCTATCAACAATGATTTTACGTCCAACACATCCATACCTAGAAATCACATCTTTCAAGCAAAAATCTGAATGCAGAACTTGTAGCTTTTGTACGCAAGGCTCTCCCTTCAATCTGGTTAGTAAGATCTTCTCTAGCAAGAACAATGTGTCTCATTTGAGACATATTGACCTTGTAATCAGGTCCACCACCCACTTGTAGTGCATAGCCAGTGGATAAGTGGGATTCAATTCATCTTGATGTCGTACATTAGAAGATTGTTGGCATATTAAAAAAGTCTTCGCAAATTGAGCCACATCTTTGTACATACATTTTCACCAATATTGATTCTTGATCTTGACAAAGGTTACCCATACTCCTTTGTGTCCAACCCATAAGATTTTAGAAAACTCTTTTATCACATGTTGTTGAGTTGCTTTATCACAAACAACCCATTGTGGTACTCCTCCTGGATGCTTTGACAGCTTCCATAAATGACCATCCCTAAGGAAGTAGACATAAGCCTTTTTCTGGATCCTTTTATAATCTTGATCACTCCATTATTCTTGCCTAGTAAGAGTATTAAGGTTGTAATGGAAATGGCCTATGAGCTTTGAGAGTAGCGGAATTAGGAAATTAGGTGAAGCACTTTTGTGAGATTACTTTGTGAACATAGAGGGTGAACTTAATTGATGGTAGCAACATAAACATGGTACTTAGTTAACTTGGCATGAACAATACTTTTGCAAGAGAGAGAGAGTCTAGAGAACATGACAATAGTTGAGGACCGGATTCATACGGAGCCGGTCCCCCCTCTAATAGGCATTTGTATTATAGTTTCTCCCATCAAGAGAGACTTGGTACAATACAATCTTTGTGTTCCTTGTGACCTAGGTGATGCAATGAAGATGGAAAGCTTCATGCATCACAAGCATAACATAAACTTTGTAGAAAGCATTAACTCAGTCCAAGGCCTCAAACACCTTCGAAGGTGGAGAGAGCTAGCGGGGAATGAGGATAGGGAAGAGGAAGAAGAAACATTTCATAGGAGAAATAAATAGCTCCTCACTTATCATCACTCTTCTTGCTAGCATACATAATAGCATAGTAATGAAGATGGAGAAGATGGCAAGCTTAAGCATTGAAGCATGGCTCTTGTTGGGTTTGCATTCCATAGCCAAGAGTGTTGGTGTAGGCTCTCACTTCTCACAAGCTTGGAGAAGGAGGTGGAGTTCCTCAACTTTCACCAAGTGAGAATGGCTCCTTAAAATGAGTGTGTGGTGTATATCCCCCTAGCACCCCCCTTGCTTGCTTGGGGCGAGTTGTGACTTTTCCACATGCTGCAAGCTCATTGGACCCCTCTCCCCCTAGCCAATCACATGCAACATGCATTCAAGTACATGGGTAGTCTTTTGACAAGTGTCCTCCTTACCCCTTAGAGAGAGAGAGAGAGATTGAAAATATCTAGATATTTGTTGGATGGAATTAGAAGCTCATTGGACCCCTCTTTAGCCCAACCAATAGCATTCAAGCACACCATGTGGTTAAGCTTAGGAAGAGTCTGACATGTGTCCCATGTGCCCTTTGAGAAAAGGGGTGCCCTTTGGGTGAGTGGAAGGTTAGTTCAAAGATTCCCCTAACTTTGGGACTTTCATGCATAGGAAGCTTCTGAAGCACCTTCCTCATTAAGTTTGTAGGGTCTCTTTTTGACTTAAGCACCTTACCCCCCATGCATGGGAAGCTTCTTGAGCACCTTCCTCATTAAGTATGACAAGTACCTCAAGTACCTTAGTCATCAAGCATGACAAGCACCTTAGGTGGAGTTCCTCAAGCTCAACCCTAGCTTGCCTAAGGTCAACCCTAGCTTGCCTCAAGCTCAACCCTAGCTTGCCTAAGGTCAAAGGCAAGTTTAGGTCGGGTTTCCACCTCAAGCTCAACCCTAGCTTGCCTAAGGTCAAGCCTAAGGTAAAAGGACTTTTAACACTAACCATTGGAGGTTTGTAATGAAGCTAACCCTAAGGTCTTTTAAGCTCCATTAGTTAACCTTGCTCTTTGACATACCATCTCTCATTTGGGTCCCTTTACCATTGTCCCCGTGTTGAGATAGATCCGTAAGCACATGTCTATATTCTAACCCTTGTTCCCGTTTATTATCCCACATTAAATGATCAGTTTAATATGAGAAAATCATTTTGGTTGGTTAAATATTAGATTTAATGACAAAGGTAGTGATCGACCAAAATCCACTCTCCCTCATAGAATTCTACAGAAAATACTTCAAAAACATGAGCAAGAGTACCACAACTTGCATGTAAATAAGAAGAGATGTAGAACTTTAAGCCCACATCATCACTGGTGGTAAGCATCTCCTCTTCATCTTCATACCTTCCCTTGACAACATATCTACAACATGGTTATATTTGCCTACAATATGAAAAAACTCAGGGTTAACAGACTTAATTATCCATTGCAGCATGGCAATGTTTGGAGTAGAGAAATTGCAATCAGCCATATCAATGGCAAACAATCTATCTCTACCATGACTGAAGCTCCAATAAAATATTTTTTATCCAATCTTAGAGTAGTAGCAACATCCCAAAGTTCTCTCTTAACCTGTGGGTAATTTTGTTGACGAGCATTGAGCACCTTTGCTCCAAATCAAACTACATACATATATGTGTCCTCCTACATCATCCTGACCTATAGCCCACCCAATACCTATCGGGCTAGTGTCAACTACTAAGATCACTGGCCTTCCACACTTGTAGGCAACTTTTCTCAAGGTAGGAGCCTCGAGAAGCATCTTCATTATTTTTCTTGATAGCCTTTGTGTGAGCTTCTTTCCATACAAACCTTTTACCCTTCCTGAACAAGTGATAAAGGACATTTGCAACATGAGAAAAATGTGGCAACCAAATAAGGTAGAATACACATGCACCCAGAAAACAATGAACTTCAGTAATTTAAGAGCATGTTTCTTTCCTCCTTTTTATAACTTTAGCTAGACTTGGCCTTCTACCCTCTGGACCACACGTATGTCCCACAATTAAAATCTATTTAGCACCAAAAGTTGGTTTTTTCTCTAAAAGTGTCAACTTCATCAAGCGTGGATAAGCACCATGGCATGTGAGGAATTATGAATATAGCCATAGGTGAGACAACACTAGCATTTACACACCCAATCTCACTTGGCTCATAAGTAAAGGCTTTACCATGTTTTTCAAGCATACCTTAAAAGCATTTGATCTCTTCTTGTTAAGAAAATAGTCTTCTCCAATCTTCAACTGCTTCAATGTCTCATTAGTAAATTTATGCTCAATATTGAGAGGCTTCCTTTATCACTCCATCACTCCCTTCTGGTAAAGGTGTAGCCATTGGTCTTACTTTCTTTGCAATAGTTTTATACTTCGTCTCCACTAGGCCTCAATAGCATCACCCAAATCTTCCTTCCCTTGTATAAGTGCTTCATATATATCCAATGCTTCATACATATCCATTGAATGCACCTTAACAACTTCCGTTCCACTTTGTAACATGTATTAGTTGATTTCTTCTAGCTCTCACATAGTATCCATGTAGCATACTCAAGATTTTTCAATAAAAACTATTTTAGTTTCTTTGCAAAAGTATTTGAGGTTCACATTTTTGTTAAATCATAGAGAGTTTTAACGAAACAATTGGATCAAAAATTGGACTCCAATATCATTAGTTATGGCCCTTACGCTTTTAGGAACAATAGATTTCTATGGAAAATTTAAGCCTTAAGACTATGTTTAGAGTTGATCTTTAAGAAAGAAAGAAAGAAACTTTTGGCTAAGTTTTAGGAAAGAAGCAGTATTTTTAGGAAAGAAAGAGCGGTTTTAGAAAAGGAGGAGTATTTTTAGCAAAGAAAGAGTATTTTTAGAGAAGTAAGTCAAGATTAGAGTTTTTTTTTTCTTTTTCTCAAATGAAACAAGCTTCTCCTAAAATTAGGGTCTCCAAAGCGTGCATCAAGACGCGTGCATGAATTAAAAAAATTATATATATATATATATATAAAATAAACCACGAACACGCGTAAACTTTTCTCTTTGATTTTCACCATTCTTAGCTTCCCCCCCCCCCCCCCCCCCCCCCCCTTGAGAGCCTATATAAAGGCCCCTCTTCCCTCAGTTTCAACACACACACAAAAATTCTCAGAAGTGGAAGCTCTCTTGCCCTGACCTTCTCTTCCTCAAGCTCTCACCATCAACCCATCTCCTCCATCTCCAACTCCATCTCTATCGCCCTCATGTTGTCCCTTGGATTGTAGAATTCTCTCTCTCTCTCTCTCTCTCTCTCTCTCTCTCTCTCTCTCTCTCCCCCCCCACCCCATCAACTTTGCTTTTCATGGCAAAGATTTTCCTCTTCTCCATCTCAACATAAAGGCCCCAAAGTGAGTGTATGAAGCTCCAAAGACGTTCCTATCATTCCACCTCCAAGGAAGGTACAAAGAAAGACATCAGCTACTCCTATTGTAGCTCAAGCGGAGGTATCAACTGCGAAAGAAGTTGAAGCCGACCAACCTCCAACACAAAAGGTAGTCGAACACGTTACTAATCCAGTAAGACAAATTTAAAATTGTACATCATTATACATACTTCTCGGTAAGAGAAGCTTAGGAATTTCCTTAAACCGTCCAAGAAACGTGATTGTATCATAAAAAAAGGAGCAAACAATTTTGTAGAGTAATGAAATATTTGTTTGATAAGTTGTCACTGTTTAATATATTGTTATTGTTCGATAAAATTGTTACTGTTTGATATTAGGAGTTAGTTGTTTGATATTAAGATTTGGTCAATCATGTTTAAAGAATCACTTGAGGAAAACAATGGCTAAAGGAACATCTTGTTTCTAATTGAAACTCGCGATTAGCAAAATGATCCCATGGTTACCAGAGAATAAGCTAATGTTATCAGCTTTGTTTTTGTCCCTTGTGGTTAGCAAGATGACTTGCATTTAGCAAGATGCCTCGTGGTTAGTGAGATGCCTGGCGGTTAGTGAGATGTCCCTACGATTAGCTATTGAAAAAGTTGTATATTTTGCGGTTAGCGAATAAGTAAATCTTTTGTAAAGGCTCTCTTGGTTAGATAGAGAAAGTCCACGGGTAATGACAAAATTATAAGAAAATTGGATTATTCTTTTAGTTGAAATATAGGACTGTCTTCATTAGGCCTTGTTTGAGAAAGAATTGTTTTGGTGATGTTTTAATGGCTGTATAAAAGAACATGTGCCCAAAATTAAGAAAGGGACCTTGCTTGTGTATGAAAAACAATCTGGTAGTAATTAAAAAACGAGAGGAATGGGTGAGTGTGGTGTGGAAAGTGGGAGACTAGTATCCAACAGAACTATGTCTACAGACGGGTAGACCCAATTAGTCAGGTACTTTTCACAAAACTATTAGTTATTTAAGTATAAGCCTCATGTCACGTTTAGGATTTATGAATGGTAGTTGTGCCTCTTAATTGTGGAAAAAAAGGTGTTGTTTATAGATCCTAGATATGTCAATGACATTTTATCTTTATGATATAGGAATTAGCTTCCATTAGAATAATTTGGTTTATCGACTAGCTTATGGTGTATGACCCTTACAACCACAATCGTGATAGATAGATGTCTTCCTCTCTTCTGTTGCTTGTATCCTTGCTTGGTGGAATCGGAGTAGGGTGTCATCAATGGACCTTGAGAATAAAGAAAGGCTAACTATCAAGTTGCCCCAATCTTTTGGGGTTGGGGACCTCCCAATTAGCATCAAAGCCTTAAGTTTAAAGTTTGTTTTTTTAACAGTCTACACTATTGTTGGGATTGAATGCATGAATATATAGCTTAGCACTGTTATCATGTTTGTCTTATAGCACAAATTTCTGGACACCAACTATTTAACTATCTTTAAAGCAATGTATCACATTGCTTGCCAATCACCAATCTTCAAATTCCGAAAGAATGTGTTCCTCATTCTCAACAAGATTTTTGTACCTCACATAAATTTTGACCCACCAAATACATGGTTATATACAAATTGTTGGGTTCGTGGAGCAACCTTCGCTATCCGAGCACATCACATTGATCACTTGAAAATTGACCTACACCAAATCAATTGGACTAAAGACTTGAAGGTGGTTCGACACTTGTAATGTTATGAAGCACCACTGACCGTCATGGATTCTGATGGAGTCACGATCCATAATTGATGGCTTTATGACCAAGTGATATCAATTATCCGTGCCAATCAAGTTGTTATCAACAATTACACTCGATCAACCTTCAAGGAAGAAGTTTTTATTGGTTACCTAGAGCTTCCTCGTGTGTATCGTTTTATACACCCATTTTCCAACCCATCGGAATATTACGACATGCCAGCTGATGTGTATCAGAGTTATGGTCAAAACCTCTATTATGTTTTCTCATGGAGAGATCTTTTGTAGACCTCTATATGGATTTTTGATGATTTTATGAATAAAAGATTAAGTTGTTTTCTCTTCAAAAAAAATGTTTGATTGGTTAAGTCACGTGATTGAGTTTTTAGTGGATTGGATAAGTCATGAGTGATTAATTCATGTGATTGGGATAAGTTATGATTGGTTAAGTCATGTGACTGAGTTTTAATGGACTGGATAAGTCTAAGTCTAAAAAATACCTTAATGTTTTGAGTTACTATAAGCATTGATACCCAAATGGACAAACAAAGGATGGCTATGGAGTTATTGGATGTAATGTGGCTGTAGCTTGTCAGGGATGTACAAGCGAGGTTCCTTTCCTTTTTGTACAAAGTACAAGAGGTCGTCTATGATGATGAAAGATTTTTGATGGTGACGAGGTTTGTGAGATTTCAGGTTTCTAATGATGGCTTGAAGGTTTTAATCCTTATGCTGAAGGGGCTTGAAGGTGAAAAGATTAATGGGTTCCCCTACGTTTTCTATTTGAGTATGTTGGTCATGGCATGTGCAGGACAGGCCATCCGCGAGGTAGTTTGTGAAGCCTTTCCTATAGCAAATATTGAACTGGTACTCTTAGAGGGCTAATGCCCAATGAAGGAGGCGACCTGGTGGATGATTCTTTTGGAATTCTTAAGCTTGTCTTACCAATCAATATGTATAACGATGCATGATTATAAATTTGTATTACCAGATTAGCAACAAGCTTGACTACCTTTTGTGTTGGAGGTTAGGTTAGGTGGCTTCAACTTATTCAACAGTTGAAACCTCCACTTGAGCTACGATTAGAGTAGTTGATATCTTCCTTTGTATCTTCCTTGGAGGTGAAACGACAAGAGCGTCTTTGGAGCTTCATGTTACTCGCTTTAGGGCCTTCACATTGAGATGGGGAAGATAGAAAGCTTCGCTGGGAAAAGCAAAGTTGATGGAGAGAGAGAGAGAGAGAGAGAGAGAGAGAGAGAGAGAGAGAGAGAGAGAGAGAGAGAGAGAGGTCTGCAATCCATGGGACAACATGATGGGGATAGAGATGGAGTTGGTGATGGAGATGGATATGGATTGATGGTGAGAGATTGAGAGAGAGAAGGTACCTTCAACGTTAGGGCAAGAGAGCTTCCACTTCTGAGAATTTCTCTATGTGTGTTGAAATTGAGAGAAGAGGGACCTTTATATAGACTCTCAAAGGCAAAATCAAAAGCAAATAATAGTGAAAAGAAAATAAAAAAATTTACACGTATTTGCGGCTTACATTGTAGCATAGTGATGTGAAAGGTTACGACGGTAGCCTAGTCTAACTGATAACCATCTTGTAACTAACTAGATTCTTGGTGTGTAACATGGCGCCTATTAAAGGCAAGAGTCTGGAACGGAAAGTAGGCCATATTTGGGTTTGTCTCTGAGTCTTGGTTCGCACTTCACATTGGTGGAGACGGCGGGGTCTCTAGATTTCACCTCTCTGCTCTGGGGTTACTCCGTCAAAATGAGCCACAATGCCTTTCCATGCTAGACACCTAGGTCTCCGCAATACGAAGATGCTTCGATGCATCCTGAATTCCAATATCCTCCATCTTTTGAATACATATGACAGCTATGTCCAACCTCCTCTTGCAGGTTAATCACACAAATCATTCCCTTATAGCGTTATTGTCTGAGTAGCAAGCTCATCAGCACCGCATAGATTCCAAGGTCCATCTGTGTCCTTTCTCAGGACTAACCACAGAGGACGTGCTGACATTGTTAGATCATTGCTATCATCCTAGAACGAAGAATGCAAGGCATCTGAGGTTCATACACTCCTGGAAGGGATAGCCACCACGTCGTTTGTCCAGCAGCCCGACCAAATCAAAGGTACATGGCAACTTTTAAAACAAATTCTTATTCAAAACTTCTTGCCTTGCAACAATTAGATGCTTTGAGACAACAGCCCCACGAGCGGCCAAATATGGCTCAATTCATAGTCAAATTAAATCAATTGCTCCTGCAAGCAGACCCCTCAATGTCTGAAGACATGAAGTTGTATTTTTTTGTGGCCTCCACTGCAACATGACATAGCTCGGCGCGTCAAAGATCAGGGACCAGCCACATTTTATAAATCCATACAAGTGGCCCATCGTAGGGTAACAATCTCCAAGAACTTCCATCTCATCAACAAACTGCACTAGCACAACCAACAAATCGTCCATTTCAAGATCGGCCAATACCCATGGATGTCGATGTACAGAAAGTGCAATTTAATCAGCACCCCAATTCAACATCTCAAGACTTGCAAGCTAGAAGAAACTTTCCAGATAGAGATGCATAGGGCTGCCCAAAATGCCTTTACTGCAACAACTATGGCCATATGCAGAAACACTATGGTAGACAACTTCGAGCTCGGCATAACCAAGTACAAAATACCCAAATCAGAGTGGACCAGAGCTACCAGAAAACACTTTCATGAGTGGTTGATGGAAGAACGCAACTCACATGTTTGTCAGCATCCTCTGCCGGCCGCACAGTATGCTCTACACTAGTCCACATCAAGGGGACCCCTTCAAAAGATCTCCTTGACTCAGGTAGCACAATTTTCTCCATCAGCCAAGCTCTTATAGACACACTCCAATTACCAGTTAGGACATCCACACCCATCTCTGTGATTTTTGGAGACAATAAGACACTCTATCACTCTCATTTAGTAGTTGTAATTTCATTTTTTCTTGGATGTGTCCAATTTTCTCACGAATTTTACGTTTTGCCTAGACAACTATTTTCTTTAACATTCGGTTGCAATTGGTTTGTTTAGCACAAAGGACGTTTGAATTTTTACACACACACACACACACACACAGTCAGCTTTCCATGTACGCTCCCCGTCCCTTTCCTGTATTCATCCATGGGTCCCAATTTTGTCCAAGCACAACACACGTTGTTAAATCCGAACACCAAATCACATGATGTTAAAGCACTGCTGCATAAATTCCCTTCTCTTTTCACAAAACCCAGCACACCATCCACAATCAATTTCCCTGTCACACACCAGACCCGCACTGGATCTTCCCGTCTAATCAAGATGCCCATCCGTCGATGTTCTCCAATGGAGATGCAAAGGATCAACAAGGCTGGCCAAGAAATGTTAACACAGGGAGTCATCACCCCTTCTCAGAGTGATTGGGCATCTAAGCCCCATTTGGTAAATAAAGATGATGGTACCTTTTGATTCTGTATCAACTTTCAGCCCCTGAAGCAGGTACATCATTATCCACTGCCACGGCTGGATGATCTCCTATCAATTAGGACAGTCTAGATATTTTACATCCTTGGACCTCACATTCAGGTATTGGCAGATCCCTTTAGATCCCAAGGATGCGCACAAGACCACATTTTGTACTCCTAAGGGTCTTTTTCAACCCTAAAGAATGCCTTTCGGATTGTCTAACGCAGATAGTATTTTTCAACGGACAGCTAACACCATTTTTCAGGATCATTTAACAAAAGGTCCTAGTAATATACTTTGATGACATATTGATTTACACCCAAACATGGTCACAACATTTGACCATTTTGGAGGAGGTTCTCATACGTATCCAACAATTCAACCTTCAATTACAATTTCGAAAGTGAAAATGGGACAACCAAGGTAAAATTTCTCGGCTATATAGTCTCTGAGGCACGTGTGCAAATAGATCCCAGCAAGGTGTTAGCAATTACAGCTTATCCACCCCCCACTAATGTGAAAACCTTGTAATTTTTTTTGGGCATGGCTACTTTTTCGCTTCATTTCATCCCCCACCTAGCGCAGATCACCTTAAACAATTCAAGAAACATAATTGTATCACAAGAAACAAGCATATGATTTGGTAGAGTAGTGAAAGGTTTGTTTGATAAATTGTCAATGTTTGATAAGTTATTATTGTTTGATAAAATTGTTACTGTTTGATATTAGGAGTTATTTGTTTGATATTAAGATTTGGTTCATCATGTTTGAAGAATCACTTAAGGAAAACAATGGCTGAAGCAATATCTTGTTTCTAACTGGAACTCGCGGTTAGCAAAATGATCCCACATTTAGCAAAAAATAAGATGAGGTTATCAACTTTCTTCTCCTTTGCGGTTAGCAAGATGCCCCACGATTGGTGACATGCCTTGCGGTTAGGAGATGTCCCTGCTGTTAGCAATTGAGAAAGTTGTACATTTTGCGGTTAGCAAATAAGTAAACCCTTTGCAAAGGCTCTATTGGTTAGATAGAGAAATTCCGCGGGTAGCCACAAACTTATAAGAAAATTAGATAATAACTTATAAGAAAATTAGATAATTCTTTTTGCTGAAATATAGGACTTTCTTCATTAGGCTTTGTTTGAGAATAATTGTTTTGGGGATGTTTGAAGGGATATATGAAAGAACCTGAGCTCGTAATTAATAAAGAAACCCTATTTGTATATATAAAACAATGTGGTAGTAATTAAAAATCAAGTGGAATGGGTGAGTGCAGTGTGGAAAGTGGGTGACTAGTATCTAAATGAAACTATGTCTATGGACGGGTGGGCCCGATTAGTCAGATACTTTTTTGAAGACTATTAGTAGTTAAGTATAAGTCTCATAGCACATTTAGGATTTTTAATTTGGTGGTCGTGCCTTTTAAACGTGGGAAATAAGGTGTTGTTTTTAGATCCTAGGTATATCAATGGGATTTTATCTTTATGATATACAAATTAGCTTTCATTAAAATGCTTTGATTTATTGACCTGGCTAGTGGTGCATGACCCTTACAACCACAATCACGATGGATTGTTGGAATCAGGGTTGCAGAGAAACGCACACAGCTTGGAGAAGATGAAGGAAGCTCAAGGCACATAATAGAGAGTGTGTTACTTAGTGTGCAATGGAAAGATTGATAGCCCTAGAGTGATGGGCATATATACAATGCACGGGGAAAAAACCTCCTAAAGAGGGAAAAAATGCCCCGGCGGTCCTAGTGTGTTCACACACATCACTACCACATGTATATGGTAACAAATCCCCCCTGGAGTGATGTGGTGAACAAGAGCTGGCACATGAGTAAAGGAAAGTGCCATGTCCCGAGGACATGATTAGTCCACAAACGGGAGTAAGCCCAAAGCTTTGCGAAAAGCTTCAAGCTTCTCACGAGACAATGCCTTTGTGAAAAGATCTGCAAGGTTGTCCTGTGTTGGCACATAAGCCAAGCTGATCTCTCCTGCTGAGAGCCTCTCTTTGACATAGTGGTAATGCACCTCAATGTGCTTTGTGAGAGCATGAAAAACTGGGTTCCTCGCAACCGCCAATGCGCTCTGACTGTCAGTGTAGATAGTGTTGGCAGTGTCCTATCCAACACCCAAATCAGTCATAAGGCGTATGAGCCATACACACTCAATCATAGCTGTGAAGATTGCCCTGTACTCAGCCTCACAACTCGAAGTGTCCACAGTAGGTTGCTTCTTGCTCAACCATGATATACACAAATTGCCAAGCATGAAACAAAAACCACTTGTGGACACTCGCGTGCAAAACAACCAGCCCAATCTGAGTCCGAAAAAGCATGTAAGTCTGGCGGCAATGATCCCCCCTTGGGATAAAACAAGTCAAGATGTAAAGTGCCACTAAGGTAGCGGAAAATCCTCTTGACAGCGTGCCAATGCTTAGACCCTGGGCTATGCATAAATCTGCTGACCTGTGAGACTACAAAATGAATATCCGGCCTTGTGTTGCATACATAAATGAGGAAGCCAACAGCAGTTTGATAAAGGGTGACATCAGCAGGGTCGCCGGCATCATGTAGACTCAACCTCAAACTTGTTTCCATGGGAGTGGCAATAGGTTTGCAATCCTCAAGTCCAAACCTACATAGCAATGTCTCTATGTAACTTTTCTGACACAAGGCAATACCACCATCACACTGCTTAAACTGTATACCCAAGTAATGATGCAACAGTCCCAAATCTTTCATCTTGAAAGTAGCATTCAAATCAGCCTTAAATTCAACAATATGTCTCTCATTTGGTCCAGTGATCAGCAAATCATCGACATAAAGAACCACAATGAGAAGTACATCACCCTCACGCTTTACATATAATGTGCTTTTTGTTGGACTGTTGCGAAAGCCTCATTTGACCAAATGAGTGTTAGCTTTCTCATACCAAGCATGAGGAGCTTGCTTCAACCCATACAAAGCCTTCTTACATTTGCACACTTTGTCCTCTTGTCCTTTTATGACAAAACCGTGAGGCAGCGTTACATAAAATTTCTTAAATATGTCACCATTCAAGAAAGCAGTAACAATGTCTGATTGATGTAAATCCCAACCAAAATGAGCTGCCAATGCACATAGAAAACGCATAGTAGTCATACGACAAGTGGGAGGAAATGTCTCTTCATAATCTATGCCTTTTTGCTGTGCATAACCCTTATGGCGATCGATCTCACCATCCGGCTTGCGTTTCAACTTGTAAACCCACTTTGTACCAATGGCCTTTTTGCTAGGAGGCAAATCACATAAAGTCCATGTATCATTTTTGATAAGTGCATCATATTCTGATTGCATGGCAGCCATCCAATTTTTTGAATTATGTGCTTCATCAAAAGACAGAGGCTCCTCAACATCATGTAAGCTAGACACAACCAAAACATAACAATCTGATGCATAAGATGCATGGCGAGAGCCTGAACGAGTACGACTAGACAAAGGTGCATCCAATTTACTGTAACGCAAAGTGTGCGCCAGCCATTTTGGCATATCTCAAGCCTGCTCATTTTGAGCCCTTTCCTCATCAAGTACATCATGTACATCTGCATCAGTAATAGGCTGATCCGTAACATTTTCAGAAACCCCCATAGGCTATACATTTGCCTCATTGGAACTTACATTTGTATTTCCACCACCGAAAAGAGGCAACAAAGTGTCATAAATGTCGTGTGAGCTTACATTACTGTCTCTAGTACATGACAACAAGGGCTGAATAGAATCTTCCACAAACACTACATCCTGTGAAACCATAATACGTTCTGTTTGCAGATGATACAACCAGTAACCTCTGCTTTCAGCACTATAACCAACAAAAATACATTTGACAGCCTTATCATCCAATTTTCTGCGCTGTGTTTGTGGCACCAAAGCATACGCCAAACAGCCAGAAACACGCATGTGCTCAATAGAAGGCTTTCTATCATGCCATTCTTCATATGGAGTAATAGACTGCAAAGCTTTCGTAGGACACTTGTTTAGTACATAAGTGGCACACATGATGGCCTCAAGCCAAAAAGAATGCGCAAAGATTGACTTTTGACCATACATCGTGTCGTTTTCGTAAGTGACCCGTTTTTTCTCTCAGCAACACCATTTTGCTGAGGTGTATAAGGCACTGTACATTGGTGTTTTATCCCACGACTAGCCAGAAATGCATTGAATTTATGAGACATATACTCCCCCCCTCGATCGGAACAGAGGGTGCCCATAGTACATTTCGAGACATTTTCAGCCATAGCTAGAAATTGTTTGAAGCACATAAAAACTTCGGACTTCGCTTTAAGCGGAAATACCCATGCATGCTTGGAGTAATCATCAATGAAAGTCACGAAGTAAAGGTAATTGCCCAAGGGCGGAGTTTGCATGGGCCCACAAACATCACTATGCACAAGCTGCAACCTGCATGTGGCCCGAACTGAACATCCTTTGGAAACTTAGAACGCTGCATCTTACCCAAAGTAAAACCTTCACAAACATGTTTGACAGGTGCTTCAAGAGGCGGAAAAGAAGCAACCATATCAGATTTTTGCAATCGCAGCAAATTGGCAAAATGCAGATGACCAAAACGTGCATGCAAAAGTTTTGCATCTGAAATAGCCCTTGAATCTACAACAGCATTTGCAAAATTTTGTCCACACTTGTCAAATACAAAGTGAGCATGATACAGCCCACTACACAAAAGGCCAGATGCAACAATTTCGTCACCAAAACTAAGATCATGAACTGTACATCTATCATCCACAAATTTGACTACAAGTCCAAGTGTAGCAAGTGCGGATACAGACAAGAGATTATTCTTGATCCCAGGTACATAAAGTGCATCAACAAGTGTGAAGGAACTGCCATTTGCAGTAGTAAGCACAATCTTTCCAACTCCCTGAACCGGATAAGAGGCATTGTTGGCACAAGTGACTGAATTCCCATGAGGGACAGACTCAAAAGAGGTGAACAATTCACGATGTGAGGTAATGTGCTTTGTAGCACCACTATCGAAATACCACACATGTGAATCTGCAGCAACTGACAAGCATGCACCATGGACAATAGGATTGTCTGCTCTAAAAGCCCATTCTGCATCAACATCAGCAACACAGTCTCCTTTCACAGAAGACTCAACAATGGCTGCATTTGTAGTGGAACCAGCATTTGCAGTGGAACCACCCTCTTTCTTCTTAGCCTCTTTGGCCTTCAACTTAGGACACGACTTGATCAAGTGATCATTGGCTTTACAATAATGGTAACGCATCTTCTTTTTGCCCTTATCACCAGAATTTCCAGACAAGTTCCTGCCAGCAAAGCATTAGGAACATAATTTTTGCCACTCGCAGTAGAACCATAAGAGGTGGCTGTATTGTTGTTACCACCCTTTCTTTGAGAAGCAATAAAAGCCTGTTCAACTGCACGCTGTCTAGTCCTGTTTTTTCTAGAAAGTGACTCTTGCAAAAGCAATGTGCATAATGCATCAAACTTGACAACTTCTGGATTTCCTTGGGTCATAAGTCTCCAAGTAGTAGCAAAAGTCTGGTAAGAATCTGGTAAGGCATCAAGAACAGTCTGCACAAGGGAACTGTCTGAAATGACTTCACCTGTAGAAATAAGTTGCTCATTGATATCCTTGACACTAGCAAGGAAAGTGTCCATATCATCTTCCTCATGCATAATCTTTGACTCCAGCTGTTTATGCAGCAAAGCAATTTTAGCCTCATTGCGACTTGCATAAAGACCAGCCAAAATATCCCAAGCATGTTTTGTAGATTTTGCTGAACGGATGTGAGGAACAATGGTGCGCTTCACAGACAACACAATCAATGCATGAGCCTACGCATCCTTTACATCCCAACGAGCTTGTTCTGCTGTAGGTAAAACAACTATAATAGTAGCAATCCTTGCAGCAAGACCTGCAACATCCTCAACATCGCCTACATCCTCAGAACCAGGATGTACATCAATGCGTTGCACAATATTCTAGATGCCCTTTGACACAAGAACATGTTGCATCATATAAGACCATGTAGGGTAATTGTCCCCATCCAACTTGTTCTCAGCAGCAAACATCTTGAAGACATCTGTGTTGTTGTTAGCCATGGTAAATGCTGCACCTGATGTGAAAACTGCCCAAAAATAGAAGAAACGGAGCGGGAACAACACGTGCTATATAGCACAAACCGTAGAAGGCTGTAAAGCACATGTTATGCTGAAAACGGCACTGACAGAAATTTTGCACAAAATGACAAAATTGCCTATGTAGACCTGCCTATAGTGGAAACGGAGACTGAAATGAGTCCGAATCAGAAATCTGAGCAGACTAAGCTCTATGAGCTTGCCCAAAATATTTGTCGACCTGCAAACGCTCGCCAAACCTCACTGTAATCGGAGAAAGTGAGCAGGCGTGTGCTGGAGCAGCTGGCGACTAAGCCCGGGAGGACCCCGGGGGATTCACTCTATATACAAAATGGAATGCCACCTGCGAGTGGACAACTTTAATAAAACCCCTATATACGACTCATATTAGGGAACATGGCCCCCTTTCTACGCTTATACAACAATCCATGCAAAAAACTATCATACCCCTATCTTACATATAAAATTTAGGTCTTACATGATCTAAATGAGTAAAACTAGTCAAAGAGCATGTAGCATAGTGACTAGCAACGTACTAAGGAGCCACTTCTATTGATAACTAGATGTACCCTCAATGTGTCTTAGTTTGACTTTGAAACTATGTGCGCGATCAGCCTGCACTCTACCCACTCGTCCAATTCGGGTCCAATTTTGACCCATCTAAATTACTCCAAAACCGTGGTTATAAAGTTTTGCTAGGTTCTCCATGTAAATTTGCATCTATACAAACTCAACAAATGGACTATATACAAAGCAATGTTAGTTCTTGCATGTATCTTTGTAGCTATTGACTCACAAGTTCAAGGGAAGAATCTTTTGGGAAGCCATGATTTTGAAACACAAAAACTTCCTCTCATTTTTCCCTTTTCTCACTTCTCTCCCCCCCCCCCCCCCCCCCCCCCCCCATAAATATGATACCCCTTCCCTTATTTTTAAGCTTGGAAGATAAATTACTGGAGGCCTACCCCTAACTTATACACTTATGTAACTTGTAAAAAACCCCCCCTCTCCTGCACTTATGTGGTGTGGTAAGTTTTCCATGGTGAATCCCCCGGGGGGAGGACGTAACTTGCTCTGATACCAATTGTTGGAATTAGGGTTGCAGAGAAACGCACACATCTTGGAGAAGACAAAGGAAGCTCAAGGCACACAATAGAGAGTGTGTTACTTAGTGTGCAATGGAAAGATTGATAGCCCTGGAGTGATGGGCGTATATATAATGCACGGGGGAAAAACCTCCTAAAGAGGGAAAAAAAGAGGGTCCTAGTGTGTTCACACACATCACTACCACATGTATATGGTAACATGGATAGAGGTCTTCCTCTCTTCTATTGCTTGTATCCTTGCTTTGTGGAATTGGAGTAGGGTGTTGTTAATGAAACTTCATAATAAAGGAAGGTTAACTATTAAGTTGCCCCAATCTTCCGGAGTTGAGAACCTCACAATTCACAAAGGAAACCTCTTCAAAAATTCTTGAAATGACATTATCTCCTTCAAGTATATCACATCCTTGCAAGCATGATCAATACATGCAGTAAGAAATTGAACATCTCTTTTACTATCTGGACTCAAAATCCTTGCATAGGCCAAGTTGTCATCTAGCACCTTCGTTTCCATACTGTAGGGCTGTCCCAAAATACGTGGATAGGAGGAATTCTCTTGTTTTTTTTTTTTTTTTTGGTTCATCACAAACATACCCAATAGTTACCTTAACATTTTCACATGCACCATAAACATTGCCTGGAAGCATGTTGATAGCTTGTATCCGCCAAAAACCGTGGTGCACATTAATAGGCCACTTTCCGTTCTGGTGCAAGCTCTTTGCCATAAGATTGATTTTTGAACCATGGTCTATAAGTGATAAAACAACTTCTTCAATGTTGTCTAGCTTTACAATGGTTTCCATTGTTGCTCTTGCCCAATGAGTCCTTGAAAAGTGACTCCTGGGTACAGTTTCACTGTCTCCTTCATCATTAAAATGAACATGTCTTACCTCAGGTACAATTAGATTTGAAACCACCATAGGTTTTGGCTCTTCATCTTCAAGTTCTTCTTCATAATCATCTAGAATTTCTTCAATGTGACGAATCATTTGGCTCTTAATTGATTCACGCTCATGCTTCCTTGGTACTTGTTGTTTTCTTTTGATGATATTGATGATCTCCTCATGAAACTCACGCTTGGCAATTCCCAAAATGTCACCCAACATGAGATCCACTTTGCTATTAATAATGCTCTCTTCAAAGAACTTCTTTAGATTTTTAGTCAATTCAATGTCAAACTTCAACTTATAAGAGGGCCCCTTGGGCTTACCTTGCTTCTTATCTTTTGTTGCTTCTTCCATAACCACTTTGAGAGCAGGTTTGGGAGTATGCCCGTCTTGCCTCTTATTGTTGAATCTTGTTGCCCTTTTCGACGTCCCTACATTGTCTTCATCCCTCTTCTGCTTCTCTTCCACCATAGCCTCATTAGCTTGAGACTTAGCAATGGAGCGTACACCAAAAGAGAATCCAGCGGATCAGTCCACCCTATGGTTTCTCAAATGCAATTCCCCACCTAATGTTATTTGCCATGAGTCACCTTGCTTGCTTCTGCTGTCTTCAATGCATGAGGCCATAATTGACCCTTTACACTTGCACCTTCATCGTCTCCCTCTTTGTAGACATGCAACCCATATGTAGCTGCTTATACAAGAGCAACATTATGTTGTATTTTCTCCACTAACTTTCTCATTCTACCCCTTCCAAAATTCAAGTGGAGCGGCTCACTTGTTGTTTGTCGTGAGTTGAATATTCTAGTCTTTCCAAAAAACCACATTTCTTGGTTTAGCTTCATTAAAGTCATCACAATCCTTACCTGTATGGTCTTCATTGTCGCACCACATGCATTGATCATCCCAATCTTTGCATGGAGGTTGTTGCTTAGGCTTTGTAGATGCCTTTGTAGAGCTACTCCTTCAAGTTTTACTGCTTTTAAATTCAAATTTCACTCTTGTATACCTTTCACCAATTCCTCAAGAATTGGCTCCTCCACTTTGGGTGCTATGGAATATGATTTCTCCTTAGCTTCTTCTTCAACAACATCCATACCATCGGCCACAATCAACTTATCAACCCTCATCTGACATTTCACGATCATATTAATTGCTTCAGAGACTATCTTCCAATCGGATGTTAATCCCAATTTACTGTTGAGTCCTTCAATAGTTGTACTAAACTCTTTTAGGTTCTATTTTTTCATCTAAGCTCATTTGCTATTTATTATTAATTATACCCTTTTGGGCTTCCTCAAATGTTGCTCTCCTTTGGATAACTGCTCAGATTTCTTTTCAAATTCCTATAACAGCTCTCGTGCATATAATTTTTTATTCTTCTTCTGCACCAACTGCATAAAACTTTGTGTTTTTTACCCTCTGGAAATCCTCAAGAAAGTACCCAACAAATCAAAGGTATATTAGCCAAAGTACTCAAGAAAGCAAAGGAAAATCCAAGAAGTTTAGTCAAAGTCAATGATCTGGTTTGGATTAAGGACAAGAAATCAACACATAAAGACAAACAAATGGGATGGATATCATCACAATGGAGCTGAAAGGAACATGAGTACTATAGAGGTAACAGACATATATGGATACCAAAACCTTAGGTAAGGGCATATGAAGTAACTTCAAATCCCTCCTAAGAAAGAAGGCCCACAAGGTATCTACCTCGACAATATCCTAGGATACCTAAGAAGCAGGTATACAACAGAACAACATTGAAAGATGCTAAAGTCTACCACAACTCTCAAGAGGATATAGAACAAAGGTGGATCTCAAAGAATCTTCCTCTTGGACAAGGATTCTACATAGGTTATACAAAGATTTGGATACCAATCAACCACAAGCCAACTACAACTACACCATACCTGCATGAAGATCTCAAGAACTCAACAAGACCTAGAGTGAAGCAAAGTCAACAAAGGAGATACAAAGGTCATCAAGAGATTTGGATTCCTAAGTCTTCCAACACTCCAGTCAAAAGCCAAATTCCAAAAGTGAATAGAGGCCTACAACAACATCAAAGACTCCTATCAACATGTCTAATTGGAAAATCAAACAGATAATGGAGTCCTCACAGTCGAAGAAGGACAACCTAACCAAAGCGAATGTAGATTTGAAGAAGATAAAAGAGGTATGGCAAAAGAAACCTTCAATGCCAACTTGGTCCTTCACTAATCTTCTTTTTGAGGATTCAAGCTTACTTTTACCTAAAGAAATGCTTGTAGTAAGCACAAGAATGTAAAAAGTCAAGTTGCCAGGGTGCAAAAAACACTCTTTGGCATAGTCAGAGTCGGCGGGCTACTGAGCCATAAAATGAGCAAAGCATTAGTCCCAAAGCTTCAAGTCATAATAAACTCTCTTCTAAGAGTCCTCGTTATTAGGCTTACACTCAAGCTGGAAGAGTTCAACATATCTAAGTCATGTCGCTCATGCTGGATGAGATGAGCATAAGAGTCAAAGTCTATTAAATAACAATTGGTGGAGTGTCGTAGAGTCCAACACTCACACACATTGCACAGTAAGATACGAGCACATATCCTTGACAATGAAAACCATTCTTAAAGGGGTGCGAGCTTGCAAAGCCATGTCATATGCTTTTATAGCTACACCATCTTTCTAAAGAACCCCTCAAAATCTTTCTTGCACAACATATTGTTTCTCATGCATTTCTATGTATGCATATAGGATGTCCCATCATCGGACATATGCATTATACACTCTTTTTTGCTTCCACCTATGCACCTTGAATGGACTACAGTAGGCAAACCAATGCTCCATCATGCTCCTTTCATATATTTGCTGCCCTCTTATTTTAATATCTATTAGAAAATAATTCCCTGAGTAATTTATTAATATTTCCCATGATAATAAGCACTCCAATAATGCACTTATCCAAAGGGTATTTTTTTCCCACTGGGTTTTTCCCTTTGGTCATCCTGGTATTAGATCCTAATTTAGAACCTCATCATTCTACTTCCCTTTTACATACTTTTCATAAATAAACAGTAGCCTCATCATTATGGACAAATGCAGCATCATCTCTCACATCAAACAACTTTGGACTAATGAAGATGATGCAAAAAATTGAACCTCCTCAATGAATTCAATGGGCAATTGAAAACAATCAGCCCATCAACAACCAATCAAAACCTTCCATTGCCTCCATGGACACTTCTCAACAGTGCCCGAGAACGGGCACTAAAATAAAAAGGGGGGAATGTTAACTGAGCCAACGTAAGTTAACAGAAGCTGCTAAAGGCCCGAGCCTTACGGATGCACATCGAAGATCAACATGCAGAAGCAGTAAAGATTGGAGTTACACATTTTTCACATTTTTTCAAAATGGTGATGTATTGTAAATTCTCGATTTATTTCAAGCCATTGTAATAGTTCTAATGTGTTACAGGCTCAATGGGAGTTCCAAGCTGTAAAAAACAGGCAGTTAGTGTGCCTAGGTTGTAGATTCAGTAAGTGGTGAAGCCCTAAAGGCATTGGGCGCCCAGACATTTCATATTTTGGACTTGGCTAAGGTATAAAAGCCAACTTTGTAAAGATTTTGTTAAGTTTTTGGATAAGAAATACACAGCGTGAGCTAATGGCACTCACTTATCTCCTTCTTATGTTTCTTACTTCCTTCCCGGTTGTCACATTGTAGTGCCGTCTGTTGCGTTGCAACCCAGGTAAGAGCTCTACGCATTGACATAAACATATCATGGTAATCTGTAGCTTTTTGCTTCGCTGACCCGCAGCCTAATTTTATCATAAGTAGGAATTTAACCTAGGAAATCACAAAGTAAGCATAGGCGGGGTATTGGGGTATCATTGCTAAGCATTTAGATGCATTCAGGGTCAGAAACGACTAGGTCAAAAAGTCACTGCTGTTAATAAACGTGATTTTTGTACTTCATCAAAAGTGAGATTTGAGACCATAAGCATGCATGCTTAGGTATTATATGCTTGTCCTATCAGTTTCGTAACATTCGGATGATGTTTGATGTTGTAACGGTCATGTTTTGTTTGTTGATTAGCTATTAGCTTTTGATGACTTAGGTCATTTGAGTGTAGCTTATGTTAGATGTGAGTTGTCTATTGTTTTCCAAAAGATTGACACCCTCTTGTAGCCTCTATGTACTAGTTGAGTTAGCTTCATCCCATGGATTGATAATTATGTTTATGGTTCTCGCTATGTATGCAATAAGATAGGAGTGAATCCCACACTTTACAATGATTTCACATTGTTGCTCTTGGCCAATGGGTACAGTTTCACTATCTCCTTCATCATTAAAACGAACATGTCTTACCTCAGGTACAATCAGATTTGAAACCACCATAGGTTTTGGCTCTTCATCTTCAAGTTCTTCTTCATAATCATCTAGAATTACTTCAATGTCATGAATCATTTGGCTCTTAACTGATTCATGCTCATGCTCCCTTGGTACTTGTCGTTTTCTTTTGATAATATCGATGATCTCCTCATGAAACTAATGCTTGGCAATTACCAAAATGTCACCCAACGTGAGCTCCACTTTGCTATTAAGAATGCGCTCTTCAAAGAACTTCTTTAGATTTCTAGTCAACTCAATGTCAGACTTCAACTTATAAGAGGGCCCCTTGGGCTTACCTTGCTTCTTATCTATTGGTGCTTCTTCCATAACCACTTCGGGAGCAAGTTTAGGAGTATGCCCATCTTCCCTCTTACTGTAGAATCTTGTTGCCCTTTTTGATGTCCCTACATTATCTTCATCCCTCTTCTGCTTCTCTTCCACCAGCCTCGTTAGCTTGAGACTTAGCAATGGATGCGTACACCAAAAGAGAATCCATCGAATGAGTCCACCCTGTGGTTTCTCAAATGCAATTCCCCACCTCACATAATTTTCCATGAGTCACCTTGCTTGCTTTTGTTGTTTTCAATGCATGAGGCCATAATTGACCCTTTACACCTGCACCTTCATCATCTCCCTCTTTGTAGACGTGCAACCCATATGTAGCTGCTTATACAAGAGCAACATTATGCTATATTTTCTCCACTAACTTTTTCATTCCACCCCTTCCAAAATTCAAGTGGAGCGGCTTACCTGTTGTTTGCCGTGAGTTGAATATTCTAGTCTTTCAAAAAAACCACATTTCTTGGTTTAGCTTCATTAAAGTAATCACAATCCTTTCCTGTATGGTATTCACTGTTGCACCACATGCATTGATCATCCCAAGCTTTGCATGGAGGTTGTTGCTTAGGCTTTATAGATGCCTTTGTAGCTAGTTCTTCAAGTTTTATCGCTTTTAAATTTAAATTTCACTCTTGTATACCTTTCACCAATTCCTCAAGAATTGGCTCCTCCACTTTAGGTGATATGGAATATGACTTCTCCTTAGCTTATTCTTCAACAACATCCATACCATCGGCCACAATCAGCTTATCAACCCTCATTTGACGTTTCACGATCATATTAATTGCTTCAGAGACTATCTTCCAATCGGATGTTAATCCCAATTTACATCTTGAGTCCTCCAGTAATTGTGCTACTTTTTGAAGTTGCAGATCAGCAGCTTGAATAAAGAATGCAACCCTTTTGGGCTTCATCAAACGTTGCTCTGCTTTGTATAACTGCTCAAATTTCTTTTCAAATTCCTGTAGCAGATCTCGTGCATATAATTTTTTATTCTTCTTTTGTACCAACTGCATGAAACTTTGTTTTTTTACCCTCTGAAAATCCTCAAGAAAGTGCTCCTCTTGCAAAGCCTTCTTGAATTCCTACTAATCCGGTACTTGAGTCACCTAAATTTCTCTAATTTGATCCCTAAGTTCAAGCACCATAATTAAATGAAACCCCTTTGTTGCATTTTGATCGTCAATTCCATTATCTTCCATAGATTTCTTATAAATATTGCAAAATTTGGTAATATCTAGTCTTGCAAATTGTTGCAATTTGTCTGTAACCGTCTACCGAGCTCTACGACTCCACTCCTATAGATTATGCTATTGTTGGGTAGCATGTTGTTGTTGCATATAAGCTATAAAAAACTGTTGCATCAGTTGTCACATTGCTGCCTAATGCGGTGTAGACATGGTCCTCACTAAAAATTTCCCACCTCAACTCGTTTCTCGTCGGGTTCATCTAAGATGTCGAGGGATATGGTGTTTGAGAGGTGAGCTGAGACAATACAGGGTTGCTAGCTGTGGAAAAATAAAGTGGGAGAAGATGCAGTACAACACCTACAAAAGTCTAAGCGAGCTTATAATTATGATTAATAGAGCATAAGCTAAGAGAGCACCCGATGATGAGGGATAGCGCAATGGAAATCTCAAGCTTTTCCCGTAGAGCTCCCCTTCTCCCTTGCTTCGAGAACTCCTGTTGCCTTTCAAACAATCTCCCCTAATTGCCAAAAATTGTGCCCCTTATGGGTGTGTGGGGCTTCCCCTATATTTGTTGATCTTTCTATTTTTAACTCCCACTTTGCATGTGCACCACCTCTTTTTCTATTCTCAGTTTTCTTGCCCACCAAGGCTTGTGAGGCACCCACTTTTGGGGATGTCATACAGCCATGACAAGGGGTGGGACCCCTCCCCTTCCTCAATAAAAGTTTTACACCCATTGGGGCCACGAGGCCAAGACCTTGCAACTTCAACATCATATATTGTACCAGCATTTGACATTGGTCAAGCCACTTGCACCATCAACGACCTCAAAAACCCACCGTGCACGCCCACTAGGCTACTAGCACGCAACCAACAACGCCACACAATGAACGCCATGGTCCATGTCTCACAAGAGCTCTCTCTCTCTCTCTCTCTCTCTCTCTCTCTCTCTCTCTCTCTCTCTCTCTCTCTCTCTCTCTCTCTCTCTTTGATACACTCATAATAGGTCAAAAGGTGGATTATATACCTTGCCTCCCGAACCAATTACATTGCATATGGGATATTTAACATGCCATGTGGAATTGCTTGGGTGTGCCCCTCAAAAACCCTCATAAATCCCACTATTGTTAAAAAAAAAAAGTTTTTTTGCACTCACTTGGGTCGGCCATTAATTCTAGCCCACAAACCCAATGAACAATCCACAACATCCAGTTGAAAGCTCTCACTAACTTCAATCCATTCCAAACCCATTTCTTTTTTATTTTGCTGGGCACTCCAATCGAGGCCACCAAAAACGGTAAAAGTCACTCGGCTAGCAACTACCGTCACCGACTTCAAGCTTTAGTATTTTGCTGATCTAGACTCCGATTGATGTGCCATCAACTTCCATGGTCTTTAGATACTACATAGCATCCATACAAACCCTAGCAAGGCTACAAAAATCCCAAATGGAACTCCAATCGAGGCGGCCGACCTAGAAAAAAATTGCCCCTGTGAAGATTCAGCTGACCATATTTGAGCCATTTGAACTCTGATTGGTGATCCTAAAAGACCAACATGCACATTTAGGCCCATACAGTCACTTTATCCTTGATCCTTAATCTGCAGCTATCCAATGTGGTACGGATTTGTAAACCACTCAAACTTCAAACTATCACATCTTTCACACCGTAGCTCCAATTCAAGAGCCGTAAAGACAAGTCTATACAGCAATTTGATACCTACATTTTTAGTCCATAAACTTTAAGTTTTTACAAATTCAAACATATCCGATCTTAGCATAAAAAACATTGTTATTTAACCCTTTAAAGTTGCATCTAACATACATTTAGCATTGAGGTTGCTTGTTATCAAGCCCAGTCACTGCTCGATAAACATATACACTTCAAATAGGCTAAATTTGCATCCTTTTGCTATTTTTACCATCGTGGAAGGGGAGAAACATGACATCATCCAAGTGTAGCCACACTTAGGTAGCTAGGTCCAAGTAGGACTCTCCCATGTGCCCATGTGTAGCCACTCTTGGGTAGACAAGAACGCGGCCATTGACCATTGAAGTCCGGCCTCCAGCCAAAGACTACTGATGGCCACTGGATGGCCATTTTTTAACTCTTCTGGATGTTGTCCAACCAAGATATTCTAACACAAAGGAATATTTTGATGAATTTACTTGAATTTGCTCTATGCCATATCTCATCAGCGTGCAAAGTTGGAATTCACCTAAAATATGTGCACTATTGGCTTCTCCTCATATGGGGGACCTTACGACTTGTGCAACATGTATTGTGGTGGTAAAATTGAGATGTGGGCATTGCAAGTATACTAACAAAACTTTACTTTTCAGTTGTTGTTTTTTCAAGAATTACCTCTTATCAGGCATAATAATGAACCATATTGACAATTTTTGTGAGACATGATTCCTAGAGTGAGAATATGTATATATGAGTGTGTGAAATAATTTTTGGCTAATTTTTGGTCAAATAATAGAAATTTCTAGTAATTTTCTTTAATTTTTAGCTAATAAGGATAAAAATTTAATAAAGTTGGCCAAGAAATTCAAAATCAAGTTTTGAAAGCAAACCTCGGATAAAAAAAGCAAGAGCTTTAAGAATGTCAAGTTTGGAAGAATTTGGCAGTTTTGGGCCAACTTACGACGGATCAAAATTGCAAAATCACAGGCAATCAGGAACCGAGCATCCAAATGATGAATAGTCTGATCCTCAAGTGATATACGATTAGAAATCAGGGCAAGCAAGGTAAGTATGCACTTGTCACTCCGGGTAGGTCGGACACATATAGGAAAAATAGGGCTCATTTTTAGTTGTCAGAGCCAGCCAGCCACAGAGAGAGAGAGAGAGAGAGAGAGAGAGAGAGAGAGAGAGAGAGAGAGAGAGAGAGAGAGAGAGAGAGAGAGAGAGAGAGAGAGCTTTGTGACCTAAAGCTATGCTATCGCCTTTCTATCCGTCTCAAGCATTCAAAGCCACTAGAGAGCACTAGATTCAACAAATATGCTTCTCTATTGATTATGGACAAATGTATATAGCTCACATTGCACAAAAAACACCGAGTCGATCACACACTTTAATATCAAAATCCATCATTAGCAAACTATCAAGGGTTATTAGGGGGATCAAAACTGAAGGAGTACGAGCGGAAGTGCGACGCGAGAGAGAGTGCGAGAAGAAGAGCACGACGATATGGTGAACTCGCTCTACTGTAATGTGTAGAGCATAGTGAGTTCTTATTAGGTTTTTACAAAAGAATATGTGTACATACCTGGCAGCCCGCCCACTTACCTGGGCGACCACATTGGGCTTTATACCCCAACAACCTCCCACTTAAAGTCCAATGTGGTACTTTAAGTGTGAGAGAAGCTACTATACAAGCTAATATACAAGAGATGTAGAGAAGTGATGTACTACCCTACACCTAACTGCTTGCGAAAATGCGCAAAGCTCTCTGAGGGAAGTCCTTTTGTAAGTAGATCAGCAGGATTTTCTGTGGTGTGAAATTTGACAAGCTGAAGTTGCTTATCCTCGAGCATTTCCCTGATGAAATGATACTTCACATCCACATGCTTTGTCTTTGAGTGATAAACTGGATTGCGAGCCAATTGTATAGCACTTTGACTATCACAATACAACACATGCATCTCTTCTTTGATTCCCAAATCTGTTACTAGTCGATTAAGCCAAATTGATTCTTTGCATGCCTCTGATGCTGCAACATATTCAGCCTCTGTAGTAGACTGAGTAACACAATCTTGTAATCTAGAACGCCATGATACTGCTCCACTAGCCAATGTAAAGACATACCTTGACGTAGACCTTCGGTTGTCTAAGTCACCTGCATAATCTGAGTCTGTAAAACCCTTTACACTTAGCTCCTGACTCCCATAGCATATACGCATCCTCTTTGTAGCTTTCAGGTATCTCAATATTCCTTTCACTGCCTCCCAATGTTTCTTGCCTGGGTTTGACATGTATCGACTTACTACTCCCACTGCAAATGCAATGTCTGGGCGAGTAGCAATCATTGCATACATCAAACTACCCACTGCAGACGCATATGGAATCTTATCCATTTCAGCCTGTTCTTCCTCAGACACAGGACAATCTTGTTTGCTAAGTTTCACATATGGTGGCAATGGAACACTCAGTGCCTTTCCCTTCTCCATATTGAAACGTTGCAAAACCTTGTCAATATACTCTGTTTGAGATAACCAAATCAACTTCTTTGATCTGTCTCTCTCAATGCGCATACCAAGTATATGACTTGCCTCACCCATGTCTTTCATGTCAAACGATTTTGCCATCTTTGACTTCAAAGCTGAAATTTCTTCCAAGTGCTTGCCAGCAATCAACATGTCATCCACATACAAAATAAGGATCAGCTAACTACCATCCTTAGCCTTCTTTGTATATAGACAGTGATCAAACTCACTACGTTTGTAGCCTTGAGAAAGCATAAACTTGTGGAATTTATGGTACCATGCCCTCGGTGATTGTTTTAAGCCATAAAGACTCTTTAACAACTGGCATACCCAATCTTCCTTGCCTTTCTCAACAAACCCTTCTGGCTGCTGCATGTAAATTTCCACATCTAAATCACCATGCAAGAACGCTGTCTTGACATCCATTTGGTGCAACACCAAATCTAATATGGCAACCAATGCAAGAAAGCATCTCAATGTAGTCATCTTGACCACCGGAGAGAAGACTTCATCAAAGTCAATGCCTTGTTCTTGCTTAAAGCCCTTGGCAACAAGCCTTGCTTTGTACTTTGGCTGACTATCATGAGCGGTGATCTTATACCTGTAAACCCATTTACAAGGTAGAGCCTTTTTGCCCCGTGGTAATTTAACTAGCTTCCATGTCTTGTTTTTATGCAGAGCTGTCATCTCTGACTGCATGGCCAATTGCCAATTCCCGGAGTCCTTCATTTGCACTGCTTCCTTGTAACATGAAGGCTCATTGCAATCAGCCAACATGACATAGTTCATAGATGGAACAAACCTATCAGGAGGTCGCGTGACACGTCCAGATCTATGCACAATAGGTGGCTCAGGCTCAGCCACAACCTGTGGTTCCACTCTATCCTGTCCTTGCTCCTCTTGAGCCCTGACATTTTGTCTTGCATGTGCAGGTCCATCTTCTTGGAAGACAACTCTTCTAATCTCCTCAACCCTCTCTGGTTTAGAATGATATTTGGATTCATTAAAGTGAACATCATTGCTGCGGACAACTTTTCTGGATTCGGGATCCCAAAGTCTATACCCCATCTCACCAGAATTACCATAGCCTAGAAAGATACACTTTCTACTCTTTGGCTCAAGTTTGTTCCTAAATTCCTTTGGAACGTGAGTATATGCCTCACAGCCAAAGACTCTGAGGTGCTTGTATGAGGGCATTTTGCATGACCATACCATCTCTGGCACTGAATCCTTCTGCAAAACCTTGCTAGGAGATCTATTTACAAGATGAACAGCTGTTGATACAGCTTCAGCCCAAAACCCATTTGGCAGCTGTGCATTAGACAACATACTTCTGACCTTCTCTTGTATGGTCCTATTCATCCTCTCAGCAACACCATTTTGAGGAGGATTGTAAGGAGCAGTAAGTTCACGTTTTATACCTTTTGACTCACAAAAGTCCTGAAAGGCCTTTGAAACATACTCTCCACCATTGTCAATGCGTAAGCATTTAAGCTTCTTGCCACTCTGATTCTCCACAAGTGTCACAAACGTTTTGAAAACACTAAACGCTTCATCCTTGTGCTTGAGAAAGTAAACCCATACTTTCCTCGAGTAATCATCTATAAATGTCATAAAGTAAGAAGCTCCCCCTAGAGATAGGTTAGGCATAGGTCCACACAAATCACTATGAACAAGTGCCAATTGTGTATCTCTTCTACTGCTTCTATGCTTAGGTGGCTGCTGTGTTTTCTCACCATACAGACAATGTTCACAGAATTCAAAATCATTAAATAAAAAGCCAGGAAAATAAACAGAACGAGACAAGATTTCCATTCCCTTCTTGGACATATGTCCTAACCGGCTATGCCACAAAGAAACGTTCGGCTGCTCGGCTACATTGATTACATTTTTAGAGACATTTGATACATAAATTGTTAGGAAATAAGACGTAGCTAAATAGATAATTGAGTAGATTACTTAATGGATTGAGACAGATTTATATACACGAGATTATAGAGTAGAGAGAGAGAGAGAGAGAGAGAGAGAGAGAGAGAGAGAGAGAGAGAGAGAGAGAGAGAGAGAGAGAGAGTACACACGATATACGTGGTTCACCCAATGTGGGCTACGTCGACGGGAAAGCAGCCACTCAATGGCTTTAGTACTTCAAAACAAGAAGTAGTTTACAAAGGGATTATACCCTTTATGGAGCTCCCGCCTTGCTTCACTCTCACCACCTCACACTCACCTTGTTGCATCAACTTCACACTATGAAATGTGTGTAGAAATGGCCTCCTTTTATAGGCCAAAAGGGCTGCCCTCTCTTGTGAGAGACAGCCATGTGTAGCCGCCCTTGTGCGAATAAGTCCAAATCGGACCCTCCAATCCGCCCATGTGTGGCCGCCCTTGAGAAGACAAGTCCGCTTTTGAATTCGGCCACAGGCCATTGAATTCGGCCATTGACTTCCGACCACCGGCCACCGGCCATTGACTTCCGACCACTGGCCATCGGCCATTGACTACCGGCCACCGGCCAACCGACCGATTGTTTTCCGGCCACTTTTCGGCCGCCGTCCGGCCATATATTCCGGCAAAAAAGAATATTCCAGCGAAAAAAAAGTCTCAGGGGCCTCCGCCCCCGAGGCCTTTAAAGTTGCCCCTGATTCTTGTCCGTGAAATTTTTGGTTTCCAGTGAGTGATTTTCCTTCACACACGATGGCTTCTCCTCATAATGGGGGCCTTACAAATGTGCGCTTTTACCACAGAAAATTACAAGGGTAAATCAGGCTCCATACTTAACAATCTCCCACTTGGAGACTGATCTCCAAACCAAACCTGTGACTGCTTTCCATTCTGGCTTCTTATCCTTGAATGCCGATTGAAGATGAGCAAAAGCTCAACTTCTCCTTGTTGACCACCTTTGTAAACATGTCTGCAGGATTTTCACTTGTATGCACCTTTCCTAGCTTTAGCTGTCCCTCTTCCAAAAGAGTGCGTATGAAGTGATATCTCACCTCAATGTGCTTTGTCCTTGAATGAAAGGCTGAGTTCTTCGCAAGATGGATAGCGCTTTGGCTATCACTGTACAAGACACAATTGTCTTGTTTGAATCCAAGATCTTCTAAGAATCTGTGAAGCCACATAATTTCTTTGCTTGCCTCCGTCATTGCTACATACTCTGCTTCCGTGGTAGAAAGTGAGACCACTTTCTGCAGCTTTGAAGCCCAGCTTACTGCTGCGCCTCCAACCGTGAACACATAGCCAGTAGTGCTCCTTCGAGTATCTTTGTCACCTGCCATATCTGCATCAGCATACCCTTCTAGAAAAATATTAGTTCCTCCAAAATACAAAGCATTTGTTGTTGTCCCTTTTAGATACCTAAGTATCCACTTTACAGCTTGCCAATGCTCTTTACCTGGGTTGTCCATGAACCTACTCACAACTCCCACTGCATGTGCAATGTCTAGCCTTGTCCAGACCATAGCATACATTAGAGAACCTACCACTGCAGCATATGGAACTTTAGACATATAGGCTATCTCCTCTTGTGTCTTTGGACACATATCCTTCGTTAGTTTAAAATGACCAGCCAAAGGTGTAGAAACTGGTTTTGCATTTTGCATTGCAAACCTTTCTAGTACCTTCTTGATGTAATCTTCTTGAGATAGCTTTATTGTCTTCTTCGTCCTGTCCCTTGATATTTTCATACCAAGTATCCTCTTTGCAGCACCTAAATCTTTCATTGAAAAAGATTTGGACAGCTCCTCTTTTAGGTCTTTGATGTCCTGCATGTTAGCACTTGCAATCAACATGTCATCAACATACAACATTAGGATGATGAATTTCCCATCTCCCAAATTCTTCGTGTAGACGCAGTGATCCGAGTTGCATCTTGTGAATCCATGATCCAACATCCATCGATCAAACTTCAAGTACCATTGTCTTGATGCTTGCTTTAAACCATACAAGCTCTTCTTTAATCTGCAAACCATTTTCTCCTTACCTTTTACTTCATACCCCTTTGGTTGAAGCATGTAGATTTCCTCCTCTAAGTCACCGTTAGGGAATGCCGTATTTACATCCATTTGCTCGAGATTTAGATCATGAGCAGCCACAAGGCTTAAGACAAGCCTAATTGAGTTCATTTTTACAACAGGAGAAAATATTTCATTGAAGTCAATACCTTTCTTTTGAGAAAAACCTTTTATCACAAGCCTAGACTTGTACCTTTTCTTCCCACCTTCTTCTTCCTTTAGCTTGTACACCCATTTGTTTTGAAGTGCCCGCTTACCTTTAGGCAACTCAACCAACTTCCATGTTTGGTTGCGATGTAGTGAGTCCATCTCCACTTGCATGCTCTTCGTCCATTCTTCTTTGGATTCATGTTGCATAGCTTCTTCATATGATTCCGGCTCTCCAGAATCTGAGATCAAGAGATGGTTGAAGGAAGGAACAAACCTTTCTGGAGGTCTACTTGCTCTTGTAGATCTTCGGGGAATAGGTTGAGGCTCCTCATTTGGTTGACGTTGTTGCACATTGTCACCGTTTGCAGTCCTTGAGTCTTCACCGTCCTCAAGCTCCATGTACTCATCACCTGTTTCTTTTGTTTGTTTTCTTTCCAAGTAATCTTTGTACATATTTTGTTCGTTAAAAATTACATCCCTACTCCTTAAGATTTTACCATCTTCAGGATTCCATAGGCGATACCCAAAGTCTCCTTCTCCATAGCCAATGAAGAAACACTTTTTGGACTTTGCATCTAACTTTGATCTTAGGCTTCTATCTATGTGCATGAAAGCCTCACACCCAAACACTTTGAAAAATGCATAATTCACCGGTTTACCTGTCCATGCCTCTTCTGGAACTCCCCCATCAAATGCCGTTGAGGGTGACCGATTGATTAAGTACACAGACGTACTTACAGCTTCCGCCCAAAGCTCAAGCGGTAGGCCTGCATGTAGCCGCATGCTTCGTGCTCGTTCCATGATTGTCCTGTTCATCCTTTCTGAAATCCCATTTTGTTGAGGTGTCCTTGGGGTTGTCCTTTGCCTCCGAATGCCATTGCTAGCACAAAAGCTTTCAAAAGCTTGGCTGCAATATTCGCCTCCATTGTTGGATCTGAGGCATTTAACGTTGGTACCTGTTTCATTCTCCACAAAGGCTTTCCACCTTTGAAATATAGAAAATACATCGGATTTATTCTTCATGACATAAACCCATGTTTTTCTAGTCGCATCGTCTATGAATGTTACATAGTACAATGAGCCACCAAGTGATGGTGTACTTGCAGGACCCCAAACATCAGAATGAACCAACTCAAGTTTTTTATTTTTTCTTTCATTTCCTGATTTTTGAAATTTTACCCTCTTTTGTTTACCATAAACACAATCTTCACAGAACTCTAAGTCCATTTCTTTCAAACCTGGTAGAAGCTTCTTTGTTTGAAGGATTTGCATTCCTTTGGCACTCATATGCCCAAGTCGGTAGTGCCACACCGCACTGTCAACTTCTGTAGTTGCTGCACAAGCTGAAGGTTGCGTGCTAACAGTACACAAGTAAAGTGTACCGACTTTTTCACCCTTGGCAACCACCAAAGATCCCTTTGAGATCTTCCGTTTGTTTCTGAATGCAATGTTGTGACCTTCATCGTCCAATTGTCCTGTAGAGATCAAATTTTTGCGAAGAGAAGGAACATGCCTAACATCTTTAAGCTTCCATTCATTTCCGTTAGCAGTTTTGATAGAAACTGTACCTTTGCCGACAATCTCACAAGCTTCATCATCTCCCAAGTATACATACCCAAAATTACCTTTGGTGTAGTCTTGGAAATGTTGCTTGTGTGGTGTCGCATGGAATGAAGCCCCGGAATCTACTATCCAGGAATTAGACACATTGTCTAATGAGAGAATTAGAGCATCTTGCTCTACTTTACCTGCCACATTGGCCTCCGATGTTCGCTTGTTGTCTTGAGACTCTGTCTCCTTCTTCTTCTTGGACCAACAATCCTTCTTGACGTGGCCCTTCTTGCCGCAGTTCCAACATTCAAGAACTGACTTTGTGCGTGAGTTGCTCCACCTTGAGCGATCACGACCCTTTTGGTTTTTGAACCTCTCCTTAAGCCTTCCTCTTGTTTCCACTGATAGTGCAGCACTTGATGATTCTCCTGTGCTTCTCCTTCGCATTTCCTCGCTTAGGAGAACACCCACAACATCATCAAACTTAAGAGTATTTGTGCCAGGATAGAATTACTTACAGCCATCACAAGGCTGTCCCAACTATCTGGTAGAGATGATAGTATAAGGAGAGCTCGCACTTCGTCATCGAAATTGATTTTCACTGATCGAAGTTGACTTATGTTTGTGTTAAAGTCATTTAGGTGTTCTGCAACTGAACCATTCTCTGCCATCTTTAGATTGAACAAGCGCTTCATAAGAAATACCTTATTGGATGCCGATGGTTTCTTGTAGAAGTCGTCAAGTGACTTCATCAAGTCCTCCGTGGTCTTCATCTCCGAAACATTGAAGGCCACCGTTGACGCCAAGCTTAACCGGATTGTTCCCAGTGCCTTTCGATCAAGGACAATCCATGCTTCATCTGCCATTGTTGCGGGCTTCTTCGCAAGACCGCCTAGTGGCAAATAGAGGTCCTTCTGGTAGAGATAGTCTTCAATTTGCATCTTCCAATGTTGGTAGTTTTTGCCGTTGAACTTCTCAATCTTGAGCTTCCCTTCCTCTGCCATAACTCCCACTCAATTCAAGGAATCCTTTCCTTGAGATAATTTAGCTACAAGCAAACCTTGCTCTGATACCAGTTGTTAGGAAATAAGACGTAGCTAAATAGATAATTGAGTAGATTACTTAATGGAGAGAGACAGATTTATATACACGAGATTATAGAGTAGAGAGAGAGAGAGAGAGAGAGAGAGAGAGAGAGAGAGAGAGAGAGAGAGAGAGAGAGAGAGAGAGAGAGAGTACACACGATATACGTGGTTCACCCAATGTGGGCTACGTCCACGGGAAAGCAGCCACTCAATGGCTTTCACTCACCTTGTTGCATCAACTTCACACTATGAAATGTGTGTAGAAATGGCCTCCTTTTATAGGCCAAAAGGGCTGCCCTCTCTTATGAGAGACAGCCATGTGTAGCCGCTATTGTGCGAATAAGTCCAAATCGGACCCTCCAATCCGCCCATGTGTGGCCGCCCTTGAGAAGACAAGTCCGCTTTTGAATTCGGCCACAGGCCATTGAATTCGGCCATTGACTTCCGACCACCGGCCATCGGCCATTGACTACCGGCCACCGGCCAACCGACCGGTTGTTTTCCGGCCACTTTCCGGCCGCCATCCGGCCATAATATTCCGGCGAAAAAAAAGTCTCGGGGGCCTCCGCCCCCGAGACCTTTAAAGTTGCCCCTGATTCTTGTCCATGAAAATTTTGGTTTCTGGTGAGTGATTTTCCTTCACGCACAATGGCTTCTCCTCATAATGGGGGCCTTACAAATGTGCGCTTTTACCACAGAAAATTACAAGGGTAAATCAGGCTCCATACTTAACATAAATCATGTAAAGTCCTCCAGACTTTACTCCATGTGCTACTGTCATAGAACCCTTGGATATCTTCCACATGTTCTATCCAAAAGTGGTGACATAGCCAGCATAATCAAGTAAACCTGTGCTGATCAAGCTCTTTGTAATTGCGGGAACATGTCTCACATTCTTCAGCGTGAAAGAAGAGCCATTCTGAAACTTTAATTGAACATCTCCAACACCTAAGATCTCACATGTTTGCCCATTGCCTAGCCGAACATGATCTTTAGTGGTCACATAAGAAGTAAAACACTCCTTGTTTGGAGACACATGAAGTGATGCCCCTGAGTCTATAATCCAGTCACTCAGTGCATTTCCATCAGATGCTGTAAGAAGAGCTGAGTCCATTGTATTCTTCAAGAAGTAGATGTCTCTTGACACTAGACTGTCATCCTCTGCAACAGTGTTTGTCACATTTATTTCTTGAATCTTCATTGAGGACTTGTTCTTCTCACCATGGTCTTCAGCTTTCTCTTTGCCTTTTTCTGCTTTCCATTCTCTGCAGTCTCTTTTCATGTGACCCTTCTTGCCACAATGGTAGCATTCTATGTCACTCTTGCCTTTAGCACTGCGGGACTTGCTACGAGACTGATTCCTCTTTCCACCTTTGTACTTTTCTTTGGTCCTTCCCTTGACAACTAAGGCTGTTCCTTTTCCTTTGTCCATTGTCTTTCTATTGGTTTCTTCAGTAAGCAGACTTCCTTCTACACCTGCTATGTTCAAACCATATGGAGGTGCAGAATTACTCAAAGCTGTGCGAAAAGTGTTCCAACTTTCCGGCAATGTGATCAACAGGAACATAGCTCTAACAGGTTCATCAAACTTGACACCTTGAGTTGACAACTGACTATAGATTGTGTTGAATTCATTCAGATGATTGGACATAGGTGTCCCTTCTTTCATCTTCAAGTCAACAAGCTTCTTAAGCCAGTATACCTGTGAAGCTGCACTCTGCTTCTCATAAAGATCACTCAGCTTTAACCATGCTTGATAAGCCGACATCTCGTCTGCTACATTGAAGTAAACGCTTTCTGCCAAAGTCAGCATAATGGTAGAAAGTGCCAATTCATCCATTTAGCTCCATTCATCTTCGTCCATATCTTCTGGTTTTATCCCTTTGAGCTTTATAGGTTTTATTTGCTTCTTTTGTACCAACACGTGCCAAATCTGCTTCTTCCACAATGGGAAATTGGTTCCATCCAGCTTCTTGATATTGTAAAGAGCAGTGTCCTGTGATCCAGCCATAGCTACGCTTCATAGTAGTTTACTTTCCTGGGAAAAATTCGGCAGAGTTTCCCCTGTAAACTGACCTCTAAACCAATATCAACCTGTCAAATGAACCAAGAAAGCTTCATATTCTACATAAATTTTGGCAGAGTCTCCTTTGTAAAATGGCTCTGGTGTACTAAAAACAGACCAAAAAACAGCTCAAAAAACACTGTCTCTCTGACACTGTAAGCTGCGGGTAAACCTATCCTGCATCTGTACTGTCTCTCACTGTCCTGTCACTGTCTTGTAAGAATAGACTGCGACAATGCCTCAACGGCAGTAAAGCAAAGATGCAATCCCAACTGTCTAACTCACAGTCAATACATCCTAGCTGCCTATCTAAGGATGCTCGAGGGATCGCTCCAAGACCTGTATCACCGAAAGGATCTCAACATTCGAGAATCCCCCAGCTCAATAAAACCTCACTCGACCCTCAACAAAGGCTGCAGTAAATCTGACAGTACATAGACTTCCCACAAAGTCATACATCCACAAATTTCCCACTGTATGCTGTAACCGCTGCGGCGGTTGTTTGCTGCGTGACTCACAGCCAGCAAACCCTCAACAAACATACATCATCTCTGACAATACATCCCATGTGGAAGTACCTGCAATGTCAGGATGAAATTTGGAATATCAAGCAGTAAACACAAGCTACCTGATGAACTAGTGGATGTCGCCTACAGTCTGTGTGTAGATGCGCCCGTGTCGTATGTGACACGCCTCCAAGAACTGTGAGCCGTCCTTCGATGTGTAGACAGCCACAAATCAACACTCTGGGAGTGTCGATATCCTCAGCACCTGCAGTTGTAGGCCAAAAAACCCAAATTTGCAAAGTCGGATCTGCACCCGTCGAGACCACGTAGTCGAAAATGGCCTGCGCAGACCTTTGTCGAAGCTGAACAGTGGCCGAGATGACCTCAGAATGAAATTCTGAGCACACCAAGGCCTACGGGCTGTCCCACAAGATTTGGGGCCGTGTCTTTTCCTGTCGAATTTCACTCCAATCTGAGCTGGTGACTCTAGCCTCCTGCAGTGCTGCCCCGAGCCTCGATCTGAGCTCTAATACCAGTTGAAGGAGTACGAGCGGAAGTGCGACGCGAGAGAGAGTGCGAGAAGAAGAGCACGACGATATGGTGAACTCGCTCTACTGTAATGTGTAGAGCATAGTGAGTTCTTATTAGGTTTTTACAAAAGAATATGTGTACATACCTGGCGGCCCGCCCACTTACCTGGGCGACCACATTGGGATTTATACCCCAACAAAAACTTGTCCAAACTCCAAAAGGTTTCATTAGTGAGCTCCTCAAGTAGGGCATAACCCAACCATGTCATCAAAGTATAGATTAGAGGTGGAACATGGATCGCAATCATTGTTCCTCCCCCTCAAAATGCAACAAAATTTCACCAGGAGATACCTCTCAAATGCACCTACACATTGTTGAAATCACATTTAAAAACCTCTTCCCAACATGGATCGCAATTCATCATAACTCCTTTCTCAGAGAAAAGAAAATTGCGTCATTAAATGTGATGAATTTAAGATTTTATTGATACGACATGCCTCCTGTGTCTACAACCAAACATTGGCATCTTGTTGATACAACACACTCTTGAAATACCTTTCTCAAGAAACCTAAAAGGAAAAAATTATATCAAAAAGCTAATCAACACCATGAAAAAAATACCAAGTTAATGAACCAAACCCCCTTCACTCACAGTTGGAGGAATATCAATTTCCGCATGGCCGACTTCACATATGCAGATGCTCTCTCTCTCTCTCTCTCTCTCTCTCTCTCTCTCTCTTTCTCATGATTGCAATTCATTTTTCTACTATCATAAGACCAAAAGTAATCACAACCCCCCTATCTTTGTTGACGGCTCATGACACATGTTGAAAACTTCTTTCCCCAACCTTCTCCTCAAATACTATTGAGATTTCATGTTTCTAATAACAAACCAAATCCTTTGTCCAAATTTTGGAAACAAACCACTCGCCAATTTAAATTCACAAGATAGCCAAGTGGCCGTCATTGCCATGGATCAGAGAATATGTAGAATACAACACATCCAATTTGTAATGATAGTAGCATACCATGGTACTTTCTGCAGACAATATATCTATGGTAGGTGAATGAGGTACATAGAGACAAAATTTGATAACCTCCACACAAGCAGGTACCATAGGATGACGTACATGCAAACAATCACCAAAAAAGAGAAGAATGAAGCTCGCCTTCACTTTCATGGATTGTTGTTAGCAGATGGACCAAACGGGCACCCTCTTCGATGGCCACCTCTTTACAAAGTCATCATTTTTGTGCTCCTATTATTTTTTGAAGAAAGCTTTGTAAATAAGAGAAACTCTAATTATTGAGCTATACCTTTGTGAAATCTAAGCTGTAATTCTTGATTCTAAGTTTTGTGCCTTGTAAGCCGACCAACCACTGGCTAAAAGAGCCCTAGGTATAAAGCTCAAATTTTTGAGTTTGAACACAACCTTTGTATCTTTATCAAGTTTTGAGAGTTTGGAGCATACAACTAAGAGTGGCTACTCTCAAGCACCTTGTAATCGATTTTTCTCAAGCTCTGCTAATCCAAATTTGATTCCAAAAAATGTATTGTATTCCTTGTCTTGTGCTCTTTAAAATAAGTGTAATCATCCTCAATTTTGATGTGAATCAGTGGCTTGCCTATGAGCTAAATTTATTGTTTTGAGTGCGTAAATGGTTGTTTTTGACGTTTCGACCATAGGAGAGCGTTCCTAAACCATAGGGCAGCCTTTTTGGATAGTTCTGTTGTAGTTTTAAGGACCTTGATCATGATGAATCTTGACTTTGATACCTTGTCGGATTGTGACCAGACTTGGTAGGATAGTGTCCCTAGACCTCTTACACCTCATCCAAAGTTTCATTGCATTTGAACTTTATTTGAGTGCTGAAATGGCTTGATGACGGAGAGCGATGAGATAAGACATATGTAGATTTCTTGAGTAGAGAGTGATAGATTTGTTAGTGCTATAGATAGCTTTGTTTTGTAGGTTCACTTCTTGAGGGTGACACCCTCAAAGAGTCTCCATGCCCCATCCGAGTTGCTTCCCTGAGTATTGACAATATACTAATGCCAGGAAACTATGTTAGAGACGTTCGTCGCGGTGACCCGTTAACATTGACATCATTGTTGGGGATCATGATCCTTAGGTGTTGAGTGACCTAGTCATAGCCGTAGCTTTTTTCTCTTCAGATTTTGATATCCACTCTACTTACACCTTAGTAGTCAAGTAACTAGACATGGATTTAGTGCTTGGTAAAGGCTAGAAGTCGGGGACTTGCTAGATCTACTCTTGAGAGGCATAGAGAGTCGTGAGTGAGATATAAAAGGCATTTCATTTTTCTTTTTTCTCTATCCTTTAAAAGTATTGTTTCATAATCCATTTCACTTTCAATTTTGCACTATTTGTTTGTTTTTGTTCCCAGATCCATTTCAGTACTTAGGAGTAGGTTAAGTAGCAACTAATACCATCAAATTGGGCTAAAACATTCAAAGAAAAAACTAATAGAAACCATATTTTGGTAGATGAAGTGTAAGGTCTCCACCTTTCTAGCTGTCGGGAATTAACTCAAGCTTTAGGAGAAAGCATTGATAAGGCAATCAGGTAAAAATACTATCTCAAAAGCAAAAAAAAATGGTATTTTTGGAATCTTAAGCACAACAAACACCGTGCTAGAAATTTTCAAAATTGAATTCCGATAAAAACTGACATAGTTATGGCCCCTGGAAGTTTACACTGTGAATTGAGTAAATTAAATAAAATTGTAAGGTTTTAGTAATCATTCTTGTAAAAGATTTTTATCCTAAAGTTCCTAGATATTTACAGATATTTGTAGACATTTCCAAAATTTATCATTAAAAGTCAAAAAAATAGTAGAAAACCGTTTTTGTGTATTTGAGGGGCTGTGTGGGGCAATAATGAACTTGCCCAGGTTGAAATTAGCAGCAGGGGGGGCTTGTGGAGCTGTAGGGCTGCCTTGGGATGCAAGTTACTGCCTTGGCAAATTCTCTCTTTTCTAGAGGGACCTCTACTCAGAAATCACTAGAGAGCAAAGCTCTAGTTGGTTAATCAACGGTAATTAGCACTAACCCTTTTTAGTTGGTAGAACTATGTTAATCTATTTACATTTTTTGAATTAATTCAATTAATTAAGAAGATTAAACCTATTTATACTCTAAAATTCTCTCTTAATTTTAAATTCTCTGCTGATTATTGAGATTAAGCTTAGGGATACTAATCAAATTAATTATTATATTATATTAGGGTTGAAATTACTCATTTTAACCATAGATTAATGATAATTATACTAATTAAGTTTAGATTAAGATGAGATAATTATCAGAGATATATTAGACTATCAATATGCTAGAAAAATTATCTTTTAATTTTTTGAATAATTTTAGTGTTAGAGCACAGAGGGGGTACCTCTCGTGCAATGGTGGAAGCTTGTGCCGAGCGCAGATTGCTCAGAATGGCAAGAACACATTGAGTGCGTTCAGATTGGCAAAGCTGAAATACATGATACTTGTTGAACGCTGATTGCTCTGAATGGTCAGTTAGACCGAGCGCGTTCATGTTGACAAGGTGGATATATGGATCTTTTATGGAAGTGATTTAACCTGGTTTTTGAGATGATACGAATGGTTTGTAAAGGTTTTTAAGATGGGCTCAACACTAAGAGTTTCTTGAGGAAAAATTGGCTAGCAAGTAACTCCAACCAGAAACTAGAAAGAACTCTTAGAGTAATCAGTAACATTTGGTAAAGTGGAAAGGTTATCCCTTCGAAGATGCCACTTGGGAGGATGAATTTCTCTTCTCAAAGATTTTTTCAATTTCGGTTGAGATGAGGGCATCTCAAATTCTTAAGTTGGGGTGATTGTAAGGTTTCCAATTTTTGAAACCTTCAAGATTGTATAAAGCTTAATCAAAGTGATAGGATTATTGAAAAAGCAATGTAGAATTGTCCGACCGTGGCAAATATTGGTATTTTTGGAATCTTAAGCACAACAAACCCCGGGCTAGAAATTTTCAGAACAGAATTCCGATAAAATCTGGAAAAGGTAAGGGCTCTGAAAGGTTACACTATGAATTTATATAGTTAAGTAAAATTGGATGGTTTCAGTATTATTAATAAAGACTTTCCTATCCTAAGGTTCTAGAAATTACTGAAATTTCCAATTTTCATTATTAAAAATCAATGAAATTAGTAAAAATCAATTCTCGAAGATAGGGGGGCTATGTGGAGCTGTGGAGAACCTGCCCGAGACTAGATTTAGCAGCAAGGGACGTTTTTGGAGCTGTAGGGCTGCTTGGGATGTAAGTTACTGCAATTTTCTAGCCCGTGAGTGTCGAGAAACCTATAAATATGATCCTTACTTCACAATTTCAGACAGACTCGGAGCCTTGGCACACTCTCTCTCATCTAGAGAGACCTCTACGCAGAAATCACTAGAGATCAAGCTCTAGTTGGTTAATTAAACGGTAATTAGCCTAATCCTTCTTAATTAGCAAAGTTAGGTTAACCTATTTTCTTAGTAAATTAAAGATTAATCCTATGTATACTCAAAAATCCTCTCTTGATTAAATATTCTCTACTGATTATTGCAATTAAGCTTAGGGATATTAAGCTAATTAATTATTATATAATATTAGGACTAAAATTATCTATTTTCATCATAAATTAATGGAAATTATACTAATTAAGTTTAAATTGTGTTGAGATAATTATCAAAGCTGTGTTAGACTATCATTAAGCTAAGAAAATTATCCTATAAGTTTTTGAGTAATTTTCATAATTAATTAAGCAGAGTTACACTATTTTTGAGAAAAAAATAAAAGAGAAATTAATCAAATTGATTCAAAATGTTTTAACATATTTATCAAAAGTTCATCACATCTTAAGGAACCCATGATAATTATGTTAACCTCAGATAATTATTTTATCTAATTATCTTAATAGAATTACACTGTTTTTAGGACAAATTAAAAGAGGGAAAATAGAAAATTGATTCAAAATGCTTTGAGTTATTTATCAAAGGTTAATCACATCTTAGAGAAGCCATGTTAATTATGTTAACCTCAAATAATTATTTTATCTAATTATCTTAGCAAAAATACATTATTTTTAAAAAAAATTAACAAGGGAAATTAGTAAATCATGTGCTATGATTACATGCTATTTTTCAGAGCTAGATTATAGGATAAAGAGTTCGTGATAGCTATGTCAAGGTTAGAAAAGTAGTATACATATTTATCTAAGTCAAATTATACTAATTCTAGCTAAAAATTAAAGAGAGAAATTAGTAAATCATGCTATATGATTACCTGTTATTGATTAGAGCTAGATTACATAATATAAAGGTTGTGATAATTATGTCAAGGTTAAAAACTTAGTATAGAAATTTATTTAAGCCAAAATATACTAATTTTGGTTGAAATTTAAACGGGAAAAATAGCTAATCATATTATATGATTACATTCTATGTATATCAAAGTTAGCTTACATAATAAAGTGGTCGTGATAATTATTTCAAGGTTAGAAAAGTAGTATAAATATTTATTTAAGTCAAATTATCTTAAGTTTAGCTGAAAATTAAAGATGGAAATTTTATAATTAAGTTGGAAAATAATAAGATAAGTAGAAGAGGTCAAAATTATCCTTATATAGTTGTGATAATTATGGCATAATTTATTAGTAAGTTTAGAAATTATAATTGACTAAAAGTCTTATTTTTGGCCAAAGATTAATTAAAATAAATAGACTTTGCAGTCAAAAGTTTTTAGGAAAATTATAGTAAGTGTAAACCTGTGATATAAAGTTGAGGAAATGAAATCTTTGAGAGAAATTAAATAGAATAAATATTAAGCTCAAAATAAGTAGATTCCAAGCTTAAAATTTGATGGAAAAATTAGGCAAAAGATATAAAAAATTATAAGAAAATTAGGAGAGCTTAGAAAACCCTTAAGGAAGCTGTGGAAAAAATTATCATGCCTATGTAGACAAATAAGAAATTACTAGGTCAAGAATTTACTAATTAAGACTATAAATTTAACCTTGGATGGGTTACGGTTGAATACAAAGGTTAAGTCTAGATTTTGAATTATTTACCTAATGATTAAACGTCCTTTTTATAAGAATAATAAGTTATGTCACCTAAAAAGACCCGAGCCAATCCTACATTTGATGATGAGGGCAGAGCTCTAAAGACAACTAGAGCGTCGCACGACGATGAAGCTGGGGCTAGTAGTAGGCCTACGGAAGAGAGTCTTCAGGCTCCAGCGTAGCAACAGATGGCCGATCAATCCCACATGGATTTTTGATTATTCAATTAAGTCTTTAAATAGTTTAAGTTATTTTATAAGTTAGCATTGCATACGTAAGGAGTGAGTAAGAATCAGAAAAGGAATAATTGACCAAAAACGGAAGGTAACTTCCAACGTGCATTTGTTTATGATGTAGGAAAGAATTGTTTGGGTTAAAACTGGTTGAATTAGAAAAGATATGATTGATCATCCTTAAGAGAGCTTGTCTCAAGACACCTTCGACTCCTTAGTATAAATTGATGATAATGATTGGCTTTCGAGCCACGGATAAGTCGGTTACCCCCATGAACGTTGAGTTTCTACTCCGTCTCAAGTCTTGATGTTTCTACATAAGTTAGGATACCGTTTTTTATCCTAGGGGAGCCGCCCGGTTGTATGGGCACCCGGAACCTTGGGTGGGGATTTATCCACTCCGGATTATGAATAAGGAATGGGTGCCGTTTTTTTGTCACCCTTAGGTGGTCTTGAGACAAGCAGAGTACTGGTCATGGTTATTATAGACAATGTTTTGATTGACAGTACCCTGTCTTAAGTTTAAAGATGTCTGTTTGCAAAAAGAATGTTTTCAATACTGTTTTCAAGGGTTGTTTTAATGAAATTCAGTTATGAAAGTTAAAAGAAATCTTTATTTTAATTGTGACAAGAATGTGGTAGTAATTAAATAACAAAGCAACATGTGTGAGTGCGGGGTGGTAAGTGGGGATTGACTAAGGTTGTCAATCATGGACGGGTGGACCTGATTAGTCAGGTAACTATCCATCCCTGTGCACTAAAACGTTTAGAAAACTTCTTCGCTTGGAAGAGGAATCTACCAACGGCTGTGCCCTCACATATGTTAGGGAGAAAAAAGCGTTGGTTGAGGATACCTTAACCCAATTTGTGGAAGTTATAGGGCCGAAATAGTTTTTTTGACTTTTAATATGTTGTCCCGTTTTCGCTGCAAAACAGGACTAGGTCTTCTTCTAAGGCTAAAGACCCAAGCCATTGTTAATGATAAAGGTCTATTTCTTGGATTTTTCTTGTTTAGAGACTCTGATTTTTATCAAACCTAGAGACCTGTCAAGGATCCCATCCCGATTTTGGTATTGGCGGGTTGGGGATCTCATATAAATGAGCGGGTTATTCACTTGAAACGGCCAGAAGAGTTAGTGTATGATTCATATTTTGATTCCATGGCAGCCATCCATTTTTTTGAATTCTATGCTTCATCAAAAGAAAGAGGTTCCTCCTCACCACATAAACTGGACACAACCAAAGCACAACAACTTGATGCATAAGATGCATGGAAAGAACCTAAACGAGTACGACTAGACATTGGTGCATCCAATTTACAGTCACACAAAGTATGCACTAGACATTTTAGCATACCTGTAGCCTCCTGACTCTTAGCCCTTTCGAGAGCCAGCACATCATGTACATCTGCATTTAATTACATTTAAGTTTTCAACACTTTAAAGAGGCAAAAAAGTGTCACAAATGTCATGTGAGCTTACATTTTTGTCTATGATACATGATAACAAAGGTTGAGCAAAATTTTCCAAAAACTCAACATCTTGTGAAACTTAGATACATTTTGTTTGCGAATGGTATAACCTGTAACCTTTGCTTCCAGTACGGTAACAAAAAAAAAACATTTAATAGCCTTATCATTCAAATTTTTTGCATTGCATTTGTGGCACCAAAGCATAAGCTAAACAACCAACAATGTGCATACGATCATAGATGGCTTCTTATCATGCCATGCTTCATAAGGAGTCATAGACTGCAAAACTTTTGCAAGACACCTGTTAAGTACGTAAGTAGTACATATGATAGCCTCGAGTCAATCATAATGTAGAAAATATTGACTCTTGACCATACATCATGCCATCTCTGTAAGCGACCTATTTTTCCTTTCAGCAACACCATTTTGTTGAGGTTAGTGTATGGAACTTACATTGGTCTTTTATCCCACAATTAGCCAAAAATGCATTAAACTCATGAGACATATACTCTCCCCCTCTATATGAGCAGAGGGTTCCCATAGGACATTTAGAGACATTTTCAACCATAGACAAAAATTTCTTGAAGGACATGAACACTTCGGAGTTAGCTTTAAGCGGATACACCCATGCATGCCTAGAGTAATCATCAATAAAAGTCACGAAGTAAAGGTAGTTTCCTAAGGATGGACTTTGCATAGGTCCGCACACATCACTATGCACAAGTTGCAAGCTGCATGTATCCCTACTAAACCATCCTTTGGAAACTATGAATTTTGCATCTTACCCAAAATACAACATTCACAATCGTAGTAGATTTTAGAAACCATATGAGATTTTAGCAAACGTGAAAACTGGAAAAATTTAGATACCCAAAACATGCATGCCAAAGTTTTGCATTTGAAACAACCTTTGAATCCATAACTGCATCTGCGAAATTTTACACACACTTGTCATAAAAAGTGAGCTTATATAGACATTAACACAAAATGCCAGATGTAACTATTTCATCATAAAAATAAATAGCATGAACTGTACATATGTCATACACAAATTTGACCAAAAGACCAAGTCTCACAAGTGCAACTACAGACAAAAGGTTCTATTTGATCCCTGGTATATACAATGCATCAGCGAGTGTGAAAGAACTACCATTTGTAGTAGTTAGCATAATCTTCCAACTCATTTGATCAGATAAGAGGCATTGTTGGCACAAGTGATTGTATTCCTATGAGGGAAAGACTCAAGAGAGGTAAGCAAATCATGATCAGAAGTGATGTGCTTTATAGCACCACTATCAAAGTACCACACATTTGAATCAGCAGCAACTAACATACATGCATCATGGAAAAAGATCATAAGTCCAAGCCTCCGAACATCGAAGTGGTCAACCTTGATGATGATAATAATAATGATGATGAATTGATCACATATCAAATAGGTCCACAAGGAAAAATTATGCTTCTTTGTTCATTGTTTCACATCACCAACGTTTGTGATGTGACATCTCGACTCGCTATAGAGGGATAGGCGATGAAAAACTATATTACACACAAGATCAATGAATCATTCAACCAAAAATATTTTAAAGTGGCATTGTAGATTCACACAATTCAAACACCATCACAATTCTTGTAGGAGCCTTGCTTAAAAATCTTTCTTGTAGCAAACTGAGAGTTGGTAAATTTGTACACATATAAGGTGCTTATGTAAGACTAATAAGGATAAAAATAGTTCATCATTTTCTTTATATTTAGATAGCTTATCATTCATTATTGCTGGTTCACCATTCTTCGTGAACTTGAGCTTCTATCTTGAGATTAAAATCAGAAATTTTTTCAACGAAGGAATAAATTTTGGCCCGAAGAATTATCAGGGAACTATTGTATCTATCATTATCAAGTGCGACAACATCAAAGTTGGAAGTTCCTCCATCTTTGGAGAGCTTCTAATTACAGATGGACCTAATGAAAGTGACCGTGTAAACGTAAGCCTCACTAGAACTTTAAGTTGAAATCAATCTTTTGTATTGCAAATCACACAAAAAAGACATTATCTTTTTTGTGTGATTTGCAATACAAAAGATTGATTTCTTGTGCAATTATCTTTTATGAATGACCAAAAAGACATTATAAGAGAAATGGAGAGTGAAACAACAGTCATGTGTGTAGTGAGAAATATCAAATTTTTCTAGATCTGACTATTTTGTTACCAGTTTAGAGTAATCGACTTTTTCATGAAACGCTTGAGACTTACAATAGATAAATAGTAAATTTTAGATACATTCAAGAGGTGAGTGCAAGCTTACAATACTGTATAATAAAAATATTGTGATTTCTTTGAAACAAACAATTTCTTGTATGTTCGTAGTGTTTTACAATTTGTGAACATAAACAATATTCTAGTTGAGTCTACTTGTAAAAAATGTCAATCAAACAAAATACATAATATTGCATAAAATTGTACTATTTTAGATGCAATAACTTCACTGAAATAGTTTAGATTTCAAAGCTCCAAGTGAATATTAAAATGTCAAAATAGGAAATTGTACTTGCACAATTACCGATGGTTTAGTCGATGATGTGTTGCATTTAGGAAAGTCTTTTTCCAGTGTCTACTGTAGATGTGTCATCACTACAAGAGAGATATTTCCTTTAGTCTCCCATACTGGAAAGCTCAAAATCAATCTTGCAAGCGTGATAGTGGCTTTTATTGAAAAAGAACTGAAGGGAGGAAAAGAAAGTACGTTTACTTTGCGTATAAATAAATTCAGTAGAGTATTTATGTTGGAAAAAAGATGTACATTGCAAATAAATAAAGCTGACGGAGTCTATCCCTTGCACATTAAAAAATGTAGACAAAACACTTAGAACAATTGAGTATTGTGATGATACTTTTTTCTTTTGACCACTTTGTTGTTTCCTCAGGGTGATCACTTTTCAAAAAAATGTGTATTACATCACAGTTATCCGCCAAGAGGATAATATATTATCTAATATGTGCTCTTATATGTATACATTAGAGGTGGATGGGGTTTTTAAAAATAGGCTTGTAGTGTAGATATACTATATATATTGAGGTATTACTAATAACCTCTTCAACACACGTGATCTAGGAAGTTCTTGATAAGTGATTGCCTCGGGATTGTTTAATAAAGAACTTATCTTTGTTTTTTAATTTGTGACTAAATATTATTGAGTTTATAACCCATTTTCAATTGTAGTCTCCTTCTTTTGTTCTAACTACTCGAGAGAGAGAGAGAGAGAGAGAGAGAGAGAGAGAGAGAGAGAGAGAGAGAGAGAGAGAGAGAGAGAGAGAGAGAGAGAGAGAGAGAGAGAGAGAGAGAGAGACTCAAAATAGACAATGACGAAAGCAAGGACAAGACAAACGATAACATGAAGAATAATCTTCAAGAGATACCATCAGGATAAGCAAGATAAACATATGTAAAGAAGAAATGCAAGCACCACAACACATCGTGAAATTATATAAAAAAAGGGCTTATTATGAAAATCTATGGCATTGATATGTGTGTTTGAATGAACATCGATATCGTGCCATCAATATAAGTGTTGGTATAACTGCCATCAATATAAACCGTGGAACATATCCACGTCTATACGGACGCTTATATGAACACATATACCAATGTAGAAACCTGTAATGTTTTTTTTGAGCAGAGAGGGCTAGTAGCTGGTGCTGCATGTGTTGTATCACCAAAACCAACCCTTTCTACTCAATAGAAAGAGAAAAAAACAATCGCACTCCATCTTAATTTTACCTAAAAATTGAGCAGATGTGAGTGTAGTACCATTACAAGATTTTGGAACTATAACCATGACAAAATTCACCAAACATAACCATAACAATACTCGCAAACCATAACCATCATAGAAATTGAAAACCGTAAGCATAACCATACCAAAACTTGCTAGCCATAACCATCATAAAAACGACAAATCCGAACGATAACAAGGCTCGCAAATGCTAACCTTAACCTTAAGCGGATTCCAAAATGCTAACCATAACCTTAAGCAGATTCCAAAACTCTAACCATAACCAAATTCTCAAACCATAATCATAACCATAAGCAAATTCCACGACCATAACCGTAACCAAATTCTCAAAGTATAACCATAACCTTAAGCGGATTACAAAACCATAACCATAACCAAATTCTCAAACCATAACCATAACCTTAAGCGGATTGCAAAACCATAACCATAACCATAACCATAACCATAACCATAACCATAACCATAACCATAACCATAACCATAACCATAACCATAACCATAACCATAACCATAACCATAACCATAACCATAACCTTAAGCGGATTCCAAAACCATAACCAAAATCTCAAAGCGTGAAAGCAGATTCCAAAACAATAACCCTAATGAAATTATCAAACCATAACCATAACCTTAAGGGATTTTCAAAGCCATAACCATAACCAAATTTCAAACCATAACCATAACCATAACCATGACATGATTTCAAAACCATAACCATAACCAAATTTAAAACTTTAACCAATATCATAACACAATGAAAACCATAACCATAACAATAACCATAACAATGTTCATAATCATTACCAAAACCAAAACCAAAACCGCACATACATGAATATATCTCTAACCATGGCCAACGCCTAAAAGTATACATAAACCAAATAGCATAAACATAACTAGCTATATATCAACATGTATCATTGAATACATATATACATAGAGCATACTCATCAAGGTAAGGTATCCAAGGCCATGGCCTCTCCCTCATCCTGAAGCTGGTAGAGAAGAGTTGATAGTCCATGCTTGAATCCATATTTCTCTTCTCTACGTGGAAAGCTCTTTTAATATAAACACTTAGCACTATGAAAATATAAAAGCATTTATCACCTTTTACCATGTTTTGTAGAGAGAGAGTCCAAAATGGGCTGGTCAGAGAAGAGAGAGGAGGGAGGAGGGTATTTTTTTGTATTTTAAATTTTCACAAATTTAGCCGCTCATATTACTGCATATATTGCTGCCACAAATGCCACTCCTATTATCAATGCTTAAACATTCAAATTTTGGTTTTTCTCTCTATTTTGCTTGTGAATAAAAATTAAAGAACACTATTTAAAATATAAAAAAAAGGAAAAAAGATATTAAAACATGAAACAATGGCTACGCGGATAAACATGAAACTACAAAGAGCCTGCTCTATCCTAGAGTTATGCATGCGTTTCCATGTAAAGCAAGCATTGTTAGAGAAGAGAAGCCAAACATGGATGACATCTTCTGTCGAGGCATGGGTATGATAGAGTGAAGTGTACCCACATTTTACCAAATGTAGCACCTATGTTAGTTTCCTCAAGCTCTATCTTGCAGCAATGTGCACGTTGCCTACACTTTTGCAAGAATCTTTCTCATTCTCTTGCTTACCACGGATATTTCTACTTTTATTATTGCCTTTATTACCGCTTCTACTACCGCACACACATTTCACTCGAGTGATTGTATCCATGCATTATTTTCACATTCTGAAAGGCTTTATGTATTAGTGGTGCCAAAGAGCTCTCTTGTCATGAAAAGGTGTTGAGCAAGGAGCACAATAAATAAGCTCTTCTTCAAAGCACTCTCGCACTGCACACAACACAAAACGCTAGCTCCACTTGCACCCATAATGCTTCATAATAACAAAGTTCCTTAGAAAAATGCAAATAATTTGTTAATTTACATGAATAATTGTTCTAAAAAGTTATAGATGTTTTGTCATAATTAAAGTAATCACTCCCACTTGATTAACATAATTTAGCATGATTCACAAAATTAGACAGAGAAAGAGGAGAAGAGAGAGAGAGAGAGAGATGAATGGATAACATGACAAAATTTTTTCATAACCTAAAGTATACAAAATGTTTATGAATCATCATCCAAAAGATCTCTACAACAAGCGTCATCCAATTCTAAGCGCATGGCTCCTAAATCAATAAAGAGAGAAATAGGATTGTTGATTATGGATGTGTTGGCTTCATCATCTTTGAATTCGTCATCCTCCATCTCATCTTCATCATGGAAATCATCCTTGCTAAGACTTGCAATTGTGGGACTTGAATCATCGATCTCTCTCTCTTCAGTCTCCCCCTCATCCAAAGTAGTAGGTGGGAGAGCATCGAAGATAGTCTCCACTTCATTACTTGCAAAAATGGTTCTCCCTTGAGGTGTTACGGGAACTACGAACCAAAGTTTTGGTTGGTGGATTACTGGGATATAGATGACCTATAGAAGAGAAGTTCAAAGAGAGTGACATTGGTATAATTAATGTTACAAGCAAATAAAGGTAAATAAGGTAGTCACTCACCTTCTCACAATTGCGTGGAAAAACTAAACTGTCATACCTCCTTGTGTAATCCACACTAGAGTCCACCATGTAGAGTCATTCTCATGCCATCTAGACACATTTTTAAACCACTTGCACTTGAAGATGAAGGTATGAAAGGTTCTAAAATTTACCTTTAGTATCCTTTCAATAGTCCCACAATACTTGGCTTCATCACCACTTGTGTCAAAGTTGCCCATGATGCCCCAATCCATGGTGGTTCGACGCTCATCAAGGTGGCGTGTACAAAGGTGTTGACCCTTTGACCACAATATAGTTAAAGAAAAGGCACTACAAAGTAAGAAAATATATTTTATCAATCACAAAGATAAAATAAACAAAAAACTATACAAGATGGTTTAAAATATGAGTACTATACGCAACCTTGTGCATAATTCCACTCTTTATCGGTGATGTATTCTCTGCATGGTTTTGCTTCGGTCATTCTCTCATGAATCCACTCGGCACTGATGAAATCTGGGAAACATGCAAGGTGTCTAGGCATTGGGGGTGCCCTCCTACCTCCAGGAGCTTGCTTCCATGCTTCCCTCTCTTACAAATACCTTGCCTTTACCATTGTTCACAAGTCCACCCACTTTGTCATAACCTTTGCATTGAGGATACAAAAGTTATTGACCACTTAGGTTAGATCCATATCCATGTTAAATAAATTTTCCTTTTCACTTGGCAAGTGTGAAGTCATCCTGACATCCTTCTCATCTGACCACATGCGAGGCATTGATGTATCAACTTGTTTCAAATACTTTGAAATGTAAACAAATGCGTCTTACACGGCCATACATGCCTCTGGCTAGGACCATAGCCGCACAAAATCTTTGAGAGTCTTTAAAAACGTCTCTAAAACAAACATCCATTGTACATGCACTACTCCGCATATAGAGATCTCGTCATACGTGAACCAAGAGGTGGATTTGGCTAAGAAGAACGGATCAAGGAAATACATCCTCAATGGAACACACAATTTTCACGGCAAGTGTTTGAGTAGTAAGGATGACATCTATTTCAATTTATTTGGAGCTTACAAATCTACAAAGAACACACAAGAGAACAATAAGTGCTTGTTCAAGGTATTGTGTACATAGAAAAGTTTAGTTGAGTGGAGATGTGGTGTACCTTACTAACTCTTCGAGTTTGAAAATAGCTTCCCTCACTTTGTTGTCCCGTCATATGCACATATTCACCAACAAAATGAGCTACAATGTCAAAATAGTAAACGAGAAAGTGAGAGAAAGTCACAGACAAATCAATATCTAGACAGAAAGAGGGAGAGGGAGAGAATAGAGAGAAGGTATTACATGTAGCATCTGGTGCCAATCATGGGACTTCAACCCATACAATTGAACGCTTTCACCTTTCTTTGATTTTATAAAAGAGATGCAATAGCACCCTTTACTTGATGTATCTCTTCTTTGGTTAGCATCCATGGTGCTTTAGGAAGCATAATATTCTCATTGGGGAATCAACGTGGAGTGGCAGAGGCAAGGAGATGTTTGAAGGCCCTCAAATCCTCCCTCACTCCCAATGAGTCCTTTTTGCCAATAATGTGGTCCCACAGGGTGTGAGATATATTCTTGAATATGTGCATGGGATCCAAGAGGTGTTGTATTTTTACGTCCTTCCAATATGGAAGCCTTAAAAATATGGAATACCTTGACATGCCTTTTGGTGGAGTAGTTGGGACCGGATCAATGTTGTAGTGCTCTTCCCAAATAGTTACCCAATCTGCCATCGTGTGCTTTAGTGGTGTCTCTCCATTTGTTGGAGCCTTTTATTTTCTATGACATTGGGGCAGGAAATGATGGTTTTATGGATAGATTATCTTGCATAAGGCATCTGGTCTCTCTATCACCAATGATGACCTGCAAGTAGGGCATGCATTGTGGCCCAATGTGGACAACCCTGCACACATATCACATTGTTAGAGAGAAGCTTCAAAGTACAAATGGTAACTAGAGAGATTAATGAAAATAACATACCAAAAATCTCACCAAGCCCAGGGTAGTCGTACATAGTTCACATAAGGATTTTCCTCACAATGGCTTCTCTCCTCTCCTTTGTAAGTCAGACATCTAGAACGGGGATGCCTCTCCATAACTCCTCCAGCTCCTTGATGAGGGGCTCAAGGTAGACATCAATATTCTCCACCTTGTACTTTCCTCAAGGAAATAAGTAAATTTCCCTTCTTGGTTGTCTCCGATGGTGGAATATTGTAGTTGATGATCACCAAAGGCCATGTGCTCCATGAAGTGGACTTGGTGCCAAAGGGATTGTCACCATCACTTGCTAGCTCAAGTCTCAAGTGTCAAGGCTCTAGCCAAACCTCTGGCCACTGAGTCTCTATGTGCCTCCGTGTAGGTGAATTGGAAGGGACACACATCATTCCATTATTTGAGTGGTGGTTGGCGTGCCATGTGAGAAGATCCAATGTAGACCTGATTTTAAATATGTGTTGAATGTGAGGGATTAGTGGAAAATGTCTCCATACCTTGTGAGGTAGGTGCACCCCGATCACTCCGGTCTCGTAGCATGCTTCCTTGCACATGAGACATGAGGTAGCATGTGTGTGATAATTGCAGTATAGTATGCAATTGTTGATGCATGCGTGGATACACTTATACGCCATGCCAAGTGCAGTGACATACGATCTAGCTCATTGGTGATCTGGAGGTATGTGGCGATCTTTAGGAAGCATTTTGCTCATCAAACTACATTGGAAAATATTATCAATACAAATGCAAGCCCACTCCATAAAGGGAGAGAGATGTATAAAAAGCCATAAATAGAACTTACACAAGGAGTGCATCTACACTTGCATTGCTCAACCGTGAGTTTTGCTTGCAAGTTGAGGACTTCCCGAACAATGCCCGAAGCACCGAGTACTATGCACCTTTGTAAAGAGGTGTTCAAACACTCAATAAAAACTTGTCCTCCGTTGCTGTGACCCATTGAGTGCATGTTCTACAATATTCATCGCACATGTTGACTTCATGAGCCAATAACTCATCAACCATGTCAAACATGTGCTTATCCTCAAGCTCAAAGTGTCCCTGAGATGCATGTGGAGAAGTGGTCAAACTAGAGCTAGTGGGAGGGTCACCACGTGCCATACCTTTGCCCAATCACTCTTGCCATTGTCTTGGCCTTGTGTACCAGAGCACCACCACCAAAAACAGACCAATGGGGGACATCCTCAAGCGAGGGGGGGCTTCACTCTCATATACTTGAGTGCTTTTTTGAGGTCTTTAAACCCCCTCGTTCTCCACATGCTCCAAAGCAATGCACCTCAAGAAAAGGATTGCCTGTTTGCACTTGGCACAAGGACAAGAGAGTTTGTCCTTGAGCCACTGATCACGTTAAGAGCCGTTCAGAGGGCCACAATCATCCCAATCGTCCTACACATGCATGAAACAAAGACATGCTAAATCAAAAAAATTATTGAAAATCACAAGTGATGTAAAAAATAAACAATTAATTAGTATGTTAGGTGTTAGTTATGTTTTCAATCGGGAAATTGAGAGAAATGACTCAAAATGTATTTAAATAAAGTGTGATGAGTAGTACAATTTATTAAAAATAACTTGTGCTCTAAAAAATGAACAACTAGTAGATTAGGTGTCAGCTAGATTTTCAATCGAAAAATTCAGAGAAATGGCTAACAATATATCTAAATAAAGTACAATGAGTAGAAAAATAGAGCAAAGCTTTAAAAAGTAAAAATAGTATTGAAAAATAATTTGAAAAATGCAATGAGTAAGAAAAGAAAAGAGAGGTAAAAAATTAATAAAAAAGGTACTAAAAGGGGTGGAAAATTGGAGTGGATTTTGCACAAAGCCTGCAACTTCAAAGACTAATCTGAACATGCACTTTTCTTGGATGCGGTAATATCCACAGTAGTATGGAAGGTAATATTTGCAGTCATAAAAATAAACAGAGCAAAGTATGCCACATTTTTTGGGCATACCTTCTTGTGTTTGCATTGACCCCATTGCACCTATTGCCTCTCCCTCTCCATCTCTCCCTCTCTAGCTCTACCTCACTCTCCCTTTCAAGCTCTCCCCCCCCCCCCCCCCCCCCCCCCCCTCTCTTTCTCTCTCTCTCTCTCTATCTTTAACACACACACACACACACACACACACACACACACACACACACACACACACACACACACACACACACACACACACACACAAGCATTCTTTGGTGGAGTGCCACATCAACGCCATTGGACCGTGAGAAGAAGGCATGGGAGAGATAGAAGAACCGATCGTGCGAAAGCTCTACACAAGGGGATGCAAGAAGATACAACCACGGAGAAAGAGAATAGAGGTAATCTTATTTACCAACCCACCCTGCCCTATTGTCTTAAACACAGATACGTTAGGATAGACAAATGAAAGATTCACATACCTCTTGCATATTTGTAGATGGCATTTTCTTCCTTGCCCTCACTTTGCTTGTTTGCTTGAGTTCTTGGTTTCCCTCCCTTGCATTGCTTGAGGGAGTGTGATTAGCTTGTGCTGAGAACATGATTAGCTTCCTGTGAGTGTGTGATTAGCTTGTAGGTGTTTTCTTCTTTTGTGTGTGATTAAGAAAATAGAAACGAGAGAGAGACAGGAAAAGAGAGGAAGAAAGAGAGATTAGTGTCAATTTAATGCATAATGTTAATTTATTAGTGTTGAAGTAGATAGAGAAAAGAAATGAAATATTTTTTCTTTTGATTGTTTAATGTTAAATTATTGCTATATTAGAGTAAAAAGTGCCCTATTTAAAAGATGTTGAATTTTTTAATAAAAAAGATCGAAGTAAGACCAAAATAGTTAAACATTAAACAAAAAACCTAAAAGAAAAATTTAAAAGAAAGAGAATAGATAGATAGATAGATAGATAGATAGATAGATAGATAGATAGAGAGAGAGAGAGAGAGAGAGAGAGAGAGAGAGAGAGAGAGAGAGAGAGAGAGAGAGAGAGAGAGAGAGAGAGAGAGAGAGAGAGAGAGAGAGGCAGTGAATAGAGGGAGAGAAAGAGAGAAATAGAGATACAGAAGGAGAGATAGAGATAGAGATAGAGAGGGAGAGATACAAAGAGAGGGATAGATAGAGGGAGAGGGAGAGATACAGAAAGAGAGTGAGAGTGAGAGGGAGAGATAGAGAGAGATAGAGAGAGAGGGAGAGATAGAAAGAGGGGCCGATAGAGGGAGAGAATAGAGAGAAAGAGAGGGAGAGGGAGGGGGAGAGGTTGATATAGAGAGAAAGAGAGAGGGAGAGGGAAAGGGCGAGATAGAGGGAGAGAATAGAGAGAGAGAGAGAGAGAGAGAGAGAGAGAGAGAGAGAGAGAGAGAGAGAGAGAGAGAGAGGGAGGGAGAGCGAGATAGAAAGAGAGGGAGAGAGAGAGAGGGAGACAATAGAGAGAGAGAGAGAGAGAGAGAGAGAGAGAGAGAGAGAGAGAGGGATGGAGAGCGAGAGAGAGAGAGGGAGACAATAGAGAGAGAGAGATAGAGAGAAGGAGAGAGAGAGAGGGATTGAGAGTGAGATAGAAAGAGAGGGAGAGAGAGAGAGGGAGACAATAGAGAGAAAGAGAGGGAGAGAGAAAGATAAAGAGAGAGGGAGATAGAGAGAAAGAGACAGAGAGAGGGGAGATATAGGGGAGAGAGATAAATGTGTATATGCCCATATATATGTGTGTGTGTGTGTGTATGCATGAATATACATGTGCATATATCCGCATCTAAGTGTAGATATGTATGCACTTGTATATGTATACACACATATGTATATATGTGTGTATGTCATGTATGTAGACACTAAAGAAGGGAGCATAGCACCCAATGGTTTAACACTTTTGCTTAGGTATAGTCTCTTTTTAATCATGGCATTGTGGTTTACGATCCACATACCCTTGGTTTTACCATGGTTGAGATTGTGATGATATCTAAAGAGGTGCAATGTTAGACTATTGGCACTACTAGCCCCTACTTAAGACTAATAGTATATATGTGTATAAGATGTCCTAGTACTACCCTACCTTTGATGTAGATGTCGGATGAGAGAACACCTACAAGGGATAAACCTAGTCACTCTTCCTTTGGTTGGTTCACGTCCCAGATGGGCCCCCATTCCAAGGGGGACGTCGCCTCCAATGGACCCCACTCTTGAGGAGCTCTTGAGTAGGCATGGCCCTCTTACACCTACGGAGGTGCCGGTCCATCTACCTAGGTTCCTCCACGAGTGGTAGATCCAGACCTCTAGTGTATAATCTTTTTGTGGGACGAGTACCTCCGTTTGACAGAGGGATTGTTTGCTTGCTACACTCCAAAACAGCTTGTGGCCTACCGTGGTCTTTCTTAGCAGTCCATGCCAAGGGGAGCCAGGGAGGGACTCCCTACTTCGAGAGCCTCGCATTGACAACACCTCCTTCTACGCTCCCTTCTTACCAACCTACTCCCCTTCCATCGTAGAGCCCCACATCCCTTCCATCACACAGCCCCATGCCATTTCATCCAACTCCTACTTCACCCGTGCATCGTCAACAGTCCATGACTTCTTGATGCACTTCTTCTGACAGTGTGCACTGACATTTGTCACAAGGCAGCTAGCACCATGAGAGGCAAAGCAACGGGGGATCTTGTAGCTTTGCTTGTTTTGGTAGTGGAGGGGGGATAGAGTCTCCTATTCCAGAGCGTGCCGCCCCAGACATAGAGGACAAAGATACTGATGCACTCGTGCCAGACACACATGGGTGCTACTATAAAGTAAAGTATAGCATCAAAGTGGACTTTGATACAACACAAGGCAAGGTGTTTCAATGCCATCTTCAAATTCTTATACACTTGACCTACAAGAATTGTTTTGTAAAGTTAAGAGACCAGAAGCCCGATCATGCACGCAACATCAAGGAAGCGTTGCATGCTCAATTCTCAAATGTCCCCAATGAGTGTTTTTTAGTATAATGGTTGGAGGGCTACATTGATTTTTTTTTGAAAAACAAGCAATCAACTGTACGACGTGCATTGGCCAACCAGGTAGCAAATCGGACAGGAGATATCGTGGAGGCAACATGGCAGATGCGGAGTGGGAGTGGGCAATGCACAAAAAGGACAAACAAGCTGCAATGGGCTCATCCTATAGACAACAACGTGAAGCTCGGATCGGACAAACTCCCACACACTATGGTTCAGAAAGCAAAGCAGCTTGGAGGGACAAATATGTATATTTTTAAATTGGAGCTTAAATCAAATAAAAAAAGGTTTATTTTATGAATTGATTTTGTTATTTCTAGCTTAGGAAATTATCACTGAGAGTTGCTTGACCAGAGAGATGGTCAAGTATCGAGAGCAGCACACAAAATTTGATACTTGCAATTGGCGATGGTTTTTGGAGAGCCATCACATCTCTCATGAGCGATTTGACTCAGAGCAATCGGATCTTTACATGCGGTAAGTCTAGACAAGTCATATTGTATTGATTGTTTTTAGTTGTTAATTTGTTTAATTTGGTTTTAGTTAATATAGAGTCAGGGTAATCTAACGTATGAACCTATGGATGAGGACGAGGAAGAGGAGGAGGAGGAGGAGGACTTGGACAAATAGAAAATTATTTGTAGTGCTCTCTTAAAGGCCCAATGTGGCATAAGAAAAACTCTATGAGCATATGTATATACAACTGAACAAAAGTTTCAATCTTATTTGTAAATTTTTTAATTTATTGGTCTTTTTCACTTTAAATTGTCAAGGTAAGGTATTTTCAAACTCTATTGTTTACTTTTTTTTGTACACTTTTACAAAAACAATTGACATTTCATATGTTTTATGCATGCCAAAAATAAAGATGCTCATTTGGGCCACACAAAATTGGGTGGCCCAAATGAGCAGCTTTATTTTTGAATAGCCGTATAGTGGTAATATCTACGGTAATTGGCGTGGCAATACACGTGGTAATAGTCACAGATATATATCCGTGACTATTGCCGCTCATATTACTACTAATGAAATTTTTTCTCTCTCCTTTTTCATTTTTTTATTGTGGGGCAATTCTCAAATTTTCCTCTTATAGTGTAACAGAAGACCTAAGGTAACTGAACATAGGATCCTCCTCCCTACCGCCCCTTATATAGGCCTAGCTCCTAGATCTTTCCCAAAGCGGATCCCCAGTCCGCACTGGTCCAGTCCAGGCCCTTAGCCTAGGTCCCAGACCCCCTAGGTTGGGCCTTGCCCCGTAGGACCCTTGTCTTGACATTACTCCCCCCTTAAGGAAGAGTTTTCGTCCTCGAAAACACAAGTAGTAATATCTTTTTAAGAATACTGATGTTTTCTTTATTGACGTCCCATAAGTGAGCTAGTTGTCTGTATGACCTATAATTGGTGCAGTGAGGAGGTTCAATGAAACCAAGAGCAACATCTTGATTTTCAACATTGTTGTCCGTTTGCAACCACTTGGGTCTAAATTTATAACTCACTTGAGTACTGTAAAGGAGTAACCACAACTAAGAGTTGTCCAAAGGCATAACCAGTTTTCAGATCTTTTGAAGGTACTAGAATAATGGAAGGAAACCTTGGCATAAATTTCCATGCAGTTGTGAGCCAGATTTTCTACTCGCCTGAGTATCTTGAAATGTTCATAGTAGATAGAGAGTGTCCTCGTGTTAGAATTTTGAATAGTTTGGAGCACAAAGAACTACATGTTCATCCCTAATGAAGGTTACTTGCCAACATACTTTGTCAGCACACTTGGTAAGTCCTTGACGTATGAAAGTATTGACACAATCTCCAACCCCACCACAACAGGTGTTCAAAGTCGAAAACCGTACTTAAGCAAATTCTAGAATAGGGAGAAAATCATCTATTCAGAAATGCGTTGTGCTAACGTATGCTCTTAGCAGATCCTTTAGCACAAGATTACTCTTTGTAATTTGCCTATCCCCTTGGATAACTGACAGTACTGAGGTGTGTTTTCCTCATGGTTTATAGACAGTCGTCCCAGATGACTGGTAAACGGGGAATCACAGTAGTGTATAACATTGGTGAGGAATCAACAATGTCCAAAATAACCATCGTGGTTAACTTGAAAAAATCCACAAACGCCCAAACTGAGCCATGACCTCTATTGGTGATTAGTAGACCCAAAAGTAATCTCATAGAGATAGTGCACATAGAGTGCAAGATGCTTCATAAGCAACAACCTGAGGAATATGCATGCCGTTCCAAATCAGCCTTTGCTAAACACTAGGGCCCATAACACCTAGTGTGCATGCATTTAGCAAAAACTAACCCGAACCTGTATATCCATAATGATCCTTGCCAATACTTATGGCAAATGTGATACGCCTAGCACGCATTAAAAGGAATGTAAATAGTTCTGAAAAGAAACTAAATACTTTTAGTTGCAACCTTTTGCAAGCCTTGTTGAAACGTCTGACAATGAAACTTTTTCATTAAAAACTTATAGCCTTGCTATATGTATAAACAACCATCTGTAATGTTGTTTAGCAGTACTTGTACCTTAACAAGTCATTCTAAGTATCCGACAATTTCTGGCCACAAAATTGCTCCTGATACGTCGTGCTAAAAATGGTCTAGAAAACAGGTGTGGCCGGCACCTAGGGACTTGGTCGTGACACATAATTAAAATAATGGCGCCAGTGTCAGTCTAGAGACTCATATTCTCCACATGTGGAATATGTCTCATGTAAGGATGTGTAAAAAAGAACATCCTTCTAGTACAAGATGTACTTGTGTGTGGAGGAACTGCAAAACACTCCACGACAAGAGTGAGAGGGACCCTCATTATCTTGCTCCACACTGGTTAAACCGAACTCCTTGAGTTCCTAGACCATGTTGTATCCCATGTGACAACATGTGCCAAATTGAACCCTACAAGTAGGTTCGTAACAGCATAAGACAGAAAGATAGATTGGACACTTGGCCCAAAATACTTTGTGCCGACATGTCCTTGGCATGGCTCTGTAACATGCAAGCATACTTAGACGTCTTGAAAAACCAAGCAAAGCATACTGAAAATGGAATGACACCAAATCAATAGATGCGTACCTGGAGATTTGAACGTAATGTACACTTACGTGTATTCAAATGGAGAGGAGCGCGTCCCCTACCTGAAAAAACAAACAATATTGCACTGGGAACCCTGGGTGTTGCCTTTGCAATCCAAGCCCTTGGATTAGAATCTATGTAGTGAAACCCCTTGGCCAAGCTCTTTGTAGAAACTGCTCAACTAGCAGATAACGGTAACCAACATAGTCAACCATGTACAGAATGTTTGGAATCAACTTGAAAAGTGTGTTCGTCCACTACCGCATGGTAGATTGCAGAATTCTTTCCTTGAAAGTATAACTGGGAAGCACCTCCCTCCTTGCTTCTCCTTCAAAAGCTGTGTGTGTGCCGGCAGCACCTTCCCAGTGTGTAGGTGTGTGAGTATGCAATGTGTGTGTGTGAGCATATATTTCTGTGTGTGTATGTGTGTAGGCCTTTAAATAGGCTACTACAGGCTGAAAATCGATTTGTGTTGCTAATTGCGTCTGGATGAGCACTCAGTCCTTGCATGGCAAGTCCAGTTGCCTATCCACCAAGTGTCCAGTTGGCTCAGTAAACTGACTCTCACACTGAGTTGCAGGCTTGGCAGCTTCCCCAAGACTCCCACAAAGCAAGAGGGCGCCCCCTAGCTGCTAAAGCAGGTCTGGAGTGGGCTGGGACCTGTTCCTACACAGCCTCGGGCCCCCGGTGCCTCCCGGACAATTTTGTGAAAAATTGGTTTTAGGCTAAAACGGGCCATACGAGTCGGATTTTGATGCCGTAAATTGCTATACTAAGCTCTAACTAAGACGTACGGGTCTGAATACCTGCCATATTTAGCAGCCCCCCCAGGGTCCGAAATGCATTTTTTTCAAATTCGGGATACGGGTGCAGATTTTCGAGACGGTCGAGACTGGACGGTTCGGGTGACCAAAAACTTACTATTTTTAGAAAATTTTCACAAAAATTATTTTAATTCACATTTTGAAGCTTTATAACATTCTAAACATCATGGCACTGATAGAATCTAGAAAACTGCTAAAAATAGTAACTTATTCCATTGTATTCATTTCGTGGTACAAGGGTGCTCTTGTGATCGGGTCAGAGACCTTACAACCTCCCCAACGTGAAAAATTTGAGATGTCCTCATCTCAAGAATGAGTTTGGGTAGTCTTTTAAGAGCGTCGATTCATCCTCCCAAGTTGCATCTTCTTCAGGGTAATCCTTCCATTTGACTAGATGCTCCGTGATAGTTCTGTTGCGTAACTTTCTTTCCCTTGTTTCAAGTACATAGTCAGGTTGGAGCTCGAGAACTCCTTGTGCTGGCATGACTATCTGATCTGAGTCCAAGAATTGATCAGGATTGGGAATATAGGGTTTGAGTAAGCTGACATGGAATACATCATGAACCTTCAAGTTCGCAGGTAACTTTAGCTTGTAGGCCTGGTCACTTACAACCTTAACGATCTCAAATGGTCCACAATACCTTGGGCTTAGCTTCTTGTATCTGCCTAGCGATAAATTGCTTTTCTTAGGTCGGACTCGGAGAAAAACCTTATCTCCTTCCTTGAAAGTTCTATCTGTGCGGTTCTTATCTGCATAGTGCTTCTGCCTATCTTGAGCTGCCTGAATGTCCTGGCGAATGGCTCTAGTCTGTGCTTCCATATCTTCTAACATCTTCCTAGAGGCTTCTACTGTGATGGTTGGATCTGAAAAGTTCAGTGGTGCTAAACAGTCCTGTCCATAGAGAGCTTTGAAAGGTGACATTCCAATGCTTCTGTGTTCGGAAGTGTTATAAGCATATTCTACCAAAGGTAGATATTGTAACCACTTCTTTGGTTCTTGCGAACAATAGGCTCTGAGAATGTCCTCAATGACTTGATTAACTCTTTCAGTTTGCCCATCTGTTTGTGGATGGTATGCTGTACTGAAAGCTAATTGTGACCCAATAGATTGGAAAAGAGAAGTCCAAAATTTTGATGTAAACTTGGCATCTCTATCACTGACAATACGCTTGGGTAGACCATGTAGCCTGAAAATCTCCTTGATGAATACTCGACTAATATCTGAAGCAGTAAAGGTTGTCTTTACGGGTATTAGATGAGCCACTTTTGTGAGCATGTCAACAACCATGAAAACAGAATCATAACCTCCTGTAGAAGGTAACCCTGTAACAAAATCCATACTGATGCATTCCCACTTCATCTGGGGGTATGTCAAGAGGTTGAAGTTGTCCTGGTAATTTGATCCTTTCGGCCTTTATCCGTTGACAAGAAAGACATTGTCTCACATAGCGAAGTATGTCTCCTTTCATTCCAGACCAGAAATAACTCCTTCTGACGGCGTGAAGAGTTTTAGCATAGCCTGGGTGTCCGGATGTAGGGCTATCGTGTGCTTCATATAGAATGGCCTTCTTTAAAGATGGGTCTCTGGGTACACAGAGTCTATGTCTGTAGTAAAGACATCCTCCCATAAGAGAGTAATCTTTAGCTTCAGGCATCTTATTCTGCTGGACTAATGAAGCCATACGTTGGTACTCTGGATCTTCGAGGGATGCTTCTTTGATTCCATCCCAGATAGGGTTATTTGGAATAGAGATAGCTCCGAGAAACGATTTTCGGCTAAGACCATCTGCAACTGCGTTTTCCTTTCCTGGTCTATACTTTATGTCAAGGTCATATTCCTGTAATAGCTCTATCCATCGCCGTTGTTGCATATTGAGAATGGGTTGAGTAAAAATCCACTTTAAACTCTTGTGGTCTGTAACCAACTGAAACTTGCGTCCAAGAAGATAATGTCTTCATAACTTTAGTGCATGTATAACTGCTAAAAGTTCCAGATCATGAGTGGGATAATTCTTCTCATGATCCCTCAGCTTTCGCGAAGTATATGCCACCGGTCTTCCTTCTTGAGTAAGAACTCCGCCTAGAGCAGACTTACTAGCATCTGTCGCTACTTCAAATTCTTTACTGAAGTCTGGAAGCTTTAAAATAGGAGCTGAGACCAAGAATTCCTTTAGCTTAGCAAAACTAGACTCGTGCTCGGTCTTCCAATCGATCCTCATTCCTTTCTTCAGGAGTTCCTTCAAAGGTGCAGCAATACGTGCATAATCCTTGACAAAAATCCTGTACCATCCCGTTATTCCAAGAAATCCCCTTACTTCGCTGACAGTGGATAGTTGAGGCCAGTCAACGATGTCCTTGACTTTGTCTGTGTCCACCGAAATCCCTTCAGCCGAAATGACAAATCCAAGATAGTTGACCTTTGGTGAGCAAAAAGTGCACTTGCTCTCTTTAGCGTAAAGCTGGTGTTCTCGAAGGAGATCAAGTACTTTGCAAACATGTTCCTTGTGATTTGTTTCATTCTTAGAATAGACTAGAATGTCATCAAAGAAAACCAAGACAAAGTCGTCCAGGTAAGGTTTGAAAATATCCTGCATGAGTCGATTGAAGCTTGCAGGAGCATTTGTTAGACCAAAAGACATTATTGTGAATTTGTAGTGTCCATACCTGGTGTTGAAAGCTGTCTTTGGAATATCTGATTCCTTGATCCCGATTTGGTAATATCCTGACCTTAGATCAATCTTTGTAAATATTTTGGCGCCGTGGAGCCTGTCCAAGAGTTCGTCGATCCTTGGAATTGGGTACTTGTTCTTGACAGTTACCTGATTCAGCCCATGGTAGTCTATGCATAGCCTTAAGGTCCCATCCTTCTTTTTCTGAAAAAGAACTCGAGCACCCCAAGGAGAAGTACTGGGTCGAATGAATCCTTGCTCAATGAGTTGCCTAAGTTGTTCTTTGAGTTCGATGGCCTCCGGAAGTGACATTTTATAAGGTCTTTTTGAGATAGGTTCACACCCAGGGATAGTCTCAATCCCATGATCTACCTCTCTGTGTGGTGGAAGATTCGTAAGGTCCTCGGGGAATACGTCATCATACTCCCTCAGCCAGTCTGGTCGAAGTGAGGTATCTGATTGGTCCACCTTATTGAGTTTAACTGCATATATTTGCTGACCCTTTCTTAGTCCCTTCAAGAGTCTGCTGGCCTTAACTAGAATAGCCCTAGGTCTCCCATTTTTCCCCTGAATTAAGGCTTCATTACCCAAGTTATCTGTAAATGTAAAGTTTCCTTGTGCACAATGGATATGGGCCTTATTTTGCTTTAACCAATCCATCCCTAGTATCCCATCAAAGAATCCTAAGGGTAGGGTTCGAAATTGGGCAGAAGTTGGGTGTCCCCCTAAATCGAAGTCAATTTTGCCTGCAGAGTGTTGAGATACTAACTCCTTGCCGTTTGCTAACTCGACAACTAGCCTACTTGACGGATACTTATCTAGCTTAAGCTTTCTCATGCATCTGGGTGAAAGAAATGAAAGAGTACTGCCACAATCTATAAGGAAGTTAACTTGTTCACCTCTGAGAGATCCTAGCGTATGAATGACTGCGTATTGCTCGCAACCATTGGGATTGTCAATTGCAGCATGTAGGGTTGCTCTCTCCACTGCTTCATCACCCACAGTTGGTTGAACTACTGCGGCATTCACTCTGGAGGTAGCTCCACGCCCTCGCCCTCTGTTCATTCTTCCGCGTCCTCCTCTTTCATTAGCTTGGCCACGCCCACGGGTATTCAAGGGTATGACATTGGCGTTGGTTGCATGAATGTTCCTAGGGCAATTGGATCTGTAGTGTCCATGCTCGCCGCAACCATAGCATCGAACATCAGGGAACTCCATGGTTGTGGTGGTAGCCACAATAGGGCGCTGGTTATAGGTTTGGTTGGCTGGTCTGTTGTCCCAAGCAGTGTTCCTTGCCCTCTTTGCCCAATGATTCCTCCTATTCTGATTAGCCTTTTGTACTTCGAGAGCTAGAGGTTTAGCCCTCAACAAGGCATCCTGTAGTGTTGACGGCCTGAGAGCCTCCAGCCGAGTGTTCAAGGGATCGATTAGTCCTTGACAGAACCTTGCCACCTGTTGTTCCAAGGTCATCTTAGGAGCATATCTCCGAAGAGTGACAAACTTTGCATAGTATTCTTCGACAGTTGAATTCAGCTGCCAAAGTGAAGAATTCATTCATTCTCAAGGTCCTATAGGCAGGTGGTAAATAACGCCCCATTATCGCAGCTTTGATGTCTTCCCAAGATTGGGAAGATCCTTTAATGTCCAGGTCTCTGCAATGTTGCTTCCACCATATCTTGGCATCGCCAGTCAAGCGGAACATCGCAAGCATGGTCTGATTTACGGGTTGGGTTCCCGCAGCTTCAAAGTAATCGTCCATGGCTTCCATCCATACTTCCGCATCTCTCTTCACATTTGCCCCCTCGCCCTTAAAGATCGGAGGTTGGGCTTGTTTGAGGAGAAGCTTCTTCTCTTGCGCTGCCGAGTACAGAGCAACAGGCGGTACCTACATGGGCTATACGAAATCTTGATACCATTACTTGAATTTCAAGATAGACACGAGACTTTAATAAAATTCAAAATTCCACTTTATCAAGAGACTGAGATTCAGAGACAAAAAGCACTTTATTGGTGGAAATTTATTACAATCGAAACTCCTCAAGGTTTAGAATGACTGATGACCGCTTATTACATGGCTTTATGGATTGCGTATAACATACGCCTAGGAAATGGTATTGACATGATGCACTACTTCATTCGTGTAATAGTTCTTATACACATTCTTGAGGGGATAATAAACTAAGATATCGGGCCGGAGTTCCGCTTTCAGTAATCCAAAGGTTTTGACTCGGTTTGCTGGAATCACATTGGTGACCTTCTCCAAGAGCCAGTCGTTGATGGTTTGGTTGGAGTTGCCCGAAACAGTCTGGTCCAATCGTGTGGGCACCAAGTAGAATATCTCTATCACTCTCAACTCTTCTCCCCAACGTATCTTCTTCAAGTCGGTAGCCAGGCACCCTAGCTTCCGAGCATTGATGTAGTAAACCCCTCCTGGAAATGTCCAATCAAGTTCCCATCCTTTGTCAATGCGAGTGGAGTGTGGCGTATAAGCCTTCAACAGTACCTCCATGACATCTCACCTGAGCTGGTAAACAGGGGATCTTCGAGCTTGCTCATAAATAAGCTCAAACACTTGGAACTTCCGATATTCGAGCACGGGGTCTTCCTGCAACACCAATGCAAGGAATTCGGATCAACTACCTATATACTTTCAGTTCCTTTTAAATGTTCAAACAATACGACTTTATTTTCCCAGCCTAACCTAGGCTCTAATACCAGGTGTGAGATCCCCACCCCGTCGTATCAAACAACGGATCTGATGGTAAACCTGGTGGCCACTAGATCTATAGCGGAAGCAAACAAAATGGTTCAGGGTTCAACTAGTGGACGATCTCTCATCACAAAGTGAGTCGAGTTCGAGCCTACTAGCAACGAGATCTAGCTCCACCTCGCAGGGGAAGCGTACTTAACTATCTATCGGTCCTAAGACCCACCTTCCAAGAGGAGAGAAACCCTGAGTGCCTTTTTCCCCATGTTTCAGAGGCACGTACTCTCGAGGATTCGCTGCTCTAGGGGCAATGAGTAATACCAATATCGAGTAAGCACTTATGGGGACAGAGAGTTCCCGACCAATTGGGACCACCCATCTCGTAGGCATTGGCAACCCGAGCCAAGCCCCCACTTTCCACCCCCACACTCACACTTCCTTGTGTGTCCTAATTACTACCACAAAGGTTGTTCAACATAGATATTCCTTGTTTAATTCCGAATCACATGGTTCGTTAAAACAGCCCTTCAACCAGTATTGCAAACAACACCAAGACAGAATTCTAGTAAAAATTCTACTCAAACTTATTCATAAAAGTTCCAATGTTCTGGAGGTACAACATCCGCCCTCCAGCGAGAGTTCACTCCTCCCGTTGTCGCCTAGCTGCCCATACAACTAGGTATGTCCACCGCATAGAAAGCACGTCATGGACACTCCCACCGCATAGAAAGCAAGACGTGGGTTCCCACCGCATAGAAAGCAAGTCGCGGATATACACCGCATAAAAAGCAAGTCGTGGATTCAAGAGCCCTAACGAGGAACTCTGCCCCCTGTGATCAGTAGGGGGGTCAGGACTGATTCAACATTGGAAATAAAATGAACATGTCGAGCTAAATTTTCCCTCGCAAACATTCTTTCCTCTTGCAAACAGCATACCCATCAATCATTTCTTTCCTACTTTATACTTAAATGTACTATGCATTCAATGCGGAGGTTTCTGTCGGATTTCTCCAACATGTCCGGGGATATGTTCATTCCTAACTAATCGTATGCAATGTTAATTATACAACTTGAATAGAATTTGGGACCTACCTCTTCCATTTCTTCGTCAATAACCCGTGAGATGGCCGGTATTTGCTCGTCCATGGGATCCTTTCCTTTTCCGTTGACATTGCTTGTTCCCGCCTCGCGGTCGTGGGCTCCACCGAAGCGAGTTCTCTTAACCGGGGCCATTTTTCTCACTACTTAAATGATAGACTTGAAGAAAAAAGAGCTAAGGTCCGAGAGTAACATGACAAACCAATCGGTAGATTAGATTTATTTAAAGACTCCTCCTTATGCACGAGGTTAGATTTTTCCCTTTTTGCCCTAGCAATTTTTAAGGGTAATTCTGTATCCACCCTATGGGAAACGACTCTAAGGTTAATTACTTGGCTTAGATGATTAAGAAATTCAGATTTTTTCTCTAATTGATTCACGAAAGATATGAAGTAAGCAAGCTCATTCATTTTCCTAGAGCAATATGAAGGTGCAGAGTGACCGCAGGTATGTGTGATGGAAAAACCTTCTTCTTATTGGACTAATGACGGATTAATTTTCAGCCTTAATCGCATCTAATGTGGGAGAAGATTAAGTATAATTTAATTACAACTCTATTGAGTAGTGAAAGATTGAATTCTGACAAATCTACACTATTACTAGCTGACAATTTATTGACTATACCGCGTAGAGAGAGAATCTTTCCTAATCATGCATTAATCCTTGATTAAGGATGATGAATGGCTGAATAAATTAACTAAATGAATGATAATTATGTAATGAAGTATAGCTATGAAAACTTAGAGAGCAGCTATAGAGAATTATAGCTAAAAGTAGGTATAGTAGACAAGAATTATGAGTGGGTAATGATGAGATTAAGAAGAGCAGTAATTAAACCATAATTACCGTGATTAGGGGCTGAGAATCCTCTTAAATTTCTGATGCAATGAATCCTCGAGATGGGAATTTCGGCAGCACCTCCCTCCTTGCTTCTCCTTCAAAAGCTGTGTGTGTGCCGGCAGCACCTTCCCAGTGTGTAGGTGTGTGAGTATGCAATGTGTGTGTGTGAGCATATATTTCTGTGTGTGTATGTGTGTAGGCCTTTAAATAGGCTACTACAGGCTGAAAATCGATTTGTGTTGCTAATTGCGTCTGGATGAGCACTCAGTCCTTGCATGGCAAGTCCAGTTGCCTATCCACCAAGTGTCCAGTTGGCTCAGTAAACTGACTCTCACACTGAGTTGCAGGCTTGGCAGCTTCCCCAAGACTCCCACAAAGCAAGAGGGCGCCCCCTAGCTGCTAAAGCAGGTCTGGAGTGGGCTGGGACCTGTTCCTACACAGCCTCGGGCCCCCGGTGCCTCCCGGACAATTTTGTGAAAAATTGGTTTTAGGCTAAAACGGGCCATACGAGTCGGATTTTGATGCCGTAAATTGCTATACTAAGCTCTAACTAAGACGTACGGGTCTGAGTACCTGCCATATTTAGCAGCTCCCTCGGGGTCCGAAATGCATTTTTTTCAAATTCGGGGTACGGGTGCATATTTTCGAGACGGTCGAGACTGGACGGTCCGGGTGACCAAAAACTTACTATTTTTAGAAAATTTTCACAAAAATTATTTTAATTCACATTTTGAAGCTTTATAACATTCTAAACATCATGGCACTGATAGAATCTAGAAAACTGCTAAAAATAGTAACTTATTCCATTGTATTCATTTGGTGGTACAAGGGTGCTCTTGTGATCGGGTCAGAGACCTTACACTGCCCTTGGACTGCGTCAATCACCATCTCTAGTTCTTTAGCCTCTCTGCTCTACGGCTAAGTGCTTACTCGTTGACTTGCACGATTACTTCATTATTTGATTTCCAGTCTTCATTTCTTGCTAGCTACCTAGATGTCTCAGTATTCTCTTGTGTCTCTTTCTGTTGCGTAATGGTGGCTAGTTGTTCTTGCCCTTGGGGCTGTGGCTGATCTTCTTCTGTTATGTCATCCTAGAGCTTCGTGGATGCCTCGGCCTTTTGCTGTTGTGTAGAGGTAGAAGGGGTTTCTTCGGAATCTTGTTCTTTTGTTTGATTAAACTTTGTGGTGTCCTCTGGTTCATAACTTGCTGCCCTTTTTGGCTCTGGATGTTGCTCTTTGTGTTGCTCTTGTGTTGTAGCTACATGTTATGCAGATTCAACTTCTTCTCTTTGTTCACGTTCTGTCTCCTTCGTGGGCTCAGGTTCGGTGGCTTTATCTACTGGTGATGTGGTGGAGTTGGCATGGGGTGATCATGTTGTTCTGAAGTAGGTGAAGAAGGTCGGGGAGACATATCACCTTGATCATGCTGTGCTTCTCCTTGTGCAGTTGCTTCCTCTGCTTGCTTTTGCTACTCCGCTACCTCTTTAGCTTTCCATTCTACTTCTTGGGCTTCTTTCATCTTCAAAGCTTCTGATTTCTGATTCATGTTTTCTAGTAACTCGGTGGGGTCTTCGGTTTGTTTCCTGGCATGGTGCTTTGTTCTTGGCCCTTTGAGTTCAATGGGTACCCACTTTGCTGAGTCCTTGCCTTGTGCTTGGTGGCTGCATTTGTAAGAGTGCTTTTCTCTTTCAAAGCTGGCTTGTTTCTGTACCAGTTTCTCCTGGTGTGCTGCCACGGCTTTTCTCTTCATTTTTTCGATTCGTGCTCTTGTTTCCTCATTATCAGAGCTTTCACTGCTATGCTGTTCTGGCGAGCTCTCACCAGACTCTTCATCTGACTTGTATGTTCTCTTGGTAGATCTTGTAGCTCGAGGGGTAGATTGCGGTGACACTATCCAAGTGTTCTGATCTGGGGCAGTGGCAAGTTGTCGGCCATGCCGATAGCATGGTAGGCAATTTTGGTTAGAACCTCTGGTGCTCCTAGATATGTTATTTTTCCCTCTTTCTTTGTCCCCTTCAATGTGCACAACACGTACTGTGCATGGTCAATTGGTTGCATGGTTTTTGGTCTGAGAACTTGTGTAAAGGTTGTGGCAACCGCATGATTGGGTGTTGTATACCTTGGCGATCTTTTGGCGAGGAAGTGGAAGTGTTGGTGGTACAATCTTGCGGGCTCTTCCACCTGTTTTTGGATGAGGTTGGCAAATGTGGTAGCGGCGGTTTCTTTGGTGAAGGTTTCTGCCGTCTTTCTATCTCTTGCCCTCATTGTCATTCCTTCGGTTGGCAGTTTGAGAGCTTTTACCACTATCACTTTGGTAGTCACCACTTCGACATTGTTCCCTTGCTGGTCAAATATTTAAGCGGTTTTATCTTCTTTGATCGTGGACAAGAGCTCATAAGATTTTTTAGACTCCACTCCACATGGCTCATGTTCATAAAACTCTCTAAGACCAAGCCTTTTGTTGGCTTCTTTAGTCTCGGGCTTTGCTGCAACATCATATAGTTGCAATTCTACCTGATGTCCTTCTTCGCTCTTAAATCTACCTGTGAACACTGTGGTGTTATGCTCTTCAAGTTGTTCCTTTGACAGGTAGGTCGCTTTGGAAGTCTTGACTGAATTGGGGTCCAGTTGGTATGGTGGTAGCTCTTGCAGCTTCTCCTTTTGCGAGAGCTTCTTCTTGGCCCTCTTTGCGGCTTGCATGGCTCCTGTTATTTGAATAGGGTGTCAAAGTTAGCAAATTTGGCAGATTCTTCTCTGAAATGTCCTTTTAATCTGAAATGCTGACAAATTGAGTCCAATTTGCTTCAAATCAATTTTTGAACATGCATAGATGCATAAAAACATGTAAAGAGCGAAATTTTGAAGTAAAAAAAAAAGCAACAAAAGTAAATAATCGTGATTATTTACAGCTGAGTAATTTTGTCAATATTTTTCAATCTTGGCATTACAGGCTTGAAGTATACCAATTAGATACTGTGAGTGAATTATGGGCACATTTGGATGTACAAGGTGAAAATGGGCCCAGATTTAGGCTTTAGGTCTCTGAAATAGTAGATATAAGAAATTTTGAAATTTTGAGCTCCAAATTTGTTCAAACTTGGCTTGTGGGCTTAGGACATCATGTACTTTGGATCTATGATGGCACAGTTGCAAATTTTCCCCATCTTCGCCAAAAAGTAAATAATCGCGATTATTAACTTTTTCATCACAATGAACATTTTTTGGTACAACTCGGTTCTAGGAATAGTATAGACCATGTGTATGTGATATGAGGTGATTTGGATAAAAAAATGTGGGTCATAACTCAGAATCTGGCTTGCAAGGACTTCTTTGCATTTTTTGGCAATTTTCCAAGTTATATTTGATCATTTTGGCTCATACTTGAAATTTGGCATGTAATAGGTGTGTACAAGTGATAGGTGAGGCGATGATACAATTTTCAAGCCAAAATAGTGCAAAAGTAAATAATCACAATTATTTATAGCTCAACATTTTCTTGCAAAACTTGTAAAAAGTTTGACTTAAACACATTCTATACACCTAAAACAAGTCCTAAATTGGATTTGATAAACTTTAGTCTTGCCGGCATCACTTCGTGCTTTGTCGACTCTAAATTTTTTGATTTTTGTGACTACATGGCCTTAGAGTTGGTTAGTCATTTTTGAGGCTATGGACTTGTCTGCAACATAGTCATGAAGCAACTCATCCAATTTTGGCCCGTAAGCTGTCTGTGGAGTCAGAATCCAATTCTAGCATCTGCCAAAAACCTAGCTTTTCTACCTGGGACCCCTCGACCCTTGCCGAATGGTCAACTATTGCTATAGAAGTGTTCTAATATGTTGGGGCATGCTACATTTCAAATTTTATCCAATTTGGTTGAGCTAACATGCCGCTATGGTAGATTTTTGGTCGTGGGTCTTCGTGTACTGCCCGGATTCTAGGGTTTTTTCTAGGGGTTTAGACTAGCTACCGGTTGTACAAAATGGATCATTGATAAGTATAGAACTTACCCATATGTCTCGTGCGAGATGATGCTGGAAACAGGTTACTGTGGACTCCGAGAAATACGCGTGAAGAGGGTCGAAAGGCTCTCTCTCCAAAGGCAACAAGTGGAAATGAGGTGATTTTAGCCTACCTTGGGTATCTATACTCGGAATTCTTGAACCATTTTTTCCCAGATTCCCCTGTTAATCCTACTAGGCCGTGAAATCTATGTTAGACTCAAAAATTTTCCCAATCGAATTCCTGTAGCTCATTCTGTGGCCGCCTAATTTAGGCTTCCAGCTTCCATCTGCCGATTTGATTGAATTTTTTTGTGCTTGTTTGCTTTGTCTTTTTTATCACCAATGTGTCCTCAATTTTTCCATATGAGCTCCTTTGCTATTTATTATTAATTTTTGACCTGTTTATTGGAAAAATAAATAAAAATAACAAAATGCGCTAAAAAAGCAAAGTGAAAATCCAATAATTAAGAAAATCCATTGAAAAACACAGATTTATTGTTTTCTGTTGGATTTCTCTATTTTTAAGTCTCAATATTGAGAAAAATGATGAAAAACAACAAAAAAGGACTATTTTTTGATGATTTTCTGATAGTATATACACAATTTACACTCATCAAGGAGATATTATCCGTTAAATCTCCCTTGTTGATGATTTATAAGGGCATTATTAGGTAATTTTGAAAAAAATCACACGTTACCATCAAACTTTTTTCCTCCCTCTTCAAACATTGCCCTTAATTACTTAGTACTCTTCCACCCCTCCTCGATGGCGTACTCCGGGACGACTGTTTGCATGGGTTGAACAATCGTGTCTATGCATAGCCTTGGTTGGCTCTATCATGCTTTTAAGATTAATGCAGTTCAAACCATTATGATGTGCAAGAGTTGGGTCTTGAGTGATTAACTCAAGGGTTTCTGATGTCGAGGCTTGCTGATGCTGTCTTCCAAAGAGCAAATTTTGTAGCCTGTGTGCTATTTGCTTGATTGTTCCATCAGGATGCTTTAGCACGCTGATTTCCTGAGATTTTGGTATCAAGAATGACTGTTGTCTTGGTTTGTCTTGGTCAGAATGGTGTGGTTGAGGTTTCTGAGACTTAATTTTCCATTGCTTGATTTATTTTCCAGTTTCCAAAGAAGATAAGTGCTCTTTTTTCTTCCAAATCCATTTCATGTTAGGTTCCTTGCTCGGAGATACGCGTCTCTGTGTTTTGACCATTGGAATCATCTTTGGTATTGTCGATCTTGTTTTGGGCACCTAGATTTGAATCGGCTTGTCCTTAAGCTGTGCTTTTGGTACCCAAATTTGCTTGACTCCTTGCGTGATACTTGTAGCATTTTCTTGTCGATAGGATGGAGAAGGTTGATTACTTTGTGGTTTGCTCTGATGGTAATTGCCTTTTCATTCCTCCTTGCTTGGTGCAATTGGAACAATGAGCTGTCCGCCTTTAGGTGATAGCTTGAGCTGATTGGTATCCCAATCTGGTACTGCCTTGTATGTCCGCACCCATGGAATTCCAAGAATCATTGTCTCATTCATGTGTTCATCTCGTAAGCACAAACTGATGAGGACATAAACATCCATTTACTATCACGTTCAAGTTGACTACTCTCAATGTTGGTGTTGGATTTCTTGTTGCATTCTTTAATAGTCGCTATTATTGCTATCAAGGACTAACTCATTGCTTTCTTGTACGTGGAATAACTGCTTTCATTGACTCTACCTCTTGTATCGAGAAATGCATTTGTGCTATGGTTGTTGAGTTGTACTTTGATGCGAAGGTCCATTCCATCTAACCATTCATCATCCATTGACACTGCATCATTCTGCAATTCCCATTGTCGGTCATCTATTTCCGGTGTGTTGATGGGAATAGGTATTTGTTGATTCTTGAGAGCAGCTTTCCTTTTGAGTACCCAAATCCGAGCTTCCTCTTGGGCTTCATCAATAACCTGCTGTCGTTTTCTATTCCTTTGCTTGGCTGCATGCATTCTTTCTATCAATTCATTGGTTAGCAACAAATTGTACTTCTTTAAACGACATCCACTAATCCAATTAGCCATTGGTTCACCATATAGGGTGGACAACTTAACTGCTCCACTTGGAGATACATATAAATGGTCCGTTTTGGTTTTTCTTAAACTTGAGAATGTGTTGCTTAAGGGAATAGACTAAAACTAAGTCCCCTTTTTTGAAGATTTTTGTAACTAGATGGGAATCAAAAAACTATTTTTGTTTCCACTTTTGTGCATGGATATGAGCTACAAAAGTTAGCATTTTCTCGTCTAGCTTCTCTAAATCTTCAAGTCTTTTTGACAATTCATGTCCAGTCCACTCAAGATCCTTAGCTACCCTTAGTGTGGGCAATAGAAATTCTATTGGCAATATGGCATCAAGACCATAAACAAGGTTAAAGGGTGTAGCATTAAAAGCTGTTTTGAATGAAACTTGATAAGCCCATAGAGAAGCATGTAGATTCATTTCTCAAACTATCCTTCTTGAACTAACCACTTTAGTCAACACCGAGCTAAGAATTTTATTCGTATACTCAGCTTGTCCGTTTGCTTGTGGGTGATAGAGAGTTGATTTGTTATGGATGACCATAAATTCATGAAGCAGATACTCGATTACCTCATTAAGGAAGTGAGTTTCTCTATCACTGACAATTTCTATTGGTAGTCCATACCTTGTGAATACATACTCATATAAGAATGTGGCAGTGGTTCTAGCATCATTCTTTTGAGTTGCTTTTAACCTCGGCCCACTTAGTCAAATAGTCCATAGCTACAATAATATATTGAGCTTGGGTTGTATAAGCAGGTGGTTGTATTGGCCCAATAAAGTCTATACCCCATTTTGCAAAAGCTCTAGCTCCCACCATTGGTCTTAAGGGCATGCTATCTACACATGTTGGCATTTTTGCTCGTTGACAAGCATCACATCTCCGAACATATTCTTTGGCATTTGCAAAAAGTGTTGGCCAACATATGCCTGCCGTTAAGATTGCTCATATGGTGGTCTCACTAGAAAAGTGACCTCCAACTAATCCAACATGTGCTTGTTCTATAATAGGAATATATTAGTCTTCATATGCACAAAGATGCAAATGTTGATCCTTACCTCTGTGATACAATTGGTTTCCAATAAGAGCATAGTCTCTTGCATCGTTTCAATTTCTCTTTGATGGCGTTTACTTATATCCTCAGGGAATGTTTGGCTCGATAAGTAAGTGACTAGATAGTTACTCCAGTTAGGAACATGTGACATTTGAAACAATGTTACATGGGTATGGGTGTGTGTTTTTGACATTGAGGACAATCCTTTACAAAAGAGTGAACATCACTTCTTATAGTTGGCAAAAATACTCCAAGTCTCAAGATCCTTTGCATAGTTTGGTCTTCCGCAAAGTCCTACTATGGTAATATGTGCTTGACTTAGGCAATGGGTTTTCTCTTGAAGATTAATGCATAAGAGCAATATTCCATCTTGGTTTCTCTTGTATAGCCTACCAGCTAGTAGTTGATACATAGTTGATTGCTCAACAAATCCAATTGTAATAGGAAGTGGTATTTGTGAATCCACTTGAGCTATGGTCATCAATGATACCATATTTTCCGACCATCGAGGTATTATTTCCACGGAGAACAAATATGCATATGGTAGATCATCGTCTACTCCTTTAGGTGGTTCTCCTGAAACAATCCTAGACAAATGATCTGCTCTTTGATGAGTAGTTCCATTTTCTACAACTACAGTAAAATCAAATTCCAAAAGAATGATGAACCACGAGTGCAGTTTTGGAGCGAGTTGTACGAGCAAGCTGTGCAGTGAGCTTTTTAGTTTTCTTGTGTTGTGTGTCTGTTCTTCTCTAAAATATCTCACCTACCAAGCTCGCTCTCAACCAAAAAAGCTCACTCTTAAAGCTTACTTCCAATCAAAATAACTAGTTAAAAAATTATCACTTGCAAAGATCTTTCAAAAAATCGCTCCTTAGTTCAATATGCCATAGGTACCAACCTGTGTGTCCTCATTTTTCTGCCATGGTGGAAAGTTGTTCCTCCTACAACCCCATCATCGTGTCTTTGTTTCTTTGAAGTGCACCATCTACTATTCCTTTGTTTGATATGTGACGAGGAAGCTTTTCTGTGTGTATGTGAATTGCATTGGTAAAACTAGGTATAAGTAAGTAGGGTCAAAAAATCTATGAAACCTATTTTACTTTCTCAATAACGGACTTGAGAGAATCATTCTTGCTAATTTTTTCACGTGCTAATTTGCTGTCTCAAGAAAATAACAATCTTGCACTACATTGTAAAATCCAACTAATGTGCATGTTATCCGCTCTTTCGATTGTCCTGGCTTAAGAGGTACTCATGTATTACCAGTAAGTAATGATCTATAACTCTTGTGGCACCAAGACAACAAAGAAAATAGTTTACAACTCGTGGCTCTAAAACTAGGTATAAGTAAATCGGGTCAAAAAATCTATGAAAGCTACTTTGATTTCTCAATATCAAACTTGAGATGAATCATTCTAGCTAATTTTTTCACATGCTAATTTGTTGTCTCAAGAAAATAACAATCTTGCACTACATTGCAAAATCCAACTAATGTGCATGTTATCCGCTCTTTCGATTGTCCTGGCTAAATAGGTACTCATGTATTACCACTAAGTAATGATCTATAACTCTTGTGGCAAGACAACAAAGAAAACATTTCGCAACTCGTGGCCTTAAGTTGATGGAGCAAATCACAAGACATATTTTCTACATTATCCACTTTCTTCAAACCCTAACTTGCATTTGTATATTGGTCTACTCCAATATATATGGTGAAGGAATGATAGTAGTTAAGGTAGAAGTGTGAAGATCAACCAACAATCCAAGGCCATCAAACAACTCAAGACTTAGAATATGAAGAGTTAAACTGATAAAAAACAACAATGAGCATAAATTGGGCAACAAAAATAGGCCAATTCCAAGATCTTAGCTGTCAAAATATCCATCAAATGCTCAACAAATGAGCTAGGAGAACCAACACAATTACAAAAATCAATAAAGTTACAATTTTTGATAAGCAATGATCTTTAATGGGGAGTTTGACTGAAGGACATGAAATTCCCACAATCTAGAAGGTGCGACGCGCATTGAACATGCATGCAAGGTTCTCATTTGTGAGCTTACATTGATGGATGAGCATATTATGGCTTACATCTAACCCAAAGATACGCAGGAAGAAATAGTAGATGTGCTTGCATGCTAGGTACGGTCATCCTTGTGCTGCTCGATCTGCAAAGTCTTTACATGTACACATGGGGTTTGTGGCGATGTGAACTTCGTACAGCTCATCACGTACGAGCGAACTTGAAGTCCCCACCATAAACCTCTCATGCTGTTTTTCTTTGATTACCACCTGCTCCTCAATCTTAGACTCCATAGATATTGCAGAGTCAATTTGTTTGGCTGCAGTGGCGGCTGAGACACCTAGACGATAATGCATGTTTGATGGCTCATTCACTAACCGTTTCTGAACCTTAAATCCTCCTTCCTCTAGCATCTTCATTTTGGTAGGAGTCAAATTGTCCCTTTTTCCATGGGCCATGTGTCTGGCACTCACCATGGACAATGGGATATTGTGTTGCAGATTTGCCATCTGTGATCCACACTGTCATTGCAAAACCACATGTATTGAGCTTTTGACCCTCGACCTTGCTCTCCCTCATTTCCATTGTCCCAAGTTCCAATGCCCAAAATGATGGCGCTACTACACCCATTCTAATATTTCTAAGATTCTTTTTGCATTTTCCAGCTTGACCACCCAACCATCCTTGACATTGCACTCTGCTACCTTTAGGGACTCTTCAAATTGCCTACATTGTTTTGTGAATATCAGATTCTTCAACAATCATCTCTTCATTTTTGTATTCTTCCATGATTGTTGATGTTAATGAGACGTCTGTCTTACCCTTCTTGGTATGTTTTGAGTGACATACTCTGGTCTATGGGAAGCATTTTCCTCCTCTTGTGTCACAGGACCAGTTGTTCTTTGCTTTTGTGCTACTGTGATATTATCCCCTTCCACATGAGGTTGTCGGTAAATTGGGGTCCCCCAGATCGCTTCATCCACCTCTCGAGAAAGCGTAGCAGCAGCTAGAGAACGCCCTTGTGAAACTTGTCTTGCTAGTTTTTAAGCGGAAGGTCCAACCCCATGGTATCTACCTTCCACAAATGCAAGCATCTTCACACTTTGCAACAAAGAGTTTGCTAGATCAGAAACACTTGCATCATACAAACTGAGAATTTGTTTGTTTCCTTCTCCAACTAGCCAACTGGCATGCTTTGTCTCATATAAATTTGTTGTTGGAATGAATGTAATGTTCTCTGGATCCTAAAAAAACATCCCGTCATTATTGCCTTAAAAAAATGGTTCAAAATTTGACCACCGACAACACTTACTTTCACAAGAAACTTCCTCCAACGTGGGTAGCGAACATGCCACCAACTCATCCAGCAATCCATTTGGGGAATATTTACATCCGACATCTTGCCAGAAGCCCACCAAGAACAGATCCGTCTATATATGCTTGTAGCTTCTTCCTCACTCCGAGCGCAACGCCACATTTCACAAAGCCTCTTGTGTTCGTCTTGAAAGTTCTTGTGTACAAATTGGTTAGTGTGAATATTTAGTCTTTGTTCCCAGTGAAACAATCATGAGTGCTATCTTCCATCCATCACATTTTGCAGTCCTCCATTAAAATCCGTTCGAACTGCTCTCCAGTTTGCAGCAACTTCATCATCCATGAACCCTCAAAAATCTGTTGGCGGATGCCCATTATCCAACATCACTGCATTCATCATCTCCCTTAACATGAATTGGGATTTTGTGTCCTCCTCTTTCATTTCGCATAGTGCTATAGTTTGCATCTCTTGGATCCTGCAATATAATATAAGACGAACTTATTTTCAGAAACAATGACTTGATGGATTGTATTCACACAAACGTACGTTGGATCTTACACATGTGCTGCCATGGTTGTCCAGCCAGACACTCGTCGAACATGATCAAAGCAAATCCAACCCCTGCATAGATCACCAGATCCATTTTGACGCATTCAATTAACTAGCTCAATTCTAGATCCAGGTCCAGTGGCTGACATTTTGAAAACATGACATCTTCTATCTGGGTCACTACTTTGACCAGGAAATAAGATACCGTGAAAAAAAGGATATTCACAAGTGCCTTTTACTTTTAGTAGTTGTGTCTTGACACCAATACCAATTCTGCTACCACTTGCCTCCTTCATCATTTGTTTAAATCTACATAAAACAAAATGTGTTAGTGCCTAAAAATTAACAAAAAATACATTTCGAGTCAAACTAGTTACAAAATAAACTTGTGCATATGCACCAAGGGTCTCATCTCTTCCAAAACTGATAAGAGCTCAGTACTATTTAATTCACCGCCATCCTCTCGTATGATAGCTCCCATTACCATTTTCTTAGCAAGATTCAATTGCATTTGCCTCGGTGCTACTGTTGGTACCTCTAAAATGACACGAGACACAAGTTCACGTGTTCTCATGATAGAAAATCTCAACACTCCTCTGGCCACTGGATGATTGTGTGTACCTTGATGAATGAACAAACAAGTCTTATTGCTATCTGTCAACACATAATATACGTAGCATGGGCAATCTTGTAACATTATCGGTGCTTCACCGCAATGGAAGCAAGTGAGAGAACCATTTGCATTGCTTTTCATACCAACTGATGGGATAACATGTAAAAGTTTTCCAGTCCATGCTGTCTCATTTGCTACACCACTATGTGACCTAATGGGACACATAAGGTTATTGCACATTAGATGTCCGCCACATTTGCTTCTCCTCACGGCAGCAGGAAACTTCATCCTAGTTTGCACCGGCTTCACCCAACAATGGCCATGTCATAATAATCAATATCTAATTCTCCTAAATGATTTTCTCATATTAAACTGATCATTTAATGTGGGGAAGTGCCAAGGGAGAAAAAGCTAGAATATTGGTTAAGTTAGCAGACCGGCCACAGTAGGGATCCAAAGGAGGGAAAATAGGGATCCAAAGGGGGGGCCATCTGCAAAAGAGCCATGTGAAACAACGGGCTAAAAAGACCCTAAGGTTCAGCCCATTAAGACTTCCAAAATGCTAAGGTTCCAAAATTCAAAGGTTGTGTCCAAAGGTTAACCTTAGGGAAAATTGGATGCTTAGTGTGTACCCAAAAAGTCTTTCTGCATCCCTACATGGGAGGGGGCGAGCCCCAAAGCTAGGGGATGAGAGAGAAAACCACACACACACACACAGGCTCCCTTTAGACAAAGGGAATGAGGGACACATGTCAGCTTCTTAGGCCAGATGCCCACAAGGTGTGCCCAATTCCTATTGGAAGACCCTTGAAGTGGACCAATGAGAATTAAACTAGAGTAAATCTAGTTTAATTAATTTAAAAACATTTAATAAAAGAAACCAATAAGAATTAAGTGTCCTAGAAGACTATTGGGCAGTCTCCCAAGGGGTCCAATGAGCATTCAGAAGCCCCATGGCTTGCCTGATTCCTATTGGCCAGGAGGCAAAGGGGTCCAATGAGAGTTTAGTTTAATTATTTAATTATCTAAAGCTCTCACAAAAGGGGAAAGGGGGACACATGTCAGAAGGCTATCACTTATGCTGCTTAATTCCTATTGGCTTGACCTGGGGAGGTCCAATGAGGAAAAAGCCAGCCTAACTTAGCAGCTAGGGCTCGCCCAAGAGAGAGAGGGGGCTGATTTTTGCTTGGCATTCACTCACACACTCTCACACTTGACCATGTGTGAAGGGAAAACACTCTATCTGCTCCCAAGCTTTAATGGAGCGCTCATCACCTACTCCAAGCTTGTGAGATAGAAGCCTACATCAACACCCTCTTGGCATGTGGATGCAAATCCAACCAAGAGCCAAGCTTCAATGCATGCTCATCTTCTCTACCAAGCTAATTACTAAGCTAAGCTATGCTAATATGAGTGATTATGTGAGGAGATGTACTTCTTTCTCGTAAGATACTTCTTTTTCCTCTCAATCTACTCTCATACCCTGCTAGCTCTCACCATCTTCGAAGGTGTGTGAGGTCTTGGGTCTGAGAACGGGGATAATTCAAGTTGTGTTTGATTAAGTGTTTTTGCTTGGTGTATGAAGCTTCCATCTTCATTGCACTAGCTAGTCTTGAAGGAACACAAAGAATTGTATTGTACAATGTCTCTCTTGATGGGAGAAACCATAATACAAAGCCTTTTGGAGGGGGGACCGGCTCCATGCAAATCCGGTCCTCAACTGTTGTCAATAGCTTAATTGCTCTCTCTCTTTTGAAAGTATTGTCGATGCTATCTAACTAGGTGTTATGCTTTTTGTTGCTCTCTCCACCCAAGCACTCTTGTAATTCTCATTAGGAATCTATTCTAATGAAATGCCCACTATGTTCATGCTAATTTCCGCTCCAAATAAGATTTTGGGCCATTAAATGTTACATTGGTATCAGAGCTCAAGGTTTCTCTTTTCTTGCTCAAGAAGGGAGGTCCTCAAGCTAGCTACAAATGGTTGGTATTATTAATTGCCTGTGAGTAAGTAGAATAGGGATTTTTCAGCCTTGCAGTGCGCCTGCCTTTGTGCAGTTAACGGGGCATCACCGTCGAGAGCTATGGTCTTAATAGTGGAGTCCTACCGGGCTTGCCTACGGCTTAACCACTATTGAGCTATTAGAAGCTTGACAGGAGCCGGTGCTGTTTTGGTGTCGAAAGACCCTCTCTTCTATTCCTTGCAATTAATGGTATTCGAGCCGCGGGTACAGTAGCTTGAGTGCTTTTTCTAAAGGGGTAAAGAGGAGTAGCAACTAGGGCTTGAAGTGCCAAAGTACACCTAAAAAGTTTACACCTAAAAGTTGTTAGAATGGCTGACAATATTAAAGAGAGTGAAATTAATGTTGATAACTTTGATTTTGCTCATGAGCAAGCTACTAATGATGCTTCAATGCTTGTTAATTATCTTGTTTCTAGGCTTCAACAAGCCATGGGCAATCCATCTCTCCAAAGTGAAGTGCAACGGCAGCTCCGTGCTCACGGGATTCTCCAAGTTCATCACCATGACGAGAGAACACCTAGGAAGCCTCCTTGTGAGACTACCAAAAGAGGTCTCTCTCCGATTCGGGAAGAAGAAGAGAATCCATATGAAGGGCTCAAGAACTTACTTCTTGATGATGCATCTCCTTCCCAAAGGAGAACTCAAGAGCCTCCACCGAAGGAACGAGAAAGAAGCGAGTCTCCCGCCACCTCGGCGGAGATGGCTCCACGAAGACGGCGGGCTAAACGCTCTCCATCACCACCAAAGCGGAGAAGACCATCACACTCTTCTCCACGCCATAATTCAAAGAGGGATGATAAAAAGCAAGAGAAGAAAAAGGCGAGAAAGAGGACACCCTCTTCTCCATCTTCTTCATCCTCTTCCTCTTATGAAAGCTATGGTGAAGACGACAAAGATCAAGACAAGAAAAAGGCGAGAAAGAGGTCACCCTCTTCTCCACCTTCTTCAAATTCTTCATCTTCTGAAGAAAGTGATGGTGCAACTTTTGAACCATCAAAAAGAAGAGGCCATAGGAAATCCTATGCCGCATGGAAGAGGTCGTCCAAGCTGAAGAAATTCAAAGAGGGAGGGAAGAGCATCTCTTTCCTTACCTATGATGGCACCTTCGGTGCTACAGACAAAGTTTTGGCCTTTATCCAGCAATTCGATGCGGCGTTTGGAGATGAGGGCTTCACGGAGTCCTCTAAGCTACGCCATGTAGCTATGCACTTTCAAAAGTCCGCCAGACAATGGTGGTCTAGCCTACGAGCCAACGGTGAAGCTCCACGAACATGGAAGGCTTTAAGAGCTTCCATTATGAAGCAGTTTTTGGCCACCGATGCCAAAGACAAAGTACTCACCGAATGGCGAAGCTTAAAGCTCTCTCCCAATGAATCCATCCACAAATATGTAGACAAGTTTTGGGACCTACAACTCAAAGCCACTGTCTTCAAAAAGTTGGATTTTGGAGAGCAAAAGCAACAATTTTGTGCGGGCTTAACCGAAGAAATGGCGGAGTATGTCAACTCCCAAAGGCCACGTACCATATCGGCGGTAATACACCATACTATGGTGGCCTCGCGAATCAATTTCCAAACGGGGGGTAAAAGAAATAATAAGCCCCCGGAAAACAAGGGTTCCAATGAGCCTAAGGGGAAGGACAATGTCCAAAAGTCTCCTAAGGGCAATTCCAACAAAGCTAAAGAGAAGGGAGTTTACAAAGGAAAGAATAAACTCTCTCCTGAAGAGCTTGAGCGTTATCGTAAAGATAACCGATGTTTCAAGTGCGGCGAACAAGGGCATGCGTACCGCGCTTGTCCCCAAAAGAACAACCGCCAAGATCCTCCTAGAGCTTCTTTGGTTGAAATCCAAGAGGAGGAGATTCACCAAACTCATCACAAAGGATCTCCTCTATGCCATGCTTGGGGAAAGGTAAGAGAACATGATGCTTTTATTCTCTTTGACCCTGGTTCTACTCACAATTTCATATCTATGGAGTTAGCCACCAATCCTACGAGATGGGAGATATCCTACCCGCAGACAGTGCCTTCAAGGGGCAAGAAGCTTCAGTCACTCCCTTAATCGGGAAATTGAGGCTTCATGTCCAAGACTATGTGGACAAAGAGGATTTCTTTATCTCTCCTCTCAAGCATGAGGATGTAATCCTAGGGGCACCATGGTTTGACCGTCTGGCTGCCCATGTTAAATTTCCTGAAAGGAGAATCTCCTTTAAGTTCAGGGAAAAGGACATGTATATAGATGCTAGGGAGATGGGTAACACCATCCCCATTGTACATACACCAGCTTTCAACAAGTCAATAAAGAGCTCTATTTCCGTGTACATGATTTTTGTTAAAGATTCTCAAAATGAACCTAATGCTTTAGCAAAAGAAAATAAAAGCAACCAAAAGGAATTAGAGTTATCCAATTTTCTCAAGGGGTTTCAAGATGTCTTTATTGACGACATCCCTTGTGAGCTACCTCCTAAACGAGGTAATGACGACCATGCAATTGAACTTCTTCCAGGAAGTTCACCGCCTAAAAAACCTCCTTATAGAGTTTCTCAAGCTCAACAAGAGGAGATTATGCGGCAAGTGCATGAGTTAATTGAGAAGGGCATGGTTAGGCCTAGCTCATCTCCATTTTGCTCACCTGTGCTATTAGTGCAAAAGAAAGACGGCACATATCGTATGTGTGTCGACTATAGAGCACTAAATAGGATCACTATCAAGAATAGGTTTCCCGTTCCACGGGTAGAAGACCTATTTGATAAGCTACAAGGATCGACCTACTTCAGTAGGATTGACCTAAAAAGTGGCTATCATCAAATAAGGATAGTTGATCAAGACATTGTAAAGACCGCATTTCGTACTACATTTGGTCTTTACGAATACATTGTCATGCCTTTTGGCTTGACTAATGCACCAGCCACATTTAACCGCTTGATGGAGAAGCTGTTCAGGCCTCATCGAACCTTCACTGGAGTGTTCTTTGATGATATTATCATCTACTCTAATTCATTAGAGGAACATAAGCAACACCTCCAGGTAATATTTCAAGTTTTAAGAGAGAATAAACTTTATGTTAATCGAAAGAAAAGTGAATTTTTCTTGCAAGAGATTCAATATTTAGGTCACATTATCTCTCAAGATGGAATCCAAATGGATCCATCCAAGTTAGAGGTAATAAAAGGATGGCCTAAACCAAGGAATCTTCATGAACTAAGAAGCTTTATAGGTATGTGTGCATACTATAGACGCTTCATAGAAAAGTTCTCACAAATTGCGGGACCATTACATGACCTAACAAAGAAAAATGTTAGGTATACGTGGTCTGCTAAGGAGAACAATGCTTTCGAAAAGCTTATCTCTCAACCTGTGCTTACACTACCGGATCTCTCAAAACCATTTGAGGTCCAATGTGATGCTTGTGGTGATTGCCTTGGGGCTGTTTTGCTCCAAGAAGGGCACGCCATAGGCTATGAGAGTCGAAGGCTCGACCCTGTTGAGCAAGCTCTAGGCATATACGAAAAAGAACTCCTTGCAGTTCTACATGCCTTAGACTCATGGAAGCACTATTTATTGGGGACTCCTTTCATTCTGCGAACGGATCACCAAAGTCTTAAGTACTTCATGACGCAGACCAAGCTCTCCGACAAACAAATGAGGTGGGCAAATTTCCTTTCGCAATTTCATTTTCATATTGCTCACATTGCTGGCAAGCATAATCAAGTAGCCGATGCACTCTCAAGACGACCGAGAGTGAATGCGGTTTCCATAGCAACTCACAATGATCTATCTTTAATGATAGATGAGTATGCTATTGATCCCGATTTTAGAGATGTGATTTCAGCCCTTGCCTTAGGGAAGAAAGAAGAACCATTTACTTTACAAGATGGCTATCTTCTCTATGGCAATAGACTATGCGTTACTAACTCACTACGTGAGAAAGTAATGTATGAATCTCATGCTCCCCCATATGCGGGGCATAGAGGGATTCAGTCTACTCTAAAGGGAATTGAAACATATTTCTATTGGCCTACCATGAAAGTGAACATACATGAGTATGTTTCCAAATGTGTGGTATGTCAAAAGACAAAATTTGATAGAGGGAAGCAACTTGGATTGCTTCAACCCTTGCCAATCCCTAATTCACCATGGGAGAGCATATCCATGGATTTTATCTTTGGATTGCCTAAGTCTATCCATGGGAATACGGGAATATGGACGATAGTAGACAGGTTCAGTAAACAAGCTCATTTTATACCTGTCAAAAAGACTATCAAAGCCCATCAAATGGCAACCCTCTTCATTTCGCAAATTTTCAAGTACCATGGCTTGCCAATGTCCATAGTGTCGGATAGAGATCCTAGAATGACCAGTAATTTCTGGAAGGGTCTCTTTGAGAATTTAGGAACAAGGCTAAACTTCTCTTCGGCCTATCATCCACAAACTGATGGCCAAAGTGAAATAGCTAACCTAACTATTCTCGATCTACTAAAAGCCTATGTAACGGAAGTAGATCAAAGATCCCAATGGGAGAAGTACTTACCCTTAGTAGAGTATGCTTACAATAACACTGTACATACTTCTACAGGAAAAGAACCTTTCGAGGTAATTGAGGGAAGATCAAAAAGTCCCTTGCTACTTAAGGTACATGGGAAGATCTTCGCTGCAGATGAGTATAGCCGAGACCTACAAGAATCTTTCCAAAAGATTAAGGATGCTATCTCTATCTCACAGCAAAGGCAAAAGGCTGCTGCTGACAAGCACAGAAGAGCCCAAGCCTTTAAAGAAAACGATTGGGTCTTGTTAAAGTTTCCCAAGGCTCGATTAAGGCACACTACGGGCAAGAATCCTACGGGCCACCAAAAGTACTATGCTAAACTAGCAAAAAGGTACTATGGTCCCTTCTAGATTCTTAGGCCAATCAATGAGATGGCCTATCAACTTAAGTTGCCCAATCATTGGCTCATACACAATGCTTTTCATGTGAGCCTCTTAAAGCCTTACAAAGGAGAGCCACCTCAAGAACCAACTATTGAAGACCCACCGGAGATCGAGGACCACGAGGAGGTGCTGCAGCCCGAGTCCATTCTCCGACATGAAGACAAGGTATTAAGAGGCGGTAAGACTATCAGACGATATCTTATTAAGTTTAAGAATTATCCTTTTGAAGATGCTAGATGGATGCAAGGCATACAATTAAAGGATAACCTAAACCTTGTCAATGCTTACAATGCTTCCCAAGAGTAAGCAAATGTACAAAATGTTAAAAAAAATGAACAAAAATTTTTGTCTTATAAGACTCTCTTTTTCTTGATTTGTGCACAAAAATGAAGTAGTATGCATGCTTAGATCAAGTTTGCGGGACGACGTCTCCCAAACACCAAAGTAGAGCTTGTCACTCTACTATGGAAGACTGATAGGACTAATGTGCAGACATGCTTGCGGCAGCCTCAGGCTCTCAAGCGCCAAATGGACTAGTCATCCATTATGGAATGATGTCGTAGGGTAACATAGGGATCCTCTACCCGCTAAGAAAAGGACTCATGTATATGCTTTATCTTCTCTACACCATAGTCGAGGACGACTATGATTTCAAGAGAGAGGTAATGTCATAATAATCAATATCTAATTCTCCTAAATGATTTTCTCATATTAAACTGATCATTTAATGTGGGGAAGTGCCAAGGGAGAAAAAGCTAGAATATTGGTTAAGTTAGCAGACCGGCCACAGTAGGGATCCAAAGGAGGGAAAATAGGGATCCAAAGGGGGGGCCATCTGCAAAAGAGCCATGTGAAACAACGGGCTAAAAAGACCCTAAGGTTCAGCCCATTAAGACTTCCAAAATGCTAAGGTTCCAAAATTCAAAGGTTGTGTCCAAAGGTTAACCTTAGGGAAAATTGGATGCTTAGTGTGTACCCAAAAAGTCTTTCTGCATCCCTACATGGGAGGGGGCGAGCCCCAAAGCTAGGGGATGAGAGAGAAAACCACACACACACACACAGGCTCCCTTTACACAAAGGGAATGAGGGACACATGTCAGCTTCTTAGGCCAGATGCCCACAAGGTGTGCCCAATTCCTATTGGAAGACCCTTGAAGTGGACCAATGAGAATTAAACTAGAGTAAATCTAGTTTAATTAATTTAAAAACATTTAATAAAAGAAACCAATAAGAATTAAGTGTCCTAGAAGACTATTGGGCAGTCTCCCAAGGGGTCCAATGAGCATTCAGAAGCCCCATGGCTTGCCTGATTCCTATTGGCCAGGAGGCAAAGGGGTCCAATGAGAGTTTAGTTTAATTATTTAATTATCTAAAGCTCTCACAAAAGGGGAAAGGGGGACACATGTCAGAAGGCTATCACTTATGCTGCTTAATTCCTATTGGCTTGACCTGGGGAGGTCCAATGAGGAAAAAGCCAGCCTAACTTAGCAGCTAGGGCTCGCCCAAGAGAGAGAGGGGGCTGATTTTTGCTTGGCATTCACTCACACACTCTCACACTTGACCATGTGTGAAGGGAAAACACTCTATCTGCTCCCAAGCTTTAATGGAGAGCTCATCACCTACTCCAAGCTTGTGAGATAGAAGCCTACATCAACACCCTCTTGGCATGTGGATGCAAATCCAACCAAGAGCCAAGCTTCAATGCATGCTCATCTTCTCTACCAAGCTAATTACTAAGCTAAGCTATGCTAATATGAGTGATTATGTGAGGAGATGTACTTCTTTCTCGTAAGATACTTCTTTTTCCTCTCAATCTACTCTCATACCCTGCTAGCTCTCACCATCTTCGAAGGTGTGTGAGGTCTTGGGTCTGAGAACGGGGATAATTCAAGTTGTGTTTGATTAAGTGTTTTTGCTTGGTGTATGAAGCTTCCATCTTCATTGCACTAGCTAGTCTTGAAGGAAGACAAAGAATTGTATTGTACAATGTCTCTCTTGATGGGAGAAACCATAATACAAAGCCTTTTGGAGGGGGGACCGGCTCCATGCAAATCCGGTCCTCAACTGTTGTCAATAGCTTAATTGCTCTCTCTCTTTTGAAAGTATTGTCGATGCTATCTAACTAGGTGTTATGCTTTTTGTTGCTCTCTCCACCCAAGCACTCTTGTAATTCTCATTAGGAATCTATTCTAATGAAATGCCCACTATGTTCATGCTAATTTCCGCTCCAAATAAGATTTTAGGCCATTAAATGTTACAGGCCATCATATTTCTGTTCCATCCCCACCATAGCTGAGCCACCATCATGAACAGGGGGCAATTCGTATACACAATTTCCATTGTAGCGTTGTGGAATCTCATCAACTTGTTCAATAATTTCACAGCTTGAAATAATTCTACTTAATCTGTGATACTTGTGCATAGACAAGAGAATGCACTTCAAAGTGCTTTCTGCACCATAGGAATCAGGTGTAATATTCTCAAAATTATCCATTTTTAAAATCTATGTCATGGTTGTCAAGGCCACCAAGAAAGCCAAAGTCATTTACTGCCTCTTCGTTACAATTGTCGCTAAGCACCTCATATTCAAAGGATGGGGGCACTAGTTTTTCATCTAGCGCATCCAAAGAACTTGATGATATATCGATCATAGGCTCTTTGTCCTTGTTCTGAAACATAGAAAATGTCATATTACTTGAGGATCCTTCATTCTGAATGATCAAGAACTTCTTTGCAAAAGTCAAATCCAGAACGAAGTGGAATTCCCCCCCCCTATCATGACACAATCCCTCACACGAGTTTGAATCTCACCCTTTGGAGTCGGCAAAAGAGCAAACACCTCAGAGTTGCTTGACCCTCCATGATCTTTTGGGTTGAGCATAACATATCTATGTGGACAATCAATAGCAATAGGTTGCTATGTAGGAGAACCCAAAAACAAACTCACCATTTGAGAAGAATCCATGAGATTAGACTTGTTGATAACCTAGTGACTTTTTTATTAGATTACTGCTATATTTTATAGATGAATGGGTTGCCTGTTAACAGACTACACTGCAAGGCTTTCTATCAACCACCTTAGTATGGTGCTAAAGAAAACCTATGTGCTATGTGTTTTATGTCATATTGGCAAACGAATGTTTTGAACTAGGATTATTCAATTGAAGAACATGAGTTCAAGAGCGTGGAAAAATATGTGCTAAAGAGAGATAGAGTGATAGAGCGAGAGATTGAGACAGAACATAAAAAAATCCATACCTGTGAGAGTGATAGAGAAAGAGGAATAATGTCTCAAAAAAAGTAGAGGGGAGACCTTGTCCAGTGAGGTGGCAGTGAACTCTATAATCTTGTCCCCTCTTGATAGTGACCCTTTGAAACTAGAAATGTTGTCTATTTACTATATAAACTAGATATGTTCTTTTGAAGCCGGTTAAAGCTATTCATTAAACTTTTCTTATACATGGGTGATAATAAGCACCTTTTTAACTTATTGGACTCTTGTTTCTATTTCAAAACTGATGAAGAATATAGTTTCTCTTCTAGTGGCGCTTTCATACCAAAACAACTAGACTATCATGCTATGTATCTAATAGGTTCCCTCAAATATTCTTGCCACTTTTGAATACCTAGGATTTAACATGCTAGACATTGGACGTTTTGGCTAGCCTTCTATTTTAAAACCTCAAAAAAAGTAGAATGATATGACCTTTTCTTTGGAATTAACTATAGAGCACTATTTTCTTAGTTCTTTATGTGCACTAAACTCAAGTGAGTGTATTTTCATTTATGTGCATATAAGCTCATATGGTCATTGTATTTGCACCTATGTGAGCTTATTAATAATGCATATTGAATTTTGGTAAATATATAAGAATTTGATTGTTCTTTAATGTTGAAATTCTAAGGATTTGAATCTCTAAGCATATCAGGGCGATAAGCTGGCCAGATTGTTGCATTTGAACCTCTAACCATAATAGGGTGCAAGAGAATCTAATCGAGACTTTACAATTTCAGGCGGTTAAAATACAAATTTGTGTAAATTTTTTGTTTTTTTAATAAAGGCAAGCTCACATTCTAATCGGAACTTTACAATTTGAGGCGGTTAAAATATACTAGACCCCTGTTTTTTTCCTAACAATGTCTCACACTATTTTACAGAGTCTTGTAAATCTCACAAATCTCATCAATGCATAGCAAGACATGGCTCTTATCTCCTTTTGTTTGAGTCACCCCTTTATAATTTGGCATTTGCCATGGCCCATAGTGCTAGAAAAATATGTTTTCCCTAACCGGTGAAAATAAGGGCAAGCTAGAAATCTTGTCGGGTTTTAGGTCAAAATTTGAAGCTTTTCCCAGATTAATCACACTAAAACGTGTGTTAATTTTCCGGTTTTCTTTTAGGCAAGCTCACAATATAACCAAGATTTTACGATTTCAGGTGGTTAAAATACCCATTTTCTTCCTAGCAATGTTGCACAAATCTCACAAATCTCATTAATGCATAGCAAGACCAGTTTTGTTTGGGTCCCCCTTTATGCCCATAGTGCTAGAAGAATACGTTTTCCCTAACCTATGAAAATAAGGGCAAACTTGATTATGAGAAACAGTAGGCCTGAATTTGAAGGTTTGCTCACTAAATTTCCCTGAATTTTGTAGCGAAGAGAACCTTCAGGTATCAAGCTAACAACGTCGTTTTGGGATTTTCAGACCCCCCCCCCCGGTTTTGACAGCTCATAAAGGTCAGAACCAAGCGAAGGGAAGCGTTGAGCTGTCACCAAGCTCTCTACTTGCTTGGTCATGACCCCCATTGCAATCACATCATCACACGTGTCACACATGGGTCAGAACCAAGCTAACAGGTGAGCTGAGGGAAACCCAGGCCCCCTATTCTCCTGGTACTGACCCGCCCATCAAGCGAGGCCTAGTTATCTAACATGGGTATAGCGTGACTAGAATGACATTAACACCACATAGGTCAGAACCAAACGAACAATGTCGTTTGGGATTTTCAGACCCCCCCTATTTGCCTGGTTTTGACACCTGGTTATGACCCCTATTCCCTTCTATATTGGGTATAGCGTGACTGGAATGACATTAACACCACATTAACCCAAAGTGTTTAGGAGCGTCTCATCGTTGTTAAAGAAAAATCAATTTCATAAACATAAAAGAATCCTAATAACTTGGATTTTAAAAATATTTTCTTGTATTTTCTTGAATCTCGATGGTGGGTTTTCTCATTCTCCACATCCCTGCCACACTAGGGCGGTTTTGCGCCCCAAAGTGTTGCAGAAAATTCATTTTTCATAAATTGTATTGGCAAAATTTATCATGCTCTAGCTCTTTTTGACCCCTTGGATGCATTGCACTCAGAAAAACCATACAACTCATATCAATGTGATATCTACAATTGTTTATCACCTTGCTATGAGTTGTATGGTTTTTCTGAGCACTATGCTTCAAAGTAGTATATTATAAAAATTCAATTTGGTATTTGACATTTTATTAAACCTAATTGAATAAAATCACTAGATTGTTTTTTGGAATTACCATTAGAGGAAGGTGATTAACAATTGTATTTAATATTTTCTACATTTGTTTATCACCTTGCTATGAGTTGTGGGTTTTTCAGAGTGCTATGCGCCCATAGTAGTGTAGTATAAAAATTCAATTTGGTATTTGACATTCTGAAGGTTTTCCAGAGCACAATGCGTACCAGGTTATAAGTGCATTTTGCTGATGTTATTGTTGCGTTGAAGGTCTTCCAGAGCGCTAGGCGCCCCAGAATACTGGTGGGTTCAATTGGCATCCCTTAATCGAGTTCCTTGATGCATATTCCTGTGAGTTATTATTTAACTCTTGTAGAGTCCTTATGAAATTGCTCTCTTAAACCAATTCTCTACTGAAAAATGCATTGTGTTGATAAAATATCAAAGGATCTACAGGGCGCTATGCATCCCAGACTGAAGTTCACCATCAAGCTTAACTTCATCAACTTTTTTTATGATTCTATGTGCCCCAGATGTTGGTTTTATTTGTTAAATTTATCATACTCGCACTCTTTTTGACCCCTCGCACGAGATCTTATTGTTCCTTGAAAGTATTCCAGAGCGCTATGCGCCCCAGAGAACTGGTGGGTTCAATTGGTGTCTCTTAGTCCAGCTCCTTGCTGCATATCTCTGTGAGTTGTCATCTAAATCTTGTAGCATCCTTGAAAAATGTTTTCCAGAGTGCTATGCGCCCCAAAGAATTGCTAAATTGAATGGGGGGATTTTGTTTGGTTCAATTGCTCTTTCTAAAAATCTCTTTGCTGAAAATTGCATTGCATTGTGAAATGCTTTCCAGAGCGCTATGCGCCCCAGAGAATTGCTTCATTCAATGGGGGGATTTTGTTTGGTTCAATTGCTCTCTTTAAAATCTCTCTACTGCTGAAAATTGCATTGCGTTAAATCAAAAGTAAAGGATCTACAGGACACTATGCGCCCCAGACTAAAGCTTACAATAAAGCTTAGCTTCCTCAAGCTTTCCAATGGTGCTATGCACCCCAGAGTTAACTTCCATAAGCTTTCCCAAGGCGCTATGCACCCCAGAGCACAACCAACAGATCCCGCACATGCCCAAGGATTCCATCAAATCTTGCACTTGTACATGGAATAATCTTCTATAAATAGGAAGCCACGGATAGTCTTTTCTATTGTAAAGTCCACAAAGACCAGTGACAATAAACAATGATCAAAGATTTTCTACATCTTGAATATCGATCCAGGTCCATTTCTATGTTCTCTCTATTATTTTCTATGCAATGGCGATATCTCATCAGATTGCCAATTACTCAGTATTTGATGTATCAAGATGTCTTTGGCTCTAGAAATTGCTGTTTCATTACCTAAAATCCAGGATTCATCTCGATTTCATAATAATTGCTTACTTTTTCTGTACAACACAATAGGATCTTAAAAAATGCAAATTCCATGATGATTGTCCGCAATAGGGTTTGATTGAAGTATACTTTGCTTTGTGAAGTCATTAGGTTTTTCTTATTTTCTCATTCGTATGCGTAGTAATACTATCCTTGGTATCATCATATTACTTTGCCGTTTTTACAGTACTCCAAAAGACATGGCTCCCACAAAAGTGAAGAAAGATGCTCCCTTGGCAAGAGGTAAAAGAATCGTGGGAGCTCTGGTTGAAATTCTGAACAGTGGAGAAGCTATTGGAAGAGGGAAAATTACAAAGGCATCAAATCTGGACATTCTGCATGGCTCAAGAATGCCTAGTGGATGTTACGGTGTATATGTGGTTCAAGTTTATGCCGGAAAGGATGCACCTTTGCATCATCTCAATCCAATAGATGAGGACACAAAAACTTTGCGTCGTGCTGTGAATACCACTGTTGCCTCGCCTAAAGAAGAACTGGTGATAGCTTGAATTTTGGCTACTTTAAGATCTCCATTGTATTTTACATTTTGCTTAGGTCCTCTCTTTCCATTCATTTTAGAAAATTCTCAAAGATATTGGACAAGAGGTTGAATCGACAAATACTGTGATGGATATGCTACCCCAATTACATCTAGGCACACAGAGTGAGAGTACAGTTCCGGGTACTAGAGTTGGATGTGTTAGTACATATGATCGAAAGTGAAAGAGTAAGAAAGAAAAACCTGCTAAAGAACATGTCCGAGATGAATCAATAACATCCACAATCGAGAGAGAATAATCTGAAGAAGAGCTTCATGATGAAGAGATTGAAGCATACATTGAAGAGGGAGCAAATGCTGGGGGAGAATTTCCCATAAATAAGGACGTTACCCTTCGTCAAGACATGCTATCAAAGCATCTCACAAAATTAAAAGTAAGCTAGTCTCCAAATCTACATCTAGATTTCCTTTTTTAAAATTTATTCTAACATTTTTCCTTAAGTAATCTCGAACAGGATAATCGGGAACAACAGTTGCCTTGGGTGCCTCTTTGTCGTCTCTTGAAATTGCATAAGGCAAGGTAGGTTAGTTGGGATCCCAAGAGACTGCAGCCTCTCACCGAAGCGTTCTTGACAGAGGGGTACTTTGAGCCAAATTTTTCATTCATTTTTTCTATTGATGCTCCTGGCCATCCAATAGTACTAGTAAATAGTGAGATTACAGAACAATGGTGAGTTGTGGTACCTTGCCAATGAAGATTTTGAGCGTGAAATTGCAGATACATGTTGGAGTGATTTGAGTAGTAAGATGCTCTATACTTGGGATGGAAATCATCGCCTTGCAGCTTGGATGGGTTGCAAACATGTAAGTTTCTCTTGGCTTTGCGATTGTCAAATCCGGTTGTCAATCAATACATTATTCCAAAGATACTTGTGTGCAGCTTTGGCTTATCAAAATGATGCTTCAATGCATCCTAGAGTTCGAGTGGAGCTTGTAAAAGTGGATGATAAAATTGAGACAGATATATTGAGCACTCTGATGTGCATCAATAGGAAAGTTCACCCACCACTAACCTCTCTAAACTTTTTCTAAACTGTAGAATTTTGTTGTTATGTATTTTGTGGTGGTTTGTAGGTTGACTGATTCTGGGTATGTCACCACTTCATACACTGATATGTTGTGGATGGTGTGTGCCATGGGATTATCTTCAAAAGACGCCTTGGTTAAGCGGATAAATTTCATGTCAGTCTACAAATGGATGCAGTCAGATATTGAAAAGAAAGTTGGAAAGAAAGCGGGGTATAATGTTTCAGTGGCAGTGATGTCACAATTTCTTAATCTGGTGAGTATACGTCATTATGTAATCTTCATTTCTCAACATGCATATCTCATAGGTTGTAATGCATCATAGGACAAGTACGCTATAGCCTTGAAACAACTACAAGCTGAAAAGGACACTATGCTACCTTCAGAGTTTCAAGAACGCTACAAGAAGGCTTTTTTTGAGGTAGATGGACCAAGTAGGAGGAGGACAAAGGAAGCACTTGCTATTGTTGATCCCAATCTGGGTGATGAATGGTGGAGGTAAGAAAGAGTATCGTGGATCGCTACTTTATGTCCAGTACTTATTTGATTGTTTGTTGAAAACCCTGCAAACTATTGAATGGACTAATTGGCTCAAGTGGATTACTGAGGATAGATTGTACGTTATGGCATGTGCCGATCTTCCTCCTCAGAAGAAAACTTACATTCTTCGAGCAATGGCCTCTTCTGATCCAGTAAATGTCAAAAGTTTGGATATCCACAGACAGGTTGTATCATTCATTTTTTTGTGCAAAAAAAAAAAAGACAGGTTTTGCTTGATGTAACTGACATTTTTCTCTTTGTCCTGTACTGCAGCTGACCATGTCTCGTCTGTGACTGGATGCGTGTGGAGGTTCTATGAAACACCATAGAACACGAAGCATGTTTTCTATACAACATCACGAGAAATATCACATCCAAGCTTGGTGCTAGAGAGATGCTTTATTCCTTTCTAGATGAAGCTAAGTTGAGTCATAGAAATGAGGCGTTCCAATACGAGCTCGGTAAATTTACATCTTCGGAAGAGGTAGCCCAGAGCTTAAAAAAGAACTGATAGACGCTAGTCAAAGATGCCTTTGTAGGTTGGAATATTGCTCTGGGAACTTTTGCATTCAAAGGGCTCAAAATAGAACGAATGTAGTTGGACTAATATCTTTTGGTTTTTGTAGGTGGTTGACTAGGCGTGGATTCAACGTTAGAAACGCTCGGACTCTATCTGACCTATTGGACATCTTGAAGAAAGAGACTATTTTCAACCCAGCGTAGTTGGCATGTAACTTCAACAATACAATTTATTTCTCATGTCCTTCATTCCTTGAGTATAAGGAGGGCAGAATCCCGGCCAACGAAGAATTGTAGCATAACAATGTTGTCAAGGAGAGGGAGGAATGTGTTCGAAGGGCTGTCCGAGTGGAGACGCCAGAAACACCTACAAAACCCACTACAACAACAAGAACAGTCGCTACATCTGAGAAAGTTGGCCAAGCATTGTATTCTAGAGTATGTTTAGAGCTTAAAACATTTTGAACTCATCATTTTGAAATTGTGACTTCGCTAACAATTTTATGTTGCAGACTTGGACCTTGAAGGACATAGGAAAGAAACCGTCCTCAAGCGAGCTAAAGAAAAGAAGTGAGTTGCAAACTACTTGCATTAGTCTAGTTATTGCATAATCCAAGGGTCCTGTCTTACCAAGAACCGTTTTAACTGATATATAATATAGAGCATGATGGGGTCGGGCCAACTAAAAAAGAGCTCAAAGAATTCTCCCACTCCTTGGAGCAATTGTTAGATCAAGAGGGAGATCAACAGACGATGGCGAGCAGTGAAATCTAGGTTTTTGCAAGAACTATTTTGAGAATTTCAATGCTATCATTTTTTAAGGCATATATATTGTTGACCAACTACTTTGTTTTGTTGGTTGTGTTCTTCAGTGTTCGATGAGCAGAATGTATCTGTCTCTTTCTTGGATACAAGCATGGAAGAAAATGAGATTTTTGGCTCCATGTTGGCATGGATTGAAGGCAATGTAAAATAGGATGACCATGTGTATGTTAGAGATGGGGTTTGGGTGGCTACTTCAGTGTCCACTTCATTCATGTCTCTGCCTCCAAATTTCCCTGTGCACGGTATACCTTCGTCATCTGCACAGGAATCAAATGACATGGACGTCTGTCATTTTGGCAAAGTTGCATGTTTGAGTTTTTTGACAGCAGATGACAGTGGCATATTTGTTGTTGTTTGCATACGTAGTTTTCATATTTGTTGTTGTTTGCATACGTAGCCAACATCGAATGGTACATGATGTTGCAGCAGCCATAGGTTGGAAGCTAGCATACACCACAATCACAGTTTGCAAGACACCTGTATGCAAGGATGCTAATATGATCATAAGATCACTTCTTCTTACCATTTTCAAGAAAAACTAGGCCCCAATTGCTGAAGTGATGAAACCAAATGAGGACACATGGCTAGATACAATCCAAGAGGGTGAATGGATCATGTAAGAAGATGGAACACCATTGAGAGGTACGTCTATTTTTGTGCAGGGTAATCGATTGCTTTTTCTGTGTGGAGTAATTGATAACTCTAATTTTCTCCTAATCTCACAAGTCCTCTTGTTGCAAGAGGAATGGAACGTGGACATTGCTATTTGTATCAAATATTGAACATGTACACAAAAAGGGAGATATGGTAGTGCAATATGGAGGAGACACATGTGCTCTTGCTTTGCTTGGTAGCCACATGGGAAGATACTTCAAGATCATGGAGACTGGTGAAGCATTTTTGGATGAGCTTCCAAAAATCATGAAAGCATAGACAACGCGACTAAGCAAAAGAAAAGCATTAGAACAATGATTTTGGGATATGGACAAACACTAGTTGATTACAATTATAGTTGGGATGTACAAACTGAAAAGTTGTAATAACTAAAAATATTGTGCGCGACAGATTCATATTGTCGACTATAGCTACTCTCTTGTCTTTTCTGTGACATTGTAATGTCTTCCATTGTGAAAATGTGTTTGCCATTCCAAATATTGAAAGTTTTGTATGGAACCATTTTCTTCTTTCTTCTAGTCATAATATTGTAATGTGTCTTGGCAAGTAATGTCAAATGTGTCTTGGCAAGTAGGTTTGGATCCCATTTACCCATGGTGTTAGTAGCACATACCAATGATTTTTGAGAAATTGTTTTAGAGAAACTATGCAATCCTCTCAGAGTAAAGCGAGGAGTGGTTTTCCTGGCAAATGAAACCCAAGGATTGGATGTTTCTAGAGTGTTGAGGAGGCATGGTTTGAGTTTGGGTGGTCGGATGAAACACATTCCAAAGGGAGTTAAGTGACACATTCCAAAGGGAGTTGAGTGACGAAGAAATGCAGCGGGTTTTTGAGAAAAATGCGCATTCCGCTCAGAGGCAAGCGAGGAATGGTTTTCACTGCGAATGAAGAATATGGATTGCATGTTCTAAGGTTTTAATAAGGCATGCTTGGTGTCAAGGTGGTTGAACGCTCGGAACACTGAGATGTTGGTCAAAGACCGACAAATGGAGTGCGTTTCAGAGGAAGTGGAGTGAGTCTACGTAGGCCTATACCGAGAGCCGGCCTTGGCAAGTATATTTGGATCCCGTATATCCATGTTGTGAGAGGCAAACATCAATGATCTAGCTGTGTTTGGGTAGCATTGGCTATAAGACTAGACGACGACAAAAAAATGCAGCAAATTTCATAGAAAATGTGCATTCTTCTCATAGTCAAGCGAGGAGCGCATTTCTTGGAAAACGAAACACATAAAGTACATCTTTCTAGAGTATTGATGAGGCATGTTTAGTGTCAATGTGTTTGGACGCTGGAAACACTTAGATGTTGGTCAAAGAGGGATAGATGGAGTACGTTTCAAAGGGAGTTGAGTGAGGTTGTGTCGGTCTATACGGAGAGCTGACCTTGGCTGGTGGGTTTGGATCCCATATACCCATGGAGTGAGTAGCACACAATAATGATGTGACTAAATTTGGGTCGCCTTCGCTACACTTTGACGATGATGAAAAAACGCAGCGGAATTCAGAGAAAATGCACATTACTCTCAAAGTCACATCATGGAGTGGTTTTCTTGGCAAACGAAAAACATGCATGACATGCTTCAAGAGTGTTGAGGAGGCATATTTAGTATCAAGATGTTTGGACATTTGGAACACTCAAATCTTGTTCAAAGGGACGAATTAATCGCGTTCCAAAGGGAGTTGAGTGACGAACAAATGCAGCAGATTTCAGAGAAAAATGCGCATTCCTCTCAGAGGCAAGCGAGGAGTGGTTTTCACTACGAACGAAGAACATTGATTGCTTGTTTCAAAGGTGTTAATAAGGCATGTTTAATGTCAAGGTGTTTGGATGCTGGGAACACTAGGATGCGGTCAAAGAGAGACAGATGGAGTGCGTTTCAGAGGGAGTTGAGTGAGGTTGCCACGACCTATACCAAGAGTCGGCCTTGGCAAGTGGATTTGGATCTTGTATACACATGGTGTGAGCATCACACACCAATGATTTGGCTGCATTTGGGTCGACATGGGTACACGATTCGACATTTTAAAGTTTCAAAGAAGTTACACACTTCTCTCAGAGTCAAGCCAGGAGTGATTCCCTTGACAAAAAAAGCACATGGATTGCATGTTTCCAAAGTATTGAGGAGGCATGTTTAGTGTCAAGGTGGTCCAAGGCTTGGAACACTCAAATGTTGGTCAAAGAGGGATAGATGGAGTACGTTTCAAAGGGAGTTGAGTGAGGCTGCGTCGGCCTATATGGAGAGCCGACCTTGGCTAGTGGGTTTGCATATACCCATGGAGTGAGCAGCACACAAAAATGATGTGACTGAATTTGGGTCGCCTTCGCTATAGTTTGACGGCGATGAAAAAATGCAGCGGATTTCAGAGAAAATGCATATTACTCTCAAAGTCGAGCAAGAAGCGGTTTTCTTGGCAAACCAAAAACATGCATGAAATGTTTCCAGAGTGTTGATAAGGCAAATTTAGTGTCAAGATGTTCGTTCAAAACACTCAAAATTTGTTCAAAGGGACAAATGAACTGAGTTCCAAAGGGCGTTGACGAACAGTGCAACGAAATTCAGAGAAAAATGCGCATTCCTATCAGATGCAAGCGAGGAGTGGTTTTCACCATGAAGGAAGAATTGGGATTGCTTGTTTCAAAGGTGTTAATAAGGCATGTTTAGTGTCAAGGTGTTTGGATGCTCGGAACGCTAGGATGTCGGTCAAAGAGAGACAGATGGAGTGCGTTTCAGAGGAAGTTGAGTGAGGCTGCCTCGACCTATACCGAGAGCCGGCCTTGGCAAGTGGGTTTGGATCTCGTATACACTGTTAGAAAATAAGACGTAGCTAAATAGATTTTTGAGTAGATTACTTAATGGAGAGAGATAGATTTCACACACAAGAGATTATAGAGTAGAGAGAGAGAGAGAGAGAGTACACACGATATACGTGGTTCACCCAATGTGGGCTACGTCCACGGGAAAGCAGCCACTCAATGGCTTTAGCACTTGAAAAGAAGAAGTAGTTTACAAAGGGATTACACCCTTGATAGAGCTCCCGCCTTGCTTCACTCTCACCACCTCACACTCACCTTGTTGCATCAACTTCACACTATGAAATGTGTGTAGAAATGGCCTCCTTTTATAGGCCAAAAGGGCTGCCCTCTCTTATGAGAGACAGCCATGTGTAGCTGCCCTTGTGCGAATAAGTCCAAATCGGACCCTCCAATCCGCCCATGTGTGGCCGCCCTTGAGAAGACAAGTCCGCTTTTGAATTCGGCCACCGGCCATTGACTTCCGACCACCGGCCACCGGCCATTGACTTCTGACCACCGGCCACCGGCCATTGACTTTCGACCACCGGCCATCGGCCAACCGATCGGTTGTTTTCCGACCACTTTCCGGCCGCCGTCCAGCCATAATATTCCAGCGAAAAGGAATATTCCGGCGGAAAAAAATTTCTCGAGGCCTCCGCCCCCGAGGCCTCTAAAGTTGCCCCTGAGTCTTGTTCGTGAAAATTTTGGTTTCTGGTGAGTGATTTTCCTTCACGCACGATGGCTTCTACTCATAATGGGGGCCTTACAAATGTGCGCTTTTACCACAGAAAATTACAAGGGTAAATCAGGCTCCATACTTAACATAGACATGGCATAAGCATCACACACCAATGATTTGGCTACATTTGGGTCGACATGGGTACAAGATTTGACAGGTTATAGTTTCAGAGAAATTACTCACTTTTCTCAGAGTCGAGCCAGGAGTGATTCCCTTGACGAACAAAGCACATGGATTGCATGTTTCCAAAGTATTGAGAAGGCATGTTTAGTGTCAAGGCTCAAAACACTTAGATGTTGGTCAAAGAGGGATAGATGGAGTAAGTTTCAGAGGGAGTTGAGTGAGGCTATCTCGGCATATATGGAGAGACGACCTTGGCTAGTGGGTTTGGATCCCATATACCCATGGAGTGAGTAGCACACAACAATGATGTGACTGAATTTGGGCCGCCTTCGCTATAGTTTGATGGCAATAAAAAAACACAGCGGATTTCAGAGAAAATGCACATTACTCTCAAAGTCGAGCGAGGACTGGTTTTCTTGGCAAACAAAAAACATGCATGACATGTTTCCAGAATGTTGAGGAGGCATATTTAGCGTTAAGATGTTTGGACGTTCGGAACACTCAGATCTTGTTCAAAGGGACAAATGAACTGAGTTCCAAAGGAAGTCGAGTGACGAACAAATGCAGTGAATTTCAAAGAAAAATGTGCATTCCTCTCAGAGGCAAGCGAGGAGTGATTTTCACCATGAATGAAGAACATGGATTGCTTTTCCATTTTGGTTGTATATATCTCCTTTAGAGATTTTTTCAACTCTTGATACTTCTTTTTCCCCTCAACTCGTGTCATGATTTGCTCATCCTGTTTCTTTAGCTTTGCTTGAGTATCCTTCCTCATTTTTCTTGATGTTTTCAACATTTTTGGATTTTCATTTGAAGGATATCTGTCAGTGATTTTGTCCTTGACACAATCATGTGCATCTATCTGCATCAAGAACTGTGTTCTAATGGAGACTGATGGCATATGTTTAGCTTTCACGTTTCTAGTGTCTCTTTTTCGTCTATACCATTTTTGTCTTCTCGCTTACTGGTTTGGAAAGTCAAAAAACTTTTCCTCCTCTCCTTTCATGAGTAGCTTAGCTCTCACATGTTCTTTTTTAAACCCCGAATCTTCTGAGGTAGCTGAGTGTTCTTCTAACTCATCTGTTGCATCGTAGTAGAGGTCTAAAAAGACTTGTTGAGCTTTCATCAAGTCCTTGGGTTCCTCAATTTCATCTTCAATGTGGAGGGTTGAGATCATTTGGATGGGAATTATGTCGTAGCCATCCTCATTGCAAAATTGAGTAGGCATAGACGTATTCACACATACATCCATTGTCGCTAAAATTTGAGTCCATTCAAATGGCTCAAACAAATGATTTGGAAAGGGTTCAGGTACATAGGCTTCGTCTGTGCAATCCCTTTCTAATATACATTCTTCCCATTTTAAGCTCCTATTTTTTGAAGCTCCGCATATCCAAATAGGAGTGTCTTTGTTCAACCAAGATGGAAGCTTAGTTTCAGCCGAAGAGGCTCAATCAAACTCTTATATGGGCGTTTTCATGACATCTTTATAAGTGTGATGTTTTAGATTAACCCTTGTTATAGATCCCACTTGCTTCAAGTACAGATAATTGTTTTCCCAATCTTGGATAAGCTGTACCTGTCACATGAAAGGTCTTTCCAATATGATTTCGTAATTGAGTTTCTTCCCAAAGTTTACTATGGAAAAATTGTGTTGATATTCAATCCCACAGGAATTAACTGTCACTTTTTCAAGCAGTCCTAAGGGTCTTTCAATGTGTCCATCATCCAATTGCGATTTCATTTGAGTTTTTCTAATGGGTGGTTGTCCCTAAGATTCCCATACTGCTTTCGTGGCTATGGCTATGCCTACCCTACTATCCCGGTATTGCCATGGTTTCTATGTCATTATATTTCATTGGAAGGGTAGTGTCTCCTTTGTAGTATTCTCCGACTTTGTTCGTTGGAACAGATCCAATCTCTTTGTTGTCTAGTTCGTGTTTCGATTTTTCCAAATTTTGTGCGATTAGCCCCGTTATCCCCACCTTCTCTAGGGTTTCTATAGATCATTCCAAAAATATGGTCTGATTTTTAACAGCTCTTCCAAAGTAAGAGGGCATTGGATGGGTGTAGACATGATCGAATGAATGTTGTTTACTTCTAGGGTATGTTTCGCTCTTTTTACCTGAGTGGTCTTACACACTATGGATTCATCTTTGTTATCTCCCAAGTAAGAGGTTAATGTTTTCAAGGTCAATGGTTTAGACATTCCTAAAGCTTCAGATCCGCAATCTCCATATAAGGATTGTACATTCATGTCTATATTAGGAGATCGGTTGTCTAACCAAACTTCCTCTATATGAGTTGACTTTAGAGTTAGGCTCCCATCATTGATCTCTCTAACTTATTTCCATAAGTGTCCTGGCCAGTCTTCCTCTACGAATGGAATTCTGTCTAAGGTATCTTCACTGTCCAACACTATAAGTTCTGGATCTTTCGGTTCAAAGTGGGGTTCTACCACTACCTCAAATTTTTCTTGATTGTCTCTTACCACAAACTCCTCAGGTTTTGCCATACTTTCGAGCTTGGAACAATGGGTTCACTCTCTGATGAGCTACTAGGTATCACTTGGACTACATTTACTACTGTTTTACTCTTTGATGAGCTACTAGGTATCACTTGGACTACATTTACTACTGTTTTACCCTTGTTTAAAGGATTTTTAGGACAATCTTCTGGGAAGTGTCCTCCCTTTTTACAACATTGTATGCAATAAGCTTATTGCAAAATTGTATGCAATAAGCTTCAAGTGGCTTAAGGTTCTTGTCAGGCTCTGGGCATTCATTTTTCCAATGATCATCTGCACCACAATTATGACAGTTTTCCGTTCTTGGCTTAATCATGGGTCTTACCATAGGAGGTCTAACACCTTGATTAGCTACATAATACATTGGTGCGAGCTTTGGTGGAGCATAAGTCACAGGTTCTTCCATTGGTGGTGGATGTGAATTATACCAATCTCCTCCTACCATTACTCTAGATGGACTAGGCTCAACATAGGGTGTAACAGGCCTAGTGCTTGTTCATCTATGACTTCTTCTGAATGCATGTACTTTACAGGCACTGCATTATGTCCTAGATACGAAGGTTGTTGACCCAACACGGATTGAGGTCTTTCCATATCCATAGGTGGTCTTTGAGCTGGTGCCATGTTAGGATAGTATCTGTACATGGGTTGTCCTTGTGGCCTCATGGGTACGTACGGAACATTCCCATCATACTTTGGTCGGTAATAGCACTCATTGGTCTCATGGTTGGTCCATTTACCCTCGATTTCACACCATTTTTGCAGTCTAATTGGTTGTCCTTGTTAAGGTATCCCTTGCCCTGGTCCCCTCATAGGTGCTTTTTGCATGTTATTCATCATGTCATTCATCCTTTTGAGCATGTCTTCTATGATGACTGAAAGTGGTCCTGCAGCCGTTCCCACTTGTGCTGGTTTAGTGGATGCTGTTTTCTCACTTTGGTTATCCTTAGGCATATCTTCTCGTTGAAAATATCACAATTGTCTCCTAAGTGAATAGCATCTGACACACACTCTTCTAGGGTTGTATGCTTCTTGCTATGCATTATAGCATGAAGTTCTTTGTTTGGCAGTCCCTCTAGAAACAATGATACTAGTTGTTCTTTTGTAGGTATCTTTAGCTCTAGGCATCTGGCTATGTATTGTTTCATTCGAGTTGCACAATCCCTAATAGACTCACCTTGTTTCTGTTTAAAGCTGTAGATTTGAGCTACCGTATTGTGTTTGATTCCCATTTTGGAACAAGCAGCTACAAATCCTTGAGCTAATGTGTTCAAGTCTGTGAATGACCTTGGTGGAATCTTTTAGAACCATGTTAATGATTTTCCTTGTAATGTCATTCCAAACCACTCGAATTGAGTATGGAAATCAAATATGCATTCTGCTCTTAGCACTTGCTTAAAGCTTGCTAAGTGTTCATATGGATCCCCTGATCCACTGTATTTTTGACCCATTTTTGAAAATCAACTGGTCTGACACGTCTATTTGGTTCAACTCCCGATCTTCTGGCAATTGGTCTTGTTTTGAGTCCTCCAAATCAGTCTGTTGAAAATAGTGACTCATGTAGCCCTCGACTGGCCTTAGTGTCACCCGGTTTTTTGCATGCTAAGGTGGTTTCTGGTTTCGTAACATTACTTTCAAAAGATCTCTCACGGTGTTCATCTCTTGGAATAGTTTTTGGTCCTTGGCCCAATATCCAATCTCTTATGGAATACCCTTGATATTTGGTTTGTTCCATTTCCTCAGGAGTCATCATAACAAAGTTTTTGTTATAACAATCCCTAAACATGTAGGTTGGTAGATCTGCTGATCCCTTATCCTTGATCTTGAAGATATAGATGATCTTCATTGGTGCTAGTTGTCCTGATTTGGCATGCGAAGTCCATAGAAGATCTTTTACATTTCTATCCTTTCAACAATAGACTCCAATCCTAGAATTATCAGTAGTAAGCCGTTTCAAAGGCTTCAAATCAACTTGATCGTATCCCTCAAATTTTAAAGTTGGTGGTCCTTCTTTTGAGGCCATATTTGGAATTATGGTATTTACTTCTAAACCCCATTTGTCTATCACATCAGGGTTTTTGACTTGTAAATACTGAGTTTCGTTTCTATCTATGTACAATTTTCCTTGTTTGTTTGTCCTGATTTTTTCTTTGAACTCAACACCATGGTCATCAATGCAAATAGCGTACTCTTCGTTAGGATCTAGGTAAACCTGAGCTCCATGGTGATTAGTCTTATAAAAAGAGAGTATATGCTTATAGCACATTGTCGTTCCGGTTTTCGACTGAGTCAAATAAGAAGACATTTTGGACATTGAATCAAAAAAAGTATCTGAGACTTCTTCAAGGATAGTGTGCAAAGAATTGCCTTGATTCACACTTTCTTTGGTGGATACTCTACTGAAGGTTTCTCCAAATATGCCTTGATTTCCCAATACATGATCAGATCTAATGTTCATAAGACTCATAAGTCATTTTCTTCTTGAATTGATTGCAACTTCTGTCAAGCTACTGATTCCTCTTCTGCAGCCTAATTCCTGTATCAATTTTGATCAAGTTAGCTATTCTTTCACAAAGACTGTGTAGTTTTGGCTAACTATTGTGATTGGTCTATGTGTATCACTTCAATTCGAGCTATTTTAGTCAGCAGTTGAGATTTTCAGACTTGACTTTGGTAAAAATCCAAAGGATTAATATGCAACCTGGAAATTGAGTGAACATGTACCAATTTGGATCCAATTGAGCCCAAAGTTGCCCGGTGGTTTTGTATTATGTTGGTCTAACACTGTACAAGTTCAAAAGTCAAAAAATGGTATCTCTCTATATCAGTATAAGTATCCAACCTGTTAAGGTCTTTGGACAAGTTTCAACAAGTATGGACAAAATTTGTTCAAGTTTACCAAAACTGTTTTGTGTCCGCAGACTACTCTGATTTCAAGAATCTGGCTTAAGTCTCACTTTTGTGATCCAAATTTCACCAAAATTGATTTGTGTGGTCTACTTGATATGCTTGACCTTGTGGTATGCTCAAATATGCAAGATTGTCAATTTTTGGAGCATATATAAATTATCGCGATTATTTACTCTAGCTAATTTTTTGCAAGTTTTTGTCCCAATCTTGACACAGATCTATTAAGCACCTCAACTTAAGCTCCCTAGCCAAGTTTCATCAAGTTTGGATAATTTTTGGTCAAATGGTCATCAGTTTTCTGTCCGCAGACTGACTTTGCACATTTGGTCACAATTTTCAATCCAATGATCCAAATCTTACCAAATTTGGTTTCTGGGCTTATTACAACATGGTAAAACTAGTTGTATGCCAACTTGGTAAAAAAAGTTGAAAAATGAGACAGTAGTAAATAATCGCAATTATTTACAAATGGCAATTTTTGCATCTTTTTGGTCAACTGAGCATGTACACATGTCTATCACATAAATATAAGCCTATGAATCAAACAACTATTTTTTTCCCAATTTACACTTAAGTTCTCAAAAGTCAATACAAACTTTAATTTTTTGCCAGTTTGGTGATCCAAATTCAATGTGCCTTTACAAAAGTTGTTTGTACATATGCAACGAGTCACTGATGTTTGTTACCATATACATGTGGCAGTGATGTGTGTCACTACAACAAAAAAGGGGGCCTTCGACGCAGGTTTCGACGCTTTTCGTCAAAAAAATCGGCGAAATACGCGTCCCTACAAAAACGTTGCAATATGCGTCGATATATGTGCCGAAAGATACTGTTATCGACGCATATTTCGACGTGCCTAGCGACGCAGATTGCGATGACCATAACAAAAAAAAATTTTCTTGGGCAGAGGACAGGTAGCCTGGCCTATGCCTAGTGAAAAGATGGACATAGCCACAGCCAGACTACCTGTCCTTTGCCCAAGAAAGTGAGCAGCACCAAAATCAACCGTGCTCCCGCAGAAATTTCGGTAGAGTTTTCTTCGTTTTAACATAAACTTTTCAAAAAAAACCATATGTATACGCCTCCTACATGCTATCCATGTAGGATCTCACATGAGATTTAAGGCAAATGAAAGAAATGAAATGAATTTTGTGCAAAACCATAACTAACTTAAAACCATAACCGGCCATAACCATATTAATTGATCAAAACCATAATACTAACCATAACCATAAACAAAACAATAACCATAACTATAACCATAAAGTTAAACATAACCATAAACAAAACAATAACCATAACCATGTCTATACAAGAACAATAACCATAACCATGTCTATACAATGACAATAACCATAACCATGTCTATACAAAAAATAGACACAGAAGCGTGTCTGTGTCTCACAAAACATACATATGAAATCCACTGCTGACTAGGCATCACAACCTGCACATAGGACAAGTCACAAAATTAGTATTGATATTACTTCACATATAATTATTTAATTAAATCAACTCACACATATTAACGTCTCACCTCAATCGATCAACGAGACTCTAAGGCCTCCTAGTCTACAGGCTCTCCTGAAGCATCAAGATCATTCAATACTTCATAGATACCTCTGCGATATCCATATGTCTCCTCCTGGCATGTTGAGGCTCAATGCATTGCAAGATTCTGCGTTTATACAAAAATCAAAGTACTAAGAATACATGATTCATCACGTTTAAAAAAATGCCATAGCTAGGATTGGATTGGAAACTCACAAACTCATAGCGAAAGGTGTCGAAGCCTCCGTTGCCAAGATGAGATGTCCCCATGGTCATCTGTCCTATCTGTGCGGCCGCTGCTGTCTAAACTGCGTGTCCGCTGCCCGCTCATCCTCCCCGATCTGCTGCCACGTCTCGTGTGAGATGCCCGAAGGCTTTGGCAAGCCGGTCCCGAAAGCTTGCTGAGCTGCATCTCGTCGATGTTTCACAGTGTCCCGTGCAACACCCTTGATTCACCTCCTCGAAAGATCCTTTGAACCCGGAGCAGGCTGGTACTCTCTCATGATGGTCTCCACTATATAATTGATTTTGTTCCGATCTTGCTCAGGCCAAGGCGTCAGAATGCTGGTCAAAAACTGCAGCTCCGCGAGCTGGCAAATCCGCTGACTTTCAGGATATCTGACACCAGACCACAATAATCTAGGTTGCTAGTACTGTCAATCGTGTCTCTGGCACTGGCCCTGCTCTGTTGCATGAAACTAACCACTACCCCACTGTCAAACGTGTTTCTTCTGCTGTCAATTTGTTGTGTTCTGAAATGCTTTCCATGCGACCACAATGCCATGTATGTATGATACCTCTAGTCACATCCAATAGACAGCTCTTCCTCTTCTAGAGATATGGGTTCTCCGATCTGTCGAGTTGCTCTCACTGTCTTGTCCAACCATGCCATTGTAGGGAATTCAGGTAGAGGAGCGAGATAGTCTGGCAAGGGTAAGCCTCTAGTCGTTCGGCTTTGCCTGAAATCGTGTCGCTCCCTATTGCGTCTCTCTTTCTCTTCTTCGTACCTTTCAAGTTTTTTTTGCATCGGCTCTGACTTTAGTATACAGAACTTCATGATCTTTTCTCGCATGGCGTCATTCATTTTCTTCGGCACCCCTTGTCCCTACGGCTCCCCTCCCACCAGTCTTACATCCTCCTCATCGCTCCATAGTCGAGGTATTTCTGGGTCAGAAACGGATAGAAATTCGATCATCAAGACAAGAGACTCTTGCACCAGCCATCCTTCTGTCATGCTTCCCTTTGGACACGCTTTTTGGCGAACAAAACCCTTAGGTGTTTTCATGAACCGCTCTAGAAAGAACATCCAATGGTTGTGGACTGTACCTGCCACTGCAACATCATCTACTACATGGACGAGCAAGTGAATTTGGATAGTTAGATAGCTTGTGGGTAAATACTTCTTAATCATGCAAACTGCCTCAATGGAGTTAGCCCTTGCGACTGCAATAGATTCCTCTCGTATCTCCTTGGAAGAGATCCACCACACTAGCTCTGAAATCTTGTGTATGTAGGTCCGCACTTCCTCCGTTAAACACCCCTTGATCGCGATTGGAAGAATGAATTGCAAGAACTTATGCCAGTTGCGATTTCAGTCCTTACAGTTGATCGTCATGGGTGAATGATGTCTTGAGACATCGCATATATCCTGTTGGCGTCCTGAACTCTGAAATCATCCTTTTAACTTGTCGCTCCTCGCTTTTTAGCAATACCCATGGCGCTCTTGGAAGCTTTGTTTGGCCAGATGCATTGGTGAAAGGCCACAACTCTGGCATCTTTCCAACTGACTGCAAATCATCTCGTGAAGCTCGATTGTCTTTCATTCCCATGATTGTCTTCTAGAGGAGCTCTCCCACATTCTTGAATATATGCATTGGATCTAGCAAATGGTTAATTAGTAGATCACCCCAGTACAGCAACATATGGTATCTTCAATGTGCTTCCAAGCCTTTGAATTAGCGGGCACCCTAAATGTTGCATCAGTGGATCTATTCGTAGAATGCCACCGCATCAACTTTGCAATGGAACCACAACAAAACATGCTTTTTATCCTAGGAATAATAGGGAAATGCCGTAACACTTTAGCTGGCACTTACTCGCCAACCGCATCTTGTTTGTAGTGCATTGCTCTGCACTTAGGACACGACAGACAATCTGTGAATTCATTGCGAAAAAGAATACAATCATTTGGACATGCATGAATCTTGTTGTAGTCCAAGCCAACTGAGGTCAATAGTTGCTTTGCATCTGGCCTGGAGGGGGGCATATTATTGCCAGCTGGGAGAAGTTGCTCCCGCAATAACCTATTTAAGCAACATTAAATTTAAAAGCTCCCTAAGCACGTCACCGTTGCAATCGGAAAATCTCTTTTGTAAATTGTGCACCTAAACAAAGCAGTGACGCTTGCATCTGACCACCCGTACACTGACTGAAGATTCAAAAACGCCAGACAAGTACGAAGCACAGATATTTTGGTGCCTTTATAGATTGGTTGACGTGCCAACTTCCTCAACATTTCTTCAGGAGATAGGCGCACGGCTTCTAGTGCTGCGTCGTTAGCGTTCTCCTCGCTTGTCTGGAAGAAGGCATCCAGCATCTCCTCCATGCCGTCGTCTTCTATCTGTAAGCCCTTTTCTGCTTCCATCCTTGGCTCTATATTGGTTGGACCTTCACACATAATCCTTTCTTTCTCTCTCTCTCTCTCTCTCTCTCTCTCTCTCTCTCTCTCTCTCTCTCTCTCTCTCTCTCTCTCTCTCTCTCTCTCTCTCTCTCTCTCTCTCAGATGTAGGTGTTATGTCGTGAAAATCAATGCCCGTTCCGTAGGAGTCGTATCGTAGATTCTGTATGATTTCTCTAGCAAACTCTCCGTACTTGTGCACATGCTCATTACAAATCCTACGCATACGTAGGATTTGATACTTGCAGAGCGTGCACGAGCATGCAATATTTTCCTCCATGTTAGTTGATGACGTTGCCATCTACAATGATTATGAATGTTGTTTTAATATACTATACTCCTCTCAGTGTAAACTACCTCGCATTCTCTAGTCTTGCCCGATCTCCGTACACCTCGATCCAGAGGTGTACGGAGATCAGGATCACTGGGTCAAAATCTTGTCTTTATTGGTCAAATCCTATATGGGTAGATACATACGTGCACTCCGAGGTGTACATGGCAATGCATGTAGTGGGCAAAACCCCTTTGCCTCTTTTAGTTCCATAGTTTCTTCTAGAGGGAGAGAGAGAGAGATAGAGAGAGTTTCTGTCCTTTTCATACAATTGGTCAGCCAACCTAACTCTTTCACGCCGACTTTCTCTATCTACTATCTATCTCTCTCTCTACCTCTGTAGC